>NW_026939160.1:0-655000 GCF_032062105.1 Saccostrea cuccullata | reverse complement strand
AGTGAACAGGCAAAGATTTTGGTGCAGGTTTCATTTCCAAGTAACTATAAGCCCTATGTTGACCAAACTTGCTTGGATGATACATCTAAGGATACATACTACCAGGTTTGCTTCGGATGCTGAATCTGACCTACATTTTCTGGTTGAGTGAACAGGTTAAAGTTTTTGGTGCAGGTTTTATTTCCAAGTAACTATAAGCCCTATGTTGACCAAACTTGCATGGATGATACATCTAAGGATGCATACTACCAGGCTTGCTTCGGATGCTGAATCTGACCTACATTTTCCAGTTGAGTGAACAGGTTAAATTTTTTTGTGCAGGTTTCATTTGCAAGTAAGTTTAAGCCCTATGTTGACCAAACTTGCATGGATGATACATCTAAGAATGCACACTACCGGGCTTGCTTCGGATGCTGAATCTGACCTACATTTTCCAGTTGAGTGAACAGGTTAAATTTTTTTGTGCAGGTTTCATTTGCAAGTAAGTTTAAGCCCTATGTTGACCAAACTTGCATGGATGATACATCTAAGAATGCACACTACCGGGCTTGCTTCGGATGCTGAATCTGACCTACATTTTCTGGTTGAGTGAACAGGTAAAAGATTTTGGTGCAGGTTTCATTTTCAAGTAACTATAAGTTCTTTAATGACCAATCTTGCATGGATGATACATATAAGGATGCATACTACCAGGCTTGCTTCGGATGCTGAATCTGACCTCCTTTTTGTGGATGAGTGAAAATGTTAGTTTTTGATGCATGTTTCATTTCCAATTTACTATGAGCCCTATAATGAGCAAACTTGCATGGATGATACATCTTAGGATACACACTAATGGATGCTTTGGATGCTGAATTCGACATACATTTTTCAGATAATAGACCAGGTAAAAGTTATGGTTGCAGGTCTATTTCCAAAAAACTATAACTATAAAGGCTTATATAACATTGTATAAACCAAACTTGCACAAATGTTGCATCAAGAGATGAAAACTCTCAAATTTGCTTCAGATGCTGGATTTTGATTAGATTTTCATGAAGAAGAACTAGTTTAAATTTTTTATGTAGGTCTATTTCAAAGTATCAGATCAAAATTGCTTAAATATTTTCATTTTTGGAATGTACACTTTTTGTTGGTGAATTGTGTGACTTTGCCTTACTTAAAGACAACATTCGTTGAGGTGAGCTCTGTAATCTCTGATTACCTATGTTTCCTTTTTTTCTTTAAAGCACTGTTAAGTTGTGTAACCTCAAGTAGAAATTGCTTTAAATTCTAAAGTGTAATGTTAGCAATTTAATGCTTTTCTTTTTCTATAAATCATTATTTTCAGCTGATACTAGTATATGTTTAGTACATGTGTCTATCCAGTCAATTTATCTGAAATGGAGGCCTTTAATGTTAATCTAATTGCTACAAAAAATTTTATTTCGTGATAAATGACAAAATAGAAATATGTCCATGTCCATAGGACATGAATGCCCCATTGAGAGTATATTAGTAATGCAACATGAATATTTGTTTAAGTTTATGGAATTTGATGAGAATATCTTGAACAGTTTCTTTAGAATAGAAATCTTAAAAATTAAAGTTAACTTGGTTTTCAGAGGATATTTACAGACCAATTAATGTAAATATGTATAAGCTTAAATAAGTATATCTTAAATAGTTTCTTTGAAATTAAGCAAAATGCAAATTTTGGAAATATAAGATGGAGGTCACAGGAAAGGTCAAGGTCAAACTAAAATAAAGGAAGTTAAGGTCAAAGGAAAGGTCAGTATATGTTGAGTCAGTTGAAAGGCTTTCTTCAGTATGTATTGGCATATGAAGTTTGATAAAATAAAATTAATGGTTTCTTTAAAACTGAGTTAAACACAAATAGAGAAAAGTGAGGTCAAATAAAAGGTCAAGATAAATGTTAATTCAGTTAAATAGCTTTCATCTGTATGTATCAGCATAACTATGAAGTTTGACACTAATTTAAGAAAAGTGAGGTCAAGGTCAAAAGAAAGGTCAAGGTCTAAAATGTTGCAGTTGAAAAGCTCTCATCATGAAGTATCAGCATATGAATTTTGATAACACTATTCTGAATGGTATCTTAAAAACCGGGCTAAACACTAATTTAAGAAAAATTAGGTTAAGGTCATAGAAAAGTTCAAGGTCAAAATGTTGACGCAGTTCAAAAGCTTGAATGGTATGTATCAGCATGTGAAGTTTCATAACACTATCCTGAATGGTTTCTTCAAAACCGAGCTAAATATACTAAGAAAAGTGAGGTCAAGATTAAGGTCATAGGGAAGTAGGAAAGGTCATGACCAAAAAAAAATTGGTGCAGTTGCATAGTTCTCATCATCATCTATCAGCATATGAAGTGTGATAAAATATCTTGGGTAGTTTCTTTGAAACTGCGCTTTGAGCAGAACTAATCTCAAAGCGCGAAGGAAGGACGGACATGATAAGCCAGTTTTAAGCACTATATGTATATGCTCCGGTCATAATCATGGGCATAACTATGTGAAGTTAAAATATCCAAAAAAATGTAATGCGCGGAAAGCATAATTTTAGTTTGATTAAATTACCCATGGAAAGCGTTTCATGATTTTCATATATTCCACGCCCTAGAATGAAATTAAATTAGGCATAAGTAAATCTGAAAATGTTTCTGCATTACTATCCATAATTTGTTTAGACAAGTAGCATGATAATTGTTTGCATGATTATGATAAGCAGCTAGTCCTAAACAAAATTTGAAAATGAATGAGTCCGTGGTTCATGTCAAGTTGGTCAGACGAAGAATATCAAAAAGTTGGAGGACTGGCGCCATAAAATATTAAAACCGCTTAAGGTACAAATACATCAGTGAATTTTGCACATTTATATTCATTTCTTGTTTTGTTTTGTTTAGATGAGAAACTATCAGAGACTACACTTTATTCTTGGTACAATTTTTTTCATATCAATCTGCGAACGCTTGATATAAGTCATATAACCTTCGCCTCGTTTGTTGACATTTATTTTATTGTGTAGTGCACCTTAAGTTATCTTTACTCCTGAACTCCCATGGGGTACCTGCGTTAATGTGATTAAAGTGTTATTTAGAATTTGTAAAACTGTTGTCATTCAAAATCAGATCAAATTCATCGGACCAAAAGAGGTCACAGGATACTCTGTACAGAAACTGTCATAGACCTTTTTGTTTTACAATCCGCATTTTATCTGTATAAGGAAACGTTAAGCACGTACTTTTGAAATATTTAAAAGAATCTTTTATGATACTGTTTCCGTAAAAAAGGTATGGATTTCCAATATTATGCCCCCTCCCGCTTATACCATTGGCCATATTAGAAATATATCCTCTCTCTTAATTGCCAGGAGCGGTAACTCCGACTGAATTGAAAGATTTTGTGTAAATAATTGTAAATAAAGTTTTGGGAAATTCTCTTCTGGGAGCTTTTGTTAATTTAAAAGAGTTTTCTGTAATAATTGTTAAGGAAGGAATGTTGTGACTTGCTCATTGGAATTCAGGAAATAAATTATATATCCTGTATCATGTAATTTGTTAAAACTTAAAATTTTAGAAGACTAAAATTATGCAATTAATTTTTTTGAAAACATCTAGATATTTTTTACATCGAATTCTAGAAAAAGGTAAAGATGTACATTTATATTTATTTGTACTTGTCAGTAAATTCATGGTTAACCAGCAAATGAAGAGTTGTTCTCTGAAGTGTGTCTTACTCTAAAATCCTTTATTTTCGATTCAGTGCGTAGACAGTCGAGTAAACTGGATAGAAATTTAGATAAGGTTCACAGCCATTATATACATGTATTAAGCGTAAAATATTTTATTGAAATGTATTACGTTTTGTCAGCATGCCACACAATATCCTTGCCGACAAAATGCATACCCTCTTCCGACAATTCGTATTTTCTTAGAAGATTTTATCCTCACAGATCAATAAATTAATCTGCCAAAAAATTAAATATATGGATGCACGGAAGTTCTGAATTTATTTTAAATCTATTTTTAGCTGAGGAGGTGAGTAGGGAAAAACTAAAAATTGCTTCTGCACTTCACGCAAGCGAAGCTACTGAACGGCTTGGCAGATGGCGACGCACAACAGAAGACAGAGTGCAGTGTGAGAAAACATATGTTGGTGTTTCTGAAGGGGAACTTAACAAGAACTAGGGACACAGTTCAGATTTTCGACTATTTACATTGGAGTACATAACGATATTATCGATCTTTTTTTCGACTTGCATAAGATAAATAAGCTTTATGCGGAACATGGCAATATCGACTGATAACATGTCTGCTATGACGTACAGTGGTTGGGATTTTTCATTCACACGTACGGATTCTAAACGGATTTTGTAAACGGAAATGTGTGCCCTGAATTTACTATTATTTAATTATTATGGAGGTACGTATGTGAATTTCTTACACTGTCACTTTTTAAATGTCCCTGTATACCTTTAGTGGCTGGTCTCATAACGCGCCTTGATCCGCCAGATAGTGGACGTTTGGGCACGTTTGGGGACCTGCCTTTAGTACTAACTTAGATAGAGGAATCTATTAGTTCGATATTGGTTATTTGACGCATTTATGTTAAAGTATAATAATCTTTGACCGTAGGTTTAAACTGATATGGCGGTTAGAAAATTATTACTCATGATAACTCATGCATGATCGCTAAAGCTTTAGATTATTACAGGCTTTTATTTTGCTAGTGACAAGCAGGCTGACAGAAGGGTTTAATCGGAGTGCTGTTGGAATAATGTAACGAGGAAAGTTTTCCACTTTAAAAACCCCACGGAGGGGATATATATTTTTTATTAGTTCCGTGGATTTTTTTTTCTTTTGGAAGTGTCAACATGTGATAATTGTTGTGGGTTGTGGATCACGATGGAGTCTCCGGGAACTTCGGGACCTAGTAACACTCTGCTGGTCCTTCAGCTTAAGTCCCTGGTGGCGTACAAGTCAAATGATGAGTACCTGTATGCCATGAAAGAGGACCTGGCAGAATGGTTCATGTGTCTGTACCAAATGAATATCACTGTGGATAATTTTTTCGAGGTTTTGGAAACGGGTGTCATTCTCTGTGAACATGCCAACAAGGTGAAAGGGTATGCAGACGAACAGAGACAGCTAGGAAGACTGGCTGTCATTCAGTCCAATTTCGTCCGTCGTTTGGAGATTCCACAATACGAGGTTCCATATCGAAAGGAGGTTAAGCCGCAGACGTTTCACGCGCGAGACAACATCTCCAACTTCATCACGTGGACCAAAGATTTGGGTATCCCGGATGTATTGTCGTTTGAAACTGACGACCTGGTGCTCAGGAAGAATGAGAAGAGTGTTGTGTTGTGTCTGCTGGAGATTGCTCGGATCGGGGCCAAACTTGGCATGTTGGCTCCGACCTTGGTACAGATGGAGGAGGAGATTGATGCCGAGATAGAATCGGGGGAACCCCCACCCCAGATAATTACCTGCGACATCAAATCTCTGGATGAAATGGTAAGTCAATGATGTTGATGTTTTGTTTTTGATATTTAGGTCACACAGTTGCCGTTTTTAGGTAGACACCGTACACACTATACATACAGCAATGTCCCCCTAGGGCTGCTCATGGCAATAGTCCGTTAAAACTGCCCACGCTAAAACTGGGACATTGCTTAATTTACCGGAAAATTTCATTTTGATGTACATAAAATCTGATAAAGTTAAAGGTGGTTTTGATCAGATTAAATTTTTATGTTCCCTATCTCTAAACGTTTAACAACAGCAAGACTGTGTAAAACGAACCCCCAAACACAGTTAAGTATACATGTGGTACTTGAAATCGTTTTATTTTTTCTGAATGTGTAATGTGGAACATGTTTAATAGCTTCTGTTCATTGCGAACTTCTTATGTTATTTCCTGTAAAGTAGCGGTAGCAGAATTGAATTTTGAAGTCTGTGTTTTCATTATCATTAGTAAAATGACAAGCATATGATAGATGAAACAGAAGTTTGGAGTTTTCTTGACAACACTAGTTCTGGAATAAAGAACAAGATGTATATTGGATGCCTTAAAATCTGACGTCGTTATGTAATTTTAAGTAGCCAGTCTAGAGGGAACTATTTTGTGTCTTTGCAGTAGTTATAAGGCGCGGAGATGGGCAATTTGACAGCTAGGGCTGACAATTACACGCATCACGATGCAAAATACATGTTAAAATGATGCGTATTATGTTTCTTTTGTTTTGTATGCAAAACACAACTTATTATTACGGGCAATAAATCTATTTCATACCTGAATTGTGTTGAACAAATAGCAGACGATCGCACACCCGGTGTTTTTCGGCATATTTGGAAGGGTTAAACCTATTCATTACCCCGTTTAATCAATACTTGTGATACCCTCTTTTAAAGTTTTTTATTGCTTTATATAATTTACAATGCCAAACGACTTTTCAATCCCCTTTGTAGCATTTGATGTCATGCCAGAAACTGAAAATTAGGTATGGAAGCGCGTTTCATACCATGCTGGAAAGATGTATGTCCTGCTCTGTACAGACAAGTTTAAGACCATTTCCTATTCCTTCAGAATAAAATTAATTAGGGTTTTATTTAGATTAAGCCTCATGCTGACCTAAAAGTTTGGATAATCTCTATTAATATTCAATTAACTTCGGGCAGTAATTGCCAAAAAAGAATTAGACAAGTTTGCGTATGGATTAAACACAGATATTTAAACTTTAAGATTAGTTATGTTAGGATTATGCGTTTTCCACTTTTCATAAATACATAAATTCCAGTTAAACGTTGAATTTACTCATTAATCAAGAAAGGTCTTATTTTAAGAAACTCGTTAACTAGTGTAATAACCGTGACACCTTTATTCAGTAATTACTGTCACATTTCTAAGAATAACTGTCAGGTCGTTTTCTGCGTAAAACTTTTGCATGAAGGACATCTAATACAGAAAAATTATGAGGTTGCATCCTTCAAACCAATCAGGTAAATTACGCAAAGTCACTCACTAGTGAGAGTATCATTTTTTTCACAAAAAATTTGGATCCGCCACAGACTTTGTTAAATGGTCTTTACTTTGTGCTGTCACCTGCTTTGGTTTGTTTCCGGATGTATGATAAGATTGCATTTTGTTCCATTAACCTGAGTACGCGTAAGGTCGCGGTACCGTTACCCACGGTAAATCGGTGTGATAATATTATTCTACATTAATAAAGCAGAGGGCTTTCTCCGGATGTCACCCTTTACTTGTCCATTCAGAGTTTAAACAATTAAAATAGAAAAACAAGCACTTTTAAATTTCAAATAAAGAGATGACAAATAAATATTTTGAGGCAATTGTATTTCTCTTAATTTGAGCTAACACACGAATTTTGCTTAATGTTTATGGAGAGATTATAATTACGTTTTCTGTTCTAGTTTTTTTCCCTTCTTCTGTAAGTCGATGTTGTTGACGGTATATTCCTTTCTGACATGTTTTGTGTATTTCCCTTTTCTCCAGGTAGATAATACATTATTTGAAATTACCTGTCCCCTTTGTCTGTCTTTTCCATTGAAAGAAATACACAATTCCCCTTTAATCTTTTGTCACAAAAAGCTATTTAATCGGATCAGCTTGTTAGAAAACAAAACAAGCTATTATTTTTTGACATATTTTGGGCTTATTATGAAAATGCAATTTAGCGAAAAATATATATGCCTTCATTTTCCCTTGATAACAAAAGACGAAATAAAACTTTCATTATCTACAGACTGTGCACATATCTGTGTATTGTTCCAATGAATGGAGATCACTGTCCCATTTTGAAATTGTCCAAACACTCAATGACAAGCCCTATTTGAGTTGTCTATTTGATTTTCAGAAAAATCATTATAATCTTTGCGTCTTCGTAATTGTAAGAAACCGAGGCAAAATTTGCTTTTTTTAGGAGACCATATTTGCAAAGTGGATTCATTTACTTCTTCTTGAAATAACGTTATGTACATTTAGTAAATGTCTATTTAAGATCTCAAGAGAGTGTGAATTGATGCCTTTAAACTTCTTTTGTTTGTTTTATATTCTGAAAGATTTTAAGCATTTGACTCTTTTTGAAGCATTAATTTCCCAACACTTATGAATCCGAAGGATAGGTATTTTTGTAGGGTAGACGAGCACGTTTTTATAAATGAACTTTTAATGCATGTTTCTTGTTTTATGCGGTATTTTTTTTAAATCGCATTTATCGGTGACTTAACATGCAAAATCAACACTCCGACTGCGATTCTAAATATTTCTAAAACAGAGTATAATGGTCCATTATTCCGCAAGTAATGCAAAACAGAGAAAGCTCTAATTTATATCGAATTCATTCGATTAGCGCATTATGAGTAATGCAGGAATTAAAGTTGTGCTGTTACAACAGCACGAAAATCGACATATTGCAAAAACATCTGGCAGAGAACTTTTCGCAGACGTTAAGGCAGACGGAGAGTTCCTCAAAGAGCAGAGGATGTAAATCCATTAAGATCCTTCGACCTTGATCTAATGATTTAACTTGTGATGAGATCTTGAAACTGTCTCCAATGTTCATGTCATACATTGGTGTAGCCGTGTGGATTTTGTTTAAGTTTCTGGTTGTTTTTTTACCATTGCTCCAGAAGCAGTGTTTTTTATTGACTTGAGGCATGTTTCAAATTGTAGTTTGGTCATTAATGTCCAATCTATACAAGCTAGGAACATGCATTGGGATCAGCTGGATTCATTAAAGGATGCAGTGTAGAGATAGTTGGTCCTTTACATAAGATACATTGCTTTCACAATCTACTAATAAAATCGTTATAACATGCAGATATTGTTGAAGTTTGTGTTTGTGAGTCATCGTGTTGTCTCGACCCGCAGTTAACTTCTGTAAGAACATTCTTAATAATTATAAGCTTCTAAACTTTGCAATGTATGCTAAGGTAATAGTTACATAACTGATGGCTTTGAATTTCGAAGGATATTTGTCGTCATGAATGCCCCCGCCACTAAATGTTCTCTGGGATGCTTGTCTGCTTAAAGGGGGAGAGACGAGACATTGAACTAACCAGCCTATATGTTATTGTTTTGGCACTTAAAGTACACTTGTTATAGTGCTTGGATTCACGGTTGCCCGGTACTTTGGTTTTTGAGATGACATTTGATTAAACACGATACAGAAAATTACAAATATCAACGCCCTGCTACTACACAAATATGAAATACGATATTAATGTACATATGTTTTTATCAGGTCAGACGATCTTGTTTGGTCTTTGTAGAGTAACTTATAAGTGGCTTTCTCTTTCTTGTAGTTGTTGGTATATTCTAGATATTGAATATCTTCAACATAAAATAAAATTGTCTGGTTCCTTTTTATGCAACGTAGGTGTTCTATCAAGAATGTATTTAATAATGATCGATTGCATGCCCCCGTTGCGAACAAATTATCATTTGCGAATTGGAAGACGAGAGAAATATGCAGACTAGCTATACGATCCCATTTGATTAATAAAACAGTGAATAAACATAAATAAAAATACCAGTTAAAACATAAAGTTTGACAGTCAGTAGTCATATGTGTCATATTTAATGGATGCGTAAATCATTCCAGTGTCCGCGTTCCAATGTCACTCTACCTGAGCTGGAAGCATATGTGTGAAGATATCTATATGTTGTTAGTGTATTACAAATACTTATATCAGCAGGTGTAAATGACATCGTGATATATGTACGTTACATATTGACATAATCTATTGATTTTCACCATTCCTGATTAACTACGACGGTTTAACACCCCATGTGGGTCCCAAGGATACGTCCTATAGATCATATTGCAATTGATAAAATATTCTTCCTTTCGGATATCATTGGAATTTTCTCAGTAGACTTGTGGTTGATAGAATGCCTTGACCAGACATTGATCTATCATCTTTCATTAACTGTAATATCTAGATGTGACCCCAAACACATCGTAGACTTTGGCAAATCGCCATTTCTTTTTTTTTTCATGTGAAATAGATGCATGTTTTCGTTACAATCAGAAGAATTCTTCTGGCTTGTAAATTTATTGTTAAGTCATGTTCTTCATGTCAAGAGATGTGTACAAATCTATGCACAAATTTCTTGCAAATGATTGCAATGGAAATCTATTTCACCTATTTTTAATGATCAGCCTCGCTACGCTTTATCGCTATGGTGTCTTGCAAAAACGATTTCAATTTGAAAGCTTACAAAATATGAATCATTTTTATCAACACATATGTTTATATTGTGATATTTTTATATACAAGTGGTATTTGCTTGCCACTAGGTCTTGAACCATTTTACCGTTATCATATATATATCGACTGTATCGAGCGAACTTTGGCAGACCTTCAAATGCTCCCTAGTGTTAATAGCAATATTTGTATTCAGTTTGTAAATCAAGCTTTATAATTTTGAATTTTAATGCAAATATACCCTTGCTAAAATAATACTTCTTGGATACTGAAAATGAACACATGGTTTGAATATTTTGGTCGCTATTATTAACAATAATTAACTACAGTCTACAAAGTGTACGTTGGACAGAAGTTAGAATTTTCAGATTACAACCATTCAGATAAATCTAATTGCACATCCACGATCTACGTTGTACTTTAGAAAAATCGATTTGATTTTTATTTAAAATTGGTTTTGGAAAGTAGTTTATGCAATATTATTGCTTGTTTAAGCTTTCTTTGGAAAGTGTGTCCTTCTAAAAGCACACAGAACAAAGGGGAACAAACAATTTTGAAGTAAGTCGTCTCTCTATCATTTGTTCGTGTGATGGTGTTCCTTTGGTTCAAGTATTTACTTTTGTTCTCGCTAAGATTTAAAAACGACTTAACGTGTTAACTACTTTTCTTTAAAGGGATTCCAGTGTGTACTGTAGTTGGTAGATAAAGTTTACAAAGGGATTTCTTACTGTGATCAATTTTTGGAAGACAAACTAGAGTTTATGGAGTGTTTTTCCAACAACAAAGAAGTATAATTGTTAATATGAATGACAAGGGAACATGTCCGGAAATGGCCTCTAAGGAAATACAGAAGGGTCCTGGGAATTTTTTTTATTAAGGGAAAGGGTTATCTAAGTATACCTAAGATAATTAAAAATTATTGTTGAAAATACCGACGAAAAAACTCAAAAGGCAAAAAAAAAAGTTTATGTAAGAGAAGTTCTGTTTTCAATTCATGCTTGAACCTTAATTATTATCAACTTAATCTCATCAAAATCTTTCGAAGCCATGCGCAATAATTTCAGATGTAGGAAACAAATATCAGTAAATGATATTTTTACGTGAATAACCTAATTAGAACTGAAGAAACTGTAAGCATGTAACCATGTATTCAAATAAATATTTTTGAAAAATTTCAATTAAATTAAGCAGGTGCATTATAAAGTTTCGAGCAATTAGAAGCAGAAACTGCTGTAATGTAATTAAAAACACATTAAGACCTATTTCGAGGTTTTGCAAAACCCCTTGGAGTGCTATACATCGTTTCTTTATTGTCAATTTACATGCATTCATCAAAGCTGCCCTCATTAAAGAAACCTGATCATTGCATTTAATCGCTTAAAAAACCTTAACAAAAAACTTGGATGATTGTACGTGATTGATATTTCGTACAGGCTTGAGTGCCATTTAGCCATTGGATTTATTTCTTCTCTTGATTTTTGGACAAAACTATTTCCTTACAGTCGTTAATTGTGCAAAAACTGCACAGGTATAGAGTCTAATTGACAAGTCACCCGTATAATGGCAATAAAATAAGCTTTATGTCTCGATACACATTTTGGCAGTAGTAAGAACATCTGTGCGAAGTGCACAAAGAGTTCAGATTGTATGTCGACAAAACAGATTGGAAGGAATGCTTTTTATCAACAAGCATCCGGGCCTATTCAGTCAACCTTGTAAGCAGCGTGCGTTACTCATCTTTTAAACATTAAATGAACTAAAATGTTGCGAGTCAAGAATCGCATGTCATTGTTACCATCAGCCCAAAACAAAACAAAAAGCGTGCAATTAGCATAAAACGATGCAATTTACAGCAATGCCAGACGACTTTAGCAAACGTCGGAATGAGTTTTCTTTTGTTCTACACAGCTTCAGGACCAATGACGATTTCGCCATCTGGCAACGCTTTGTCTTGGTGGGGTCATTATGATAATTGTTTTGATTGCAGTCATAGGAATTCGGTATTCCACTGAATTTGGTTCCATAACGTTCTTTAAGGATTCCCTTAGCGTTGTCTGTCATTTTGAAGATAAAGTGGAAAAGTTATTTTATCTGAGACACTGTCATCTTTGATTCATCGTTGTCGTCTGCTTTTCTGAAATCTTCTGACGCCCAAACAAAAGTGATGACTCCATCTTTGACACCGTGTAATATTTCGGTGCAGTAAGGATATCGGATTTAATTAATGTCAGCTTGAGCCGTGAAATTAGATATGTACTACGAAACTTAAAGCTAGGTTCAAAGACTTGCATTATTATATGTTCCTACACTGAAAACAAACACATCAAAACAAATTTTGTTGCATGTATTAATTGTAGTTGCGAACTATGACCATGTTATACAGCAACAAGAAAATTGTCAATTAACATAAATCACAGTTTCATCTACAAAATGTTAACATTTTTTACCCTACAAAATCTCTAGAATCCAGGAGCTTATCTCACAAGACCCCTTGATACCTTTCAAATCCTGGATCTCATTTAATATTTTGGACATTCAAACTGTTTTCACTCATTTCCTGTTAACGATTTTCTTGTACCTATTTTCTGCTTCGTTAAATTTTGCCTTGAGGTTCCTTTCTTCCAGTGTCTCTTCTTGGAGCAATATTGGTCAGTTTTGTTGGGAATTGTACATAGCCACGCAACCATCCTATCAATTCATTATAGATAAGCAATTACCACATCATTCAAATTCGGCACTTTCCTAAATTCAATTACAAAACCTTTCAGGATATTTACAATAGCTAGCTAAGCTTGATATTGACAAAGTGTCATCAGTTGCAATAGACACAAGTGAGAAAACTTTTGCCCAATTTCAAACTTCCGTTTTAATTCTTGTGACCAATTTTGTCAATTGATATGATTGACACGTTTGATTTAAATCACATGCATTGATTATTATAAGGAAAGTTCCGGCTACAGCTCCTTTTAAGATATGTCGCGGATTAGCTATATGCACTTTGTGCGATATTTATCATTACTAAGACGCTTAAGACAGAGAACTTAATTACACCCTTGTTTTCGCTTGTCGTTGCTTGAAACACAACATAGTTTGCAGACCTTCCGATTTCAGGTTTGACTGAGCTTGAAATTGTTTTAAACCACCCCTAATGACACGTTAAGTGTGCCCCTACAGCACACAGACTGTTTCACGAGAAGCAAGATATAAAGATTGTTGATAATTACTGGCAATAATGCCATTGTTTGTACCCAAATATACCCAAGTTAAGATTTTGATTAAGATTATTAGCATGGCGTTATGATTGATAACTGTTCTGGTTTGTGTATTGCCTGGCAGGTATTGTGTAGTCTTATTGTCCTCTTCTAATCAAAAGGTTCTGATTCTGAACTGCAGATATGAAGACACAAACACAAATTTTCGGTGCAGTCCTGTGTTTGGTTGTTAAGGGGTTCCGTGGATGCAATCTTTGCAAGAAAAATTGCAACCAAAAAGGTTGAAAATTTTCAAAATATCGGCAAGTTGCTAAGTTTGCTGTAATAATGCCCGTTGTCTTGGATTGCAAAGACATTCAATCCCCTGGGATCACACAGGATGAGGAGGTTTATTCCAGCGATTTTAGGCTTGATTGGGATTTAGCGAATTGCGAAGAAGAGGTAGGTCATATCCTTTAAGTTGAGCTTTGCTTTCTGGGATTTTGGAGCATTTGCTTTCGGGGATTTTGGATCACGATTTCAAGGTTGAGGAAGGGTTCTTTCTTTGAGGAAGGATTCTTTCAATCTTGGATTCCAAACAGTGACCCAAGATCCGATTGGTGATATCCTGCCAATTTTTCCTCCTGATAACGACGGACTTGTGCCTGAAAGGTCCGATCTCTGGAGAGATTATCATGAGACGTTTATGACTGAGGACAAGTGTTGGCATAATTTTAGTAATATGTGTTAGAAAAGTTAATAACCGTAACATAACGATCACAGGGCCTACTTGGCAAATGAATGAATACTCGTAAATTGTCCCGAAAAGATTACTATATCTAGATCACAAATGGGAGTCAAACGGGTTTAGTCATTCTGAGAGATAATGTATATTGATACATAAATTCATAAACCTGAATCAAATACATGATGTATGTAGTGCAGATCTGATCAAAGTATTCTATGAATTTGTTTTGATGTATGTAATGGATGACGTTTGTCTGCCCTACACTTTAATAGCAAAGAGTGTTAAATGGTTTTAATTTTTTTTTAGATGTTTTTGATAAGCAAGAATTCCATTTATCTTTGAACAAGTTATTCCCGATTTAATGTTCTTTCCGGAATGTAACACAGATAATGGTTATGTCCTGTTTATTGTGAAAAACTTCGTCGTCGCGTTCGATTGGAATTGAAAGAGATGGGTGTGTTGGTTTACAATCCGAATGGAAAAGAAATGCGAATAAGAAACACGGGAAAGTGTGTTTGATACGATTTTGTCACGAACCCGTAATGTATCAAAGTAAAAGATGCCTTGATCAAAACAAATTATATTTCTTTCTTACTGGACTTGCACTAACATCAAAACAAGCTTCGATCGTATATCCTTTCCTTAGCATTTAAGAAGATGTGCAAACAGCTGTTAGTTGGTCGTAGATCGGCTTTATAAAACAGATTGTGCGATGGAGTTGTGAACAAAGACATTAGGAGCCCACTCTTTCTCCTCTTTTTGTTTCTTGTAGTTTTGACATGAACTCATACAGAACTACACGAAAAACTGTAAAATTTATAACATATTGTAAATCGTATTCCTTATCTTTTTAACAAGACGATCCAACATCTTTGAACGCATTGTTAAGTATCTTTCTTCACGTTTTGGCACCGGTTTAAAAATGATCAGAGTTTTTCTTGGCAAGAATCAAGATTTATTATCTGTAAACACAAATTTTTCCAAACCTAAAATATCATTTCTGTGTGAAATATGGAATGAAGAACGTCGAACACAGCATGAAAGCCAGTGCGAAACTTCAAAAGATTAAAAAGAATCTCTCAAAGTTTTCAAGATATAATCTTCTTGTCAAATGAGGTTTCAAGAGCATTACCTATCTGTATAAATGGAAATATTGAACTGGACACATATACATGGGTTTAAGGGCTGGGAATTATCGGATATAGCTTAATGATTTTCATTTAATTAAACGACATGAGTAGCGGTCTTATGTCGTAGTGAAACGTAACAAATTTGTAACCAAAAATCAATCCCTCTTGTCTTAAGTCTTGGTTTATTGCCCTCTTGATCTGACTGCTATATCAAGTCATGGTACTTACAAGGCCCTATGCCCAAACAAAGGTTTGCTTTGGAATGTAGCACTGACTTAGTATGGATTAGTCTTATCTTGTCTGTATTCAAGAGAAATCAATGATTGATTCATTCAAATCAACATTCCTAAAGAAAATGTCAACAAGGGGTCGACGTCCAATTTTCATATCGAACTCTCCTTGCCGGAATAAAGTAAATTGAATGCCCTCAAAATGTAAATGACTGTGTGTGTGTATTTAGTGTGCTGGCCAAAAATTGTACTTTCTGGTACACTATATGTTTATCAGTAGTGTCTGGGAAAATCTCTCACAAAAGTTCAATGAAATATAAAGGATTTAAAAAAATCCCTTTACATACATTTTGTTTGTTGTTCCATACACAATTTAAATCAATATTTAAAGTATCGATAATAAACATAAATGCTTTGCGAGTTTCCATTTAACATCACAGAATATATACATTTACCTAAGTTAAAAAGGGAAAAGAGGGTAGCGCACCGTGAAACATTAAACAATGAACATTTGTTTTAGGTAAAAGCATTTGTCGTAACATGTCTTTAACCGAATCGATCGTAATCAATTAAAGTGAGAGGTTCTGGTAAATATTGCGTCCATTATGAATATTGTAGGCACCCACGGCTGACAATTCTACTACATTGATTCCACTGGCACGCGGGTCACAGTTATGGCAGCTTAACATCAGAAGCCATGTTCTGTCAAGTTTCATTTCTCCATCTTGACTTACTTTTGCAGAATCTCCTTTTCGCAGAACTTGTTCTACGTTCTTTATGGATTATTGTTATTTAGATATTTGTGCATCTTTTAAGCTGCATTTTGCTTATTGCTTTCTTTTTGTGACAATTTTTGCATGCTCTGTATATTCTAAGAAGTATTTATGGTCTTGAATCTTAAAAGGATTATATAAACTAAAGTACCAATTTCAACAACTTAAGTTAACGTTTACGTGGAAATAACAGTTCCTAGTATAATAACAGTTCCTAGTATAAACACTTTCTGGAAGTTGCAAATAATGGGTGTTACAGTCTCGATAGAGGAAAATGGTTTCACTGAAAATTTTGAAAAAGTGCAAACTTCAGAAAACGCCGTTAATAAGAGTGAAGTGGTTCGATTGTCATCTGTCGATGATATAATAAGAGTTCTTCAAAAACTGGATGATGCCCGATTAGAGAAAATTCCCATTCACCCCGATATTGATGATAAAGTAAGTTAATAAAGTATAAGTGGAAATTTTAGCGAGACGCAAATTTAGCGATTTGTCCTTAAGAACTGGTAATTAATTTTTAGCGAAATGTAATTTTATCGATTTTAAAATGCATATTAAAGAATTGACTACAAATAAAACGCAATTTCTTTTTAGCGATATTCAATTTTAGCGATTTTGGCACCCTCGCTAATAATGCCAAAATTAAATCCTTGCTAAAAATTCTACTCATAGTTTCTTTTATTTATTGTTTCCACCTTATAGTTTCTTTAATTTATTGTTACTAGTTAAAATACAGTGTACCTTACGTTCTTTCTATTGTGTGAATTAATGACTGAAAGCACTCAATTTATCGTGTAAAAGAAAAGAGAGAAGTCGGCCAATTTCTTGTTCTGTTTAGAGATCGTGAAACCAGATAGATATTTTCCTACGACCATGGCGTGCCTTCATTTGTGGATCTTTTATATTAAAAATATACACATCGGATAGAACCTTTTGACGTTTGGTGTAAGAGGGTTAGGTTGCCGTCATTGTAGAATTGTTTTTGTCGTGTCCCACATTTATTTATTTCTTGAACAATATCCAATAGGTCAAATTACCTGATTTTTAGAAATCTGTCGAGTCTGCAATAAACCAAGTATTGTAAGGATGCTGCATTTGCTAACAATTATTTTAAACATCACACTGAAATAAAACACTTACTTCATATCTAAGGTTTCCATTATTTATTTATTTTTCAAAGTTCCATAGTTCGAAAGATTACGAATTTTCATTTATCATGATTGAATCATGCAGTGTACTATCATTAAAAATCAATTCATCTCCGACCAGAAAGTTTGTAATTTCACGAAGGTGTAATGATACTACAGTGTGATTTAGTCTTTTGACATCATAATGATCCGATGATAATGATCTGAGAATCTATAAAGTGTCCCAGGTTATCTCTAGTTTAAATGTTAAAATGTTAAATGACGGCAGTGTTCGAAGCTATGTAAGAGAGATAACTCTAAATACAATTTGCTGCAAGTTCCAAACTTTCAGTGTGTGAACGTTGAAAAAACGAAGAAAATTGCAATTTCTTTCATATTTCTGAATTTTTTTCGTTGTATATACTCCACGTATTATTTATTTTACACTAGTTATTTCATTTTTTTAGGTGAAGTGGTTGGCCGGACGATGTACCTGCCCTGTACAATTCCCCATCATCAAGGTCGGGGAGGGAAAATACAAAATAGGGGATTCTCAGACACTAGTTTTTGTGAGGGTAAGTCGGGATTTATAATTTCTTTTCAGATATCAGGAAAAAACTAAACAGCTATTTACTTATGTATTATTTTCCATAAAATAAGCAAAACTTATTGACGCTCCGATATTATGAATTTTTTGCTGTGAAATTGTAATACATGTAGCAATGCGAATGAGTATAATATATTTTTCTCTACTTTTTTTTTTAGATATTACGTAAGCATGTGATGATCCGGGTGGGTGGCGGCTGGGACACACTAGAACATTATTTAGATAAGCACGACCCCTGTCGCTGTGGATTTTCTGGTAAGATTTACTCCCCCCCCCCTTCCATCGCTTTCATTCGTATTAGCCTTTGTTTTCATTCATCTCCCCCAGAATGGATCTTTAAATTTATCTTATTTCATATATTTTGAAGACTGAAAACAAAAACAAAAAAACGCTTTTGCATGAAATTTCCAAGTCTTTATGATTCGACCTTTTCTCTTTACAAAGACGGCAATCGCTAAAATTCGATGTATCCTGTTTTTAAAAGATATTCCCATTCTATTATGATCAGGTGTAGAATCGATAAATTCTCGAAAGTCACTAAAAGTTTGAACAGCTAAAAGATCAATACCACATGATCAATAGAATTACTATTGACATACATTAGCGGTGCTTTATAAAATTGTACAGGCATTGTTCGTAATAAAACAGTCCTATTAATTAATAAAATTAAATATCCAGAATCAATTCGTTCTATAAACGTACCAAATTAATATTATTTTAGACCAACCAGTTATTTTTAACATTTAAGTAAAGGTATGAAGGTATGAAAAGGTTTCCAATTTTAATTAAAGGTGAAAGGCATACATATGTGCCTCTGGTATTTGGTATTTTCACATATTGGTCACTGATTTTGAACACTTTTTTTTTTAAAAATAAATTTTAATTTTGAAAATTTTGAATCTTGGAAATAATATCTGAAAGAGTTCATTCAGTGCCATCCCATCAGAAACATTTTGAAGACAAGATTTTTATTCAATATTCATGCAGTAAGGAACAAGGATTTTCCTCTGGACAATCCGTGAAATTTTGCAAAAATAAATTGCCCTGTGCCTAATAAGGTAATAATTTCCTGTCTACCAAAACATATATGGGTGGAATTTAATTGAGATCGAGTTTTAATAAGTATAAATTCCTTTATATTTGTAATCCTACCATAATTCTCTTTGAAAATATACTCAATATACTGGCCCATTTAAACTATGTGACGTCAGACAAAATGGACCGATTCTATGTAATGAATACGGAATAGGAAATAAACATCATAAATCAACACGATTTATTGAATGTTTTGAAGTAAAAGAGAAGACACATGGTTCATATTGGAAAGTGCAAATAAATATAAAAGATAAAAATATCCTGATTTTGTAGCGTTCTGTTATTTTTGCACGACTAACTAAACCTTGATCCTTTGCTATAGACATTATTACAGGTATAAGTTTATACGTCTATATATATAATATATGCAAATGACTTATCCATACCAAGTATTGAGTGCTGGATAAATATACTTAACGAGATTTTTCAGACCACTTCTTGTGATTTATTAGACCCATGAATATTATTAAAAGATACTTTGAATGGTTTTTTAGTTGAATTTATTCATAACTACCCCCCGAGAATGGTTTCTTTGCCATTGGTGGGCATTCAATTAAAGGTCGTGTATTAGAACGCATTCATTCAATTTATGAACTCTTAGTACATTTTCCCTGAGTTTAAACAAATTTTAATTAAGATATTTCAGAAACTAAGATAAGTAAGTCAAATTTGGAGTGTGATAAAACCTCACAGTGGGTTATCACTGCGGCCAATAGTTTCAAATTACCTGGAAATTAAGTAAATAAATGGTATCTTTCAATCGAATATTGATTTGCTAGACCCTTGATTTTATAATGTACAGTGTAAATCTATGTCCTTAGGTATGTAAGAAAAAGTAAAGATATGATTGAATTTGTTGTCTCGCATGAAATGATAGACATGAAACCTATAAAGTCTTCCCGCAAAATAAAATTATTTCAAAATTAACGTATAAAAAATGAACCTAACATTTCGGTTGCGGAGAAACCCAAAATCGGTCATTTCCCTCAAAGACAATCTTTTCGAGAATCATAAATTTTTAGACCCACTCCTGTGTTTATTGCTTTGCAATTATAAGGTAAGGTTAATAAATCCAGGTTTACCTCGGGCCCACTGTTGAAGGAGAGTTTGCGTAACAAATCAAGAAAATATATCTACTTATGACTTTATTAATGTGATTATGTATGAAAATCACACTCTGATTCGGATAATATAAGGATTTGCACTGAATGAAATCAAGTTCTTTAAAAGATCTAATCCTAAAGACGGAATTTTACATTTCTGAATCATGATGTTTGAAATAAAGTTTAATAATTTGTGCACCTTTGTATTAGCATATTTTGCATTCTTAATCTCTTGAAAATGTTAAATCTTATGTAGAATTTTATTTATCATGTGTTAAATGATAAAAAAGACACTTTAATTTATTTCTGTGTGCAGAGTCATGCCCACTTAAATGATTCTGCATTTCAGTTGTATTTCCAAAACACCTGTTATTATTTCGCCTGAAATAGTTGATGAGGCATGTTACATATATAATAATAATCATTAAAAAAATTTCATTGTGCATTATTGAACTGTAACGACGATTGACATAGCCCAAGATCAAAGGATTTTTAAATAGAGTTATATCTTGATTAAATTATTTTTAATCTCTTGTAAGTTTAAACAGGTCGTGATATGACAAGATATAAACATCTGCTTTCACAAATTCAGTTTTTCAATAGAATCTGTCTCAAAATATCTAGACTCCTTTGAAAGTCTAAAAAAAAATCTATTTTAAAAAGTTTCTAAAGTTTTTAAAATTATTGACATTTCCACTCCTGTTTTGGGGGTGACTAAACATTAGAAACCCGTAAACAAAGATCAAAACTGAAGTAAATCTCATTATATCAACATCCGCGTCATTGGTCTTTTTTATGAAAACAAACATTTAAACTACCTTAAGAGTTCGTCATTCTGAACTTACTGACACAATTTTTATCTATCTACAGGTCATCGAAACACACCAGTTCCACAATCTCAAAGACCCCAGGGAACCCCCACCCGCCGGGCGAGTACCCCCTCATTGTCTCAGACCTTGCCATTGAAGTCTCCCAGAAAAATCTCAGTTGGTCCAGTGTCGCATTCCATTTCGGAAGCTTCTGAAAGGACTCATTCGCCAGCACGCATGCGTAGCGCGTCGCCTGGCCCTTCTCCAGGAAAGCTTAACACTCAAAGTGTCACTCAGAACTATGGAACAAAACCTCCCGTCTCTCCGCTATCTCCGACGGGAAATGTAAATAATGTCAATTTTAGTGGTCAGAGGACTAGTACAGTGATCGCCAATTCCAGAAGAAGCCAGTCTCCGGCCCCTGTTAGTCGCCTGCGATCACCGTCACCCGTGTCAGGAATCAATAAGGCATTGCAACCACGTGAGCAGACGACCAAAGTATCGCGCCCAGCATCCCCTACCAAACGATGCCCGTCCCCGTCCCCCAGTGCACGGAGCGCTTCCCCGGCCCCCAAAAGATGTACCTCACCGTCATTTCATGTTTCCATGTCCCCGGCGCCAAGTAGGAAGAATAGCCAGGCAACTCTCGTCTCCAATTATTCAAGGTAAGAGAAAATCAATTTTCACCTCTATCTTCAATAAATGAAAGGAATATTGAGCACTTCATTGTTGGCACATATGAAATGAGGGTGTCATTTTGCTCACTTATTGATCTCACAATGATTTTGAATAAAATGGAACAAAAACCTATTCAATAGTGTTCTTCGATTTTTCTCATTCCTGAAATTTCATTCAATTCATCATTGTTATTAAATGAAAAATAGGGTGTTGGAATTTCAGGGTTAAGGTAGAATCACATTGAAAGGCAGTGTTATGTTCTCTTTAGTGTGATCGCAAGAAGGACCTTTTCAAGTAATCTGCACATATTGTTGTCTGTAATGACATTAATGGACAATTAACCAGTATCAAATGTCTGAAACATGCAGGTTCGCAGATTGAGATTTATCAAATTAGGTACTACCATTTAAATTTCTTTGTCTCGAAATCAGCTTATGAGCCCTTCATTATTCACTTTCATGTAAGACTTTCGACAACAAATCCTTTTCTTTTGACATAACCATCAGATATCAAATAAATCGACAAAAACCTTCTCTAATTTTCTAAAGATTTTCACACACACCTAAACGGAATGTTTGTATATACCGCGGTAGATATTTAATCATACATACTTTTCTAAACGTGCACGAACGCATCTTAAAGTTTATGTCTCGAGAATAAAACTACCTTGTGCTTCGTTTCTTTTGACATTTAAATATTGTTTTCATAAATTTACCTTTAAACTTGAAATTTTAAAGACATTGTTCGAATATTCAACCCTTCAACAGAATACTTATATTCGATCCGTAATGGAGATAACCAAATCTGCAATATATTTCCTTTGTCTGGAGACAGTAGTCGCGAAGCAAAGAAAGAATATATACGTAATCGTTTGGACTTAAAGTGTGTGTTTTATTATTTTACGACCTGCGTATGGTGACATAAAAACAGATACAACCCGCCAAAGACGGGGTAATTATCGGCAACTGACGACATGGCCCTATCGAAACCAGTTGGCAGATATCCTGAATGTGGTTGGAATTTCACCCGTTTTCTTCGTGATCTGTTACAAATTCTGTGTATCGATTTTCATTCCTCCTAGCGTCTTGTTTAGGTTGTGAGGAACCCTATCTCTTCACTACAAAGGCCTGCCACAGTGGGATTAACTATTCCTCTCGATAAGGAGAATTTCATCAAGTGTATTGAAAAAAAAATCATTTCAATTTTAAAAGTGGAATAGGCCATAAAAGCGTCAGGTAGAAATAGCAATCTATTTAAATGAATTTTTATATGATGTGTTTACGTTTCAATTGTTTCGATCAGATTTTTAAAACGGCATTGATTAGAATTCTAAATAGTAATTGTGTGGGCATTTCTTTCAATAGGGATTGCATTTTTAAAATGCGTCAGCATTCCAAGGTTTCTGTAAGACTGGTCTTGAACTGTTGGTCATCGTGAAAAAGCAGACTAATTGAATACTTGAAACATGATATAAAATTAAAGTTCCTTGATATTGGACAGTATCCAGTTAACGTTTTGGTTATGTGCTTGAGGATATGAAAAAGATCGTCTTTTAGTTTTGTTTAAGATTCTGTTTGTGAGTAAGTGGTGTCTTTTCATTAGAACTTTTAAGGATTCTTTATTATTCAGACCTAGATTTACTGTATTGTATTGTATCGTAAAGTGACTGTGTAATCTAGAAATCATATCACACTGATCAGTCAAATGATCTAAATAAGATTTGTTTTGTTTACAGATCAAAATCAATTCCAAATACTCCACGTGCAGATCGTCGCCAGCTTCCTCAGCGCCCAAGCATGGATTCCGAGGGAAATGACAGTGTAGGAACAGACGATACCTCAGGCTCCAACTCCATGCAGCCATCTGTTGATATCAACCAAATCAGTACAATGACTTTGGATGAGTTTAAAAACTTACTGAATAGTGCGCTATCAGTTCCAAATGGAAATGCCTCTGAAGGAAGTCTTGAATCTCCAAGATCACAGAGTAGCACTGATAGTTCACGAAACATATCATCATATAGTGGGAACAGATCTGTGAAAAAGCCGCCAATTAGTGAAAAACCATCCAGGTATAAGTATACTGGAAATGTTAGTCGCAGTTTGGATACCAAGTCTTTCAATGGACAGAATGCAAGTAATGGATATTTCGAAATGGAGAAACCAAAACGGACAATACTGGCCTCTTCTACTATTTCTAGACCGAAAACACCAGTGTCTAGTTCTGTGTCAAGACCCAAAACTCCTGTAAGTTCAACTGTTCAAAGACCTAAAACACCGGTAAGTTCGGTTCAGAGACCCAAAACGCCAGTCAGTACAAGTAATATTCAAAGACCTAAAACTCCAGTCAGCACTGCTCAGCGACCTAAGACGCCACTAAGCAGTGTATCTCGTCCAAAAACACCTGTTAGCACCGTCCAACCTACCCCTGTTCAAAATGTCTCGAGACCAAAGACACCGACGTCTTCATATACAGTGTCTCGTCCAAATCCTAATACTACAAGAACAATGCAAAGTAATGTTTCCAACAGTCCAAAACCTCATAAAAAACTTCACGAGTCCAAGTCGGATTCTGTGCTTAGCGAACGAGAACGGCCTGTTCAGAATGTGAAACCCAATGTCAGTTATTTGTGCATTTCTTCAGAAGACACAGAAACTGAAGCTTCCTCTAGTTTCAAAGGAACTGAAACTTATACTATATCTAGTGATAATGTCGATTCATTATGTGATTCCAAAGACGTTTCTTCATCGAGAATGACCCGCAGTATTACTGACCCGGGACCTGAAAAGGAAAACACACCCGAAAAAGAGGGAACAAAAAGTCAAAGTAATGACTCTCTCATTGCAAGTTTTACTGCATTACAAAAATCTATTCAGGAGCTTCGAAATCGGGCACAACAAGCATGTATAGCTGTGGAAAATAACAAAAAGGCAGAAACAAAGCCAACAGAAGTCAGTAAAACGGAAGATACAACCAAAAATTCAGCTTTAAGTACAAGCAATCCATCAAACGAAACAGTCACAATAAAACGTCCATCAACACCCAGTGGTAGACCATCCACTCCATCTTTGATTCCAAGACCAATGACACCGGTAGGAAGTGCTTCCAAATCTTTAAGTTTGACGCAGACGATTGAGCCAACACAACCAGAAACTGTTCGCCAAGAGAGACCACCTACTCCTAGGAAGGCAACGATTCTTGCTAAATCGCCTTCCGCCAACAAAGCTGCCGCAAACACTCAGAAAAAGAACACATCTTACACTAGCATGTATATGCAACGACGATCAACAACGCCTGGTCCAAATGAGTTTTCACAAATAGAGAAAGAAGAGCGTACTGAAATCCCTCGGTCCAAGACACCTGGGCCAGGAAACAAGCCTAGTACTGAGCAACCTAAGTCCTATGTAAGTCCCATACGAAGACTTACCCAAAACCAACAGCAAACACCAACTCTCACAGCCCGAGAAATTCCAGAGTCTGATTACAACAACCAAAGAGAGCGAAGAAGTGTATCAGCTAGTCCAGCAACACCAAGAAGGTCCACTGCAACAGGCTCAAAATCGAAAACTCCAGTTAAGCAAGACTCTACCGAGGAAACTATTATGGTGACTGTGAATCGGGACAGTGGACGACATAAAATCAATGTAAAAGACGGAGAAGAAACAAAATACAGAACAACAAAAACAACCACTGGCCGAATCATAGCTCGTGCTACAACGCCAACTAACCAGCGAGCATCTACTGAAAGCCTAGATAGATCTCGGAATGTAAAACCTGCTGCAGAAACTCCTCGTTACCGTCCAAGACCTAGGAGTGTTGATCCAGAGAACTGGAATCGTAAAGCGAACAAAGATGAGGAAGTTCTGCAAGTACAGAGGAAGGAATCTGGTTCACATGTTGTTAACAGAACGGAGGCATGGGTAGAATCGGCGGCAAAGACTATGAATAAAACATCCACCAGAAACAAGAATCCGGCTGGGATTTTACGCAGATCAAAAACTCCTAATCCATGTGATTTTGACCAGTATGATATGGAGTCGCGTCCACTTGAAGAAATTAAAGCTGCCTTGACTCTTCCAGTTAACGGTCTTCGAGATATATCAACCGAGGAACTAGAAGCGCCACCTGAGGATCCTGAGATGTATGAAACCATGGAGAAGCTTTTCCAAAAAATGCGTGAAAGGGAGCTTAAGGCCTCTGTAAACGAGACTCCTGGGGGAGGTTTCATGGGGGACATTGATGTTAACTGCATGGAAAATGAAGATACTTTAGGTAGTGACGAATTATCGTTGGATAGTAATGAAAACATTAAAAGAAGAGGAAACTCTCCTGCAGGAAAACCAAGCTCACACAGATCTTCTGGATCCAGTGCAAAAGGCTCTGTTCCGTCTACTCCCAGATCTAAAACGCCGTCGTTTTCATCATCTAAATCTCAACCAATCAACAGACCTGTTTCAACTCCTCCTCGGCCAAGTACTCCAACTCGCTCATCTGTAAATTCCTCAAGGCGATCTAGCATGAAATCTAGCAATGGATCGGTTCCGGAATCTCCTATCACTGCTGATGTTGATCATGCTGTGGTAATTGTATCCAAAATAAAAGAAATCCTAAAAACAAATCCACGCAAGGACAATATACAGGGACCAAAGTCAAGAATTCCAGCCCCAAAGTCACTAAGTTCTAGTGGAAAATCAAGATCTTTTTCAAATTTGTTCAATATGGGCACTCAAGAGACATCATTTAAAAAAGAATCTAGCCCTGTGCACAACAATATTAATGGTACTATAAATGGGGAATATTATGACGATGAAATGGATGAAATTTCCGGAATTACTGCCCGAGCTGAATCTAATGATCAAACAGGAAACGTACGCAGTCAATCCGGAACGAAGACTCCAGTTCCAAAACTAGCTACTCCTTTAACAACAGGCCGAACAGCTGTCCTTAACCGAGAGTTGAGCACGGAAAAGTCAAATAAACTGGTTCGTGCAGTGTCCATTTCAAGTTTGTCTAGCTCTTCAAATACATTGTCGTGCACTTATGGAGAGGAGGAAGAATTCGTGTAAATCTCGTCTGCCTTTTTTCGCATAAAAATTTATCTGTGATATTTTGGACGTTTCTGTGTGTCTTATGCAAGGGTCCATTTCTCTTTCGCCTTTTTATCTAGGTTAGAAATATCCATTACTTTAGCATGGAGGGTCATCATGTTGCTTTTTGTTTTTTTGTCTGAAGGAATGTTTTGGGATTTGACATGCAATATTGATGAGAGAACTGACAGAATAATTAATGGCCATTTATCTTGCGTTTTTTGTATTTTATTTAGTTAGCACATTCCAGTAATCATTCCATGACGTCAGACAAGACCATCATCCAAAGGCTCAATAACTTTATTTTGTCCCCACCCCTCTAAAGCTTTATGTTGTGACCAAATCTACACTCAACACAGTATTTTAAGAAATTCCAAAATAAATCCTTTTGTACTTTAATGGCTTCGAATGGTAAAAGGGCCTATGTTTCATGTGTGATTTGTGCCAAATACATCCTATATTTTGTCCAATCAGCATTGTACTAATTTGACATTGACGCGTGAGAGAACAAACGTCACGAGCGCATCTAGCTGTAGCACCGGAAGTCGTCCATGTTGAAAAAAAAATGTCTGTGATCATTGTGCTTATTTATGTCTTATTTATTTGAAATTGGAAATATTATATAATGCAATAAAAACTCAGAAAATTTATAACCTTTATTGATTTTTTTCTTATGATATGTTGAAAATATTTTCTATGGAAAGCAACAGTTTTTGGTTTGAAAATGTAAAAATATACGTATAAAGTTTAGCAGACGTAAAGTTACTGTACTGTATATCTTGCTGAATTGTGAAGAAATGTTTCAAAAATAAGGAATGCTAGCACCCCTTCACCAAATTATTTTGTATTAGTAATCAAAGAATATATTCAGGAGAAAAAATCCTTGTTCTGGGTTTTAAACAGATTATTCATTGTGTTTACTATCGATCATTAGGTTTTTTTGAATAGCCAGGGTATTATGAGCTTGTACATGTTTACTCAGACTCTATTGTACCTGCTTAATATCTAATGAACTATACTTATTAAAAAGGGAAAGAAAGGGGCATTGTTAAACCATATCTTCATATAATATCAACAATTTGTCAGGTGTTCCAGTACAGATGTCATGTTCTAAAGAGGAAAATATTTGCATGTTATGATAAAATAAATGCAATCGGTGAACACTTTTATACGACAATAGACTTCATTGTTTTCAAAAAATATTTAATGTGTTTAAATCGATATCATCTCAAAGCAATATCGGTGATACAAGCTTATCTTTTCAAAAGATTGAAAGCTAGCAATATAATTATATTTTAAAAACAGAGGAGTATATTTTTGAAACATGGGTTAATTTTGTCGAATTGATGAAATATTAATAGGAAAGCAGTGCTGTATTTGGGATGAAAGTGGGTGGTTTCCATTCCAATTGACGATAAAATTCAGGAAGACTTCACGTTGGCATCAATTTGTCTATCAATGTGCTTTTTATACTAGTGATCACCTAGTTAAAAATGTTGTGTAGTACTATTTGTTGGCAAAAGCATCTTCTCTGAAAAGATAATTAGGAAATGCGAGATTTTTATGAGCAATTTTGGTCATTGAGCTCTTCAGACTTGGTATTAGAGCCTACGTTATTGGTACTTTGTTGCACTGTTAGACGACAGAACACATACACTGTAATCTTAGATAATGTATTTTCAGATAGTACTCAGTATTACAAAAGTTCATTGTATCTTCCCAGATTGCTTTATTCTGAATTCTAGCATTCGTATTCCAATAAAAAGAGCTAACGTAACTACCAGCACTCATTTATTTATTTCAAAAGCTTCTCATGTTATTGGTAAAATTGTCGTCACATTTAGAGTCAAACTAGATATTATATTTAAAGTTACATTGGATCCAGAGGTGTATAGTATGTTTTCTATTTCTTCTATGTACATCAGTCCTACAAAAGGTAGAAAAAAAGATGTATTTAACATTTCAAAAGACGCACACGTAACTTGTAAAGAAATTGTTCCACAATTTTACCTGCAAAACAAGCAGTAAGGAGGCAAGCTATGCTTCCAGCAATCCATGACGTCATGACTAATTTTGCCAAGTCCTTCCTTCGCGAAGGAATAAGAGCGCCAAGTCCGGATAAAGTTATCCCGATTGTGGTGGGATTAGAAAAACCACACAGTGCGTATGTAGCTATTGTTTCTGCCCTTCTCTAATAGGAAAATATTGTAATGAAAAAATGAGCGTTTAAAACATGAGCAATATGAAATTTTTTTGATTAATCTCCCTATTCATAAATGAATTTGATCATAAATTCGCAATTTATTTTGATTCTTGCTGATGTTTCCATCTGTGAATATCTGCAATGAAATTCATTAATTCTCCTTAAGAATATTTTATACTTAAGCGAATGTTACCGATACTTTGTTGGCCTTGATATATGTACCAAGTCTCTCATAGCCTACAAATTCATTGATGATGGTTTTTAGCCCCACGACCTCCCCGACTACACGACAGTCCGACCAAGGCACCCCCATCAGGAAGGCAACAGGGATTAGGATATAGGACAGTATTACCTGAAACAGGGGGGTCGTCAACACTTAAAATATCTGAAACCTGAAGCAACGGTTGACAATATTGAACATCTCTTTTGCTATTTCTCTCGTTTCTCATGAATGTTAAGAATTTTTAAACTAAATTTTCCAGAATTTGAAGGTGTTTTCTGTTTAGAGTGTCTGTGTTAGTATTCTCACGTCAAGGGTGAGTCCTTCGATGTCCACTAGACTTCCGAGATAAGTGATGACGGCATTAATGAAGTGTAGTATACTGAGGAAGGCAATCAAACTGGCTACCACCGCAAACACCACATAGATGGCTTCTGCTGACCCCTTGGCTGCCGCATCAACCACGTTGGCTGTTTCCGTGCTAAACAAATATATAATTATATTAAATTTTGTAAATTTCTGTTTCTATTTTCTATTAATGTCACTTACACTTACATTGAAATATATTTTCTTTGTAATATGTTTCTTTTTAATTGATGCTGCTTTTCTAAATAAGATAAATTCTCTTAAAATCTCTACTTTCACTTAAAAGCTTTCGTTTTGTGAGTTACAAATTATTTTCTAGAGAAAATGAATACACAGGGGCCACACCACTCACCTGGGCACAGCGGCTAAGAAAAAGCACAAAGCAGATCAGAATTGAAAAGTTTACTGAGGGTCTGCACTTGTGGCCCCACCCTACCCCCGGGGGTCACGATTTGAACAAACTTGAAGGATAATACAACATGAGTTTCATCTTTCCTGTCCCTATGGATCTTGAGAAGAAGATTTTTAAAGATTTTTCCTATATATTCCTATGTAAAACTTTGATCGGCCATTGTGGCCCCATGCTACCCCTTGGAGTCATGATTTGAACATACTTACATGTAAATCTACACTACCTGAGATTGGTTCCACATGAGTTTCATCTTTCCTGGCCCAGTGGTTCTTGAGAAGATGATTTTTTAAATGCCATTATTTTTTCACTAATTCACAATTATCTCCCCTTGGAATAGGGCGTGGCCCTTCATTTGAACAACTTGATTCCCCTTTACCCAAGGATACTTTGTGGTAAGTTTGGTTGAAATTGGCCCACTGGTTCTTGAGAAGAAGATGAAAATGTGAAAAGTTTACAACGATAACTGACGACGGACAAATTTTGATCAGAAAAGCTCACTTGAGCCTTTGGCTCAGGTGAGCTAAAAAAAATCAAGCAATGATAATTTATGACAGATACTCGTAAACACTGGTCTATAAGAAGTTAAAGACATAAGTCAGGAGTAATTGCACTAAAATAATCTCTTCTTTCTAAGAAAAAAAATGAATTAAACAATTAAATACCTGCTTTTATCGTCTTCTAACTTTGTAAGGTTTCTCGTTTCCGGTTCATCAACTTCCGGATATATTATCTTAGATACAGCCAGTCCTGCAGGAGCCGACATTAAAACTGCAGTCAAGATGTGTGCCGATGAGATCTACTGAATGACAATTACATCATGTTAAATATTATCCATTCTAAATTAATTCTGAATATTTTGGAATGCAAGTAGAAAACAATTATATTTTGTTTAATATGTATATCTTTGATTTAAATTGATGGTAAACAGCAAGAAATTACGCAGTTGAATTTTTAGAACTTACTCCATACACAACAAAAAGCCCAAACACATCCGCTGTAACACTAGCAAACCCTGCTGTCATGATAGCGTGGAGTTCAGAATGCGTCATCTTTTCCAGATATGGACGTATTGTAAAAGATGCCTCGGGCTGTATAAAAAGGAAGGATGATACTGCAGTTTTGGATTAAAGAAGCAATTTAAAGCTTTGATTTGTGAATTTGCATGTTTAAAATTGGACATGACCTGCCCAAGGAAGATACTGGATGCGGTACACAAGGTCTCAGCCCCGGATGTTCCCATAGTGTAGTGCATTACGACCGCCAGCTTCTTAATGACAGACTGCATTATTCCAAAATGATACAAAATGGACACCACAGCGTTCACATATATCACCGTGGGCATCAGCTGAATAAAATAAGAAGGGGAAGTCCTCTAAAGATGGTGCTTTTTATCAACGATACCCTGATATAATCACAATTTCTGACTTTTAATTTTTCATTTATTTCTTTCAATTTCACTTAAACAAACACCAGTTCACAGTTTGGCTTAAATTTTACTGAGATGGTTCTGCATTTTTTTTAATGAAAGAAAATTTAACATCTGGCCTTTTTGGAATCAATGTTTTCTATTGAAAATACAAGTAATATTTGTCAATTGGCGATGAACCTTGAAAGCAAATTCAAAGTCTTTGTAGTTTTCGCCAAAGACGAATTCCACTCCAGCGATCACGTGACTTAGGAAATTCTCCACTTGTTTTCCAAGGAAAGAGAAGGTCTCTTGCCCTATGCTGGTTCTGAGAACGAAGAGTCCAAGCAGAAACTGCAGTGTAAGGCCCCACACAACCGGGCGCGGATCTACCTACAGGGTGCAAAGCAGTTTTGTCCTATATAGTTGCTTTTGAAAAAAAATTTTAATTTCAATAAAGTTTTATCAGAGCAAAGTCCAATAACCCTAAGCATTTTATACAAAAAATTTTAAATTTTCAGATTTTGTTTTCAGAAAGAAATAATAAGATAATCTTAAGTGATTTCTATTGTACCTTTGTTTTGTGATAGGAGATCAGCCAACTAAACAGCAACAAAGTGAATATTCCACCAAGAGAAATGAGGTTTGTTGGACTGGGAAGATTAATGAAGATCATGACACCTGTTAATATCACTGAAGTCCCACCATACATGATTCTGAGAGAAAAATATATAAAGGTCTACTTCACCGAAAATAGAGGTACATTCTAATATTTTTACAATCTTGTGTTAAGGTTATATTCTCGGTAACTATAAAATTCTTTTAGTTTAATGAAGGTATATTTAACTAACAATTTCAATTTTGAAAATTTAAGATGTAGAATACTGTAAATTTTAGCATTCTTTTGCTCAAGAGTGCTTCAAAAATAATCTTATGTCCTGTATTATACATACATGCTGAATTTTCTCGACCTCAACATGGAAATATCTTTCAATTTCCTGCATCGTAAGATTTCGGCCACCTGATCTCCGAGTTTTCTTTTCACAAATGTACAGCTCACGTAGAAACATACAAGTACAGTAACACACAGGAGAGGAATGGCTTTCTCAAAGTTCATCACCATGGCAAAGGAGAAGTAAACAATATAGGCCACCAATAGTAGACAGAGAAAACCTCTCTTTGCTACCATCTTTATCTTTGACAACCATGTGCTTTCTTCTGGTTCTGCCGAAATTGAAGGAAATTCGTCTCTCTCCACTGCGAGATTTTAAAATCATTAAAAAAACCTTCAACTTGAATTCCATTTCATAATGTAAAGTAATGCATTGTTCAAGCTATCTTTTCAGTAGATTTCAAATTAAAGATGGTACATGTGACATTGGTACAGTGAAAAGAAAAATTGATCGAGTTATATAAAGGATAAAATCTGTGTTAATGATTAGTTTTGTAATTGATAAATTTCAAATTCAGATACTAAAGCTTTGCCTTGACATTATTTTCAACTTAAAGTGTATAATGAACGACATATCTGATTCGGCGACTTCATGTTTTTCATAAAGATCAGTGTTAATTATGAAATTTAAAAATTAGATTTAAGTTGATGTCTTACCGGTACAGGGGTCGTCTTTAGAGGCCATTGTTAGATTTTTGATCAGAATGCTTTCAAATATCTATGTAGCTACCTACATGTGTATCGAAGGTCAAGTGTAGATTTACGACACTTCAACAAGACGTGAACAAGACCATATAAAGAGAACACATAATCATCAGCTATGAAGACAAAGAAGAGCATGTACATATAGCATTCTTTGTTTCAGCCTTTTATAGATTTTCCCGTGCCTTTAATTACAGGCCAATTTTCCAACCCCCCAACCCCCCACGTTAATCCTTCTCAGTTGCCTTCACCTAGCACTATCCGTTCAATAAGGAAACACTTTTTAGAATGTATCAAAACAAGTCATTAATTTTCTATCTAGATGCTTTAAAATGTTATATGTTGGAAATAATCTTAAATTTCAATTTTGGATCCACCTACCCCCCCCCCCCCCGTTCCACCCTTCTTAGTTTACCTCAAATATAGCATTAAAATATCGTTATAAAGGAAATACTTTCTTTAGATTTAATCAAAACTTGTTATTAATTTTCTACCCTAATCTTTAAATGTTTTTGTCAATAAAAAATATTTTTGAAAAAAAAACAAACCTCATCTGACGGCCGCCAGATAAAATATTTTTTCTTCATGGCACCCACCGGCTTCCGTAATTTTTTTAAATTAATTTTTATTATTCAAAAATCTTATTATGGCGCTCGTTTTAATGAAGAACTCACAACTGAGACAAAAATTTATTCTGCTTATAACTTTCTATTAACTTTTTATTAACATAATATTTAAAATGGTTTTTATCTTTTTCTGTAAGACTGTAGTCAGGAATATTACTACATAAGAAGAAGGAAAGTTGACAAGTTGGAAAAGCTACGTCTAGTTAACGTTTGTCAATTGATTTACATGTAGTAGTCAGTTAATCCTCATCGTCCATAGTCAGTAACACAAAAGATGTGAAATTGATGTGGCAGACTCTGTTCTGTCTTTTGTTCCAACTTTATGTCGAGTTGACATATAAATGGAAGTACTTAGTTGATTTATAAAGCATGATTTTAGATATAAAAGTATCTAACTGTCAAAGATACATCAAGTGTTTCTTCTCTCGAAGAAGGAATGTAAAAACAGGTCAGATGATAAAGGAGCAAAGAACAAAATACAGTTGTTACCACTATCGGCCTAGGAAATTCGTCAAAAATAAACAATGATATCTTCAGAAATAAAGTGTTGATATATTTTGTACACGATCAGGTCCATCTGATCACGGATGTAAAATGGCGCCAAAACGTCACACAAACGCTACGTAAATTTCAAAACCATTCCATGTATCAATATATGCTCCAAAAATGGCAGTTTTTATATCTTTGATCGCAAAATTCACTTTGGCCGCAATGAACGCGATTCATGAAACTTATATATATTTTTTATAACGCAACAATGTTTCGATTTAACAACATCTTGTGAATCGCGTTTGCTGCGGCCAATGTTAAAATTGAGTTTATATGTCATCCCGGATTTCAAGTTGAGAAATATAATGTGAACTTATTTTTTAATTAAAGGCATCGCAATTGCTGTAAAAATTTTAAAATAGTTTACAAAATGAGTAATTAAGTCTAATCATTATCATTAAGAACATAGGCTGAACAATAAATTAGGTAGACAATTTACTTTAGCCACCCTTCAGGTGAAAATTACCGATAGGGATAACGTTAGATCAGCAATCTTAACGATTGAAGTAAAAGTGTTATTCATCTGCCATGGCCCCCCAAAACAAAAAATATAAAAAAGAAAGATTGTAAATGTACGCAGATAAGAAAATGTGCAAATAATCAAGATTTTTAGCACTTTTTCTGTTTGTTTTGCAACTGATATAACTATTTGTTTCTCGCCTGGAAATGATTATGAATATTATACAAATATGAATATTACGCAATAAACTCATAGATGACGTCACAATAGATCGTGTAAAACAATTTACTTTTTTTTTCTATTTTTTTTAAGTTGCTGTTGATAAAATTTATTTAGAACTTCAAAATTCCTTAGGAAAAGTAATTTGAAAGATATATGACAATTTATAAATTTTGTGAAGAGATCCTGAGATTATGTGGACGAGAAAAGTTAATTGTTTTCACCATCAATATATTCAATACGTTCAAGTAAAGTCAATCGATCTACTTATTTAAAATTTAAAAAAAATGTTTGTAAAATTGTTAACAAATAAATTGTTGCATGTTCCTTCTGAAATACTTTCTGAAATCCAGAAAAAGAAAATATGATAGATTTATTTTTTCAAGGTAAGTTGTCCAACAGAACTATAGTCATTGTCGCTGTAAATATCAATATCTCGTACACCCGATTGTATAAAGATCATATAAGTGGGCTTCACTGTTTTCAGTGTATTACATAAAATGGTATTATAAATAAAAACCAATGCCTTTATGTATATTTAGTGGTACATATTGCATAATACATGTTACAAGTTCATTATACTGTAAGTATAGAATGTAATTTAATTATAAAATGTGTGGGGGGGGGGGGGAGCACGCCCCTTCGTTTGAGAGAACCGGTTTTTTTTTTAAACTTTATTTATTATTTTTTTTTTTGTACAATTTACCTGTATAATAATCTCAAATAATTCCACACGTAACTTTCAGAAACGTTCTTGCAAAAAAAAAATCTTAACCTATCCCCCCTCCCCCCGTCCTTTCCCGTGACAATTTGTGTGCACCTTGTTTTTCCTTTTACAAACAATACTTTAACAGATTCCGCATTGTTGTTTTTTTCCCCACAAATTACAATAAAGTTGTAGGGGTTATTTAAATGAGTTATAAATAAATGATATATATATATATAAGTCCTGAGAGTAAACAGATGAATAAATATTCATTTTCTGGCTTGCACTTGCATTTTGTCTTCTTACGACTTGCTTTTCTTATTTTACTTAGCAATTGCATTTTAGTGTCATTGTTCTAAAAAAGTTGTGTAAAATCGGATTCGGAATTTTCTTTCGTCGACTTGAACACAGACAGCAGTAAATAAGTAAATACAATTGAATTTCAATTGACGATATTAAAAGAAAACACATAAAAGGGTGGCGTCTTCTATAAATCTTTTCAAGAACAATATTGGACGAGAAAAGATTGTTAGACTAAATGTGCGAAAGGCCGACTTCAGATTGCCATTTTCACAATAGACTGAATTAATTCTATTGCTAGAAAAAAAAAAACTTCAGAGTGCGATTTTTTTCAAACTTTTTTGTCACATTGCATTGTCAGTAATAAAACGTGTTTTATAATCGCTAAAATTATGAGGAATATTATCGATTTACAGCTTCTTACGGGGACGAGCATTTCCTTCTCGAAAGGGGGTAGTGCAGTTTTTCAAAAAACAAAACAAAACAAACAGGCGTATAGCCATTATTGCAAATAAATACTCTATCCTCCTCTGGGAATGAAGTAATGAAGAATAAACTGACCTTGACTGGGGGTACCTACACCCGTCCCAAACACTACGTAATTTTGATTTTTATGCTTGTCAAATTTACAGGGAAATAAAATTGTCTCTAATCATCTTGGAAAAGCACATTCTGTCATACAGCGGTATAAAAGTAAATAATCTGAAAATTAACGACCGCTACCGTAAATTAAATAAATGGCCGTCCCTTAATTAATAATAATAATAAGAGTTCAGTTTTATTGATGTTGACTTATATTCTGTTATGATATATATTAAATGTACATATATTAAATATGGCACACTGTTAAAAATGAAAAAAAAAATTTTGTATTAAACTTGATAAAAGACATTAGTTTTAGCTATGCTACGAATATATTAATTGTACGGAACGGTTTTCAAAAATATTGTGTCTTGGGGGTGGGGTGGGAGGTGTAGTGGGTAGAGGGGGGTGTGTTCTCTTCTATGATGTGACCTTGTTACACAGTTTCCCAAGAAGACTCCTAAAAGTTCTGAATCCACACCACAAAGTTGAAATTGACTATATGTGCAGTTGCACGCACAAAGTTGTGTGTTATTAATGTAGAGCTGCGAGAATGTTTTGTAGCATGGTAGAGTCTATCACACATTTAAATGTTCTTTTCACAGTTTCTCTTTTCCGCGATTCGACACAACTTTTCCGAGAAAAAACATCTGACGTTTCCAAAACAAGATTTACTGCTTTTCCGCGATTATATTTTTTGATTTTCCGCGACTTACGGTATTTTACCATGTACAGTTGAGAACCTCTAAATTCCGAGAGCTAAGTAAAATGTGTTTCTCCTTGATCAACTGTCTTATTTACATCGGTTTTATTGATCGGTAAGATAGATCAACATTGTTTAAATTATTGAACTTTCTAAAAATAAATTCATCGTATATTATGTCTCGCACGTGTATGCATTTGTACATATGTAAGGAGGGAAATACAATGTCGTGTAAATGCAGGTATGTTTTGGCAACCGTTTGATGATAAGTGCATTGGCATCGGAAGCAAATTGAAAGTGGGGGGCTAAGTGTGAAAAAAATTTTAATACCGCAGGGGTGTGCAATTAGCATCGCCCGACGCCCGGGGCTACCACTTTTTGGGATCGGACTAGTGATTTTCTGCATGGAGGTAGCCAGTCGGGCTAGTAAAAATTATAACTACACACGCAATACATGAAAAAGCACAACCTGTATTTTCACTCGTTTTAATGCTATCAAATTCCCAACCAGTGAAAATTTTTCTGACAACATGCTCCTACTCTCAATAAATCTCCATAATCTTATCTGTTTTGCAACACTACCTGACTTATTTACTTCCAAAAACGATCGTTTTTTCCCTAATCCGAATTTCCTCTATTCTTTCGTTTATGGTAAATACATGCAGATATCTCATTAAATTATTTACGATCACTCAATCAACTGAAAGATAAGTGTTTTATGACTCACATAAAATATATTTATAGTGTATTTAATGATTTAAGATGAAAACAAAATGAATTAAATTTCATTCTAAATGAGCTAGTGCAATGTTCAGAAAAAGGGAAGATAATTTATTTAAATTCATTTTAATCTTCTTTCATTATAATTTACACATGATTTAATTTCATAGTGAGAATTAAACTTTAATTTTAAAAAGAATGACCTCAGTACCCTGACTTTTTTAACAATTAATTTCTTTTAAACGTATAGACCCTAGTTTTTTATTTTAATTTTTGCCCCTATATTTGGGCTGGTAACTTTTCACTTGGGGCTAGTAACTTTACAGCTGCCACTAGCCCGTGGGCTAGTTATTGATTTTTCTAATTGCACACCCCTGATACCTTAAAAAAAAACCTGACAAGCCAAAAAAAAGGGGGGGGGGGATATCCATTTCCCAAACACGAAAATCCTATTTCGTGGGGGGACTCCCGGGGGAGGGGGGGGTTCGAACTTCAGTACCAATTTTTTTTCCAAACACCACCACTTTCACCCATTTTTTAACCTATACTGCGACGTGTCTGTGGAAAGTGGGGGGGGGGGGCTAAACCTACGAAGCATTGTTCAATGTCTATGCTAAGTATATATTAGGGAAAAAAGTGGGGGACGCATATGAAGTGCTTACCGTGGCTATTTAAAAATCGCGGAAATTCACAAAATTGATGACAGCGTTATGACTCTGCTGTTTGGCGACTTTGCTTCAGGAAGTCTTAGAGCTAGCATCAAGAAGCTCTAAGGTTAGCACTTTGTGTCCAGGTACGGACTTTGTATTCGTGGACGACTTTATTTGCCGGTAATGAAGAGGTCCAGTCACTCATGCTAAGCTTAGGGTCGAAGCTTCCGTAAGCCGGGGGGGGGGTGTAGCGGACAGTATATATGTAACTTATATAACTATGTAACTAGTGAGTCAGGTTTTCAGCAATGGCGAGCCTGTTTAACTCTTGGATGGGTGACCGCTTCACTTTACAATAATACATGTGTAATGTACATTATTATAGAAGCATAATAACCGACCCGACTACCACAAATACTAAATACAGAGTATGCGTGATTGTCAAAGGACAGGGGATGACATAGCTGTCGTTGTTGGGAATATTTTCTCTTTCAGACACGTAACATACTAGTAAATATATTTGTCGGTTCTTTATTTTTTTAAAAATATGTAACCTTATTAAGCTTCATATCAATAATGATTATATACTATTAAAAATTACTATACTGTGGTAATAAAACCGAAACAAAGTAATGCATAGATAATGTCTTAGCTTAATCAAAAATAAATCTTTAATAGGAAAAAATTTCAAGGAAAATGTTGGCATAAAAACTGTGATAATTTTGTTGCAGTCAAGATTTTGTACGCAGTAAAAGCACATCTTGCGCTTTCAAGCGTGTATACATATCATTGTGTATGTATATTCTCGTACATGTATATATCTAATAAGTAAATAAAAGGTAAGCATGATTGTATGGTATACTGATATCTCAAAATTTAATTTAGTATTTTAATTAATATCTTGAATTTTAGGGAAATGGAGAGGGGAAAATTTTTTTACAATTAATACGCTTTCTTGGTGAAATACATGTAGTTTTCTCGAAAAATTATCTCCTTAAATGACCACGGTATTGTAAATATCAGTTCATATAAAGAAAAAACCCTGAAAGGTTTAGAACAGATTAAATAAAAAAAAATAAAGTGAAATAGACTTAAATATGAATTTATTTAAGAGAATATAAACTTTTAGGTTGAGAAATGTACAATTCTTTACGCTGTACCGAAATCATTACGTTGAAATTTGATAACGTCATGTGAACGTCATGACGTCGTCAGTATTATTTTCTTAAGAAAACATTGCATTTTTAGTGAGTTGTGTAGGGAAAACGGTTTGAGATATTTTCAAAAAATAAATTGATTTAGAACAGGGGTATTCAAGACAAACTATTTAAATATTATCACCAGATTTTGGGACTAGGCGGATTTTGGTGCCTAACGTACCTTCTTTTTTAATACCCATCGGATTTCGTATATAAACAGCATATAGAGACAAAAGGGTTACATTATCGATACGTGTATCATGTAGTGCACATTAGCTTTAGACTTTCAAAATAGAGAAAAATTGTGTCGAGCCCATATTTAAAAAGAAAAAAAATGGGGGAATCCACCTAGTGTCTGTTTTCTAGAGCTTATTTTATTATAGTTGATATTCGCCACCATCCAATCAGATTAATGACTTTGTAACATCAAAATATGGCCTATCTTAATCACAGGTGCATGAGGACAGGAACACCCCCCCCCCACCCCCGTTCAAAATTGACCCCAGGGCCTTTTCAACTTTTTTTCCCATAAATTATCTTTCAATGACATATTTGTGATGAAATGTATACCAAAATCTTTTTCCAATAAATTATCTTTCAATGACATATTTGTGATAAATCTATACCAAAATTCGAAAAATTACCTAAAATAAACGTTTTATAAATTCTATCCTACATTCTATATATATAAAAATCAACTTATATATTTTGAGTGGGATAGAAATTTTTATAATATGTTTGTTTAGGCAAATTTTCTGAATTGATAGAATAGATTGTATCTCAAATGTATCATCCATATATAATTTATGTCAAAAAGGTAGTAAAGGCCCGGGGGTCTATATCTCTATCGGTATTGGGAGGGGTAGTTCTTGTCCTCAAGCACCTGTAGCTAAAAGAAGAAAAAAGATCAAAAAACATTAATTCTTAGAGAAAAGCCGTAAAGAATAAGTTTCTTTTTCTATTGTACTATATATACTTGTTATTGGCCATTTTTGAAGGACGCCCCTTTCTCCCGAGCCGCCGGGAAATAAAGTTACACTGATGTATGATGGTCAAACGCTTTCTTTCTTTTCTAAATTCATCTGTTCCGTGTAGAATATACAACCTATGCATTGATTTTAAAAATGACAAACAACATGAAAGAGACTTTATAATTTTCAAGCACTTTATTGAAAAATGAAAATCTTACCATCTTTGGGAGGAAAATTTAAAAAATGCCTATGTCGCCTCGAAAAAAAAATACAATGTACATAAACTAAAAAAAATAATAAAATAAACCAAAACATAAAGATGCCAAACACTTTAATAAATACAATTCAAAGAATATTTTCACCAAAAAATAAAGATGCAGCAATTTTAATAAATGCAATCGATCAACAAAAACGAAATAAAATTAATGCACCAAACAAGCAACTAACAACCAAAAAAAAAACCCCATACAAAAGTATTATCTCGGAAAATGAAAAATAAAAAGAACGTGGAGAAATAACGTCCCTTCCAGAAAGATCATAAAAATGAAATATCGGAGGGGAAAAATGCAAAAATCATAAAATGTCCACAGTAACACAATTGGTTACCCATTATACTACAATGTAAGTTTTCGTAGGGCCCTGGTTAGTCTCCTAACCTTCTTCTCAATCTTCTCAAATCGGGAAAACTGAAAGGAAATTGAATTTTTTTTAATAAAAAACAAAAAAATCTATTAGGACAACACAAAATAAAGATGTACATTATTGATTTTGTAGTTTATATATTAAAATACATTTCAATTCTCTCAGAAAAAATGAGGTAAACAAACAAATAAAAAACAAACATATGTAGATATACGATAAACACTTACTTCCTTTGATGGCTTCCACCTCTTGCTTGCTGTATCGGGGGAGCTTGGTCTTTTCCTTTTGTTAGACTTCTCTTGGTCCTGAAGATTATACAAGTGAACATAGACATATTTAAAATTCATGAATGCATATTTTTCGAAAGGTCAATCAATTTCCTTTCTTTTTCTAGCATGGTTTTATTTTTTCTTTAATTTTAAGGTTTTAGAGTATATTAATTGTTTACGGCCTATTCCGGCAGTACTCCAGGAACACATTGGATGAAAAGGTATGTAAGATGAGGGTACTTACAGAAACATGGACAGGGTGTGGTTTTTTGTCTGTCTTTGACCCTTCCTGTTTTGGGAGGCTTCTGAGGGGATCAATTGTAGCCTCTTTTTTCTGTGTAGAGAAAATATGCTTTCTTTAGTCTACAGAAATGTTTCAAAAAAAAAAAATACATGTATTGATTTAAAAAAAATCAATTTTCATTCATAACTTCAACATTCATGTTTGAGAATAATGACCTATTGATATAACAAACTAGATTGAAAATTATCATAAGTAAGCTGTAATTTAAATGATGCTCACTAAGTCAGAAGTGACCACAGTCTTCCTGCTGGAATATATGGCATAGGGCCCTCTTCTCTTGTGACCGTCCTAAGATGAGAAAAAAAATATTTCGTGGATATAAATATCCTTACAAAAGTGTGTGAATGAAACATTTCCTCTATCGATCATACTAACCCCCAGAATAGAGGACTTGGCCTTAAGGGAGTCCCTTTTGGTGGTGACATCCTAAAATTAAAAAAAGATCACGTTCAAAAAATATATTTATACCAATATCCTGTTTATGCCAATTTAAGAACAGAACTAAATTCGCAGTCTTCCATCAACACATACTAGAATACATCAAATATTCTATAGAATCTTAATCATTAAAATAAATAAGCCTCACCTCCACAGCCTCCCATCTTTGACGAATCTCCTTCTTGAGGTGTCGAGGGCACTCTTTACTGTGGGCGGGCTTTGGAGGGCACTCTTTACTGGGAGCAGGCTTTAAAGGGCACTCTTTACTGGGAGAGGGTTTTGGAGGGCACTCTTTACTGGGGACGGGCTTTGGAGGGCTGGTGGTTTCTGTGGTCAATGGCTGCAAAGAAATAAAAAGGTTGAATATAAAAAAAACTGAGAACAGTAGAAACATTGAAAAAAATTAGAAAGTAACATTTAAGTTCACTTTGCAAAAATAATACCCATGCAGAAATCCCTCTTTCATTCACTTGGTTTGGGGATTTTTTTTTACTAAGAATTCTTCAAAAATCATATAAGAGATATAGAGTAAGACGTCATATACGATAAAATTGATTCTAATTTAATCAGGAATAAAAGGCTTTTCCAGTTCTGCAAGAACATAAATTGGCATATTTCTGTATGAACATTTGCAAAGCACATGGTAGTAAAATTGTATATTATTAGCATGTTAACTAAGTAATGGTTTTACAATCATCAGTTAACTGATACATGTACATACCAAGTCAGTAGCAGCAGATATTGTCCTGTTTGGTTTATTTAAGTATGGCCCTGTGCCTCGTCTGTGCACATCCTAATAAGAAAGGAAAAATATTTCATAAATGTATCCTCATTTAAATATAAAAATATCCTCATAGAAGCACAAAAAGGTACGTTAAGTTTGAATTAAAAAAAAAAGTTGTAAGAGTCTATGCTATTTATATTTCCTATTCAGTCATACCAATATTTCGCTTGATGAAAGCAACTTTGCTTTTTTCTTACGTTGAGAGATCTAGATGCCCATATACAATATAATAACAAGCATTTTTATTTTAGGTATTTGTCCAATCGATCTCTTGTTTTTCTTTCAAATAAATGTTAATTAGGAAGATCGATCCACCGTTGGTGCCGGTGCATAATTTTTTTCTCTCTTATAAATCACACCCACCCCTAAAATTGACGACTTGGCCTTTCTAGAACCTGCTTTGGTTTTCACGTCCTAAAAATAAAAAAATATATAAATGTTTAAGATAATCCTTCTATGTACATGTACGTGTCAGTATGCTTGAAATAAATGATTGTGTATTACATAAGTTTAAATCATCACAGAGTCTAACCTTTAACAAGGCATGACTTGTACATATAAATGTATTTTTTTAATTAATTTTTTCTTTATCTTTACTGGAGGCGAAAACCAATTAAAAAACACTTACCTCAATAGCTTTCCAGCGAGAATTGAATTCTTTCTTGGGGTGCCGAGGTACTGCCTTCCCGGGGGTCGCTAAGGCCTCCAAAGATTCCAGAACAATTGACTGAAAAGATATGTTTTTCTCGCTTTACATTAAACATCATAAAATTCAAAAATTTAAATAAAAATTTAAGAATTTAATTTAATAATGATGGGGATGTTTCATATCAAAGCAAAGAGCAAAAACGATTTTTTTTTAAACATTCATTCCACATGCCCACTAAATTACTCACGTATTCCTTTTCTGTCTTTAGAAATACAGCTATCTGGCGTTCCAGGTCGGCAAATTTATCCTGAAATAATGAAAAGTACAGATTTAAAAAAAAAAAAACTCTATATACATTTATATGAAACATATATCAAAATCTATATTTCTATAATTTCTTGTAGTCAGACTTTGAAATTATGACAGGAATACACAAAAAAGTACAGGGTTAGGGTTGGATTCTCACGACGTCAGGGGTCCACTCGGGGCCGTGGACTACAGTCAAATCAGGGGAGGGGGGTATTCAATAAACACACGAGTGATTACGAACTGTACTAGAAAAACCAATCAATAATTTATGTGATGAAATCCCATGCAAGCTCCTGTTTCGAACAATTTGTTTAGACTGCTAATGGAGCTCGAGTCTTTTAAAAATTTCCAAAACATTTCATTCGTTTTTAAGAATTATTCGGTCTCAATCAAAAATACACAATTGGCTGCTACCTGATTTGAGATGGGCACTCATTCCTCTTTAAATTTATTCATATCAGTTATTATCAGTAGATTATATACATCTTTTGAACATAAGTGCGGACACGAGGAATGTGAAGCGGTTTACGAGGTATACATGTGTAAAACAAGATGTGTTTGTGAAACACTGATGCCCCCGTATGGCAACATAGCAAAGATTAAACTTTTCTTAAATGCAAATAAATTTAATGGTACCAAAAGTAGGGTATTCTCACTGGAAAACAATTGTGAAATTTGAAAGTAGGCCAATGTTAAAGTTTTTTCAATCAGTGCAAAATCTCCAAGGTCAAGGTCAAAGGGTCAAGGTAATCGGTATCCAATGAAAGATCTTGCCACATAGAATGCTTATGTAGAGTAGCATCCGGGGGGGGGGGGCCAGCCTTAGCCCTAACCATTCAGAAGTTATGGCCAATGTTAAAATTTTTTTTGAAGTAGGTCAAAACCATGGTAAGGTCAAGGTCAAAGGGTCAAATTTTCTTGTTAGCAAATGAAAGGTCTTGTCACAAGGATGAAATATCTAAAGTATGAGAGCACTAGCCTTAACCCTTTAAAATTTATGGTCAAGGTTTGCTTTTTTAAAGTAGGTCAAAAAAAAGGTCAAGGTCAAAGGGTAAAAACGTGCTTGGTATTAATCAATAAAATTCTATTTAACAAAAATTACATATATAATAATGTATGAAAGCCCTATATCTTACCGTTCAAAAGTTATGGCCAAGGTTAAAGTTTTTTCATAAGTACAGAAATCTACAAGGTCAAGGTCAAAGGGTCAAGGTTGTTGGTATCCAATGAAAGGTCTTTCAACAAACATTACATATGTGAAGTATAAATGTCCTGGTATCTACTGTTCAAAAGATCTGGCCAAAGTAAAAGTTTAAAATTTTCACGTAAAAGTGGGTCAAACTCCAAGGTCAAGGTCAAAAGGTCAAATTTGGTGGTACCCAAAGAAAGGTCTTGTCACAAGGAATACACATATGAAATATGAAAGTCATAGCTCAACTAAATCAAAAGTTATGGACAAGGTTAAATTTATTCACATCAGAGAGACAGACAGAGAGATACAGAGAGTAAGGACGGACACGAGGAATGTGAAGTGGTTTACGAGGTATACATGTGTAAAATAATAACATACATGTAGTCAGCAACCTTTTGTACACATATTTTTAAAAAAAATGTCTTTAAAGCAAATTCAATTTGACAATATGTAGTTTAAGTATAATCATTACGTTTTACACTCCAGTCTACCTAAGCTCATCATACAAACTTTTATTTATTTTTTTTTTGAGTAATAGAAATCGCTTATTCCAATTTTGAATTATGTTTTATTCTTTATACTCTCTTAATTTTATTCTAATATAAATGTTTATAGCTAAAGAAAAAAGAAATGTCTATCCACATCGGTAAGTTATATTCTGGTTGACGGAGCAGTTTGTTTGAAACTTTACATACAAACTTTGCCTAAAATTTTAAATTGTCAATCGATGCGTTACCGTCTTATTTCCGATTTCAGTCATCACTTTATCTGTTAGGTTGTGTTGAAAACGCTTGTTTCCAAAATCTGTCAAGAGCAATGAGAGCGCGTCTGCTAACTCTGCCTTTCTGACAACAAATGAAGCGTAACTATAACGTAATTATTGATCTAAGCAACGGCGACGTCATCAACCAATTAACCAATCAAACAACAAGTTCTAAAAATAGGTTGCTAGCGTATCGAATATTTGTTTACTTGAAAGAGAAAAATTAATCCTAACCAAAAATCAAAAGAATTCTTACCGATACTTGAGAGACTGTTGGTTTGTTTATTTTTTGCTTTTATTATGACGTAATGGAAAATGGAAAGCGGATATTTTAGCGGGTTTTAAAGAAATTATATATATAGTTCTTTCTGCACCAATCTTTATCAACTTTTTCATTTATTTTATCATTATTATTTGGAATATGCTGAGTACGTAAATTAAATTTTAAATCAAATTTTCCTTCGGATAATTACTGAATTATTGTACATTTATTTAAGAAAACCATAAAATTTGATATAAAAAGCTTTTAGCCCCGAAGAATATACTCCTCTACCCCTATCCAATCATTTTTTTTAGTTTTAAAATATTTCTTCGCTGTTTTGTATTGAAAAATAACGCTTTGTAACTTACATCCGAATGCACCTAGAAATACTTACCAATGATAAGAAATATCAACTTTAAAACATTTCATTTGATTTTTTCAGTTGTTCTAAATCGAAAAATAATCTTTTTTAGAAAGAACTGAATCAATCGGAATGCCTAAAACGTATACAAAATTCTATTTACCATCTTATTTCCACTTTCAGTCATTTCTTTGACTTGATGGTCAGTTCAGTTAGCAGTTGATGCAGAAGTTTTTTACTTATCGTAAAACACGTCCGTCCGCTTCTAAAAGTCCGCTAACGTTCGTTACTAACAACACCGTCACTATTCGATCTAAAACCACGATGACGTCATAATAACAACGCAAGCCAATGAAAAGAGAAGTTTCTAGCTTCAATAATTTTTCTTTAAATTTTTTTCTTGGAGAACGTCTCATCTCTTAAAGGTATGTACATGTATGTGGATTTTCAACACAAAAATTTCTAAAGAGAAAATTTTTGTGTCGAAAATTTATCGTAATCCTCATAAAGATATAAATACAAAATATTATGTAGAATATATAAGATAAAATGCGTCGCAAAAATGCATTGTAAACATTATTGTCAGTGGTGGAACTGCTTTTCTTTTGTAAATATACTCATGTGACATTTGCTTGTAGACACTCGCCTTTACTGAAAAAATAAGGGGAAAAGTTTCTTTGAAAAATTTCTTACATGTTAAAAACATACGATATAAAATTCAAAAAGCTAAAAATTGGCAAATATCAGAGCAAGTGCAGGGAAAGGCAAGAAATATAACACCCTCATCCCCTCACTACTTTTACAAAAACAATATTTTGCGTTTGAAATGTTCATTGAAGCAATTTAGAATACCAAATAGTTCTATTTTAAAGTAATGTTTTTTAATTTAATAATTGTGAATAATGTTTAAAGCAATCTTCAAAGGGATGGAAAAAATATAGAAGAAAGAAAAGAAAACGTAATTTGTGCACGTGACTATTGGTTCTATAAGGAAAATAAATTATAGCAAATTTGACCAGCAAATAAAGAAGACATTTTTCTTATGTTCGACTTTTTTCTGCTAAGAAATTCACATTTGCGAAACGGTTGTATAAATAAAACAATAATTTATGTTCAGTTGTAACTTTTAAAAAATTAACGAAAATACGGATACGATCTATCAGGTAAAAGTGAATGTCACCTTTTTAAAAAAAAAAACATGGCAAGTCGAATTGTGCTATAAAAAAACGAGATGATAAAAATACAATTATACCTGGTTAAAAAAATAAAGATTAAAAACAAATAAACATACAAAACATGATAATGATATCATTTAATCTAGGTTCATCTTATCTAAATTACTTACAGGGTAAAATTGAACAAATTAACAGTTTTCACGGAATTGCAAGTTTAGATTTATTTTGACGACAGCACACGAAATGTTGACAAAATGGGAGGGAAATTGCTTTTAACCTTGTAATTCATTACAATTTTTTCTTTAAGAAAACTAGTGCATTTTATGGTAACTCTGTGTCTAATAGTTGAATTCTGAGGGCATGGAAATATTTTTGCAAGTGTATTGGTTCTTTGAGGACCTTAGTTTTCTATAAAAATCAGTTACCATGGGCTCCGATTATATACTGTAAATTTTGTTTAATTTATACAATGTTATTTATCAAAATAGGATCATGTAATCCCTCTGTTCACACGTACAAAATTCTGCTCGAACGTTTATGTTTTTTGTTGTTTTTTTTTTTAAGAAATTATTTTTTTTTTAAAGCACAGCTTTAAGTAGCATTTTATGCGGGGAGAAATTTGACAGAAATTGCAATTAAAATCGAAAATTTCATTTAAAAAAAAAGTATTTTTCCCTGTGAAAGTTCTTTTGTAGTGCATCTTCCCAAATAAATTTTTATTTGCTTTAAAAATTATAACAACGATTAATATATTTTGAAACTGCAAGTGTTTTCCCTTCTCTGTGAAAACAAAAACCGCGGTATTATTTGCTTGAACCTTCAAGTTGTTAAATAATTAAGCAAAGTTTTGTGAGTGCATATTGCTCTTACACTCATGTACTTACAGTGGCTGCAACGTTATTGTTGACAAACCAATTAAGTTCGTGTAATCGTTTGTAACGTGCGAGATGCCGCTGCGTGTATATTTTGCGGTTTTAATCTGCGTGATCGTGCGTTAAGAAACGTGTAAATTTCTTTTTGTAAGTTTTTATTGGAATGTTTTTGTTTAAAATGCATTTCGCTTGTATGTTTTTTGTACTTGTATATTAAATGCCTGTACGCAGTATTAACCATAAGTATTCTTTACAATGTACATTTCATAGAGGGCACCATCGTTGCAAACCACGGCCAAAATGTACGATCCTCTCCCATTGTGGTAGGAGAGAGCTATAAGCAAACTCCGTACCGTGGTTTAAGACGATGAGAGGGCCCTCCACAACAATTAGGTTAACTCGTACATTGACATGAAGAAAAACAACACTTCAAAATTGAAGTAAATATACATAGATGATAGAATCGCTTATTATTAACGATGATGTCACATCACATTTTTACTTGTATTCATGAAGCATAAACAAGAATATTGTTCACCGTAAAATTTATTTTAATTTTTTGTCTTTACTTTGACAATTTAAAAAAGAAATTTCGTAAAGTTTAATTGATGTTAATGTCATTAGACAGCAATTAGAGTTTCCCTAAAATTCCACAATCGCATTTTAAAGGATCTTCATTTTTGCGTATCCATGTTCTCAATTTAAAACTAAATTATAACCTCACGGCGAAGGTGACTGAACTTAAATCTGATATAATTAAATTATAAGCAATTTTTATCGAAAAGTCTACAGCATTAAATATTTGTTGTTGTTCTCCTATATACATATAATTTAGGTCACCTGAATTAATATGAACAAACATTGCTGATATATATAAAGTATTTATTGTTTACAAACGTTCAAAAGATACCTGTCAAATTGTATAATTTTGCAACGTGACCGCGCTCTGCTTAAACTATGTATTGACAATTGAAGGGTAATCTTTGAACTTTGCTCCCTTGAAAGGTGACTCCGAGTGGTATAAAAGCAGACGACAGCCATAATCACGCTATACCTTGTCTTGCTGCGTCAGTGTACGTACGGGCAAACCAAAAATCTTAAATCCATCTTAATACAAGAGATTTTTATTTTTACCATCAGCCAAAGGAAACTAATACCAACAATGGCAGAAGCACAATGTCGTCAAAATTTCCACCAAGAGAGCGAGGCTGGCATTAACCGCCAAATCAACATGGAACTGTACGCCTGCTATACCTACCAATCCATGGTAAGTCAACTCATTTTAAATATTCATTATTAATTAATTTAACTTGAAACTCAAGAAAGTATTTCTGTTAACGTGCATGTATAGGACTAAAGTAAAGGAATTCCACTTTAAGAACTCAATGAATCTAAACAACTTTAGATAATGGATGTTTTTAGGTTTTGTTATCTCTACTCATATTAACGTCCAAATTAAGATTTAAAGATTTGTCGTCTGCTTGTTGTAGTCTGTTAACTTCGATACACGTGCCATATTTGAATGTTTTTCGACATCAAAAACACTATGTTTTTATGTTGTACATTTTCTACAATATAGATACAAAATATCTGTAATCGTCTGCTTGTTATAGTCCTACTTCTTCGACCGTGATGATGTGGCTCTCCCTGGATTCAGCAAGTTCTTCAAGAAAGCTTCTGACGAGGAGCGAGAGCACGCCGAGAGGCTGATGAAGTACCAGAATACGAGAGGGGGGCGCATTGTCCTCCAGGACATCAAGGTCAGTGGTACAGGTGTACTAAAAGTGTAGTAAAATTAATAGAGTAGAACACAGAATGTGCTAAGTATCATAGTACAAACGCGGAAATAATTGGCAGATTCACCCAAAAAATATGATACGGATAGGTATACAGTATATAGTGTTCTAATGTTTTTTATATTACTTTATAGAAACCCGACCGTGATGAGTGGGGTACTGGCCTGGATGCCATGCAGGTGGCGCTTCAGCTTGAGAAGACTGTGAACCAGTCTCTTCTTGACCTTCACAAGGTCGCCGACTCCCACAAGGATGCGCAGGTAAAAAAATATACAAAGCGCAGTTTTTACGCTTGAGATCTTGATAGTTTTTAAATTTTTACATTGTGTGTAACAACTCTTGTGAATTACAGATGACTGATTTCATCGAAACTCATTACTTGGAGGAGCAAGTTAACGCCATTAAGGAGATTTCTGACCACATCACGCAGCTGAAGAGAGTCGGAAGTGGATTGGGAGAGTATGAATATGACCGCCGCCTTGACTCTTAAGGTCAAAGTTCAAAAGGACAATCAGTGAAACACCCTTTAAAATTGAAAAAAAAACTTTTTGGAACATTTAGAGTTGGAAAATGTGAACAATTTGTAAATTTTAAAAAGGTTGCTTGAAAAAAAGAATATATAACGAATGGGTGAATAAAAAAATTATAAAAAAGCAAATAAAAATTGTAAAATTTACTACGGGCTTCGATTTTTGTGTATAGATAATAATTCATTACATGTATGAGAGAAATCAGAGAAAACATGATGTACTGTTCATAGTCACCATTACAGAGCAAAATACATATCAACAGTCTCATACAGTTGCATATGTATTATTGATAATTTGATTGCAACAGATGTGCCTTGTGTTGTTTGTTCCAGATTTTCGACCGTATAGTACTATACCTTTTATATGACGGCGTTGAAATCGATTCCACTTTAAAATTAACAAAAATATTTGGTTATTCTAAGAACTAGTATCATTAAATTTTGTCTGTTTCTGTATCTTAATTGGGCTTAGGGTGCAATCAGTTAGACCACAGCCATATGAATACTTCTTGAAGTTTGCAGCAATATTTGTATTCAAATTGTGTCAGGTGCATATTTTTGACCCTGACGTCTAGAATTAACAAACCCTTTTTTCAGTTGATGCATTCTAAAATCATTTAAAGTTCCACTATTTTTAACGTATATATTCGTGTGTATTCAAATACTATATGTATAGTTTGTTTATAGACAAACAATATTTCGTTTTTATTGTACACATAATTTTATTGATACGTTTTGTATTACGCATTAGAAAAAGAAAACCGGTAGGGATTTACAATGCAGGAGCTTTTTAGGTCAATAAACATCGCGATAAAAATTACTGGGCCCAAGAACTGAATTTCTCTCGCAAGTTATGCTTTATTACCAAAAACAGATTTATCTGGTTCTAAACAAATATCTGCAAGCGCGTGATGATTGTTAACTCAGTTTATCGCGCACAGTTCTCTCCTCTTATGAAAATAGACAGTGTTGGGAAAATTCTCATAAATGCATTTAAAATCGATAATGAACGATATTCCGCTGATATAAGTACAGTGCAGTTTTCTCTATAATAATATATTACATATATACAATGCTTAAAACAATATTTATAACTGAACTTGATTTCAGCTGATGGAAATTTTTACCATGTAACAGTAAGATTTCGGTATCTCGAACTCTACCGATTGAAGATAACAGAGTGTTCGAGTTATCGAAATCTTGTCATATGTTTATTTCGACTTGTAAGATGTTTATTTTGCAATTGACTCGTCAGAAAAGTGTCGACCTGTCGGATTTGTTGTTTACCTGACGGTTAATAACGTGGTTAGAAACTCTTCATGCCCAGCTTGTGCGAACCAGTTGACATTTTCTTACCATTCAGAGGATCTGACAAGTCGACATTATCATCTGAAAAGTCGAAACAATCATCTAGCTAGTAATATTTATCTGATAAGTCGACATGACATTTAACAAGAAAACTTAGGAAAATCACGTAAATCTGTCAGATAAATATGACGACATGTCAAAAAATACTAGTATGTTGACTTGTCATTTTAATCCGATTAACTTTTAGACATGTCTGTCTACTTTTCAAATATTATCGTGACAAGAAAATGTTAGTAAGTAACATAAACACCCCTCAACAACAAGATACTGATGTTGATTATTAACTGCCAAATCTCCATAAAGATTCAACAAGTCAACATATTAAATCATCTGACAAAATCTTAACAGCTAGCAAGTCGTTATACATGTATTTAACTTACAAGTCAAATAATCATAAATACCTGACAAATCGACCAAAAGATCTGAAAAGTGGTTCCCCATCATAACAACTGCGCACAGCCACTATTTTACTGAATTGAAATGTGTTAGGGATATGAATAGATGACAAGTCGATAAAAATAGCAAGTCAACTTATTTATCTGACATGTGACTTAAGTGTTTGGCAAGTCGATGTTTAACCATCTGACAAGTCGACATAAACATCATACAACAACATATGATTCCTTTAATCCAGCATTCGCACTTCATAAGAATATGCAAGAATAATAATGAATCATTTAAAAGTATGGAACGCCGTAACTGCCTTATGTGGAGAACTTTCATTATATGCTGGTACTTTTTATCATTATATGATGGTATTTTATCATTATATGATATGGTATTTTGTCACTATATGATGGTTTTTTGTCATTATATGATGGTATTTTGTCATTATATTACTTTTCATTATACTACTTTTCATTATACTACTTTTCATTATATGCTACTACTTTTTCGTCATTATTTGTAGTCTCGATCATCCAGACGCTTGTCTATAACAAAAATTCGCTGTTCCTAGACTGGCAGTACGAAATCGAGGATCAGACAGGCAAGCCAGTCTAGGTGTCGTAACAATATCAATCGCAACTTCTCGGGCCTTTCCGACTAGCGGGAAACGACCTCGAATGTATATGGTAGACGCCATGACAACCCTCCCTTTTCACGATCTTTGAAATAAATGCATGGAGACCATTTATCTCTGGAATATGGAGTTTAACTTTATTTAATGTAATGATATTACCTAAAATATCCTATTGAAGAGGCTTCTAACTCCGTCTATCCTTATTTTTTATACAGGAAATATATAAATTTTTAACATCCGGTGATGTTAATACATTCAAGATTGTTTTCCGACCTCTAACGGAAAGACCCGAGATGATGCGATTGGTAACAGTATTTCACTTGGGTTCTCGTCAAATCATGGCTGACGCAAAATAATCCCGGAATCTTCCCTTCCGATTCGGGCATTTTGATACGAGAAGGGAGCTGAATTTTTTTATGAGATGCAAAACAACATGTAAACTTCCTGTATTGACCAGATTTATTAAAATTCAATGCATGCTGATTTTTCTATATACTGTCAAGAGTGGGGAGTGATTAGGCCCTGGACTAGATTTTCAAACACCTGCTCGACTTCGACCGCAACAAAAAAATCAGTTAGGTCATTCAAAACATTACTTGAAAAATGCTGGCCCCGGGATCTTGAAACATCTTAAGCTTAAGTCGATCAAAATCTTTATTTTATAATAAAATGTTGTAAAGTCAAGCAAACCAGAATTAAAATATTTTTAATATTGTTTCACAGAGATGTTGTTATGTGCAAATGAAGATATAAATTCCATAATTTTTGACTTAAGTCTAAGTTATGTTTTTATGATTCTGGAGCCAGGAGTTTAAATTCAATGTTCTTTGTTCATTATTGTATACAATATTGTTTACGCATGGTCTCTTGAAGATATATAGAAGTCGAGCAGGTGTTTGAAAATCTAGTCCAGGGCCTAATCACTCCCCACTCTTGACAGTATATAGAAAAATCAGCACGCATTAAATTTTAATAAATCTGGTCAATACAGGAAGTTTACATGTTGTTTTTCATCTCATAAAAAAAATTCAGCTCCATTCTCGTATCAAAATGCCCGAATCGGAAGGGAAGATTCCGAGATTATTTTGCGTCAGCCATGATTTGACGTGAACCCAAGTGAAATACGTGAACCCAAGTGAAATACTGTTACGATACCTAGACTGGCTTACCTGTCTGATCCTCGATTTCGTACTGCCAGTCTAGGAACAGCGAATTTGTGTTATAGACAAGCGTCTGGATGATCGAGACTACAAATAATGACGAAAAAGTAGTAGCATATAAAGAAAAGTAGTATAAAGAAAAGTAGTATAATGAGAAGTAGTATAATGACAAAATACCATCATATTATAACAAAATACCATCATATAATGATTAAATACCATCATATAATGACAAAATACCATCATATAATGATAAAATACCATCATATAATGACAAAATACCATCATATAATGATAAAATACCATCATATAATGACAAAATACCATCATATATATAATGACAAAATACCATCATATAATGATAAAATACCATCATATAATGACAAAATACCATCATATAATGACGAAATACCATCATATAATGATAAAATACCATCATATAATGACGAAATACCATCATATAATGATAAAATACCATCATATAATGTCAAAGTACCAGCATATAATGAAAGTTCTCCACATAAGGCAGTTACGGCGTTCCATATAAAAGAATGCTTTACTTAAATATTTACACTCCAGTGCTGCTATTGGTTATAATTTAATTTTAGTTGTAACACGTCATTTGATTCGTTAAACGGTTTTATCCATTTTACATAGAGAATAATACATACCCTTTTCCATATCACATCCTGTATCAGCCCGAGACACCAATATCAGCCAGAGGGCCTTCGGCCCTCTGGCTGATATTGGTGTCTCGGGCTGATACAGGATTTGATGTGGAAAGGATATGTTTTATTATGTTTATTACATACTTAGTAATAAAATACAGCACACATTAAAATAAGTGCATAATCATGCATGCACTTCTTTCATTCATGTACATGGTCTATTGTCTCAACGGTTTGGGTTTGTTTCTACTTCTATTTCAATGCAAATTACATTATCCTTATCTTCAAAAATTTAAAATTAAGAGATTATGAACCAATTAAAAAATTATGTATGATCACAAGTACTGTTTTTGTGGGGGTTTTTTGTTTTAATTTATTGTTGTGATAATGATCCGTATCATCCCTGCGGGGCTGATATGGATTTGCATGGCTGACATAGGTTATCAGCCCTGCAAATCCATATCAGCCCTGCAGGGGTGATATGGCTATTGTGAGGTCAGGCATATCACATATGCAAAAATCCTGTATTTATTACTAAGTATGTAATAAATATATATAACATAACTTGCCTAAGTCACAATGAGTTACGTCAAAAACGTATTACTCCGCTTGACGTTAACTTTTAAAATATGCGATATTTGAAGCCTTTTTCCGAAGGAAAAAAATGGAAAAATTGTCTCATTGTCTACATTGAAATCAAATTATAAGGAATGAATCTTATTTCAACTTATGTTATACGATATAACATAACTTGGGGCAGTTTACGCTTTTTTTTAAACCGCTTCGCGGTTTATAAAGCGTAAACTGCCCCAAGTTGTGTTATATCGTGTAATAAAAGTTGAAATAAGCTTCATTCATTAAAGGCAGAGATTTTTTACCGGGTGGTAAATTCCAGGTGAAGGAGGGGCTTATTTTGTACAGGTGTGAATGCCTTGGGGGCTAGCAGTCTACCTGTGGTCATCTGTCTCCTAATCCCTATACACAGGAAGTGATTTAATACACGGTGAAATACCCCAGGTGTCAAACTTTACCTGCTGGGGATTTTGAGACAATTTTAAAATTAGCAGTAAAAAAATTTTTTTCTTCAATTTTTTATTGATTTATTTTTGACTGAAAACACCCCTACCTATTTGAAAAAATTATTATGATAAAATATGAATTCAAATATTAAAACAAAGATTGTTTTAAATGTTATTGTTTGTGTTGATTTTAAGAAAACATTTCTTTTAACAACCAAATTAGACTTGATTCATTCATCCCCAGGATTCCATCTATTAATTAATGAAAAGAGAGCTGTGTGAACTACATTTCACAAAAAATATCTGCACTGTATAGGTCTATCCTAACCTTAATAAGGCTTTGTCACCGTGAAACATGCTTGTAAAATCTCATTTGAATAAAAAAAAAAGGAAAATGTAATTGACCCATGATTACAAACATAATTTTTTAATTTAATTACTTTACACAGAGCTGCTCTGAACTTTATCAATAACATTTCCACTATAAAATATTAAAAATAGTATCGAAATTTCATTTGAAAAAAAGTTTTTGTACTAAAGTTTAATGTTTTGGCTTTAAAAATGCATATTATATTAATATCAAATCCTAAAGGTATACTTAATTCATATATTATCAATCTATAAAATTTCACAGTAATTCTGTATACCATGTTTATAAACATCAAAGGATCAAAAGTTAGTTAGAAGGTCACCATGAGTCCCAATCAAGGTGTACAGGGTATACACAGGTACCAGTAAGTAACTGTCAATCAAGTTCCAGCATCCAATGATGGACCTTCATGCACTTGATTGACAGGGCTACCCAGACCAGGTATTTTTGAAGGCGGTGCTTAAAATCTCTGCCTTTAAACAATGTTACATGTGATTTACATAAAATATGACCAACTTTTTAATCTATAGCAGTGATGGTGTAGTGTTGTTGAATGTTTCAACTTTATTCACTACGTATGTTATTAATAAAATAAATATACATTTTAATGATCGATAATGTTTATATCTTGGTTTTTATTTATACACGTATATTGCGGACGACTTATCACCACAGTACTCATAAGAATAACCTCTGGTCAGGGGCGTTAGAGATTGCAAGGGATTTTAACTTACAATATGCAAAGGGAATTTAACTTACAATATGCAAAGGGTTCTCTAAAACTTTTTATAAAAAATCGTGACTTTGGACGTATGAAAACAAAATCTTTAATATTTATTTAATATTTATTTAATGGGTTACATATTTTTATTTTTAAAAAAATCACTTAAAAAAAATAGATGTCTTTTTTTTTTTATAAGATCAAGTTTAAAATATGTTGGACAAATTTTCATATACATGTAGTAATACATTGTGAGAGAGTTAAAAACAAGCCACAGATCATTTTTACTTGGACAAATTGACACTTGATTTTTATATAGATTAAGGCTGTAAATCCAGGTGCAGTAAAGTAAATTCAGAAATTAAAGTGATTGACATTTCCTCTGTTAATAAAACTGAGATGCATCAGATATTAACGTTCTTCGTTATTGCCCTATTTATCAATATAAATCGTATTTTCCTGTCGAAACTATTTTGATGAAAAATTGGCTTTGAACTATGAAACAGGGAAGTATTTTATGTACTGGGGAATGGGGGGGGGGGGGGGTCTTCAATTAGATGGAGAAATGAGGAATTCAACTCCTCGTGTGTAAAAGAAGTCGATGTTTGAAATAAAATAAAGAAATAAAAAGAAATCCATTAAAAGTAAAAGTAGTTAAAGCATCTAAAAACTATAACCTGGCCCCAAAACACGTTTCGTTTCAGGACGTATGAAATGTTGACATTGAACACTAAAAAAAGGTTACGACGTACATTGCTATTTTTGTCTTTATGTATGCTGTGTTATTCTTGTAATTTGCTTTCAATTGCGTTTTAGGGTCCATGAAAACATTAACAGCCTTGCAAAAATGGTTTCATAGGCCTTAATAATCTTTACCGATAATGCTGTTTAACTGCGCATATAACATATATTATGAAGTGATTTGATGTATTGTTTTGTTGTGGTACTTACTAGCATGAATACTGAGTACCTTTCAAAACATTATCTCCTGCTTTTTTTGTGGAAAAACATATTGAATCCATTTGCACACATATGGATGAATATGACCTCTGCATCATGATCTGTTAGTTGGGATTCACGAGCCTAAACATGCTTAAGGAGTTTGGACTTAAAAATTTATGTATAAAGAAGAAATTCCTCAATATAGTTTATATAATTTAAGATTACATTCATAACAGAGATTAATTTATATGTTCCTGATAGATTGGGACAATTTTTCACATTAAGTATGAAAGTTTTTTTGTGGCGTCATTAAATTATTTACGCAGTGCACAACATACGACGTACTTTTTCTTTATACACAATATTACAAGGATTTAGAGGAGAGTGAGTATTATTCTAATTCTTATTTTTCCCCTACCTCTCCCTTTATTTCCCCTTACTCTTTTCTTTTTTTCTGTTCCACACATTGTGTAGAGTCTGCTTTTTTCCTATAATATTTACATTAGATAAAGGAGCGAGTTTGGTATACATAAACTAGAACTGTTCTAATTCTAAGTCTAGATTGTGTCCTCGGCACGCGTGATGCTGAACATCATGTATGATTTGATAGTGAGTATGGCACTTAGCCATGTAATACGATATTATCTGTTTACTCCATTCACATACATATTCAGGTCATAAGAGTTTGTTTTCAACCCAACTTTTTTTAAGGCAACGTGATGGCGCTCAGAGTAGCTTTTCAAACTTCGGCCCTCTTGAGAGGTCAAAAACACATACGCAAAATATAAAAGCAACGACAGCCATAATCACGCTATACCTTGTCTTGCTGCGTCAGTGTACGTACGGGCAAACCAAAAATCTTAAATTCATCTTAGTACAAGATAATTTTATTTTTACCATCAGCCAAAGGAAATAAATACCAACAATGGCAGAAGCACAATGTCGTCAAAATTTCCACCAAGAGAGCGAGGCTGGCATCAACCGCCAAATCAACATGGAACTGTACGCCTGCTATACCTACCAATCCATGGTAAGGCAATATATGTAACTTGCTTATAATTACATGTAGCATTCTGTTAATATATTCTTTTAACTTCGTTCAAATGTATACTTATCATGCAATGTTATTTCGATCAACACTTATGTTGATACGTTGGTGCTACAACAGAGAAGTAAGAAATGCTTTGTGCATTTGTCTGCATGCTTGTTGTAGTCCTACTACTTCGACCGTGATGATGTGGCTCTCCCTGGATTCAGCAAGTTCTTCAAGAAAGCTTCTGACGAGGAGCGAGAACACGCCGAGAGGCTGATGAAGTACCAGAATACGAGAGGGGGGCGCATTGTCCTCCAGGACATCAAGGTCAGTGGTCAAGACAAAAGGGCAAAGAAATATAAAATAAATCGGGCACAGATATGACTTCCAAATAAATACAAGATATAAGTGCGTCGTTTTACAGCACAGTCAAGGAAATATTTATAGTACATGTAGTATTATAATAATTGACTAAAACATGATTCGTTTTATAGTAGCTGTGAATAAGTATTTGTATTATTAAATGTACTGCAGTGAAAAAAATATTTTTTTTTTTAGGGAAAGGGTTGAACAGATTAATTGTGTCCACTGTTCAATCCCATCTCAATTATTTGAAAAAATATTGTTTAAATTATTATGTCATAACTTTACATTTATACCAAAAATTTTCAGAAACCCGACCGTGATGAGTGGGGTACTGGCCTGGACGCCATGCAGGTGGCGCTTCAGCTTGAGAAGACTGTGAACCAGTCTCTTCTTGACCTTCACAAGGTCGCAGACTCCCACAGGGATCCACAGGTAGGAAGGAAAAGTATCTGTCCATTTATGAATAATCTGAAAAACTTTTAAGATACATTTAATTAAAAGCATTATATATCTACTTAGATGACCGACTTCATTGAAAGACATTACCTGGAGGAGCAAGTGAACGCCATTAAGGAGATTTCTGACCACATCACGCAGCTGAAGAGAGTCGGAAGTGGATTGGGAGAGTATGAATATGACCGCCGCCTTGACTCTTAAGGTCAAAGTTCATATGGACTCTCGTAACACCCTTTATAAAAATTGTTTGGACCTTTTTCAAGAAGCATAAGTGAAAATTTTAGCATTTTTAGTAGACACTAAAAGAATTTTTCGAAAAGGGTCATAAAAATCTGAAAAACAAATAAAAATTGCAAAATCTTACGGAATATTTTGTTTTATATTGATAATTTAAGGCACTTTTCATGGCAATGAGTACTGACTTGGTTTTTGATTACTATTAGTACCCTGGGGCCAAATTAAGGTCAAAAAGGAAAAAATATATTGATAATTTGGGTTCTTTTTATAGAGAAAAGGAAAATTAATTTTTCAGTTGTTTTGATATCCTGAAATACCGGTATGTCTTGACGTACATGTATGGCTTATTATATAATTAGCTAGATGCATAATTTGATACAAAATTACTCAACAATTTTAAAACAGATTTTGCATTTTAATTCAAAGAAACGAGTAAACATCTGGATTTTTTTTAAATGAAAAAAGTCATAAGGACCATTTAAATTAGTTTTCCCCTCCCCAAATATATCACACGGTATAACTAAAATCTTCATACATGTATATTGTGTGTGTTTTAACACTTTCGTTTTCGTAATGAAATTTTATACCACATAGAGATAACGAACATCATTCAAGCTTAAAAGTCCATTAAGCCATACAGACCAGGAACAGAGCAAACACGGACCTCTCAATATCAGAGATGGGATCAGGTGCCATGGAGGAGTGAGTAGATTAATAAGAGACTAATTTAACGAATATGTGTTCCCCGCTTAAAGAAAAAAGAAGAGTGGGTCGAAGGGGTGTGGACAATTTAAGAAAAGGCAGGCGGAGTCATAGGGAGTGGTAGTAAAAAAAATCATTGCAAAAGCTTAATAGCTTCTTGCAAAATCTTTGAGCGGAAATGAAAGTTGTACACAGAATGTATGAATTTTACGACTATTTGGCTCAAAATAAATATGTTCTTTCCTAGGCCATAGGAAGTTATGGTAAACATTTTTATTTCAAAAACTCAGAGCTCCTTTAAATATCGCAGGGAAACGAATATTACCTTGACCTTTGACCTAAAATCGATAAGCATCTTAATTAGGCTATATAAAGTTATGGTATGCTTCTCGAGATATCGCACGGAAATGGAGATGTTACAAAAGGACAGAATTACAGACGTAAAGACAGACAGACAGAACGATATTAATTCTCCCACTTTGCACAGGCTAGGACAAAAATCAGAGAGGGCTACATTATTGCAGCTAACAGACCGAAATTAATATCCCCCACTTTCAGTGAAAGCTTAAAATCCAAATTCAAAGAATTGTTGTCTCCCGCTTTCGGTGTATAATTAATGGGTGGTGTGCCATTAGATATGGCTTACTGTGTCAAATATGAATGCCCTTTTACATGTCATTCAAAAGTAATCACCAAAATTTATATTTTCGAAAATTAGGTCAATCATGATGTCAAGGTCTAGGCATCAAATATTATAGCATGGTCGGCAATGTTTTGTCACGGATAATTACAAAAGCCCAATCAAAAGTATTAAGGCAAGATAACATTATTGAAAAATAGGTCAAACTGCAAGGTCTAGGTCAAGCGTCATTCAAAATTTAACATATTTAGAAAGGTCTTGTCTTCAGTAATACCGGTATATTGCATGTATAAAATGAAAGCACTCAATTTTCTCTTTTCAAAAATTCTGTTCATTTTAAAGTCAATTAAACATTTTTTAAAGTAGGTCAAACTTGAAGGTCAGGATCACGGAATCAAAACCCAAAGTATATTTGGAAAAGTCTTGTCACCGATAATATGCATGTGAAATAATATGGAAGCCTTGTCTCCTAATTTACAAGTTATGACCAAGGTCAAAGATTATGTGACAGATGGACAGGCACTAACAGACGGACAGACGAATGAGATTTAATGTCCCCTCGCTTTCACGAAAGCGGGGAACAAAAAATTCTTTGGCAATGTTGGCTGCTGCATATACATGATGCTGAGCTGGCAAATGGACTCTCTTTTTCTCTTGGCTGGCCTTTGTCCTTCTTCCTCTTTCCTCTTCTAAGCCCCTGAAAATATACAACAGGCAGAGGATTAGTAAAAATTCAAAACAATGCAACAAAGTACAGAATTCAAGAAAAATATTTAATACAAATAAAAATCAGTGGAAAAGTCAGGAAACAAACAATGACAGTTTAGTTAGGAAGAGGAATCTGGGGGAAAGGGTAGGGGTGTGTTAGTTATGTTAGAGTAGGCAGGGGGTAGAAATAAGAAAAGAGGGAATTAAGGTAAGAAATCAAAAAATACTTCCATGTCTGTTGATGTGGCTCCTGGTGATGTTCCCTTTGAACTACCTTAGTATCTCTACATCCTGTCTATGGAAGGTCAAGAGGTCAAAGTAACTGATACAGCAAACATCAATTGGCAAGCAAAAGGTCAAGAAAGGATGCAACAAGTTAAGTCAGAATCTTACCATGTCTTTTGAGCATGGCTGCAGGGACACTTTAAGAAGGGAGCACGGGGTCATAGAGAGTTATGGTATAAAATATAAATGCAACAAGAGGCCCATGGGCCTTATAGGTCACCTGAGCACCATGCAACAACTTTCAAATGATTGTTCATGTTTTAAGCTAGATGTTATGGCATTCACAATTTTGAAAGAGGCGCCATTGCTAATCATAACTATACACTTAGCAATTGCTTAGTTTGGTTACTTAATACCCATGGGCAGGGTAGGGGAACAAAAAATGTATTTCAACTAATCAGTTATATTCAGCAATAATCAGTAGTGCCCCTACCACACATGAACCCCTGAAACCCTAGGTCCACACATTTCACAATTTTTGAAAAGGCACCATTGCTTATCAGAAATGTTTGATTAATACCAAGGAGCAGATTTCAAACAATTCATTTTCAGTACATAAGTAGAGCCCCCACCTCCATGGTACCCCTGACCCAGGGGCCTTGAAAGTCAAAATTCTGGAAGAAGGGCCCTTGTTTATCATAACTATATAGGTAGTTCATCTGCTTATTACCCAGGAGCAGGGAAGATTTTCAAAGAATTAAGTTAACGCATTTTCACTATATAATCAATGAAGCCCCGCCCTAACACCAGAACCCCTGATCCTGGGGCCATAAAATTCACAATTTTGGAAGAGGCACTCTTGCTCATCATAACTATGTACTTAGTTAGTTTAATTAATACCCAGGAGCAGAGAAGATTTTCAAAGAATTAATGCATTTTCACCACAGGGACTTGCTCCCGGCGTGTAATAATTATTTATCAAAAAATCATATAGGGGCCTACCGTAATAATAAAAGTTTTATTATTACAGTATATGTTTTTTTAATAAATAATTATTACACGCCGGGAGCCGCTGCATTTCATTTCCGGAAATATGCATAGCATTTCCGACATTTTTTTATTTCATCTCCGACATTTTTTATTTTCATTTCCGACATTATTTTGTTTTTATTTCCGGAATTTATCTGTGCAGCAATTCAAAGTTTTCTAAGTAAAAGAAAATTGAATTTTAAAAGTATTTATACCAAAATATTCATAAAAAAACACAACTTTACATATACATGTAGCACTGGTCTAGGTAAAAGAGTTCAATGAGCATAAAACTTTTTCACCACATTTAATGTGCACTAAATTAAATGTCAGTGACAGAAACATACTTATGTCCAAGTCACTGATAGATTTACAAAATTGTTTTTCAATGAGTTATTTATGATTTATTCCTTTAAATTTTTCATAAGTGAAGTTATCAAATCTATTACTATAGGTACTACGTATGTATATGTAAAATGTCGGAAATGAAAACAAAAAAAATGTCGGAAATGAAAACTAAAAAATGTCGGAAATGAAAAGTTGATAATTACCAAAAATTCCGGAAATGAAATGCAGCCCCGGGAGCAAGTCCCTGTGTTTTCACTATATAATCAATAGAGCCCCTCCCTAACACCAGAACCCCTGACCCTGGGGCCATAAAATTCACAATTTTGGAAGAGGCACTCTTGCTCATCACAACCTTGTATTTAGTTAGTTTATTTAATACCCTAAAACCTTGAAAATAAGACGGATTTGATAAAAGTCGGTTTAAAAATAAGCAACCTATTTTTTGCATTGAAAATTACTCGAAAATAAGCCTGTTTTGAAAATAAGCCAATCAAAAATTTTCTAGAAATTCACGATGTACATTTAAGCAGTCTCCATTGCTAAAAGCTCACCGTTTTTAAAGCTGGTGCACAGAATTACGACACTTGGACACTATTCATTTAACTCTTACAAAAGTTTACCAGGATATTCTACTTTTAGAACGAGCAAGTAGTTCTCAATCTATCGATTACCATTATTGATAAAATGTCTTGATTAAGTTCTCGTTGCTTACCAGTTTTTTGTATTGATAATAAGCCGCGATTTGAAAATAAGACGGCTTTGAAAATAAGCCCCCACTTTCTTACCAAAACTTAAAATAAGCCGCGGCTTATTTTAAGGTTTTACGGTATCCAGAAGCAGAGAAGAAGATTTTTGAAGAAATAATGCATTTTCACTTAATCTATATAGCCCCACCCTAGCAATCGAGCCCCTGACCCTGGGGCCATAAAATTCACAATTTTGGAGGAGGCACTCTTGCGCATCATAACTATGTACTTAGTTGGTTTATTTCATACCCAGAAGCAGAGAAGAAGATTTTCCAAGAATTAATGCATTTTCACTATATTATCAATGGAACCCCGCCGTAACACCAGAACCCCTGACCCTGAGGCCATAAAATTCACAATTTTGGAAGAGGCACTCTTGCTCATCATAACTATGTATTTAGTTGTTTTATTTCATACCCAGAAGCAGAGAAGAAGATTGTCCAAGAATTAATGCATTTTCACCATAAAATCTATATAGTCCCACCCTAGCACTCGAACCCTTGACCATGGGGCCATGAATTTCACAATTTTGGTAGAGGACTCAATGCTCATCACATTCATCCAACAGTTTGACTGCTTGATGTCCAGGAGAAAAGAAGAAGACTTTTTTTAAAGATTTCATTAATTTTAGTGGTTTTGGCCCCACCCCTCAGGCCCCAGTGGGGTGGGGACCATAAAATTCACAATTTTTGTTCCCTTTCACCCATAGATGCTTTATGCCAAAATTGGTTCAGTTGTATCAGAGAAGAAGCTGAAAATGTTCAAATGTTAACACATGACACATGATACACGACGACGGACAAAAACAGATAGCAATAGGTCACCTGAGTGACACAAAAGCTTCTAAAGTTATCCCCAGGAAATGAAAGTTTTACACACAGACAGATGGAGGGACTAAGAAAGACGGACACATATATTTCCCACTTTCATTGGATTCGTAGATTTAAAAAGTCATGAATTTCTAACAATGAAAGATACCTTAGCCTTTGTATTGTTTCTTTATAGGAGAGATGTCCCACCCTGGGTAATAAGCCTATGGACCATGAATTTTTAAATACAGTACTGGTAAAGGCTATGTTTATTATGCAAACAATTTGTGTGCTTCATCAAATAGAAACAGGGTTGTCTCGATGAATTGAAATACCAGGGGACATTAAAGAGTTAAAAGGGTCTGGGTTTTCTTCCCTTACAAGGAGATAAGGGGGAATATCAGAATAACCAGGGTATAATGGCAGGGAACAACCTCCAACCCAGACTTAAGGACAGCCCTGGAGAAAAGAAAGACTTAAAAGGCCTAATACATGTATTCTTCAAACTGGTAAATGACCACCTGACATCCCTTTCCCCCGCCCCCGCCCCCCCCCCCCAATTCAAAACCATTGGCCACGATGTCGTAGATTTCATATTATTGGTGGTGGGACTAAGTGCTACTACAAACATTTCTACAGTTTGACAACTTGTTTTTCAGCAGTAATAATATCTTGCATTTTCATAATATTCAATACATGGCAAAGTTAGCCTGATCTTGGACCAGAGGCCTCAACCCTAGTGTCATAATTTAACAATTTCTGTACATGGTTCAACCATGGCAAAAATAGTTCTCTTTTATGTCAAGTGGTAATTAAGATTTTTTAAAGAACATAACGCATTTTCCTTATTTTGTTACAACAGATTGAATTATTAATATAAACAGTCCCTTTCCATAAATACTTTATCAACACTTTATATATCCTTTTGATTTATTGAATAAAATACGTTCAAAACGAACAACACTTTATAGGCGCGTGCATCTGACTCTAACAAACTCCTCGCATTATGTTTTTCGGTGAATTCAACAAGCTCACCTGATTTTTACGATGGCATATACATACTATTTGATGCCATGTATATATATGGCACGCCAAATTCACAAAAATGAGCTAAACATAGTTTCACAGTCGATAAACTAGGTTTATCAGTCGATAAACTAGGTTTATCGGTTGTAGACTATAGTTTACGGACTGTAAACTATAGCTAACAATGTTAATCTATGTTTTGACAATAGATTTTGCTGATAAACATAGATTCACGTTTGTAAACTATAGTTTACAATCGTAAACTATAGTTAAGAGTTGTTAATCATAGTTTCACAAATCGTAAAACTATATTTATCAGATCGTTAACTATAGTTAACGGTTTGTAAACTATAGTTTACAAATCGTGAAACTGTATTTATCAGATAATCTATGTTTTGCAATCGCAGATGATTGTTTTCAGTGTTAAGTATAGTTTACGGTTGTGAAACATAGATTATCAGTTAACTATGGTTTACGGATGTAAAATATAGATTAACGTTGTTAACTATAGTTTACAGTCCGTAAACTATAGTTTACAATCGATAAACCTAGTTTATCGACTGTGAAACTATGTTTATCTCATTTTTGTGAATTTGGCGTGCCAGATAACCTTAGATTATCATTCGTAAACTATAGTTAACAACCGTTAAATATAGTTTTACAGATGAAAACTATACTTAACGAATCGTTAACTATAGTTTACGGTTTGTAAACTATAGTTTACAGTCGATAAACCTTGTTTATCAAATGTGAAACTAGGTTTATCTCATTTTTGTGAATTTGGCGTGTCATATATATATAGCATTTCTTTTCGCGGACTCTTTCGCGCCACACTTTTTAATAATCTTTTTTTAAATTCGTAATTTCGACCTCGATGCAAATTTGGCGAATGTGATAAAAATATCATTTCCCTTACACCTCCAAATTACAGAGAACTTCAGCATTTAATCGTCTTACCTCTAAGTAGAGTATAAATATTTATGCCTCAAGTCTGTCATTACATGCATATCAGCAGGGACGTAGTATCAGGGGGGACAAAATGGGGCCTGGCACCCCCCCCCCCCACTTTTTTCTCCAACATTACTTTTACTATAGTAAGTGTTCATTGAAAGGATGGTTGGCCCCCCCCACTGTAAACCATAGTATAGTCAATAGAAGGAATTGTTGTAGGGAAAAAATTGGAATTGAAAGTAACTTGGCTCTGAAAAAGTTGGCCACTACCCCCCCCCCCCCCCCCCCCCCCCCCCCCCGAAATAGGATTTTCGACTTTGGGCAACTTTTCCTTTTTTTTTTTTTTTTTTGCTTGTCAACATTTTCAGGTAAGTGAAAAAAAATTCTCTCTGGTTCGCCCCCCCCACTTTCAAAAACGATGCTACGTGCCTGTATCAGGACCGTCGTTAGTTTTACGGAAAAAGGGGGGGGTCTGAACTAGACTTATTTAAAGAAAAAGATGAATTCTGGTGCAGTTTAAAGATAAAGAAAAACTGCTTTACCAAAAGATGTTCCTTTTTTGTATTTTTATATATATATTCTGCTGACTAAAGATATAAGTGAGAATTATCGGTTGACCATCGATCATGCGTTGACCACTAAAAATGGCGGGATGTCAAAATAAATTGAATCTAAAGATTTTTCACAGAAATTGAACAATTAAATTCTCATTCAACATTTCTTATTTCAACATATATTTACTTTAATCTTGTTCTCTAGAAACTCCTGTAAATTAATATTTTCTACTGTAGATAGTCTGCAGCGTAAAGTTCTCTGATATTGTTCGTTACTGCTGTTGTGAATTTGGTCGTAAATGGTGTTCATGGACTGTGCCCACGTGATTCATCTACTGTGGTCATTAGAGCGTTTAAGGCTTGAGTACACATTACAATCAAATCTTTCGTTATATTGTGAATTTCAAATCAAAGTCTTTTTTTTCATTCTGCGTATATTATTCTTGGAAAATGAATTTTTTTTTTTTTAGAGAAACAATTATAACTCATCCAGATGCTTATTTAGCCCAAAAGGACAGGTCCTGGAGCTTCTGTATCTATATATTCCTACTTTATACGCAACATTTCTTTTCTTTCTTTTTTTTTTTTGAAAAAAAAGATGTCATGGACCTGAAACATTTATATCAAAGATCTTGAATCATATTAACTGCAAGTCATTTCAAACAACAATAGAGGCTAATTTTTGAGCCCTGGAGTTGATCTATGATAAATGAATCAGTGAATGGCTCTGAGGACATATCATCCCCTGACAAGTGCACCACTATACATCCCAGACAGATGACTTTGTTAAGATCCCAATTGCCTACATTGTTAGTATGTATCCAATCCAGCATCTATGAAAATGCCATGGTACAATGCTGTCTTCATAATATTACATGGGTCTAGGACTTACCCTTGTGTCAAAAGCAATCTCTGTATCCATATTATCAGCTTCCAGTGATTCTACATTAATTACCAAGTTATAGCCCAGATAACATTTTTTTTACTTTTTCTGCTATTGACCCTGAACTTGCTGAAATGACCTTAAGTCAGGATTGCCACACATCCTTGGATTATAAACAACATCTTTACTAAGTCTGAACTCTCAGTGATTCTCTATTATAAAGTCAAGAATTGATATTTTTTTCTGCTAGTGATCTTGAACCCATAGAAACTTTCTTTGTTCAAGGTCATTATACATCATTCAATTATAAACAATCCCTCTTCTAAGCATGAGCTTCCAGCGATTCTGCACTACGAAGGCATGCCCGAGAAAAAATTTTTTTAACTTTATTTAGGTGACCTTGAACTTGTTGAAATGACCTTGGTTCAAGGTAACAAAACACTGTTGGACCTTAAGTAATCTTTGTGCCAAGTATGCGCTTCCAGAACTAGTGTTTTTCCAGCTTTTTATAAGACCACTTTGAATCTAACTAAAACGCATTCATTGAAATGAAAATTGTTGGGGAAAAAAAGATTAATTTGAATTTTAAGCTTCATTTACTTCTCTCATCCTTGTTTTTTGAAATGAACAAATACTAAGAACATATATTCAGGATATGCACATATTTATTTAACAGCCACTGTTCTCAAATACATCTTGAACATATTGCACTAGTGCCATTAACAAGTAGTTCAACATAAATATTCATAAATGACTTATCACTATTATAACAACATTTAATGTACACGTACCCAACAATCAAAGGATAAAAATAAAATGGGTACATAATATATGGCATCATGACTATATCAATAAATAAATGCCAAATAGAGAATATAAGATTAAAATACACAAGGAAAGGCATTTCTCATGTTAATTTCAGTTTTTCAAATATCAAAAAAAAAACTATCATTCAAATTCCATCTGTATCACAATTTGTGCCTCATATACAAATGTAAGCAACTCAAAAATATATATCAAGTACATCAATTTAGGAATGTTCGACATTCTTTATAAAGGGTTTATCATATGACAATTATACGAAATGATCAACATATTTTTGTTTTTTGAAATAATTCTAAAATATCCTCTGGTAGATTTCTTAGAATCAATTTGAGTAAACATATTTTCTTTAAAGAAAAAAAAGCATAAAAACAACACATTTTTAATTTTACTTTTGACATTGAAGGTCTTATTTGGTTAATTGCCATCTTCTAACATATTACCATAATGGCCAGTTCTGACTGCGCACTACAATTAATCCAGATTTCCTCAGATTGATGTGGATTAACTCTCCCTGCATCCACACTGGATCAAAATACTAAGAATGACCTTAATCCTGAATCTACTGTAACATACACATGTAGTTATTTCAGAGGCATTATATTCTGTAGTGTTGACATACTCCAAAGTACTGTAAGAATTGTAATGTTTGGTGAATTATAGTAAAATGGAAAATAAATACATGCAATGTGGATTAACTTAATGTAAAATATGGCAAATACTGGTTGAAGTATGGACAGAACCTACAGATATCATTTGATCTCTTGTTTTAGGATATAAAAATTTATTTAATGGTCCCAGGATTGTGAAACAGACTTAAATCAAATTTTTGATCACCTGTAAGATGTTTCTTTAGCCTCGGCCTAGTCTCCAAATTTGCAGACTACAGCATTCTGGTCATGTAGTATTGAAAAATAATTTTGCTTTGGACTGTTCAACTTCAAGTCTACTGCATTTCAGTACAACATAAAAATTTAGATTTAAGCTTAGAAGTTTCATTATCCTGGGGTCAGGTTGTCACAATAATTTCAAGGAAAATTAATGATTTTTTTTATGTTGTGTGAATAAAGCAGACCATCAAAAAAAAAAACCCACCAATCTCTTTGAAACTCATGGTTGAAAGATCATTGAAAAAGGTGATTATTCATGCATATTTATAATTAATAACCAAAAAAGTTGTTAATTTTTAAAAGTACATCTAAAATGGAAAGAAACATCTCTCATGTTTACATGTAGATAAATTAAAATTAAAGACCTAGACCATTTGTGATATACTATCATACTGATTCTATGTGCACTCAGAAAATAGACAATGCATAACGCATAACATATATAACCAATGAATGACACAAGTAACGAAACTACAGGGATGTTTGATATGGCTTATTTCATACTAACACAATAAAGGAATCTGACATTTGAGATTTCTATGATATGGAATGTTCAGAAGCACTTGTACCATTGTTAAATACTCATTTACAAAAATTAACTACTCTTCTTTTTTTTTTTGTGTACTACAACAAAAATTCTGTGGAAAGCAAATACTAAGTATGTGTTTAAAAGCATTTTTTTAAATGAGGGAATGAAAAGATAAATTATGAAAAAGGAAAACAAGATGAATTCATCACAGTTGATCTCTGTGATCAGAACACACAAACTTTAAATACAACATTCAAAGGATTAATATTAAGGCTGTTATCAACCTTTGCAATACCAACAATAGTACATGTAAATTAAAATAGTTTTTCCTTTTTTCCCAAAATAGTTTTGGTTTGCCAAGCAAACAAGTTTTTTAATTAACACCCAACATTTACTTGATATTAGAATAAAAAAAAAACATGAGAAGGTAAATTTTACATTTGTCTTGATATATTGTAATGTGTGCATTACATCTTTGTATTAAACAATATACTTCTTAAAGGATAACACAGTTTCACTTAGACCTTTAAATTTCAAAATAAAAACATCCCTGCAAAAAAAAATCTTCTTTGCAGTGAATGTAAATCTCTTTGAAATCATAACAATTCTGGTAACCTGAGAGCTGGTAGCATACTGTCCACAAGATTGACCCACAAATTGGCACACACAGCATGATACTGTCTGCCACCGTACGTTAGTTTGGCACACTGCTCCTCACTGCCGAAGTCTTTACATGCGGCGTCCACGTCCAATAAACACACGCCACAGGCTCGGAACTGGGCCACCTGATCGTCAGATTTCAAGATGCCGTTTTTGCAATCTAAATCTTTATCCTCTGGCTGTAGTTATGCATTAATTAAAGATAAAAATTTCAATTTGAAATAACTGGCAGTTTCTATAATTTTAGTATTTGATACATGTACATTATTTTATGACCAAATTCTTCTTTAATTCATATATTCTCAATTTCTCAGAAACACAATAAATGGCTAATTTACCAATTTTTTTTAAACAGCAAAATATGAAGTTTTAAGTGGGAATTAAAACATAGCAAATTTTTAAATAAAAATGTACATGTATTCTCTGAAAGTATAAAATCAAAATTTTCGATACAAACCATCATATTTCCTCCAACAAGAAATGCTGCCAAATTATTCCAAACAAGATCAACGTCTTTCAGGAGTTGTTTTAATTTGTCATTTGACAGTCCTACAAACAGGAAAATTGTGCATAATTTTGCTTAATATAGTACAAAATCTCACTACATGTATACCTTAATGTCATCTCAAAATGTTAGTGTATATTTAAAATCTATTAAATAAAATTTAAAAGTACAAGTCAAGTAAAAAGAAATTTAATTGATGTAAAATTACACAATTTTATACATTTACATGTATAAATACTCTTATTCTGAAAATCATGTTAATATACTATAGATGAATTTTGATAAAGTGGCAGTAAGTATTGTTTACCTGTAGACTCTATAGACACACTGATTCTGCATACAACTCTGTAGATTTCAACTACACCTGAAAAAACAAAATTATTTTTAGTATCAAATTCATAGTTTGTAAGCAAAGACAAAGTTGGCAGCAGAATCCCTATGAGCATACTCAGATAATAAAAGTCACAAAATAAAGTAAGCAACATGGTTATATGCTTTAAAAGAATCTTATATTACGTATCATTTGCCTCTTAGAATCCTTTATCTTTGACCTGTAAACTGAAAACTTGAATTACCTCACCTTTGACCTGCAAAACTAAGAACTTAGATTTCTTTATTTTTGACCCTTGAACTGAGATTTCCTCACCTTTGACCTTACCTGAGATCTGAGATGTCCTCACCTTTGAACTAGCTGACCTGAGAGTTGTGATTTCCTCACCTTTGACCTGACCTGAGATCTGCAATTTCCTCACCTTTGACCTGAGATTTCCTCACCTTTGACCTGAGATTTCCTTACCTTTGACCTGAGATTTCCTTACCTTTGACAAACTCTGAGCCCTGCTCTGAAGTGATGACCTCATTACAGACAGCTGAGCTACTGATTGAGTTAAACACTGTGTTGGCCTCTTTGATCACCTTGTAACAGCTCTCCAGACATCTCTGCCATTCGTGTACATGTTTGTCACTCCCCTTGTAGAAATAATTATATTAAATGAAATAAATGCATTATACAATGACAAAATATAATGAATTCAATATTTATAAATCAATGTTTTTTTTAATCACCACAAATAAATTTTTCTTCCTTTTTAGAGCTGGCATTTGACAATTACAAATTTGAAGTGTGATGTACAAGTTCTCCATTATAAAATGGTCAGATATTTATATGTAGGTCATGGTTCCCTAGTTTCAACTCATGACCATGATTTCTTTTTAAATTCGGGTCAAAAGAGGGTCTAGAAAATTGACTGAAAACACCTATAACTGATACTGACTGGTATGTCCTCCATCAAACAGCTGTATCTGTCTCCCAGAACAGGAAGTGGCTCAGGAACCTTACTGACAAATGGCAAAACTGGCTCTGTGTCAAAATAAATTTAGAAAATATATTTGATTATTAAATTATTTAAAAAAGAGACAGACATAGAGAGTTAATTCTGAATAAATTGAAACATTATCTTGAAACGGCCGGGAAGATAAATCAAGAGTTGGAGTTTTTTTTACCTGAAAACTGTGAAAAATTATCCTTTTGTTCAGGTACATTTTCCTCCTTGACTTCATTTTCAGGTATTTCCAAATTTTCCACAGACTCCACCTCTTCCTTCTTCAAATCCAGACTATCCAATGACTTGGATTCTGGATTGAAGTTCTTTTTCTGATGAGTCTCAAAAGTTCCAAACTCATTGCTGGATATAGACTGCGAGTCCATGTCCTTGACAACAGGAACCCGGCTTTTCAATCCAGGTAATTCTAGACTAGAGGTAGACATGGAATCCTCAGAAATAGCTGGATTACCGGGAAATCCGGATACATTTCCAGACACACTTGAGGAATCTGTCTCTGTGGAATCCAACACAGAGGTCTGTGGTTTGTTGGTTAAGCTTTGGGATGTGGATTTACTAGATGGAGCATCCATTCCATAAAAGTTGTACAGATTCTTTTTCTTCTCATCCTGAGCAGCAGGTTTATTCACAACCTCATCCAAGTCATAACCTCGGCTAAAGTCACCGAAGGCGTCATCCTCTTCATCCACAAAATCCATAGGTGGAGGAGCCCTGAAATGATCATCATCCATATCTGAATCCGAAGACAACTTTTTAGATTTTTGGAGGGGAATGTTTGTTGGAGCAGGGGGTGTTTTTTCTCTCTCCGGCTCCACAAAATCATCCCTTGATACAACATTGACTGGATTTTCCTTCACTTTGAACAACCCCAGTATGTCTGTAGTCTGCAAGTGTTGCTTTTTCACCTCAACAAGCTGAGGTGGCTGATTTGTATCTTTTATCGTATCATTACTTCCTGTTGAAGAGTGAAAAGAAGCCCATTCATCTTTTGCTTCATCTTTAGTTACTTCTCCTTGAGAAAAATTTGACCAGTCATCTTTCTGTTGATCACTAACTACCTCTCCTTGTGAAAAATTAGACCAATCATCTTTTGGAATATTTGTTGCCTCAGTTCCATTTCCAAAAGCTGACCAATCAGAATCATCCTTAGAGGTAACATTGGCTGAACTTGAAAATGAAGACCAATCATTTTGTGTGTTACTAGTAAAGTTAGCTTGCAGCACATCAGCTGGATTATTTATCTGTTTTATTTCATCAACTTTAGCATCTGTGGACACTGCCTGAAAATCGGCCCAGGAATCCTCTTCGCTTTCAACAGTGGGTTTACTGTCAAATATTGAAGGAGCCACTGTGACAGTGGTGTCCTCGCTGACATCAAAAGCCCTGAGAGCTGCATATTTGTCCTCATCTCCAATTAAACAAGTGTCACTCTGTGAGGCCTTTAAAAGGTCAACACCTGGTGGCTGTGAAGAATCTGGGGGCTGTTCACTTGGCGCACCTTGAAAATCCGCAAACTCGGAATCCGACGATTCGGGAGGTGATAATCCGAAGTGGGCCTTTGGTAAATCCGACTGAGCCTTAGCAGCCTCCTTCTTTACAGTTGGTGGTTTGGACCAGAGATTTCTAGCTGCTGGTATGGCCGAGAGTGTTGCATTGCTGGGTAGCTGGGAGGACTGGGGGCTGGTAAATTTTGGGAGGGGTCGATGGAGGGGGCTTTCTTGCTGTTTCTCCTGCTCAGATTTTTTCCTGTTGAAGTCATCCAGATACGACTCCAGTACCTTGAAGTCCTCATTTTCTGACTGCTCGGATGACGTAAACTGACTGCTGTCACTAGGTTTGCTGTCAGCCGATTTAAAATCATCAAAGTCTTCATCCATGCTGTTGGGAGTTGAAGCACCTAACAAGAACATTATGTAATGTATTTTTTTATTGTAAAACAAGGTTATGGCATACAAAAGTTCAGCATTTAATCATATAAAAGGGAAAACTTTGGTGAAATGAAAGGAGACATATACAAGGATGACAATTTCTGTGTAAAATAGAATGTTATAATTTGTGTTCCAAAAAAAAAAAAAGAAGAAGAAGAGATATTAATTTTTCTATTCTTTGTTCTAATTCCTAATGATTGTAGACTTCATATGAATTTTGTGTCTGTGTACTATAAAATGACTAAAAATTAGTCCTATTAACTACATCTAGCATTTATTCATTAATGTATATATTTAATTAGTTTGATGATTTTAATCTAGCAAAACAAAACAAAAAACATTAAAATGATTAAAAGTTAAAATTCAATGTTGTTGATTTTAATTATTGCATATGTTATAATTACACCTCAGTTAAATATGCTACAACATTCTAATAATAAACAGTAAAAAACAATGTTTAGTATCACGTTTAATGTTGTTGTTTTTTTAAATAAGTCAATTAATAAATTTTAAAATATTGAATTTCCTTTCATTATTTCTTTTTTGCCTGAGATTGTTCTGTTTATTTCTGAAAGTCTGCAGACACTAGAAAACATTCCAATATTTATCAGGTCTTCAAACATTATCTGGTTATAATAAATGCTAATGCATTATTACAAAAGTATTAAGCAAAGGTTCGGGTGACTAGTACAATTGATGTTTATTTGAGAAAGGAGAGGGGGGGGGGATAAAAGTGTATTGCTCAAAATTTAAATTCATTTAAAATACCCACAGAATATAAATAGCTGATATGTTTATTGTTTTATGTTGATATAATACATGTAAATCATTCCTATACCTTTTGTATGCATATATTGAAAAAATGGAGCACAATATACAAATAATCAAACTGTTTGTTTGGTTGTGTCATTTAAATGTATTTCTATTACTATAAGTATTCTAAAACATTCTTTTTTTTATACTGAAGACTTCATGCCAGAGTTCAAAGAATGAATACAGTTATGAAGAAAAGAGACAACCTACATATAAAATATTGTATTTATAAAAGATTACACAAATGATTTAATAATTTCTTCATGCACCCAGTCATATCTTCACTGCATTGCCATAAATGCTGAAAAAAGAGCTGTTAAAAATTTGGCATTTGTATATTTATTCCTCATCACTCAAAGGCAGCACAAGAGCAAGTTTCAGCCAAGCAGAGTACAGTGTGAGTCAAAAAGTGCATGCTAGAAGAGGAAATTTTAGTGCTACGCTGTAAAAGTACCTTTCTTGCCAGTTACAATTTTTCGTTGTGGAGAGGCTGAAACTTTTTGAAAAAAAATGAAAGAAATTCAAAAAATAGTTGTACAAACATTCCCATACCAAGGTAGAAAACTGTTTATTATTTCAGAAAATGTTGTGGAAAACAGAAGTCATTCTTCAATCTTTCAGTCCATAAAAAGTCTGAATTTTGAAAATTTTGTTGATCATAAAGAAAATGGAAAAACCATGCACAGATATCAAATGCTTGTATACACGTCTTGCAAAACTAAAAACTTCTATTCAACTAAAATTCAAAATTCTTCAAAAGCAGTTCATAAACTATATCCAAACAAGTTATTCAGATGCCAGCGGTGTAAAGCAACCTACCACTGTAGGACCTCCGCGGTCTACCATTACTCAACAAGTCCTCCTCTATGATAAATTCAATATGTATCAAATTTCAAAGAAAACCTTATTCCATGAAAAAAAAATTAATCATTCAGATTATCGTTAATACTTGCATAGCTGTGCTTATTCAATCACTCACTCTAAAATTAACTCTCACAAAAATTATTCATTTCAATTATTTCATTAATCTTTTCAATGATATATTAAATACCTTTGTGGTACTCTGCCATACCCATTTTTTTCTGATACTAGCAAAAGTGAAAGCATTTCCACTGCAATCTAGCAAATCTAATCTAACAGCAACACAGAATATAGTACATATGTACTCCTATTGGAACTAGCAATGCTCAGTATTCGTGTCAATAAGGAACTTTGTATCATTTATTTCATTGAATGATTTGATCTACATCATACTTCTGATTTCATAATGGATACAATACACTGTCTCTTTGTTAATCTGGATATTAATAATTTGCAATGATACAATAAAATATTATTTTTTTGAAACAGGTTTTTATCATGTTTCTCGATACATTTATAGTAGAGATTCAGTTAAGTCAATTACTTTATTAAAGACACACCCATCCAGATAAACATGGCATCAGTATATGTACAGATGGTATTTTTTCAAATAAAATTTTTACGCAATGAAACAGCCAAATCTATTGTATCTATTGACAAAAAATCATATTAGAAAGTGGGAGAGACAGAGCTATAATACTAAAAAGTCAGAAATTCTAATCTACCTGACGAATCATCACTGCCGAAAAAGTTAGATATGTTGGAGTGATTCATGCCTGGTGACATCTGAATTTGCAGGTCTTCCGGCTTAGGAACACTGTACAAATATCTATAAAAAAAAAAAAATACCAGTAACTGAATTTTACTTTGGTCATCTACAAGTGTTCATATACAAGGAATACATATATTTTGTAATAAAATATAGCTAGAATTTGTCTGAAAAATAATTGTTTTCTCTAGAATTCCTAATCATTTTAGTTATTTCATGCTCAATAATGTATAAAATAATTTGCTTAAGTCAATTCAAGATACTTTAAACATCTAATAAATGTACATTTAAGCTTGGATTTAACAGATAAACTGGGTATTTATAAACTTACTCAGGTTCCTTTTTAAGTTTATTTGATTTCTTTGGTGAAGTTGCTATGGCTAAAAAAATTTAACCATTTATTAAAGTGTGAAGCATACATGTACATCAACAGTATTAAATGGGATGTAAATTTACACAGATTTTATTAAACTACCAATTTATACAGACCAATAATTGTATAATTCTGCATTAAGAACAAAATCAAAATATTTAAGAAAAGATCAAATAAATTAAAGGCAATTTTGAAATAAGGAAAAGTAATCTTCAGTACCTGAAGAAGTACTGGCTGGGGCTTCCTGAAAATCTGCAAAGTCATCATCTTCTGTTTTATCAGCAGCTAGACTTCCCTCTAAACCAGCAAATCCTGGTATTTCTACCCCAGGGGCTCCTTGACTAGACACAGGCTGACTTCCAGGTAAAGACGGAGTCCCTGTTGCCATGGAAGTCACTGTTGGCAAAGTTCCAATTGTCCCAGAATTCCCTGCTGTGAGAGGTGACTGAGATCCCTGCATCATTGGCAAGGTGCCAGATATCCCTGAATTCTCCACTGCTGCATTGTTCTGGGGTGGGGGCCCTGAGGTGCCGGCAGGGGGAGGGGCAGCTTGCTGGCCAAGAAAAGGAACAGGAGGCTGGGGACATTTCCTCAACATTTCAGGTGATAGTGATGTTATGTTATTCTGTTTGGCCAAAAGGAAAGATGTGTAACAAATGAAACAAGAAAATATAATCTGGCTGTTGAAAATACAAATCTTTCATAAGAATATAAATCAAATCAATTTTGTTATCATTCTGTGGTTAAACATTGCATTTATTTGTATAAAAAATACACAGGTACAGCTAGTAATGCAAAAAATTATGTTGTTCTAACAAATAACATACATCTTTGAAAATATGAAAAGATTTTATAACATGTACATAAACAAACCTGAGCAAAAGCAATAAGAGCCAGTATGAGGTACAGTTCTGGTTTGATTAGTTGTCCTGGAGTACTCTGGTTGGCCAGTGACCAGATCTGACCCAGGGTCTCCTTAGGTAGACCACTCAGAACCAGGATGGGGTACAGTCTGTCTGTGGATATCTTACCATCACTAAAACACACATTAATCAAAATAATTCTGAGATGATAATCATATATAAAATCAAGAAAATATAAAATTAATGGCAAGAGATTCAAATAAAAAAGTGTTCAATTAAAAACCAAATATAAAGATTTAATATCCCCATTTCGTAAATTTACAGAAAACAAGAATTAAAAAAAAAAATAACAAGGGCATCGCAAAGTGGAGCTTCCACTCCTAAAAGATCATATCTATAAAATAAATCAAGCCTGCATCAATTCTGAGGATAAACTAACACATGTGTGTTACTGTGAGATAATAAATACACACACTGTAACAAAGATAAGGACTACATACACAGTTGCTGCCTCCAGGACTTGTCTATATAAATGTGGAACCTTGTCATCTTCATGGCACCAGGCTGGAACCTCAAATTTGACCGGTGTGGCTGGGGCCTGGACAGTCTGGGGTGGAGACTGTGAAGTGGGTGGTGCTGATACTGTAGCTGGTTCTGTGAGGGTTAATTAAAATCAATTAATTAATATGGTTTTTTGTCTCCATGAATGTTCTTTATAATTGAACATCCATCATATCCTCATCCTTAAAAAGACTGGATAATGATGATAAATACAATTCAAAAAGACAGGCAGTTGCAAAAATAAAGATATTTCTTTTAACCTATGACTGTGAGAGGAGTTAATTAAATTTACTGGTCTTAAGTAATACATATCCCATCATACCTTGGACCAGAAAAAGCCCTGTAAGATCCTCTTCCTGTTTCCACTGGTGGGCGTGGCGACTCTGCTGGAATGTGTGGTGGTGGTGGTGAGTGGGTGGTAGCTCCTTTAGGGAGGGCTTGTGGAATGTCTTCGCTTTGTTAGGAGCTGAGAGATCAGAACACTCAAACATCATAGCCATGAGATCTGAAGAAGTAATTACAGATTTTCAAACCTGTAAAAGTCTAGCTGCAGAATTATAGTGTTCTGGTTTTATATTTTAGTCTTTTATTAAAACATAATAATACTACATATATCCTGTAAAGAAAATAAAGTGCAATTTAAGGGGCAAGATTTTCTGAGCAAGGTTAGACAAGTAAAAGTCAGGAAAAACTTCTTTATAAAGTGTTCTGGTCAAATTTGGGTATTTCAGAAAAGGTTTTTTCTTAATATTAGAATATATATTTTCTTTAAAAAATATTTTTCCCTCAATATTCAGATTAGTATCCAATATCCTCATGTGCACAAATCAAGATGGTTTGAATCCATAACTTGTGTAAGCTTAAAAAACTGTATCGGTAAGAGAAACTTTTTAACCTTTCTTTTCTTCTTTTGGGGGAATGTTCTCAGTAGACTGTGTTGATAATTGCTCACTAGTGGTGGGAGTGGCCTCTACATTATTTACATCCTGGTTACCATGGGAACCTTCCTGTCCAGCAGGAGTTGAGGGGCCACCCAGAAAATCACCAAATCCATCATCTGTTTGCTGAGCATTTGTTACTAAAAATGATAAGTAAAACTATATGATCTGAAACCTTCAAAATCATGCATTTCTTTTTTTTTTTTTGTTTTTTTTTTTTGGTCAATTTCCATTCTTGGAAGTTGATGTGCATCATCCCCGTTTCCTTCATGTAAAATGTGGCTTTTATGATAATAATTTCTAGAAAGAAATCATACTTATCATAAAAATGTCAATAACTTCAGCTTGCCTCATATTGCAAATTAAGTTTGTCAACTTTTAAAGGTAACATTGAAAGATATTTTTGTTGTTAGTTGTCTCTCTTATCAGAAGGTCAATGAACCTTAAAGGTTGAGGAGCAACAATTCTTAGTCACTTTAAAACTTTCTGTAAACAGAAAAAATCATTTTAACATGATCTCACTGTCTTTAGCTGTAGGAGGTGAGGGAGTATTTTTGGGCACCGGTTTCTCTGCTTTACCAAACATGGACTCTATCAGTGAATCAGCGTCCACCTTACTGCCTCCTCTAAAGTTCTTCAGCCGCTGCTGCTGTTCCTGGAACTGCCTGACTCTCTTCTCCTGCTCCAGGGCTCGCCTCTGACTTTCTGGGGATAGAGGGGCCCTATTTCTGGCAGGAGTTGGCCCTCTGGATGGGGCTGGCCCCCTAACAAAAAGATTTACCAAAGAAATTATTTGACATAAGGGAAAGATGACTTGAATTCAAGTTGTGATTATTCTTTGTTGCTTGATTATGATTTGTTTATTTGTTTTCATTTATAAAAACACTCTTTCAATTGTATTTTAGCAAAAAAAAAAAAAAAAACCTTTGTCTGTAGCTGTCTGTCAGAGCTTGGTTGTAGGATGGTGGACCTACACCTGGTCTCATCCCCATCTGTAATGATAAAGAAAAAAATGCTTACATTGATACCTATTCAAAATTTCTCTTGAAAACACTGTATACAGGGAAGTTTGGTTAAAGTCAAATTATTTTATTTCCATTAAATTGTAAAGAAAAAAAGATTCTGCTGTATTTCAAACTTTTTTTTCTTTTTTTTTTTTCAAACATAGCATTGTATGTTCAATGTTAGCTCTTCTTCATTTGAACACATTGTGTATCAAAAAATTCAAGGACAAACCTGCATTGGAAACATATTTCCCTGCATCATTGGACCCCTGTTAGACATCATCATTTGTTGCTGCATCATTGGAGTTTGTGGTCCCATCATTCTCTGCTGTTGCATCATGGGAAACCCTGTCATTCCAGGCTGAACATAACCTGGATGACTGTTCATCATTCCAAAGTTACCTATACGTTACAAAGAAGATCAAAGTAACTTATCTTAAAAAGAAGATGATGCAATGTTTTTCATTCAGTGTAAAACTACAATGTATATCAAATGAAAATTATGTTGTTTTTTTTTTGTATTGGTATAGAAAACGATTCAAAAGCATTTACTGGTACCAGTACTAGAAATTCATAAGGTTGCATATTAAACATTTGAGTAACTATTTATAAATTAATGAAAATAATAAAGCAAGAGTTATCTTACCTGGTGGCTGCCCTGGAAATTGGGCATTTCTGTAACATAATCAGTTATAAATAATTACAATATTTAAGATAAAAAATTAAACTGATATTTCATACTGACATTACTGTATTTTTTATCACTTAATTTTTGTGACACCTTATTTTCGCAAGACAGTCATTGACTCTTAATTAGCAAGACATAATTTTCACAAATAGTTGTTATTTCTCTATATATCTTAAGAATAATTCTAGTATTACTATTATAAGGGAGAATGAAATTTTCGTGAACTCACTGTCTCGCATAATTATGTGAAAATAAAGTTCTTGTGAATAAAAAGTGATTTACTGTATTCATTTCTTAAAGATTCTACAGAAATAAATTGTAGTAGAGTGATGCACACAGTTACTAATAGATTCTTCAACATGTTAATTGAACCCATTGATGCATGTTAACCAGTACATAAAAGCATAGCTTAAAACTGTAGCTCACTGGTCTGAGAAAATCGGGATGAACAGTCAGAGAGCTTCAGTGCCACCCACTGAAAAAAGTGTATATTTATTGCACACAAAAAAGTGCGCTTTTTCTCAATTTTTCTCACCGCAAAATTTCAAAATATTATGAACCATGTGTTTCTTACATATTTTTTTGCTACATACACAACAAAACCGCATGTACAGTGAGTCATGCACGAAGCGCAATAGACCATATTATCTTCTTACCTAATATGGCAGTGTGAATAGGTGAAATTTTCGCTGGTCACAATTTCAGGCCCCAGGGCTTTAAACAAAATTTGGGGGAAATGTTTTGTTCTAGAAGCAGTTAAAGAATTGCTAGGAACACATGGTTTGTAAAATTCTGAGATCGACAATAACATTAGTTTTCTGGCAGGGCTCTCGATTCTCTAAATCTGGGGCCGATATTCGGCCCCGTTCCAAAAGCAAAAAAGGTACCTTTTTCCCAAAAGAAAGGTGTATATTTCCCAATTTCCATAGCAAAATATTAATTAAAAAATAAAATCCATGAAACTTAATCGCAAAAAAAACCCCAAACAAACAAACAAAACACACTTGCAAATAAAAGTGAAACTTTACCACTATTTTATTAGTTCGCGCCAAATGCATTAGTAAACTGGTTCGGGGAACCAGGTTATTGTTTTTACAAAAATGTGTACTAACTATGACAGCAGAGTATCTTGTCATGTAGTTTCGACAAAAAACATCATTTGGGTTTCAAAAATAGACATTTCATTTAAACATTAGTAAGCTGCACCTAGAAACATACCCACACTTCGGCATGTTTAGTCTCGCGCTGTATTGGTAAGCAAAGTTGTCCATGTGATCGAGGAAATTCGGGAATATGTGACTAGCGACTGTCACTTAGAAAGACATATAACCGCAATATCAACACTCAAAGATAGTAATGACAAAGCTAATGTACTTTCATGAATAGCCTACGTACCCATGTTTGTTCTGTTTAACTGTTTATTCAAAACCAGAGTTAAATTGATGACAAAATGCTAGAAAAGCAAAATTTGATAATTTTTTTTTAAAGAATTTTGGTTATCCAACTTTTCCCAAAATGACGATAATTTCCCAATTTGAACGGCCCCGGTCCCAGTCCCAAAAAGTGGTGTGAGAGCCCTGTCTGGTTTCATCTGTTTATCATGTTCAAAGTCTGCAGTATGATGTTTTCTTCTCAAGTAAGATTTTATTGTTTTAACATTGTTTCATCGTCTGTATATGTGCCTTTTAACCAATAATAAACAGAATCAAAACTACACATTCCTAAATTTAAGAAATCATTAAACATATAAATTTATCATAGCTGACACTTTTGACACTGACAGCATCATCGTTTGTAGATTTTGGTTAATCATTTCAAAATATTCAACAACAAAAAATACTATAGCCTCCAAGAAAATATGTTGTAGTTCACTTTCCCATTCTCCAAATCTATAAAACGGGAAAGGCAAGAACACAAAAGATGACATTTAGAAATAAAAGGTGGTACCTGTTTTCGTTCATCTTTGGAACTCTTTTGCGTTTGAAAATTGGAAAGTACAGTGTAACGGTTAGTGAAAAGAATGATGATAAGATTAACTATTTCCGGATAATGTATATATAATATTTATGTGAAAATTCACAATTATTCATTAATATCAGCCTCTAGAATAATATTAATAACATTCTGAGGTCTGTTTAATTTTTTGTCACCAATTTCCATCATTAAATGTTGTTTAAACTTACCTGAGTGACATGTGGATCGTTTATTGTAAATCGCTTATCTCCCTTGTTGCATGACGTCATTCGAGACAATGTGAAATAGGACGGGCATAATATATCGACGGGTGTGGAAAATTATTGTTCTCTAGATGCTGCCATGTGCGCTTTTAACTTTAATAATAATTCGGGACAAGATATGAGTATATTTTTTTTTTATTGTTTACGAACCTGAAATTGAGGAGAATACTAGTATTTATATTAAATTGAGTCTAAGAGAAATGGTTTTGAGCCCAATAAACATACAAAGCTATAAATATGACCAATATTTTTACATACACTGTACATGTAGATCAGTTTACAGGCACGTAGCCACAGGGAAGGGGGTGCAGAGGGGGCTTTGTGGCAACGCACTTTGAAAAAATTACGCACTTTGAAAAAAAATTTCAAAGTGCGTAATTTTTGGGACAAAACCAACGCACTTTGAAAAAATTTTTCAAAGTGCGTTAAATTTGGGACCAACTCAACGCACTTTGAAAAAATTTTTCAAAGTGCGTTAAAAGTCTACATCAATATATTTTACCATGGAGACACTTAACGCACTTTGAAAAAAAAAATCATATTTAAGTCATGGAAAGATTTTATTTGTTATTTATCTTTCAAAAAACTAAGCCTAACCCTAACCTCAAATTGATTTTCTCCCGTCGAAAAGAGGAGAAAAACAGTATAAGATCCCTCAGACCAAATCTTTATCTTACCAATACATAGGTATCGGTAACAAACGGGAAAGGGGAGCAATAAACCTAGAAAGGGTACGCTGCATTTCCAATGTTTATACGATGTATATATCTTTCCAAAGTAAGTGGGGGGAGGCTTATCCCCCCTCCCCTCCCCTGGCCCTTCGCCCAGTCTCGATGTCTATGCTATACTCAAAGCATTCATATAATTATGTATTTACCTAACTGGTATGACGTTGAAAACTTTCAATAATTAATGAGTTAATTAAAACAGATGAAAACTATATTATTTTTAAGTGCAGTAAAACGTATGAGAGAGAAAGAATTTTCATAGTTTTGAACAATCAAATTGGCCCCTTTTTATTATGATAAATGCTAAGTTGCTTGAAGCTGTCCTCTGTTAGTGCCCCCTATACACCTTTAACATCTACTTATCAAAGACTAGAATTTAAAAAAAGAAGAAGAAACGAATTAATGAACTTAAACAATCGTCACTCTTTTTTCAAGACCCTTTAATTTTCCCTTTTCTTTTATCAAAACCTTAAATATTTAAAACGTCAATATCTCAGGTCCTACAGTGACTTTATCATAAAAAAAGTTATTAAACCAGAATTTGTTGTTTATCATACCAATTATTTGAAGGAATATTGATCAATCTTTACATTTTTTCAAAGTGCGTTAATATGGTCCATATTAACGCACTTTGAAAAAAAAATATTTTTTTCAAAGTGCGTAAGCTTGGTCCCAAATTTTAACGCACTTTGAAAAAATTTTTTCAAAGTGCGTAATTTTTCAAAGTGCGTTGTAACAGGGCTTCCTCATTTTTTCACAAGCATTACGCTTTCGAGTTTGGGCAATTCTCCCCCCCCCCCTTTCTTTTTGTTGCTTGTCAACTTTTAAAACTTTTCTCTGGCTGTCCCCCTTTCAAAAACGATGCTACGTGGCTGGTTTAGCCGACATTTTAATTAAATATAAAATGTCGGACGGATTTCTTGGGTTTATTTCAAAATTTAAGTCGTATTTTAGTTTCTCAGTTTATAGGTTTCAAAGCCCAAATACTGTTTGAAGGGAAGGGTTTTAAAATTTTTATTTGAGTTATTTTCGTTACAGTACTGTACTAGACAGGATGACAGGCACCTGAGATTTTGCCCTCTCTCTCCTATTGAAAATTTAACAATATACATGAATTCCTCGTCTACATACCAATACCAGAATACCATGAATACTTTGATATTTTCCGTTTTTGTCAAGTTACAGAGATTGTCCCTTTACAGTATGTGCTCGGTATATTTACATGCATGTACAATGTACTAGTATTACGCGGCGCCACGTCAAATGTACATGTATCTTGCCGTAAACTACCTCTAGCATGCTGCCAAAGCCATAAAAAGTACCCGCAGTTTTCATAAACCGTAAAGGAACAATTTCTAAAACTTGACAGAAAACGGAAGATGATAATCAAATATCGATTAATTGAGTCTATTTATTTATTTATTTTTTACTCATATGAAGACGCCATCATTTGCCGGCGGAAAGCTGAAAATTTTGTCCTAAGCTCGCACATAGGGCCATTGAGCAAGGATCGAGGTATCTTTTTCGTGCCAGCACCTACAGCGACACGGGACCTCGATTTATACGGTCTCATCCGAAGGACCGTATCAAACAGTATTGGTACGATAGACAAGGAAATTATTATTTGAAAAGAGAAACAAGGAAATGATTATCGTGTCCAAAAATATCTCGGTAGGGGTGGTGGATGTATCATTTTTCAGGTGCCTGCGCACAAGACGGAAGGTTACCGAGGCGGTTATGTGCCCATCCGAGAAAATCTGCGATAATAGAGATGTACAATGAATGTACGTAGAGTAGAAAATGATACAGAAAAAAACTATCTGTATGTTTTTATTGTGTATACGAGGGTTGTCCCAAAAAGTCGTAGACAATGTTTATAAATTTTTAATCATGCAACCAATACTTACCAAATTTTGCAAAGACATAATATATTCAATGTTCTTTAAAATTGTTAATTTTTGAATACATATCTTTCATATTAATAATATTAGAACGATTTATATGATAATAGTTAAGGCCTGTCGGCGCGCGAACAAAATTCGGAATAATTTACGCATATAACTATTACATTTGCTTTTATTTCTTTAGTACTTTATGATACATTGAACTCAAATTTAAATCATTGAAACCAGAATAAAAATATGAATATTATGTCAAAATTTCATATAAATATCATTAAAAACAGACGATTGGTGTCATGATTTTCATACTATCGCTGAAATTGATTTTGATGAAAATGACGTCGTCAAACGCGTAGTCGGCGCACGGAGATGTAATAAATTGTGTTGGATATGGTTAATATACATCGGTGACGGTAAAATAGAAAACAGAAGTGAAATTACACACCAGATTTTAACAAAGAAGTTATTTCTAAATTGCACGATATTCAATGAGAGTTTTTCTTCTCTACCGAAAATAGTTAATTACGGCGTGTAAGAAGTAGAGTACTGTTTGATAAACGCAGACAATTTGGAAAAATCTGGACCGCGAACGACGTCGAACAATTTGTATTCTCTGCTACCTACAATGTAAGGCGATCTTTCGACAAAGTTGCGACTGAAATTTGAATCTGCTTAAAAAAATCAAGTAAAAAACAAACGGACAGTAGTGAATTTAAATATGTCCGTTAATCAAGAGTTGTCTATCACTTTAAAAAAATATTGAATGTTAATACCCGCTAGTGAAGCAGACAAAGAGATCATGACGTTATAAGAGACGTAATTTACGCTTGCTTTCGTGCGCCGTGTACACTTATATTCTCTCTTTATTTTTTCATAATTTTCTTATCAGATGTGATATCATCATGAAACTTGAAGCGCATGATCATAAAATGTTACTCTTTGCTATGACAAGGAAAGAAATTTATTAAAGCAAAGAGAAACAAAACTGTTTTACCTGTCTACGACTTTTTGGGACAACCCTCGTATAAATGTTATTCCCTTTTAAACAAACTAAATAAATGTTAAGCATATGGTGAGCAAGGGAAGCAGACTGAATATGCAAAGGGGGGGGGGGGTAATAAACAAGCCAAAAAGATTCTTGATTAAAAATGTGACCCCCCCCCCAAAAAAAATTAAATGGAAGGGGGTAGTCTTTTTCTTATATATAAGAAATACTAGTATAATGAGATGTAGGAAAATGACCTTACTGTGACTAAACGGGAAAGGGGTTGTTACTAACCTTTCATGAAAATTTCCTGTTTAAATTAAAATTTTAAAAATATTTATACGAAAAAGTCAGGGAGGTCCCCCCCACCTATAGTTCGTGCCTGTAGGGCAGTTTTCCTCAGATAATATACTTGTACAGAGTTGGTGATTTCATTTCTTGTCAGGATATATAAATGTTAAGTATAATGTCCGTCTCAGATAATATTTTCTCACGCAAGAATGCGTTTATTTACTTCCATGCAGTTGCACTTTTTTCTATTATTATATCATCAAAAAATAAAACTTCAGTGTTCATGCACACAAGTGATTGTTCCTCCATATTTTACTGTCCACTTCATCTGTTTTTCTGCAGTATTTTTCTCTTTGACCGGCGTCTTTTCATAGTTACCAAAAGAGCATATAAACTAAATAAGGATGAAGAAATTCATATTAAAATATATTTTCTTAATAAAAGCACCTTATGACAAAGTGTTTACGCAATGCATGTCTGTAGGAAGCAATTTCCATTTGGGGGCAAAACAAAGAAATGTCATTTCGGGAGGATCGAGAGGGGCGGACAAATAAAAAATTCTTGTTACGCATTAAGATTCCAGACGTACATACGTCTAGTTATCACGGGTGCTTGGGGACGGGGAAAATTCATACCCTCTGATACTGAAACGGTACGTTCTGTTTTATTATCAGAGTGTATGAATATTTATACATGTAAAAGGCTAGGTTAAGCTTAAATTTTGGATTGTTCATTTGTAATCCTTTGTAATATGTCATAGAAAAATATTTAATTCTTAAAATGTCAAAGAATCCTTGGGGTACGAAACACCCAGGGTGGGTGGTTAGGGGGACCCCCCCCCCCAAAAAAAAAAAAAAAGAACACCAGTGTGATAGCAAGATCTTCGGATTCCCACGAATGATAAATTTATATCCGATGATGCTGTAAATTCTATTGATCTGTTCATTGTTTACCAAAGTATAATTTACATTTAAAAATCCGGCGTACATGTATCCCCTGTTCAAACAGCCATGAAATGTATCTAGAAAAGAATTCTATAATTTTTCACGAGTGAAAGTCTTGGTCCCATCTATGTATGATGAATAAGGAGCAATACTTAAAATCATTTTTTTGTAAACATCTCTGAGGTAATATTAAGAGATTGAGTAAAAGCGATTAAATATCAGTTGTGTATATTCGCTAGGTTCTGAGATGATACTTGGTCAGAACTTTGTATGATTTTCATTTCCACTTTCACTCTTACCGGCTTTTCCTTGATTGGCTCAAACATACAAAGCCTAGCTATTCTTAATTGAAAGATCTATACGTAACCCTGGTATATCAACATTTATGTTCCCTAAAATTTACCATTCTTTCAGATAATCAAGAGTAGTTATATACTATACTTATATATTATATTATATTATATACTACTAAATTCCGTCGAGTGTCTCGAATGACGTCACAAAAACGGGAAGTAACTCTATTAATGAACGTTATTTTTAGTGATATTTAAACAGGTAAATACAGAAAACAACGAGGTTTAAAATTAAACAAATATTGTAATTCCCTCTTTTTAACTTTTATTTACAACATAAATCAGTTACAAGCATGTCTTTTTCCTTTGAATTTGACATAATAAATAAAAAATAAAAATAATAATCAGAAATAAAAATAATATTATCCGATGATATCAACCTAATGAGTTAATTGAATTTAATGTTTTCAATGTATATATATTTATGAAGCAGTTATTGGACTTGTCTCGTATTGAAATAAAGGACCAAATATTATACATTTATAGACAAATCCACACTTTACAAAAGTTGTTTCCCTTTGCGGGGTCAAACAAAAGGTCAAGGGAAAGAAAGATAAAACATTTTCCCTCTTTATGGTACCAAAAATGGGGGGCTATGATGAATTTGATGAATTCAGCGTGTTTAAATTGGTTTCTTTGGATGTGTGGGTAGCCCCAACATGGGGCAATTTGTATAATATTACACTATGCAACGATATTTCCCAGTCAAATAACAAAGTTACAAACCTGAAAACTACAAAGGGTACTGTGAGGATTCTATGGGTTTATCCCCTAAGATGGCGGCTTAGGGACATAACTTTTGAAAAGTGTGGATTCAACTATTGACTGAGTTCGAGGGCAACATGCGTTTTGTAGGACCGGCCTCAGGCAGACAGTTTGGTTCTTGGGTCCGACAAAACGCATGTTGCCCTCGAACTCAGTCAATAAATGTTTTATTATACCTTTCATTTTAATTTTTGTTTTGTTTTTTTTTTTCATTTGTTTTGTTTACATACAAGTATTTTGTACTGTCTTCCGTGATGTAACCTCAGGTCCGTCAATTTTGAACAACAACGAATGAAACTGAGATTAAGCTCCGCCCATTCTGTGACGTAAGCGGTCAAGCATCTCCTTGACCCTTGACCCTGGGGCCATGAATTTCATAATTTTGGTAGAGGACTCAACGCTCATTACATTCATGCCAACAGTTTTACTGCTTAATGTCCAGGATTAAAGAAGATTTTTAAAGATTGCATTAATTTAAGTGCTTTTTGTCCCATCCTTCAGGCCCCCTGGAGAGGGGGGGGGGAGGGCAGGAAATTCACAATCCCCCCCCTTCTCCCACAGATGCTTTATGCCAACGTTGGTTGAAACTGAATGAGTGGTCGCAGAGAAGAAACTGAAAACGTTAAAATGTTAACGCACGACGACGGACGAAAATGGATAGCAATAGGTCACCTGAGTTTACTCAGGTGATCTAAATATGGAATTTTAAGGGTTTTTCAAAGATCGAGTCGTTTTATTTTCTTCACATTGATTCAAATTTAAATTTGATTTCATTATATTCTTAAATTGAACAAACTTTTTAAAAGAAGATTATAATAATTATAGTTTTTATGGACTCTTTGTAATTTTGGGCTGTAACTTCTAAATTTTTTGGCACTGCATTAAAATAAACTGTAGTTTTACTTTATGATAATTTCTGAACACAGAGAGGGAAAGAGGACACCGGTTTGTAAGAAAACTGACCCAACTTGCTTTAATATGTAAAACCAATTTTCATTGACTCTAACCGGGCTATCCTTTTCCCGTGTGAATAGTCAGATCAAGTCATTTTAAAACACCATTACAGTTGTATCATACATTATGATATCGATCTCTGTGAACGTTGTGAAATTTTACTTGCAATGGTTTTTTCTCTCTGCTATAGATCTAGAAATAAATGCAAAAAGAAACTGATTTTTTTATTTCCTTTTACGGAGTAAATGTATGCTGTGCATGAATAGTAGTTGTCATTTCATGCATTATTTAAATAAGTGATATCATCTATTCGAAAAAAATGGCACCACCTATTTAAATAGGTGATATCGCCAATTCAAACGCTGAATAGATGATATTACTTATTCGAATACATGTAGATGATATAACTTAGTGGCAGTAAATGTCACAACGGACCTCATATAAATACTAGTAATTTGTTTTTAACCACAACATAATTACAAATCAGCTAGGCCATCATTTTTCAAAACTTCCAATGAGACATAAGGTAGCGTGACAAGAAAAACTGACGACAAAAGTCACTTAACAAAGATAAATAAAAAAAAAATAAGCAAGAAAAAAATCGAGTTATTTCATCAATGTACTAATTAGTACCTGGTATGTAAATCTCATACACATTAGTATGATGAGTCATATATTTATACCGGTACATGTTCCAGATTGACCTAATCTGTTTCCCTTGTTTTTCATATCCATCAAAATAACACCTCCTGTATCTATATGCGTAGACATAGAAATCCCAATATACCAGTATGCATATTTTTTTTTTTAATTAAAATCGCAATGGAAGTAAAGGACAACCCTGCAGTGGACCTGGAAGAGAAGAAGTATAATTTGTAAATTCATGGATCAAATTTATAAAGTCATAATCTTTTTTTTAACCTAAAATACAAATGAAAGAGGGAATCGTGGTCTCGATCGAAAACATAGACTATTTGTTAATGATTTCATCCAGCAAAAATATTACGAATGCGGTGAATGTCCTCTTTTTGTAATATTTGTTGTTTGGCCCGTGTAGAAAAATTCAGGATAATAAGAATCAAAACATATTTCGACCAACCACTTATCACCTGTAAATATTAATTATACATCTTGACACTCCTACATATATTAATGACCATAGTGATCAAATAGATCATTTGACCAAAGAAATTGATCAATATGTTTTACGCATCAATTACATCTGTGTGTAGGACACATTCACTTCGCATGTCCAATGAGTAATAGAATGGGCAACTCCAATTTCATTGTTTATATATTAATGGCACTGATTGTCTTCAATCTTAAAGTGCACAGCCAGAAGAATTCAGAAAAAAAGCAACTTATCGCCAGGAAGAGGATTGTGATTCCAAGGAGGGACAGAGACCATTTTATGAGTGACATTGGGTTTGCATCCAGAGAAAACCCAGGATTCCTTTCATATGCCTTAAATGATCAACTGAGGGCGCAACCCCCCATATTGTTGAATTCTCGTGAAGTGTTTTTGGATGAAAAATTGGATTTTCCAAGATCTTCCATGCATCAAAATCCTTTCAACTTTCAAAATTCACCTATCACGTTTAATGATGGGGACGTATTAACAAATGTAAACGGTATGTTTGATCCGCCAAACTTTCCAGGGATATTTTCAAACGGTCGGACAGGGACTCAGCAAATTCTTCGTCCAAATTTGGAATCAAGGGTTCGACTAAGCCAAGCAATTCAACACATTCCATTTGTCAGCAAAGAAACGCTTCCAAGAGATTTTTCTCACAGCTTTCCATATATTGCTGGGACTTTCGAAAATCCGGAAAATTTTATCCGTATTCCTTTTCAAAGAGATTTCCTTATCAACAATGCCAAAAGTCAAAGACAGCCAACTGCAATTAACAATCCTAATCTAATGTTCCAACCACTGGAACCTAATTTCGGCTTTAATGGACCGACCAGTAACAGCCTATATCTTCACCCCACAATGGACAACTTTCCCTTGGATAATGGCATCGTCTTTGAAGAAAGTTTTAGGAAACGAAGACCGTTAAGACCAGGTGAGAAAGAGGCCATTTATTATGATGGAAAAGTTTACAGGAAGACAAGGAAAAAGGTTAACACAAACCAGAACAAAAGCCTGAGTTTTCTCAAACAAGACTTCCACCGATTTCTCTTGACACCGCGATATCCTCACCCTGGTGGGATAAGATTTAGAAATGGACCTACGTTTTTCTTCCCAGTAAAACCCGAAGCACTCGTTCTTGGAATACCTAAAGGACTACCACATTACAGATTTATGAAGCCTTTCTATGGATAGCCTTGTGCTTTAACCCTTTTCTGTTCAATTGTAGAGAAATTCGATTTTGTACATGTATAATGTATGTGGTGCTTATATTTTATTGTGTGAACCTTACCAGTAATTGAATTGTTAGATGAGAACTTTTGCAAGTGATTTTTTTAATGCATGCAGCCATAACTTGTCATTATCATGATTTTAGTTGCCCCACGAGGGTCCTTGATTGATGAATAAACATACATAGCAATATAAAATCCCCATGTTTTTTTTATTTATTACACCCTATCTCCCTCCTTTATTTTAAACTTAAATCACAATCCCTTTCCAAAATAACAACTACGAATGTTATTTCCAAATAAATATGTGAAGGAAAGTTATAAAAGCATGAACACCAAGTGCATCCGTCAAGTGCATCCGTCATCCCTGCAGACGACAGACACTGGATTTACGTGTTACTGTCAATAAATATTGTCCATACAACACCTTTACCAGACCAACCAACCACAGTAATTTGCATCGGTGTAGGACTTTCTAGCATGAACATTTGCAAGTCTACCCAGAAGGAAAATATCTGTCGACGAAAGAGGGACTTTTACCTATTGGTTGACAGTGCTGAATACCCGTTAGAAAGAAAGTCAGTCATCCCAAGTAATTAAGTACAAGTTGTCGTGACACCGTATATAAGAAGGTTGCAATAAACATTTCTGCATATTCTTTAATGAACGGCTGACATGTTACGTAGCACTTTAAGCATCCTGTTTCTGGCTTTTTGTTTAACCATCACCCATGGTCAGAGAACGTCACTGGGTGGATCCCAAGAGCTTCCCTCCACTTTAAATCTTGATTTCCCCCCACCAGTTCCAAATGCACCAGACTATCAAAGAGCAGGCATCTATGATAACAATAGTGGCCGGAGGTTAGATGGCCGTCTTTCCGGTGCTCTTGCAAATCAGAACATACTTATGGATTCCACCGGTGGATTTGGAACATCTTTTGGCGACGTTAAGCAGGACTCTGGTTTTGGTCAGCAGACTGGATTAGGCATGGATTCTGGATTTAGTCAGAGCACTGGTACAAATATGGGACTCCCTTCTATGGGATCAATGGGCTCAAACTCTGGCTTAGGAGCACCCTCGGGCTCAATGATGTTCGGCGAGCACCCAACTTCTCTGGATTCCATGGGCATGAACTCTGGTTTTGGAGATGTCTCCGGTACAGGTCTGGGACAAACCGGATTAGGACTTTCTGGATCAACAGGCGGATTAGGTTCTCTTGGAGATGTCACCTATACTAATTTTGGAGATTCAGGTCTAGACGGCCTCCCGTCCAATACCGGAATGACGCTCGGTCAAGGCGCCATGTCCTCTAGAAGACCTGGTCAACCTGCGTACAACGCTTACATGCCAGGCCGCGGCGACATGAGAAGAAACCTCAGCGGACTGCGTCCAGTACCAATGCCAATTATACGACCACCACCCATAATTCTTCTCCCTCCTAAACGTGGCTTGTTCTCGCTGTTTAATCGTCGCCCTAGAGTCATTACCATCCCTCTCGTTCCATTAGGTCAACCAGTACCTGTTCCAATTGGTCCAAGACCATTGTAAACGTCATGGTATGTTTTTCATTGTATATTTAAAATGTTGGAGTAGCAATTACTGAAGTAAGCATTAAAAAATGTCAAAATCTGATGCCCTCATCGGTCAAGTTACATAGGCGTCGGAACCGGGGGGGCTTAGCCCCCCCCATTTTTTTTGCAAATATATACATAATATAGGCATTGAAAATTGGAATTTACCTTTTTTCGTTGGTTTAGCCCCCCACCCACTTCCAATTAGCCCCCCCCCACTTTCAATTTGCTTCCGACGCCTATGAGTTAAATATAAAAGAGTGTAAAAAAATTAATATCAAGCTCAGTTATTAAAACCCTTCCTAAGGTATACATCAATGCGTATTATCGAGACAAAATGACCCCAAATTATACAGCAAAGTCGCTGCTATGAAGAAAACTACAAAATAAAAGCAGTTTTGTTTAAAATCAACTTTGAGCATTTTTTTACCCATGGAATAGTACTTTCGCAGTAATATTTATTTGAATATATTTTACCTTTTTTTTTTTATTTCAGCGTTTTGTGAGCACAATAAGGATGGCGTCATGGAAATCAGTCTGTACATAGTGCCCAATGTCAGCATTAAACTTCAGTGAAAAAGCTTTTATCGTGTGGCTATTTTGTCCAGCGGTACTCAACCTTAGATGATTTTATATGCGTTTCTTTTCTACTTTTTTATTTTGTTGAAAAATAAAGGTGCTGAATTGAAGGAAGCTTTGTTGACATAGTTTCCACAAGCCTTCCCCGAAAGTAATTAACATTTCACCTCCATGGAATTTTATTCTCAACTTGAGTTTAGTTACAGATATTTAGTCGGGGGAAAATTTAGAGAGAAAAAACTTCTCTTTAAGGTGTGGTTCATGAGGATGAAGTTTTTACCACTAATTTAAAACAAACATTCTTGAATTTAAATTGAGTATGGACGTTCTTTGTGGTACAAATGAAAAGCTAACATAGAAAAATTAATTCTGAAGAAAACTGATGTTGCTGGAGTTTTATCTAAAAACGACTCATTGTCAATAAACAAGTCAACCCCGGCTTCTTAGTAAAAATGTTGTTGATTTTGCATTGTATACCTGTATAACAGACCATGTTTACCTGTCAGAGGCATATCTATAATAGGCATCAAGATTTTCTCACCTTTTAACTCTACTAAAAATTCACCCCTGCTCACAAGGATTTTCAAATGAATAGCCTGGCATAAAATATCATAACTGCCATATGCTGGAAACCCAAATAATCCGACCTACTCATCAAACTGTTTATCTAAGGCTACAGGGCCAAAAGCAACAGCTTGTGGCAAATTGCATTTTACCGAAGAATCCAGTCAATAAATGTTTTACTTGTCAATTGCAATTCTTTTAAAACAAGTTTTTTTTTACCGATACTGTAAGGATTTTGATGTTTGAGATTCAGGTAACGATTTTTTTTTTACCCATAATGCAAATAAATTTCCTTATATACCAACCAATGCAAATTAAGTAACGAAAAGTTACACTGGTCAAACATCTCACCAAGTAGTTCAACATATTAATTTTCTATTACTCGTCCTCATGCAGTTAAAACAGAATTTTTTGAAGTTTTCATTTAAACCGAAGACAATTTTTTATGCCCACATAATTGAAAATTCGGTTACATGTATATACTTGTAGTTTGTGTCCTGTCTGTCTGTCTATCTGTTTGTCTGCAAAATACTTTAACCCTATCCGTAACTTTTGATTGGTTGGAGCTATGTCTAACATATTTCATAGTCTATAGCTTGTGACAATATCTTCCTCTGGGTTTGAATATATTTGACCTCTTGACCTTGAAGTTTGACATACTTTTGTAAAAAAAAAAACCATAATTTATAAATAATCCTGGCCTTAACTTTTATGCAGTTCTAGTGCTTTCATTCTTCATATATGTAATTAATGTGGCAAGACCTATCCTTGGGTTCAAATATTTTTTACCTTGACTTTTTAGAATCTGACCCAGTTTAAAAAATCTTTAACCTTGGCCTTAACTTTTGAGCAAGGGTTTTCATACTGAGTATTTGACAGGTATATTTCTTGTGCAAGAACTTCCTCTGGATACCAACAATTTCGTAGATTTGACCTTGGCCTTTGACCTATTTTGTTTAATTAACTTTCACCATATGTATTGAACATTTGGTGCTAGGGCTTTTATATTTCACATAATTTTTGTGACAAATCCTTTCCCTATGATCACTGATTTTTAACCTTTGACCTTGAAGTTTGACCCACTTTTTAAAAACTTGACCATAACTTTTGAACGGTTTGGTCTTAAGCTTTCATATGCAAGTGCTTAATTCACTGATACTTATACAACATTTTTGATCTCTATACCTCAATTTAATTAAAATTAGATGTTAGATCCCCTTGCATACTCCTACACTAACATGTACATGTAACGTATGAGTTTAGACTTCACATATGGCAAGACCTATCCTTGGGTTCAAATATTTTTTACCTTGACTTTTTAGAGGGTCACGTCAGAGGTCAAATTCTACCAAACAATCAAATTGTCACCTGCAAAATCATTGTACATTGTATATTTGTTGAAACGAATAAGTCTAGAGTTCTTCCGTATTTGACCTCTGACGTGACCCTCTATGGGATGTTGTTAGATGTTAAGTGTAGTGAGTATGCGAGCGGATCTAACATATAATTTTAATTAGATTGTCTTGACCTAGACCTTGGAGTTAAACTTGCATCTGAGACACTTGAACCTTTGTCACAGGCCCTAATACAGTAGCATAAGTGTTTTAACACATCTTGTTTCAAGTAAGAACATTGAAGACACAGATAAGAAGGCACTCAAAATGGCATTGAGCAAAGGAATACTTGATATACTTGCAAAAAATAATTTATTCTGAAATCACATCACATATCGTCCTATTTCATACAAAAACTTAACAATAAATACACTGGATGTTGTACAATATCATACATATTTCTATATAAATAAATAAGGTCTGCCTCAACAACACAAGAGGCCCTGTGTATAATATCAAGAATGTCTGAAAAACAAAGTACTTAGATTGACCTAATCTGTAGTTTCATGGAAATCATATGAAATGACCGTGTTCAGTGTATATAATGAGATTCTATTTTATTGAAGGATGTAGTGTTTACAATATAGATTTATTCTCCACATTAATTTCTCTGCAAATTAAATTTATCTTTAAATATAAAAAAAAAAAATCCAGTTAGTATTTTATCCTGCTCATTTCCTGACTGACTTTTGTTTGAAGTATCAAATCTTTCTCTGTATGCTGGCTATAAATAATGGAAAAAAAAAAATGTTTGGAAATAAAAAAATCATTTCGTGACATCAGACATAATGAATTTTATCTAATTAACTTAATTACATGTAGTATGATACCTAGATAGGCACAGATTGGATTACTCTTATATATCACAACACACAATAGCACCTAGTAAACAGAGTATGGGAACAATTCCAGTTTTTCCTTGTCCAGCATTAAAACATAAATCATATGCACCTATTAATCATAATACCAAAGATAAACTTTGGTTACTTTTTTTCCAACTATAAACCTGGAAAGGACTTTATCTATCAAATATTGCATTAAAAATATCTATAACAGCATGGAATTTTGTTTAACTTGGAATACACAGTAAATATCTGATTTTTGGAATGTGGTATTTTTTTAAATATGTAATACCTTTACAAGTCAATAACTGATTATCACAGACATTTCACATCATAACAAAACACTGTAAAATAAAGTCTTTTACTTTCTAACATCATTACACATAAAAAATGCAGCATACTCCTTCCTTGTAGTAAAAATATTATGGCAGCATTTTTTTGATTACACATATAGCACATGCAAACATTTATAAACACATCAAGAACTGGCAAGAAACCCAAGATTTCTCTCCCCTGGTACATTTTTCACTCACTCTTTGGCTTTACAAAAACAAGCATACTTTTTCTATTAGCATAACTCACTAAAACAAAAAATTCACAACCATGCAGTCACATGATTCAAGATAGCTACTTCCTTTCACATGACTATCTGTCACAGGACAAAGAAATACAAGGATGTTTAAATTAACACAAAATGCAAGAAAAATTTGTGGGTAATATCTCTGTCCTTGATACTTAGTATTAAAGCAATATTGCTGGCATAACAACTACTGGCTGAAAAAGAAAGAAGAAGTTCTAATTCCTGAGACAAGTTCTTTCCATGGCGATTCTTTTCACCTAGTCTAATACATGTATGTCACACATGTCTTATTCAGCAAATAAATGGCACTTAATCTGAAGTTGTTTTTTTTTTTTCATACACTTGACTACAATTAATCAGTGTCAAAGAATCTGCACACACTTTTCTGGGATTGGACGATTTAATGATAACACAAGCTAATTTTTCTGGCAGGGAGCATCAGTGATCCTCATCGAGTGAGTTTTTTAAATATATTTTTGCCCTTGGATAACAGACTAGAACTCTTCTTTTTATGCTTGACGTCCTCGGGAGACGAGGGCCTCTGTTCCGATGGAGGGAGATTCTGATTGGCTACTGAATTCACTGTATCATGTGATAACTGTTGGTCCAGTTGTGTGCCAGGTCCCACTTTCTGCGTCTGCAAGTATTTGAGAGTTAAAATCTATTATTTGCCAAGTACAGTGCATTAACAAATATGTAGGGCAATTAACACAAAAAATATCCATGCTAAGTCATTAACATATTTCTAAAATTAAGTCTGACTTTAACATTTGCTAGAGCAAGTTTTAATTTTTGTTTAGAATGTAGACATTGATTAAACTTACTAAATAATCTTTGCATTATAAACCTCTTTGTTGTACCTGATTATTAATATATACCTATAGTGCTGAAAAATATTTTGTATGTACCCAAAGTGAACTTGTACAAAAACACCTATTGCTATTTTTTGTGCAAAAAATATCAAAATATATGTCAACCATAAAAATTCTTTACCAAGAACCTGATTTATTTTTCTATTACTGAGTGATAAAATTGAAAATCTTCGACGAAAAAAAATTCAAAGTGACCCATTCAATGTAAAGAAAAAATGAACACTTTTTAAAAGTTTGCAACCCTCTTTAAATAAATCTGTGTTATGCTATAGTGAGATGACATCTGTGTGCATGTCAAACTCAGACTGTCTACAAAAGCAATTTAAGTGTGAGGAGACTTTTAACTTTTTAAATCTTTAACTTCCAAAGTTTATTTTTTAACTTATTATCTATACTGAACATTTCTCAGTTACAAATAAGAGTCATTGTGATTATACTTTTTTATCTGAAAATATATACTTTACTAGCAAATCTAATTAAAGCATTCTGGCAATGCAGAAGAGAAAGCAGTCACTGAATATGAGACTTAAAATTCAATCAAGAATGACACCACTCTTCTTTTGCCTTAATTTCAATATTTATAATAAATAACAACAAAAATATTTTTGCAAGCTTAAAAAATAAATCTCTTTTTCTTTCACACACACAAAACTTAACAACACTCCCAAACTTAAAAACATTACAGAATTTGGCAATCACAAAAAAAAAAAAAATTGACAAGCTTCATATATTTCTTTCCCTGAAATGAAAGAAATCAAACGAAGCTTTTATACAAAAAAAAAAAAAAACTAACCCTCATTTTGAGGAGAAAATGCTCTGTAAAGGAATATAAAGAACAGATCAAGTGTGAGCACTACACTTATATGGTGCACTAAAAGAGATCAAAACAAGTTTTGATCATGATAAAAAAGTGTGATAACTAAAAATATATAAAAATGAGTGAATTGCAATATTGGCTCAACTGTTTACAAACCACTTTTTCCGACATCTCTGTTAAAAGAAGAAAAAAGTTTGGATGAGTGGCCACGTAAATTTAATATTCCGAACGAGAGCATTCACTCCTCTGACAAAGCAGAGTGTGACGATATCCACGACTGGTTCTGTACTACACAGCATGCAAGTGTATTGTGGGAAGCCTAAAGTTACAGCAAAACTACATCCTCATTGGAAGATCTAGGTGGAAGTGAATGCAGTCAGATCGGAGTTATCTCCCATCTCTCTTGAGGATAATAAGAACACATTGTGCTTTTATATTAAATCAGTTTATGATTAAAATTATCAACATACATTAGATTCAAATCATAGTTATTTTCAAGCTTTTTAAAAAGTTATGCAGTTCATTAATATCATTCACTTCAATCAGGATTATGTTGAAAATTAATTTGCAAATAAAAATAAATTCAATTTTTTTAAAAAATAAAATGCTTTCTTAATTCCATACAATAGTTAAAGCAAACAAAAAATAAAGATATAGGAAGTAGCAAAAAATAAATAAAAAAAATCTTTATAAATAAAAAAAAAAAATCACTTTTGCAGAGTAAAGGAGTTATGGAGTTTGAACTGAACACAAAAGGTGAGTTTCCACACATGCATGCCTATGTCGACACAGCACCACCTACTTTGTCCGGCGCGAGGTCAGAGTGCCGCGACATATTACTGAGACTCTCGCCTGACCTGGCAGGGGAGACAATGCTGGCACTCTCGAGGACCTCGTCGTCACTTAGGGGGGCCTCCTGTAGGAAGTTGGAGGGGACAAGTCCCCGGTGACCGTTACGCTCCCCCATGTAGAAGCCGTCATCATCCATGTCGCCGTAAATCATGATTGTGTCACCACTTCTGAAGGCCAGTTCCAGCTACAAATTTTACAGAATAATTAAATAGGGAATAATTAGCTCTAATTTTCATAAATAATTACATAAGGAATAATTTTACTTTCAGTGAAATGAATTTTTTTCCTGCATTGAAAAATGTCAAACTTCTTTTACATACAGTGTACATACATGTGCTGTGTAACTAATGCATGTAAATAACAATGTATCATCAATTCAATCTTTCATTTGATACCTTCAAGAGATAAATTCTAGCAATCACTAGATCAGATGATTCTTAGCAACAATCTTTTGATTCTACTGACTTTTGCTACTGTCACAGATCTTTACCTCAGCATCGACATTTGGAGACAGTTCCTGTGGATCGTAGTCGTACAGTGCCACCATTTTTCTAGCCTGCGTGCTGGACGTCACTGTGGAGACTTTGGCCGGACTCAATCTAGACCCAAGCTCCGTGGGCTTCGTGTAGTTATCGGCTGCAAAAAGGTAAAGATAAAATTTTATTAAACCACTAGACAGGTTTTTAAGACTGTATTTGGAAAAAGGACAAATGCTTTTTTCAAAAATTCATTTTATAGCCTAGTAGAAATTAATTTTCATGAACAGGAAACAAGTTGAAAGGACTTCATTTGTACAAATACAAAATAAAGATCAGAAGAAAAAATTCCCTCCTTCATTCAAAAGGCTGAAGCTAAGACAGATGTGAATTTCACTTACTGGATAACTGCATGCTGGGATTGTAGCCGGTTTGCGACTCCTTGAGTAATTGTTCCGCCAGTTCCGTGTCCTCAACTTGGACCTCTGACACCATGTTACATGGGACAAAGCCGACTCGGCCGTTACTCTCACCGCGGTAAAAACCATCAGCATCCTTATCACCATAAATCTTTAACAAAGAAGAAAAAACTCAAGTCTTTAGTAAAAAAAAAAAAATCATTTAAATTTACAAGTTTGTTAAGTTCATGTTTCATTTCATCATAAAATACCTATATGAATTATTTTTCTGAAGATTTTCTTTTGTAATTTTGTTTTTTAAAATTTTCAATGCCAAGTAACATTTCATTAAATCAGTTGACAAATAATTAGTTGTAGTCTATATACATGTAAATATGTGCTGATATTTTATACATTCAAGAAAAAGGTGAGAAGACTTGTTTGATCAGTCACTGACCCAAGGGAAATCAAGAAATATATTCAATAAATAAATATATACATGAACAGGTAAGCAGGTGAGAGCTATAGAATTAGGTTCTAAAATTTAAGTGAGTACACTCAGTATGCAGACTATTCTACAAAAGCTTGTGTAAAGGTCAATGACAAATGAAGTGATATCAGGGAGATTTTTGTTCTGCCTCTGAAAAAAAGACATTCATAGCATTTTTTTGCAGTAATTAACTAATCATTACATAGTTAAATTAAAACATTCTCATTACCTTGATGATCTGCCCTTCTTTGAAGGGTAGTTCCTCATCCAAACACTCAACATTAGGTGACATGCTTTCCGGATCATAGTCAAACAAAGCCACAAACAATCTAATCCGATTGTCCTCGATGGGTGGATTAATTTCTCCACTAATAGAATCCACATCTCCACTGTCGTCACAGTCGGACAGATCCAGCTGTGGAACGTGATGAACACCGCTATTATCCAGCCTCCCGTCAGAAATGGTGGATCCCTGCGACACATCATTAGCATTAGAATCACTGTAAGTCTTGCTGTCCGTTAAATCCTTGTGAGGACTATGAACTCCTTGAGGACTGACCCTCCGCGGACTTGCCCTCTGAGGACTATTCCGCGGACTTCCGAGACCTGGACTCCTCCTGTGAGGTTTGACGGGTCCGTGTTCCGGATGTGAACTGTCACCGTTTTTATGAGTCACATGACTTTCTGGATAAAGTCTCCGTCGCGGATCTGGGGCGGTGTGATGGGAGGTATTTTTGTCATTTTTGTATTGTAGGTCACTAGTCACATGACCGTCCCTTTGAGGGGAAGCCTCGCGGGAATGTCTTGAATGGTGTCCATTACTAACCACCTCCTCACTCGGAGACACACTGGCACTTGTGGAGGCGGGGGAAATATTTCTATGTGAGCCTTTAACACTATCCTGAACATGGGGCACTGTTCTCTTTGTTTTTACTGGAGTTTTAGAAATGTCTAACTCCTCTTCTGATATATCTACAGAATTCCCTCGCTCACTGCCACTGTCTCTTGTTATTTCTGAAAAATCAGATCCATTTTCTTTTTCAAAGTAACTTTCGTCTGTATCACTTTTAATATGTACAATGTATTCGTTTCACATATTAGGCATAACACAAGGAACCTTAATCACATTTTGATATAAAATTTCTGTTGAAAAGTTAAAAAAAATATCGTCAAATCTATTAATACATACCAATAGCTGGTATCCTTGGAGATGACCTTGTTTGCCTTGGCGACGCTTCACTAGATCTGAGAGGTGTGGATGCAGTAAGTGCCTTTGCACCTGAATTCTATTAAAGGATTTTGTAATTGATTAAAACATGATTTACCGGTAATGTTGGTTTCACAAGAAATGAAATTAAGGTTCTTGGTTTAAAATTTTCATTTTTTTTTTTTAGGTACAGCAACTATTCTTATGCATATTCTGCTCTTAAAATTATATGAAAGACTTAAGTTTTAAAAAAAATTGTTTGCAATGTCTAAAATTATTTTCAAAATCATTTTATGCAGACATAATATCTGTACAATAAAACTAATGACCACACAAGCACTCAGCGAATTGCTATACATAAAATATACAGATACAATGATCAGGCAAGATAAGTGGAGGCAGGGACAGTGAAAACATAACTGTACTGATTTGTGGGGGGCTGTGTGGGGGTGGGGGGCACTATATTATACATGCTACTGATTTCCTGTTTTTCTTTTACAGATATGTAGTGTTATTTGTTATATGGACTAATTAAAATCCACCAAGAGAAATATATTTTTTAGTTGAATTTAAAAATTCAAATACATGTATTCAATTTTTGAAGTATCTTTTAAAACATTTATACTGCACGCATCAGCTAGTTAAGAATAAAATCTTGTTTCATATTCAAGAGAAAGAAAAAAAACTTCACACAGTTCAACACCACATCATTCAACAGCATTATCAAAATCAAATATTAGCTCTACCACAATTCACCAAAAAATGCCTGTTATAAAAAATCTACCACCAAACGACATCTACTGTCTTTATTCTTCCATGATGCATTAGTACAAGGGTGCACTCGGTTCACACTCTGTGTGTCTAACCTTGCCAAGTGATGCATGACCATTAAGTAGCTGAGGGCTGAGTTTAGTGGGAGGCCCCTGGGGGACCTCCTCGGAAAATTCCTCCTCCACCTCTTCGGGAATGTCAGAAAGCTCCGAGGTGCTGCTGCCCTCGATAAAATCATCCTCGTATTCGATATTGTCCAGCACTGGACTCTGTTAAATCGAAACAGGTGGTCCTAGTTAGCAAAGAATGTGCTGGATCTTGCCTTTTCTTACGAAAATAACTTACAGCCTGATGTACAGATCTATGATTTTTCTATGATCTGCATGAAGATTTTTTTTTGGCTCCAGCACAATCTTTGGTGCCCAGACCAATTGGAGAGACCATGCATATTGTTAGATGAACCAGTGTTATTTACCATGCTTGTTATTGATCAAAGCTTGAAGCATTTCAATTATTATTTGTAGATATAAAGTAAAGTACATAGAATTCACTGCTAATTTCATTAAAAATAATAAATTTACAGCAATTTTGTTAAAAGAGCAATAAATTAACTATTAATATATTTATAAAAAGGTTTTTAAATAGAAAACAATCACAATAAAAAATTTTAAAATGTGTGAAGATTAAGAAAGATTTTAAATGTGCACAAGCTCAAAAATACAAATTCAGATAAACTGTTAGTAGAGACCTAACACTTTGTATATTATCCAAGTATTCTGTATTTAATGATAATTTCATATATTGATTTATGTTCTCCTAGCTATGCTTATTTCAGTCTCCCAAGGTTAAAGACATATAAGAAACATACACCATGTTGTGTATACTTATTTTTTTTTCATTGATAAATATGGAAATTAAATAAGTATATCATATTGTCCCCCGCTTTCGCGAAAGCGAGGGGACATTAAATCTCATTCGTCTGTCCGTCGGTCCGTCTGTCTGTCCGTCGGTCCGTCAGTCTGTCCGTCCGTCACAAAAACTTTAACCTTGAACTTTTGATTTAGTGGAGCTATAATTTTCATATTTCATATGTGTATTCCTTGTGATAAGACCTATCAAATTTGACCTTTTGACCTTGACCTTGGAGTTTCAACTACTTTTACTATTCCAAACTTTTACTTTGTAACTTTTGAATGGTAGATACTAGGACTTTCATATTTCACATATTTATTCTTCGTGACAAGACCTTTCAATGAATACCAACAACTTTGACCTTTTGACCTTGACCTTGGAAATTTACGTACTTATGAAAAAACTATATCCTTGACCATAATTTTTGAACGGTAAGGGCTACGGCTTTTATACTTCAAATATTTTATTCTTGTAAGAAAACCTTTCACTGGATACCAAGAACTTTGACCTTTTGACCTTGACCTTGGAGTTTTAACTACTTTTTAAAAATTATAACCTTGGTCACAACTTTTGAACGGTAGATACAAGGACTTTTATATTTCACACATGTATTCTTTGAGGCAACACCTTTCATTGGATACCAACAACTTTGACCTTTGGACCTTGACCTTGGAGATTTAAGTACTTCTAAAAAAAACTTTAAACTTGACCATAATTTTTATATAAGGGCTAAATTAAAATCCTTGTGAGAAGACATATTGCATGCCATATTTTATTTTAAAAATTAACCTTGGTCACAACTGCGATATTTTAAATATATGTATTCTTTATGGCAATATCCAAAAACTTTGACCTATTGACCTTAAAAATTATCTTGCCCATATATTTGTTATTAAAAATTCAAAAATCAATATCCCTCAGATATATTGTTACAAAAATTAGATGATAATTTTCCACCACTAATGGGATTATTTATTTTTTTTCATAGAATTTATAGTTTAAGGAATTAGTACCATTGTTAGTGTGGCTTTCTTCGTGTTAACAAGTGAGACAGATACATGCAAAAGTACACCAACAAAAATATCTTTTTGGAAAAGAAACAACAAAATGAACCCAAGTTTGTAAGAAAAATAACAGTAAGATAAGGTAAACTCTTTTGCAGATCTTAAGCAATCAATGATTTAATTTTAATTATCCAGTATTCTTTAATAAAAGTTTAAAAGGCAAACTGATCAAGAGTAACTGTGAATAACTTATTATTTTTTTTTTTTATTTTGATTCCTTGTCAGTGTCATTTCAAATGCATATAAATTATCCAAAGGGTTGTTTACATTTTTAGGTACTGACATACATTGAAATTGCATATTCCTTGTTTATTTTGAAGTCCTTAACAGGTTTATAAATGACCTACATAACTATAAGTGACTGCCATTATCCAGTGCCATGTACCAATTTTAGAGTTGGAATTTGTGTGGTAGTATTTAATTGTGAAACAAAATATAATGGAGCTGAAAAGAACAAAATCAAACGGACAGTGAGGAGAGAGGAGATAGGCTCGTGTAGCAAGCTGTGCACATAAAAATTTCTGGCAGAAATGGGTTGACATAGTTACCATGTTGCGCTCTGCTTCGGCAGCGATGCGATTTATGACAGTATCAATGTCTTCGTCTCCCTCAGAAGTTTCTGGTACAATTGAGTTTAGGGGCATTGAGGTCTAAAAATATTTTCAGAAATCAGGGGCAAATGCCAAAAAATGGAACCATTTCGTTTTTACCGTCATGCAGATAAAAAGTTTCATTTTGACATGCTTAAGGCATATTACATATAAATTCTGAGAAATGTGGACACTTTTCAGAAGAGGTTTTTACAGTAAAACATAGCCTGTATCACTTTTAGGATGCAAAATTTTTATTTGCTTTAAACAAAATTTGTCATACATGTAAACCACCTCCCTGTTCGCATGAATTCATAATAAGGATGTTCTCTGCAACCATGTTTTACTGTATTTCACAATTACTGAATCTATAATTAATTTTGCATAAAATACAATTTTAGAAATAAAATCAGTTTTGGAGATTTTCCTCTCTTTTATGGTTTTAACTATAAATCTATAAAATACTTCTTGATTCAATTTAACAATAATTTTTAAATCAGAACACTTTAAAACTTGGCTTTGATTTTTTTCAACACAGAAAAAAGTTCCCTATACCTGGACTGTTTGTTTAGTGGGCGTGTCCTTGGTCACCCTTTTGGCAGCCCCATCTGTGATCTCCTGTATGAGTGAGTGGGGTAGTTTGATTGGGTCCGAGTTAGAAGATTCCGTTTTGTCCACAGTCACTGTACGGACCAACAGCTGTTTAGGAATGAAGGCTTGGAAATCATCAGCACTGAGAATGATGTGGTCATCTGAAAGAAAGAATAAAATTTGCTGCCAAGTACTAATAAATTTAACATATCAATCTGAGAAATAAGGGAGAAACAAACTACATTTACTAATACATTATTTATGGCATTGATTTTAAAAACATATAATGTCTGAATAATGAATTTACATGTATATAAAATAGCTTTTATGTTGTAAGAAGCACCCCTCCCCCTTCAGTTAAACATCATAGTACTGTATTTTTTTGTGTTTTATACTCCAAGCAGTACATAAGTGACACCCACTCCACACTTACTTGTTGGACCTTGTGCATCTTTAACTCTTCTACCATCTGCATACACCACATAACCAGTTACCACTGCACCATTGGAGAAACCAGAGGAATCTATGGTAACCGGTATCCATGTCAACAGCAGTGTGCCCTCTTGTGGTCCTGCCTCTACTTGGACATTTAATGGGGGCTCTGGGACACCTAAAGAGGCAGAAGAAATATTTACAAAAAAACATCCTACAGTATTGCAAAGTAACTTAAGATAATATTTTTTCCCCCATTTTACTTTTTCAGCTTATTAAGAAAATCAACAAACTCCAGACAGACCCAAAATTGTTGTATTTCAGATTTCAAAATAATTTCTATTTCAAATGTTTTATGAATACGTATTCATTGCTATGGATTGTAATTGTCTGCTCAATGTAAATACTAATCCTTGGTTTAAAATTCTTAAATGACATTTTAATATGCATTGACATTTAAAGAAATTGTGTTTGTTGGATAAATACAAACCTCCGGAGGCCGTTTTGAAGACGACAAATGCTGACAAGTGGTTCTTCCTGTTAGTGGACAGACTTTCAGCAGTGACCGATACTTTGTGTTCTGAACCAGGGGCCAGCCCTACAATCACAAGACAGGTCAGTTAATTCTACCAAGGCTTAGAACCTATTTCAACAAATTGCACTGCATGCATTTGTGTCGTATGACAAAGACTCATGCAGTGGATAGAACAGATTCAGTTTGTCACAAATGACTGCTAGTTTAAATTTTATAGGTTTATAGATTTGAGGGTGAGCATAATATGGCATGTACGTAATTCTCATTAATTTGTTATTTCTTTTCAAAGACATTAAGGAATGCAAAGAACAATATACACTTGGGTTTCCAAATACCATTTTATCAGTTATTCCATTTTAAGACATTACAAGAAGATTAAAGTAAAAAAGAAGGCTTATTTTGGAATAATGTATTTTTGCTATAAAAAAATTCTAGCATACAATATAAATAACATAACAGCCACAATTTTAAGAAGTATTGGTAAGATACATGTAAAATTGACTAACTTTATTAATAATCAGATTTGCAAAAAAGCATTTATTCGTATTCTCTTACATTTCTAGCATGGTAGGATAAATAAATAAGGGAAAAGGACCAAATTTCAAAAACTATTAAATTAGGGATTTTTTAATCCCTTAATAGTTAAACTGAATACTTCGTCATCATTTTCATTGTTAGCTTGGAAGCTGAAACATGTATATCTTTCCTAAACCCACTTATAATTCACACAAAACTTAGGACATATCACGTAAACCTGAACTGTCAGTATATGGTTGCTACCTGTCAGTGTATGAACACATAGCCCTGGCTTGACTACTTGAACCTCTCGTCCATTAACACTTAGGGTGTGGCTTAAGTTACTGTTACCCGGTAACCACGAGATTTGGGCGGAGTTAGAAGTAATTTCGCTAACTTTCAGGTCGCTAGGAGCAGGATCGGCATCTAGACAAGGTAATGAAAAAGGTTCAAGGTAGATGAAGGCCAGAATCAGGTGAAATTCAGTGGAGGACAGAGTTTTACAGTGCTGGTTATAAACACAGCTAAAAAGCACAAAGTATCATTTTGTTCAAGCAGAGGTTATAAACAGTACAACAATATGGTGTTATAGAATTAACATTTCATAAAATAGAATGCTATTATCACATACCGTATAAGTAGAATTTTTAGCGAGGATTTAATTTTGGCATTATTAGCGAGGGTGCCGAGATCGCTAAAATTGAATATCGCTAAAAATTAATTGCGTTTTATTTGTAATAGCTCCTTGAATGTGCATTTTAAAATCGCTAAAATAACATCTCGCTAAAATTAAATTACCAGTTTTTAAGGACAAATCGCTAAATTTGCGTCTCGCTAAAATTTCCACTTATACAGTATTTATTTTTGAAATGTGAAAGTTTTGCTGTTATTTTCTTAGAAGAAAATACAAGCTGAAGCCCTTAAAAATGTCACCATTAACTGCTCCAGAAATTGCTGATTGACAGATAAGCTTTATTTTATTAAAAAGTTTGAAATTGATTTTGAAGAAATAAAAAAAGTCTATGTGAAAGGTTAATTATGCCAATAAAATTAATATGATGAATTACGTAACAGAAAACTTGCTGTGCTATAGTGCACGTCCTTGACTAGCTGTATATGGGTATCTATAGGGTAATTAGACTGACCTTTGCCCACCAGCATGGTACACTGACTGTCTGCTGACTGGCCCATGTTGGAGTTACATCGAACACTGACTCTATGGACCTGTAACAAAATAGCAGTAGATTTAGTCAAATCAAAATATGAGACTCAGAGAGCTATGACACGAAAATGCAATACCATATCCTAATAATTACCCCACTCTTATTGAATTTTTACTCTTTTGCCTCAGAAAATTTAATAAAAAATGATTTTTAGAAATTTACTATGCATAATGGGTGCTGTATTGGACAAATACAGTGTACCTCCAATCGCAAAAAAAATGGATAGAATGCATCAATTCATTCCTCTTTATCTTCTTTGTTTTGTACACATAATACAGAACCAATAATAAATAACTCATTTGTAAGGCCAAAAAAAATTAATCAATAGTTTCTCAGGCCAAAAAATTTAAAATTCAATGCGGCAAGCAGACTTTTTTTTTTGAAGCAGGTTTTACACCTTTTTAAAGCCATTTTTTTCAATAAAATGATATCTACTAATTCTTAATTTTTGTTCGCTGAAATTAGTTATAATATGTATTCAACTTTAAATAATGTTATTCCAAACATTTATTTAACAGTTAATTCGTAAAATATTGTAAATTTAGAAGAAATATATTATTTTTCTAATAAAAACGCTTATCTAAGCATTTATGAAAAGGGGAATAACTAAGTTTTCTTTTTAAACTTGGAAAAATAGAAAATTGAGTTACTTCCCTTTTCAATGTCAATAAAATTGATCAATGCCGCCATTTTTGAACTGATGCGGCAGTGCCTTAGAAACTATTGATTAAATTTTGTTGGCCTAATGAAAGTACAATTTTTATAGAATTGTGTCAATAAATGGTAAAATTTCAACCTACCTCCTTGGAGTCTACATTCTCCAGTAGTGCTTTCGTTCTCTCATTTTTGCGCACCAGGGATTTGAACACTCCATCAACATACACATGATATGACTTGACATCCAGTTTGTTGTGGTCAAGCGGGGGCTTCCAGCTGATAACAATACTATTGGTCAACTGTCTGTCTAGGGTCAGCTCTCTGGGACATGGCAACACTGAAATGCATGATTCTGTGAAAATAACCTCTGGCTCATTTTTGTAATTCCATAAACTCTATTTTAATTTTTCTACCTCCATCCAATTTTTTGATTGAAAATTGGCAATAACTTATATAATTTATTTTTAAAAGCTACAATTTTTTTAAAAATACTTTTTTTCTTGCATTTTACAAAGGTGTCATATGAATAAATTTTTCAAAAAATCTTTTCCTAAAAATATTAATATCTACTGAATGTAAATCTTCACTCACTTGTATCTGCTGGCTGACTCTGTACCTTGATCGAGGTCAAGGCTTTACTACTGTCTAAGAGGTCAAGGTCATCTACATCACTACCATGGTCACTAGCTGGACGGCTGTTTGATCGACTGCTGCTTTGGTTTGTTTGTGGAAAAAGTTTGTCAGATGTTGGCTTCAGATCTGTTGATTTACGTCTCAAGTCTGAAAATAAGTTTAAAACACGATCTTCAGTCAGAATCTACAAGTCAAAATTTCACAGAAGCCATCAATATTTCATTGCTGTTCAGAGGCAAATCTGCAAAATAGTGATGTATAGCTGTCAAACATTTTTTTTAATTCACCAAGTCAATCTATCATATAAAAATAATTGGAAAGGAAAAGTAAAAACATTCCCTTTACAGCAATTTTTATTGAGCTGTTCACAAAATCTCAGAAAAAATCAAATCAACAAGACTTATCTTTGAACTATTAAAGTAAGTGACACATCAGGTAAATATTACAATACAATCATGCCCTCACCCTTAGCCCCGACGTCCTCACTGCTATCATAGTCAAGGTCCTGTTGTATGCTGTTACCAATGATACTGTCGTCGTCATGGTGATTAGCATCCGACATGGCAGCATGAAATTCAGCAAGATCTTCATCTGAGATTATTTTTTTAAAATGATGTCTTTCCATAGCAGAATGTGGTATAAAAGATTAAGCTGGCAAATAATAAGCCCTTATTGATGAGTGATATGCAATCTCTGTGTATTAAATTTACTAAGACACAGAAGCCAAGCTGAACAGCAAGTGCTGGAGAGTACACGGTTAAATTTGTTGTCCAACTTTTCAAATCTAGCTACACTAGACTTCACTTTTCACCTGACTACTTTTATTTAAGTTACATATGAAGTTTGAAGGCACAAGTTCTTTTCAAATCTAAGTACACTAGACTAATACATATAATTATTTACATTACATACCTGATACTTTTTCTATGAAGTTTGAAGGCACAAGTCCTCTTTTACCATTCAGAAGTTCCCCATCATAGAAACCATCCTGTACAAAATTAAAGACCAAGATTAAGCTTCAAGAAAAATAACTTTACAACAGAAGAAGAAATAAAGATTTTCCACCAGGAAAACGAGGCATTTAAGATACTGAAGGCCTCTGTGTGCAAGCTATGACTCAAGCACATTTGACTCTATCCTATTCTAGAGTTCAGAATTGAAAAAGAAAGGGACTTTTTATAAGCTGAAGGGTGTCTGTGGTGTTTCCCCCTAGTATGGGCTGGGGGACAATGCCAGAATAACTAAGGGATTATATCCTTATAGGCAGGTAAATTCCCCAGCTCTCAGGTCCTACAACAACCCTGCTGATAGTATTACACACAATGAAACTCTTTTCATCATGTAAAAGTTTTGTTGGTATATCTTTTATATGTCTAATTGTCTGCCCACCTCATCCATTTCTCCATACACCAGAACATAGTCCCCGGCGTTGATTGGAAGTTCAGCGTCTGGATTCTCATTGGGTGAATACTGGATAGGGTCGTAGGAGTATTTAGCTTGGAACACTTGAATGGGACCTTTCTTTGCAAGGATGGATAAGCGGTTTTCATCTATGGCATTTATTTGCATCTAAAAAGAAGATATACAATCTATAACCTTTTGTTGTCAGCAAAAAATATTTTTATCAGAAAAATAAGCTGTTTCAAATTCTTTGTTTAAAGATTATAGTAGGATGGATTTTCAGATCAGTAAAGTCTGATTTAGAATGATTCATGAAAATCTTCTCATGACAATGTCCTTTTGTAAGCTGTCAAAATCATGACTCTTCAAATTCACGTCAACAAACACTGAGAAGAAATTAAAGTGAACCATCCTTTTCTGCCCTTTACGGGTCAATAAACTTTTTCAACAACATAATTTTATTGTGTTTGTATATGAATACACCCAAAGGATTTCTTACATTAAATTTTACAGATTTTCCCCCTTAATTACTTCACAAATGTAGCTAAACTTGTTGCTGAGATGTAAACAAACTTCTCATGACATGAAAGTTGCTAGATCAAAACATTTTCATTATGATGACATCAAATAAAAGCAGTCAAAATAATCTGGCAAATAAGGGAAATGGTTATTGAATGAAGATGGCAATACCCTTCACACTATGAAGCAAAAATGTCTAATTCAGGGGTCTAATTTCATTTCTTCATTTTTATCATGCAGTTGTACATACAAAGTTCTAAAATCCAGCATTTTATTGTATCTGATAACACCTTGAAACATATTACTAACACTGCCAAATTTAGAATCGAGCTACAATGAGATGATGCCAAACAGAGTGGAGTTATCTGCCCTTACCTTCTGCTCCTTCTGACTTTCCATCCCAGAGTCTTCCCCTCGATCTGAAACAAGACAACAACATCGTGTAAGGAGCCACTGAAACAGATTCAGCTCTCGGTCCACCATCGTCCGACTGTCAGATTTCTACAGTCTATTGATAATGGTGTAATAGAGGTGATTTTAATGTGCAGAAATTGTAATAACCTTAATGGATGTATAAAACTTTTCCTATCTCTTCATCTTTGTCATGAGATGTAAAAGTTAATGGAGGCCATGAATGTAGTGTTAAATTTCATACACTTAATTCTGGAGGTGGTTTAGTTATGTGTTAGATGATTTAAGTTACAATAAAACACAGTAAAGGAACATTGATGACAATATTAGTTTGATACTTGTATGTGATGTAGAAACATTAGGGCAGTTCTAGAGGAATTAGAATCTTTTTACACTTTGTTTACATTTCTGTGGACAAGAAATTTCAAGAAAGCTCTCCACTGCAATTATATTTCAGAAAAAAATCTATGGGATATTGATGTTAGGTAGATCAATCAAAAACCACAATATACTAAAAAAAATTAATTGTCACCACCAGTGCAAAAATTAGAACTAAAAAAGCAATTAGGCTTAATCTACCACAACAATTAATAAAAAGCTGTAATTCTGTTACCAAAAGCAAAAGGCAAATAAAAGTCATAAAAAATAAATAAACAAATGGACCAAAATAAATAAACAAAAAACAAAAACAACAGAAAAGGACCAATCACCTTCACATAAATTATCCTCTTCAGAATCTGAAGCTTCCAGCTCTTTTAATTTTTTGGCAATTTCGTAAAGTTCTGGGTCTTCAAATTCCCCTGGGGGTTTGGCTTGGTCAGGGGACGGATTATTTGAATTGTCTAAATCTTCATCATCAGCAAAACCTACGTACAGAATTTACAAACCACAAGGTTGTTAAATTTGTTTTAAATTCTCCATCTCTTCAACTGATCTTTAACACCTCTGGCTATATTGATACATCCCCTCCCATATTTTGGCTTAACTTTCCAAATTACAATATCATTTCAAATGGACTTTTTAAAGTACATATACATTGTATTAAAAATAAATGTTTTAATCCAATCTTATTTTGATAGATAACTCATAATGTAAAATCAGAAATATTAGAAGAAAGGATTAATTTTTATTGGGTGTTTGTGTCTCAGATTCAGAAAATGAATGTTAAGTTTGGATCATGATTTTGTGGAATTCATTCAAGGTGTAGATGATGAAGGACAATAGAAAGCAAAAGCCAGGCTCCCAATGAAATGATGGGGGTTCAAGGACCATGCACTGACTGTACCCAGAGGCAAGACAGGTCATACACTAATTGGGAATCAATACTGATGTATACACAGATTGAGATAACATTCATCCGCAGAGTGTATAATAAAAATATATACTGTACAGAAGTTATATTTAATATTTTTCTGATTAAGAATTTGCAATTCTATATTGAACTGCAGATACATTTATAACGAGGCAATACAGATACCAAGCTGTTTAATTAATCATGATAAAAATACACCACTAGACTGACAATTGTGTCCTTATCAATAGTCATATATCTGGCTTCTGACATAAAATGATAATCACTGTCAGTCCTTGTAATAATGTTAAAAGGTTAGCCAATATTTTGATAGCAACAACTGTGTAGATAAAAGCTCAATAATGACAATTAATTGTACAATTTCCATAAAGGCCCAGAAACAATCATTATCCTGGGTAATGCAGACTTCATGAGAAGTTACGATATAGGGACAGTTTTAATACCTGTGTCTAGAGACTTGGTGGAGTCCACCTGAATATTATCATTTCCTGGAAACCTACACGATTCTGTCAGAGGCCCTGCATTTGATTGCTGGAAGTTTTCTAAAAATAGAAATTGACATATCATTAAATTGTCTGTGGATTTATTTTTAATGTCAATTATCTCTTTCTAAGAATAACTTTTGAATAAAATTTTCTTTCCTCATGAAGTACTGACCTTTAACTGGAAAATGATTGGGAACTAGGGAACTCTTTTGATTGGATGAATCTTTGTGATTGGATGGACTGTGATTGGCTGGATGAGATGGGCTGTGATTGGCTAAGTCTTGATAATGAGATGGACTGTGATTGGGTGGGTGTTTGTAGTTGTTTTTGCCAGCTGCTGATCTCAGAGTCTGCAGCTCTTGTGTCAGTTCCTGATGCCTGTCATCCTGTTCATGACACTTTTGCTGAAGTTCAGTAACACGGCTCTGAAAGTTCAAAAGGTCATTTGCCATGTAATATCAAAGTTATCCTAGACTCTCAAATACAGTGGAGCATCTTTAAAGATAGAATTTAAAACAGATATAGCAAAACAAGCTTACAGCAAACAGTATGATAGTTCATTACTTACAGCATACTGTATAATTTTCAAAACCCATCAATTTGAATTACATTGTTAACTTAACTACACTTCGTCATAAAAAATGACACGTTTTACGGTATGTAGAATAACACTGATCTCTATTGTGACTTCACTGTACATACTAAGTATAGAGTATTCAAAAAATAGTCATTATTCTTATTAAATCAGTTCTCATATAATTTCCATGAAGTTACTTTATTATGATATCAAAACTGAAATATTCAGTGACTGTACATCAACCACTATGAATTTTCATAGAAATGCAACAGTATAAAAGTAATATTTATTGACCAGAATATGAAAGTACACAAATACAAAATTAAAGCAAAGTAAATCACCCATCTCAAACATTCCGAGTTAAACTACAATTACCAGAATTATACTGCTTTCATCCCTTTCGTAAAACACATTCATGAACAAGATGAAAAGTGTGGTAACCAGGCTCATGAATATTTATGAAATTTAAGAGAAGTTTATTGATTACCTTTAGAGAGTGCAGGGCTTTATCATATTCCTCTTTGGCATCCTGTTGAGCCTGCAATAAAGAAGAAATCAGATGAAATTACCACTTTCCTCCTCAAAAAATCTTAATTCCTCTGGCTTCTTGACCACTAATGACATTCAAACATTAAACTGAAATTGTTCATAACCTGCAGCGGAGACAAAGCTTAATCGTCGATGTAGCAAATTGTAATTTCATAAACCAAACACTGACAATTAATCTGGTTATTTATTATTCATGAAATCTAGGAAACATTGTGTATTGAGTTATCTGAAACCTGCTAGCATATTGTTTAATATTTGTAAATTTATGAGTTGGCATCTATGGCTTGTTTTTTTTTTTTTATACAAAATTGAATATTTGAATCCTTTGATTAAAATCTTTAAACATGCATGCAGGATATAAGCTAAGCAACTAATGATTGTTTGGTGATTTTACTGTAATTGGTGTTGCACTACTTTTGTCATGTAATGTTGCTGTAATATTTTATATTACATACCTGTTGTAATGTGTAGATTTGATTAATTTTGTAATGTAATTGCTGTAATATATTTATTACATATTGTTGTAATGACTGGATTTGATTATTATGTAATTGCTGTAGTATTTTATTACATACCTGTTGTAATGACTGGATTTGATTACTTTTCTTAAGTAATTGCTGTAATATTTTTATTACATACCTGTTGTAATGTATACATTTGATTACATTTACTATGTAATTTCTGTAATATTTTTATTACATACCTGTTGTAATGAGTTGATTTGATTACTTTTGTCGTGTAATTGCTGTAATACTTTTATTACATACCCGTTGTAATGACTGCATGTGATTACTTTTGTTATGTAATTGCTGTAATATTTTTATTACATACCTGTTGTAATGACTGCATGTGATTACTTTTGTTATGTAATTGCTGTAATATTTTTATTACATACCTGTTGTAATGAGTGGATTTGATTACTTTTGTTATGTAACTTCTGTAATATTTTTATTACAAACCTGTTGTAATGAGTTGATTTGATTACTTTTGTCATGTAATTGCTGTAATATTTTTATTACATACCTGTTGTAATGAGTTGATTTGATTACTTTTGTTATGTAATTACTGTAATATTTTTATTACATACCTGTTGTAATGAGTTGATTTGATTACTTTTGTCATGTAATTGCTGTAATATGTTTATTACATACCTGTTGTAATGTATACATTTGATTATGTTTGATATGTAATTTCTGTAGTATTTTTACTACATACCTGTTGTAATGAGTTGATTTGATTACATTTGTCGTATAATTGCTGTAATATTTTTATTACATACCTGTTGTAATGACTGGATTTGATTACTTTTGTTATGTAATTGCTGTAGTTTTTTTATTACATACCTGTTGTAATGAGTTGATTTGATTACTTTTGTCGTGTAATTGCTGTAATATTTTTATTACATACCTGTTGTAATGACTGGATTTGATTACTTTTGTTATGTAATTGCTGTAATTTTTTTATTACATACCTGTTGTAATGAGTTGATTTGATTACTTTTGTCGTGTAATTGCTGTAGTGTTGTCTGATGCTCATTTTCTAGTTCCTGTAGACGATCCGCTGATTCCTTTAGATTCTAAGAAACGAAGAAAAGAAGACAAATTTTATCAACTCTAAAATTAACCAAAGACCCAGACAATGGGGAATTACGAGACATGTGCTGACAAAGGCTAATATTTCCGGCTGAAATATCAAAGCAAAGTATCGGAAAGCCTAAGGATTAATGGAGCACTTTTAAGGAGTTTTAAATGAACGATAATTAGGGCTAAAGGTACAGACGATCTACTCATGTGTAAACAGCCTCAAGTAATGGCAGTATGCATTTCTCCTCCCTTAGGAATGGCTGACATTATCACAAGCTCAAAATTAGTAATATATTTCTTTACTTTGTTGTGGGTTTCTATTTGCGTAATTCCACAAAAGATAAATATATTTTGGGAAGACTTTTTAGGATCTAATTTGAGTTCGGTCATTTCAATTGATTAAAAGCCATTTAAACACCATTCAAGAGAACACAAGAGTGCATTCCAAGTATGGATGAATTCCTCTTCTGGATCCAATTTCTATATAACATCAGTAGATATCAAGCCTAGTGACTGAATTCTGACCAGTTTATCTACCCTTACTTCTTCCTTATCAATCTCTACATATGTGTCAATCAATATGACAATGATAAATTTTATAACTTAATCACTTGAGTCTCAATAAACCATAAATAACAGTTGCATTTGTTATCTCTGTATATTCAACATTTCTTCTGTTTTATCATTTCTATGAAGGTGATCCATTTTTTTAAGAATAGCAAGGAAGTATTTGTCTTCAAATTAGAGTAATCCTTTTATAGTGTTTTGTTCCCATGAACTGATCTGCAGCCCATGAATATGCAAGATATGGAAGATTCTTATCAAGGAAGCAAAATACATTTTTGTACTAACCCATTACAACAGGGCTATAGAGAAGGTTTAGACTGCTGAAAAATACCAGAAGTCTGTGAGCAGTTCTGATGACCTAGCTACTCAATAAAGGATAGACCAAGATAAAAACTTGTCTCCGATGCCCTAGTGGATAAATCTATGCCATATAACATAAATGTGGTGATAAAAATAGCTTTCCAATTATTTTTTTATAGCAGATCACGATTTTCTATTTTATCACATGTGGTATCAGTATGCATTTGGTTTATATTTGGAGTGGGTTTCATTTAAAAAAAGAAAATAATACATAAATGTTAATTGAGTGCTATTGACATTTCTTTTGAAAGAACAAGTTTCCTGATCTTAAATAGCTTCACTGTAGCTTGTTTTATTTGGCTTTCATATGCAATGAGGAGATTTTCATTGTCAAGATGTATTCTTTAGCACCTGCCTTTGAACACTTTATGTATTCTGGACAAACCAAAAATGATTTGTGACATTTTTGTCCAATTGATATACATATCATTTGGCTGTTTAGTCTAACCCTACCCAATCCAATCTATTACATATCATCATCTTAAAATAATTTGCTGCAGTTTATAAATTTTCGTCATCAGACAGATTTTAAAACTATAAATTTAATAAAAATTAAGAGTTTAATTAAATTAATTACGAATTTTGACTAACTTTGATGGTTTCCTCAAGGTTTCCTACTTTGACCTGGAGGGTGCTTCTCTCGTGTCTGGCTTGGTCACATTCATGCTGGGCTTCAGAAAGGTTCAGACGTAAAATGTTACACTCCTCGCTCACCTTCAAATATATAAAAATAGGACAGACTATATACTCTCAATGATTAAAATCTGTCTACAAAAACCAAAATACAAAGGATTTGTACTCTTTTAATTATGAAGTCCTGTATTCAAAACCAAAGTATATCTTTTTTTATTTCCTTCTTTCAGAATGGAAATTTCTTATTTCAGTTGATCTGCAAAGAAAAGGTGTTTTTGACAAAATGATACAAGGAACTTTTATAAAGACATGCTTTGTATCTTGCCCTTGTCAGTTCACATCTATTTTTGTCATCTATAACTCTATTATGCTACTTTAATTATACTGAAATCAGATTAAGAGTTATAGTTTCAAAGTTAGGTATGGTCCTTTTGCCCCCTACCCCTTGAAGGAAAACTAAATATACAAGTTAAATCTATTAACTGAAGTCTGGGTTGTTTTCTTTTTCAATTCTGAATCATGATTGAGCTCTTATTCAATCTGATTTCTGCATCAAAGGAACATTTTGTTAAACTTTGAATTAACTTAGTGAATCAGAGTTGGTGATTAACTGATTGCTAAAAGAACTTAGATGTGAAAAAAAATTCCAAAATTTTTTTCATGGTGTTTGAAAAAAAGGTTTTGCAAAATTCAAAGCAATTATAATTATATTCTATCCTACACATGTTGAGTTTACACTTGTAAGATCTTCCAAGGGAATCCTTTTGGAGCTTGGAACAATAATTTTTGGGTCCAGAAATCTACACTGAAACAGTAACATCCTTCATTAAAATCCCACTCACATTAATACTGTTGTTAAGATAGGGCAAAAGAAAAGTCTCGCTCCGCTGGGGTCCACTTCTAGTACAGGAGCACATCTGTCCCATTATTACGACACAACGATTCCAAAAGTAAAACACAGTGTCAAGTCACACCTCCAATCATTGCGGCACAACAGCAACAAATTGTGGACAAATTCCATTTATAGACACTGGCATTCCAATCTGGCCAGGCTAAGTCTAGTTATCTCCATTAAAAAGTAAATAAATTCAATGAGAGAGTCCGAAGCCTGACCTGTTGTATACACATCAAAGTCTATGACCAAACTGTGAAAAGCAGCTTTTTACTCTCTTTGCTGCACAGTGTGTGATGGAAAATCAGTCCTCCATAACACTGTCACAGGTGTCTGTCACCTGGCCTCATTTTTCTCCTTAGAGGACATAGTCATAAATTAATTAATTAATAATGCCAGTTCAATGAATAATTTTCATTTCGGGTACATCTACACAGTTAATTACTGTAATTTCCGATAGAATTTTTAAGCAGGTAGGAAAGAATTGAACATGAATTAAGCGGAGCAGGAAAACTTTGTGTTCCACAAAAATCAATTGAATGTCATCGGTCTTCAAAGACCTTTTGCATCACCAAACAACTTGGTAAAGTGTGCCAATGACATCCACAACCCAGTGTTACAAAGAACCTCAGAAAGAATTATGATGGTGTTCAATCAATACCCATAATTGTTAAAATAATGGCTCCCTTTAATAACAACCACATTTAACTGAGGTGTTCCGCGATTCAAATGCTTATTTTTTTCTCTCGAGTCACCTGGGACAAAAAAACCCGGTGGTGAAAATGGGGGGCAATTATTTGCCACAGTTACATTACCAATGCATATTAAAGAGACCTAGAAAACAGACATTAAAGCAAACTGTATCACAAACAAATGCAAACAGTCTGATATGATTCATGACTTAATTACAATTAACCTCCTGCAGGAGCCTGTAGTGTGACAGATCAATGATCCCCCTACTCCGACATAATAACTATAGGTGTTAAAGCATTAATCGGTGGTAATATGCCACATTTATCACTTATAACCATTTTAGGCAGCAGACTTATGATAGTAAATATCAATTTTCCCAGTACACAACGCAGCCCCTAGGGTATTTTACAAATAATTTTCAACTGCTTCACTGTCGGTATAGAGTCGATAATTCTGCCCTAACTTTTACTTGTGGTGCCATCTTACTGAAGTTCAATAAATATAATCAATTTTTATTCTTGAAGCAATGTCACTAAATGTTTACAATGCATATGCAACTTTTGCACTTATCAGATGCATATCTGCTTCAAAGCATTATATTTGTGCTACATAATCATATTTACTAAGTTATTTCTTTGAGTCTAAGTGTTCAGGGGATCAATTAAAGAATCCATCTAAAACAGTTACATGCAATGCCTTTGTTCTTAAAAATCCTCCAACCAATAACAGTAAGTACTAGTACTTATCACATATCTATATCAAAACTAGAACTGTCCAAACGGGACAAAATACCCCCGCTGGATTTTTCAGAAGTAAGTTTTTCAATAATAAAGACGTATCACACATGAATTATGAAATTTTTCTTCCAGTGACCTTGAAGTTCCCCAAATCAAATTGAGTCAAGGTCATGACACACTCTTGGGTCATGGGCAATCTTTGTGTGAAATGAGAACCTACCAAGTTTATCCATAAGAAAGATACTGACCGGAAACAAATTATGAAAGTTTTCTTCCAGTGACCTTGAACTTCTGCAAATGACCTTGGGTCAAGGTCATGACAAACCCTTGGGTCATGGGCAATCTTCGTGTGGAATGAGAACCTACCAAGTTTATCCAAAAGAAAGATATGGACCGGACACAAATTATGAATTTTACTTCCAGTGACCTTGAAGTTCCCCAAATGACCTTGGGTCAAGGTCTTGACACACCCTAAGGTCATGGACAATCTTTGTGTGAAATGAGAACCTACCAAATTTATTCATAAGAAAGATATGGACCGGACACAAATTATGAAATTTTTCTTCCAGTGACCTTGAACTTCCCCAAATGACCTTGGGTCAAGGTATGACACACCCTAAGGTCATGGGCAATCTTTGTGTGAAATGAGAAACTACCAAATTTATCCATAAGAAAGATGAGGACCAGACACAAATTATGAAATTTTTCTTCCAGTGACCTTGAACTTCCCCAAATGACCTTGGGTCAAGGTCACAAAACACCCTTAGGTCATGGGCAATCTTTATGTGAAATGAGAACCTACCAAGATTATCCATAAGAAAGATATGGACCGGACACGAATTATGAAATCTTTCTTTTAGTGACCTTGAAGTTCCCCAAATGACCTTGGGTCAAGGTCTTGACACACCCTAAGGTCATGGACAATCTTTGTGTGAAATGAGAACCTACCAAATTTATCCATAAGAAAGATATGGACCGGACACAAATTATGAAATTTTTCTTCAGGTGACCTTGAAATTCCCCAAATGACCTTGGGTCAAGGTCATGACACACCCTAAGGTCATGGGCAATCTTTGTGTGAAATGAGAAACTACCAAATTTATCCATAAGAAAGATGAGGACCAGACACAAATTATGAAATTTTTCTTCCAGTGACCTTGAACTTCCCCAAATGACCTTGGGTCAAGGTCACAAAACACCCTTAGGTCATGGGCAATCTTTATGTGAAATGAGAACCTACCAAGATTATCCATAAGAAAGATATGGACCGGACACGAATTATGAAATCTTTCTTTTAGTGACCTTGAAGTTCCCCAAATGACCTTGGGTCAAGGTCATGACACATCCTTGGGTCATGGGCAATCTTTGCATGAAATGAGAACCTACCAAGTTTATCCATAAAAAAGATGTGGACCGGACACGAATTATGAAATTTTTCTTCCAGTGACCTTGAAGTTCCCCAAATGACCTTGGGTCAAGGTCAAGACACACCCTTAGGTCATGGGCAATCTTTGTGTGAAATTAGAACCTACCAAGTTTATCTATAAGAAAGATATGGACCAGACACGAATTATGAAATTTTTCTTCCAGTGACCTTGAAGTTCCCCAAATGACCTTGGAGCAAGGTCAGACACACCCTTAGGTCATGGGCATCTTTGTGTGGAGTAGTAGATTCTAATGTCCCTCCGTAAGAAAGATATGGACCGGACACGTTTGCACAGACAGACGGACGGACGGACAGATGGACAAGGTGATTCCTATATACCCCCCTTTCGTTTGCGGGGGTATAATAACAATTAAGAGAACAAATTAATAAAAGTTATTTTAAGGAACATAATGTCAAATCTGACTTTAGGGACCCAGGGCAACATTTGTTTTAGATGATGTGAATATTAATTTTTGTTGTACCATGCATAAAAGTACTGCATGGATTTTTAAGTTCTTTCCTTTCCTTGTAAACCATACTATGATTGTTAAACAAAACATTTACAATTACAGTTAAAACAAGATTATAGCAACCATGCTTATGATGAATTTACAGTTGTGACAAAGTGATTTTCATTCCCCGCAGCTTTAAAACATATTGGATACAGCCTACATGTATTAGGTTTACAATGAATATTAAAAATTGTTGTTCTCTATAGCCCTGTACCCCTTTCAGCGTTTTACTGTATATTGAAAATTCAATATTGTCAAAAGAAGCATGTTTATGTTTCAAATTAAGCTGCTTCCAAAACAGTAATAGTCAGCTATATGAAGTTCAATGCTTTGTCAAGGTCTTACTATCTGTAATTATCCTTGTATGGCTATTTAGAAGGATATCGAAGAAACTGCGATGGTATCTAATAATTCTATATAGACTGACCATTAATAGTAAGATGTTTGGGGCATTAGCATTCATATCGGATTTTAGCTCTCCTGTAAAACCCTCACTTAAATCTGTATCTTTACGATTTAAAGACAGACTAGCAACTCTGAAACTGTTCATCATTATTAGTATTGAACAAGGAATTTACATCATTGGCCTATCAGCTTTTGCCTTACAACGGTCAACTGTTAGAAATATAAACCCAGTATTAATTACAATAAAAAAATATAATATTTCAAGCAAATGAAGTTATTTTCAAAGGATATTTTGGATAACAATAATCATTCTTCATTGAAATTATATTATCAGAAAGAAAAAAAACAGGAATGGATCAGGGAATCAAAAGCATTTCTTGTTCAAAGACATTATAGATACCAGCAATAAAAATTAATCCATAAGCACACCGCTAGTTGACAATACACCAAAGCTAACATAGCATTGATGATGTTCTTGCCTGATGGGAAATGTACCTAACAGCACACAGCTTCAGAGTTCCCCGACTGCTTTGGTTCCAGAGATACAATGTTTTAATAGAAATCATTACCTGTACCTACTATATTAAATTTAACATTCCATTGATGACTTCAGAATTATTATAATAGAGACTACTTGGGCATTTTGTGTGAAGTCTATACTGTAAAACATTACCATATGGAGACACAAATCTGAATATTTGAGATTATCCCACTTTAATTAATTAAATTATAAGACTTGGGTAAGTGTACAGTAGACATGCTTTTAACAAAGTTCCAGTGATCAACAGACAAGTTTGCTTTGTTATAAACGTAATTTCTTATATCCTTCAAGCTCACAATATATGTCAAAGACATGGGGAATGAAAATTACTTTGCTGTAAGTGTCAGTTCATATAATAAGTATGTTGGTTTTAAGCATATTTTGTGCAAGATAAAGCAAAGACATACACTGCTAAGCAGAAAATGTTTTTTTTTTACATTGAAAGGGTTGAAAAAATTTGAACATAAAATATACTGAAAGGAAAAAGAAACGCATAAGAGCATAATATGTGAAAAATATTTAACTATGGTCCGAAAATTTGAAAATTTGTCAGATGTGTATTTTGTTTACTGTGCACTAAAATCGCTGGTCAGAATTACTCAACCATAAAATGTATGGCGTCACGTAGGGGAACTGATAAAAAGGCAAAAACACGTGCATGTTGATGATGACAATTTTGTGATCACATTTTGTAGTGCCAAGAGATGCATTAGAGTTATAGACATCGTTTTCCGATATTTGCATTCAGTATAAATTTCTTGCAATCATGGTATGGCCGACGGAAGTTACATAGGGTCTAGTAATTGAATTGCATAAGTGAATAAAAAGGCAACAACATGTAGCTGTGCAGTTTGTTTTTAACTTTTCAACCAAAAAAGTTTTTTCGGTTGTCAGAGAGTTAATTTAAAATGTTTCCAACCAGCCATGACGGTGACGTTGGCGCGTAACAACGTCACATCAAGATAGGGCTTTTCCTCATGCTTCCTCGGTTATTATCAATGCATTATCAATGAAACCGATATTTTTACAGCATACAATTATTCTGATATTTTCACCCTAATACTGACAGAAACTCTCTGCTCTAATTTGGTGCCCGAGCTTGGCAACTTTACGCCGATTTTACTCTCACATGCGCACGTACGCTTCGTATGCGTAATTTTTTTTAGCATGTTCACGCTGAGAAAATGTAGCCAGTGTTTGTCGAGACTTTCTAACAAACATTCACGTGTAGCAAACCAGCTGAATTCTGTAAATTCTATCCTAAATCGAAAATTCGTGGGATTCACTTGGCGGGGGGTTTTGTTGGCTTTGGTATTTTACAGCTACTCTCAACCATTAAGACTATCGTCGGAAGGGTTGAATAATAATCTTATGAGAAAGATAAATGCTCTGATAAACTAAATGCACGGGAAAATCAAGACTGTTACCAATGTGCAAGGGAGATGATGAGAATTTTTATTTTAATTTTGGGGGGTATCGAGATATCAAATTCAGTAACTCAGGAATTATCAGTCAAAGTCACACAAGATTTTGGTAAATTGTTGTTTAAAGATGAAGTAAAAATGTTTGATAACAATACTGGAAAACATTTTCGAAATAACAGTTTTAATTTTATATAAAAGTTTACTATGCGTTTCTTTTTCCTTTCAGTATAATAAATCCTTAATAAACATGACCTTGACCTGACAAGATGAAGCCATACTATATCATATGACCAAAGAATGGGTGGACTTAACTACCCAGAAAAAATGCTCAAAATTTAAGTTCCACAAAATGTTAATTTTTTTCCATCATATAAACCCCCGATATCTTAACTGTGTATTTATGGTACGGATGTGAATCTAAAATGCTCTTTTCGAGGTAAACTAAATAAATATCGAAGGCATGGTGCCTGAAGATTTGTTGAATATCAATAGATAATCAGGGTCACGCATTTTTCATCGTCTGAATACATAATCAGCGCATGTTTGTCGGCTGTTCTTACGAAAACTGTAGTTGTATATTGAACAAAATAATGTCATATTAAAAGGAGAAGAGCCGACAAATGTGCGCTCACACTTAATTTCACAAAAACATGTTCCAAACAAACTTCTTGCTTCCATTGTTACGACTTCGATTGACCTGTTAAATATTACAATTCATCACGTGATGTCCACCTGCGAGTGTACTCGTGGAAACAGTTACATTGTATTCTTCAACCTGACCTAGATGTAAATCACTATGTTTGGTGCCGTTTTCAGAATTCAGCACATTAAATGTTGTTTTAATTTTTCGTGTCCTCACATTTTTAAAAAAAATCATAATGATATCGCTGTAATATTCCAAACACGTATTCGAATTTCTAGAGAGAGAGATGGAGAGGGAGAGAGAAATGTTAACAATGACATCGATCGATAGCCCCGCCTCCTATTAATATTGATAGCGCGACCTAAAAATCACTCCGGGTACATGTCAAATACCAGAAGACGACACTAATGTATCGTTGTTTCAATTTTGATTCATGGCAATAAGGCATTGCTTTTGTACATATGTTCTAGCTAAAATAACCATGTATACGTCGCTCTTTTTAGTGGTTGTAACATATTTTGGATTCACTTTATTTTCAACTTGTTAGAGTAGTCTCAAAAAGATCCAAAATAGGGCGTTAAGTCCACCCATTCTTTAAAAAGTCCCTGTCTTAAACAGTTCCAAATAGGAGATAAAAATTGAGATGAAGCGAAGTCAACCCAATGTGACAAATCAATTTTCATGATTATCTCTCAAAGGTTAAGAGCTCATGTGTCTAAATTAGACCCCAAAACCAAGATGCATTTAGTTCTTTTTCTGTTCACATACAAATAACCAACATGATTATCTGTATCGACAATTTTGCAACAATTCACATTTAACATGGAAACTCTCATCCATAATGAATGTGTTTTGGTCTACTGAGGATTATGTTTGATGCAAGAAAACTTTAATTTCAACATCAATTTTAAAATTCAGAAAAGCAGAGATAACTTATTTTCAGATAAAATTATGAATTTTGATACCCAACCTTTCCAGCTGCCTTAATGTGGCTTAAGTGAAAAGCATTAAAATGTCAGAAATAAAATTCCTGCCCAAAAGAGACATTTTTGGCATGAAAGTAGTTTTGTTGAAGATCAAGTATAAGCAACAGTAAAAAGTTTGTGATTTTCTGAACATGAACTATGCAGAACAACTGATTCCTGCATTTCTGGATTACTTACATCCGTTTTATAGTTACTGCAAGCAAACTCAGAAAAGGTGTAAGATTAAGGAATTTATTTAACAGCATGCAACTTCAACTACTGTAAACCAACTATCGGGTCATCAGCAAACAGGAAGTTGCTCTTATGATTAGAAAAAAGTTTAAACTTTTTTTTTTTGGCATGCCATATAATGCAAAAGCAGTTGAGATTTTGTCCTTTTTAAAGAACACTTAATATGCAAAGTAAAACTTTGATAGGCTGGTTGTGTCTTTGCTCCTAAGTTTCTTCAAGAAAATTCACTGATGTGTTAAAGCAAGAAACCTGGAGTGCTGATTTAGACCCACATAATATACTTTGCATCTTTGCCATCGGGAAGTGAGAGACTTTTTTCATGCCAGTATCTAATGCAACATAGTATCTCATTCTATATTTTTTCATTCAAAGGACCAGTTGTTTTTAGTACCCAGTAGTTATACTTGTACAGACATAAACTGTATGAATGGTACTCTTTTTAAAAGTTTTGCTAGCTTAGTACCGGTACATGTATATCTGTCTATATCTTACAATTTCACATTTTGATGAGCAATATTTTGGGAAAATTGTCCTCCATGACCAAATTAATACAGTTTTAAGCCAGCTGTAGTTAGAAAAAAAATTACTTGGAGAGAATTTGACTTTGCCGATCAAATACTCTCAGACTTATCATATTGAACATACTAGACAGCGGCTGCATACTTAAAGACCTTGCCAACCAGGATGTACAACTGTTCAAACTGCAATGACAAGTCCTTGGCTAAGTCCTAGATATTTAATATACCATCATAAATATGATTGAAAAAAAGGCTATAAAATGGTATTGTGTTTAAATAAAAACCATTTTCCTAACAATCTTTACAATTATAGTAAAATTAAACTAAAGATCACTAAATTGGGGGAAATTTAGGAGAAAGGTTTCAAAGAGTGTATGGTAATTCGTAAATTATAAAATATTGCAGAAGTTTTAAATTTGGAACTGCATGTTTGCCCATGAACTTCTATAAAAAGGATACACACAATGAAATGATTTACAAGAAGTTGTAAATCTTAACCTGTAATATAGTTAAGGAATAAGTATCTATTTTCTTCAAATTGGTATTAATGAAGTGATAAACAAGCTGGGGTCACATGATTAAATTTGCATATGCAGTAGTTCTGACTGTTAGCAAGAATGTCACATACTCCAAGATAAGCATTATCTTCCTTATAAAACAAGGAATGTAGTCACTTCTAAAAACATTCCAGTTTTCCAGTTTCCTAGTCAATCGTTTAGTGTAATTTTGATATTACCCATACATATGTCTCTTGATGTCAGGTGATCTTATGATGAAGGTATTTACAGGCAATGATTATTACTGACAAAATTTTTTTTTTTAAATTGAAAAACATTCACTTGTGTCTAATTACCTTAAATTTAAAATCCTGGAAATTGCACCAAACCACTTTGATGATTTTCAACATTTCGACATGGAGGTGCAAGACGAACAAATGCCGAGTTGTGTCTGCGCGATCGGAGGTGGAAGAACTCATCCCCGAGTGATACGTGACACTTTTTCGGACACTACCTCGTTACTTCCATCAATTACGTCAAGCCGACTTCCACATATATCAGCACCTTCAGATGCATTCTGTCATAACATACACTTCAAAAAGACGATCAATTCTTCCCAAGGCATAGTGGCTGAATTCAGCTCTGCATTCTTTCCACGATGTTAACTTTGATTTTTTTCCCTTTCACTTGCAATAAATTCATCATCTGTTTCGACAGCCGACGTAATTTGAGGGAGCACATACCTACAGGGTTTCAACTGCCTGCATGATCAATTTTTACATCTCTGTCATGATTAAAATATCATAAAGCTCTCTTCCATTAGTTACGTAAATGTATATGAGGGTTGAACCCTGTCAGCTAATAAACAACTTGAGCTTATTAATCCATTTTGTCACAATACAGGGAAACGGCTAGAAGCCATCAAGACGAAGGTAAATATGGACCCAAATATCGGAGATACAACGATAAGGTTACTGACAATGTAATCAATACTCATCCAAACAATGCACATCAATTTCCCTTTCTTCAAAATTTCCTCCTAATCATTCCTTAATTTCCGACATTATGGCAACAGCAATTTTTTCGTAGGTGAAAAAGGAAGAAAAAAAATGAAGACGTTGTAGAAATCCATGAAGACAGGACCATCAAACAGTAGCCAATGAACAGACTATTCTCTTGTCAAAAGAGCCGCAAGATACGTTGTATATGTGAAGTGAAAAACCAATTATATTGCCTATATTGTCTGTTGAGTGTTTAATATGATCTTCACTCCCACTGCGATTTCCAGCGGACACAATATCCACACCGGATCACCAGCTAAGCGCCTCGTGAGCACAATTCAGTTAGCCATCATTACCAAATTATCCTACGCCACCTGTGGTCATGCCATCCTCAGGTCTTTTAAAGTCTTCACTGCCCTGTCAACTGGTGTTCAAAAACAAACATCCAAAGGACAGTGATCGTTTATGCATGGAATTCTAAAAGGAACTTGCATGTAATCAGTGAGCTAAATCTCCCATAATAAGCTTTTAATCTGAGATTCTTTTTCCGGCTTTAATTCACCTTTTATGAAGCAAATATACAACGCCAAAGGGAAAATTCTGTCTGAATGAAGAAATTCTGTGTCTGCATCATCGAGATAGTGACGATCTTTGAGCAGTGTCGCTATCAAGATATTGGTGTTCAATAATCCCAAGATTATTGCATTCATAGCATGTTTTAAAATAGAAAACTTACTTTATTGGTAATATATTAAAATTTTTCAAAGAGTTTACAAGATATGTTGACTACAGTACTGCACAACTGATATAAGCATTCTTAAAGATAACTTATTAAAATGTCAACCAATTTTCAGGAAAATCCCAAGCAATTTGGAGGATTTCTTTTCTTGTATAGAAATAATTAAGTCTAAGGAACGTGTTGTAGAGAAGAAAATAGCAATTCCAAATGATATATTATGCCAAGGTATTTTGGTATCTCTTTGAAATTTTTGCAATTCTATTTTTTTTTCTTTCTAAAATATATATCTCATTTCATTGATTGTTATTGTCTGAAGAAAAAAAAGTTATATTATTGTGAAAAAGCTCTTAGTAAAAATAGATGGGTTACAGCAAATCTCCAAGCACAAACCAAAAAACTTTTGTTTGACTTCAATACTTTGAGCATATGAACACAGCAACTAATTTTCTTGTATTAAAGGTCTACACTGTACTTGGTGACAAAATGTGATGATGCACTACTTACATTGATGTTATTTGAAAAGCAAGTTTTAGAATACAGTAAGAAAAATAATCTTTTTTCAAAAAGTTTAATGAAAACATTGAATATAGAAATATTTAACATAGCTATGGGACAATTATTCTATAAATTTTTATCCATGCATTTTTATTTATCATCAGCTTAATATTTTCCAAGAATAAAAAATTCAGAGAGGATATTGTATTCCTCTAAACAGAAAAATAACAACTCCCCTATGGATAGAATTTCTCATCTACACTATATATGTACAAAGGTACAAACTACATCTTCTAATTTAACCCTCAAATGATATATTAATTCAATATTTAAGGCTTCCTTTTGTAAATTAGTTGTAGATTTGCTGATAATTATTACATTTCCATGCAGATAACAAGCAAAAACACAGAAAAAGAATATAAACTTCAAATGCAAGCACGTATCCTGGAGGATTGAATTTGGACCATCCAGTCTGAATGTAAATCTAACAATAGAATCATGATTACATATTTGGAAAGCTTGATTTGATATTAAGGACAAACAGAATATTTGCAAATTAGAGCAGAAAATCTTAAAGATCAATTTAATGAGAAACATATATAAGACTGACTCAAGGGTTTCTGTTAAAACTGAAATCAAAGGGAAATCCCATGGAAGTGATGCCACTGACATGATAAAAAATCAACAGTAACTGTGATTTAATTAATTAATACACTTTTATCAGTGCAAAATGATTTTACGGTTTTGGGTCTTTTTGTCCAGAAACAAATTGCCTATGTTACAATAGTTCAGACCCAATTTTACCATGAATTCCATGCAATATTTCAAGAGGATCTTCAAAAAGGTTCTACACATACAATATCCTTCTATAATTTTATTTCAACAACAGTTTTCATTGTATAATTTTACCTCAGCAACAGTTTTCAATCTTGATGATGCAACTATAATTTATTTGATGCAAGTGATTTTACTTACAAGATATACATTTTCATATTGAAGTCTCCCTGCTCACAGAGACTCCGAGATGTGATTTTATAATTCTTAATGATTAATGACTTATACCCTTACAGTACTGGTGAACTCAAATCCTTACAGTGACACTATCCCCTGAGCCTCTTTACTAATTAGGACCAAAAGTTCACCATCAGTGCATAGACCTTCAGCCTTGCCTGCAATAGTTACTCTAATATTCTGTTTGTATTCTAATTGTATTCATAACTAATATTATGGCCACAAATGTGATCTATGGCAATCTGTATTTTCTTTGGAGTTATCAATGAATGACCTTTAGGTCTGTGTGTGGATTCATTAGACTTTTCAATGGTTAGAGTCCAGTAATGTAAACTAGCTTTTTTTCTTTTCCGAAAGTAAAACCATTCACTTATAGTTAACACTGACAATGAGGTCCCATATCTTTATTAACTTATATTTAATATTAAAATTTTTCACTCCAAAATTCACAAGGAAAACCTATGTCAAAGTAAATTGGAAGTCCCAGCTACTTATTCTTTCAGAATTTTATCCTCGATATACTGAATCCTCAAATATCTCAATTTTTTTTTTCTATTTTCTCATCAATTTCTACATATTAAAGAGGTTTGACTGTACTTGACTGAATAATGATTTCCTGTGGAAACTTCTTGTGCATTAACAAGTCTTATCTTATATGTAAAGCTATGTAATATGCATTCACTGCTCCTCATGTCAGTAATTTAATCAAGTTCAGTCTGTCTGGACTATAATCTGCTGACATCATCAAAATTATCAACAATTCACGCTTGACAGCTGCCTTTGAGAGCTGCTTTTAAAATCTTATCTTTTTTCTACAGATTCAGCTATTTTTCAAGTATGATTAAAAATTAAGTCACCTTTTACTTGAGTTTCTGAATGATCAATACAAAATCATGCAACCTTGGATTTTGAAAAGTGGGTCCAGACAAATTTCTTCAATACAAGTCAAATCTATTTAAGAATCAACTATACATATGGCCAATCAAATCATTTTGTTGTCATGTTTGATCACCATTTCCGCAACTGTCCCGTAAAATTCCAATTACAGGTACACGACACCAAAGCTACACGTTTTCCCTTCTACGAAATTTTCTAATGACTAATAGCCGCCATTATGCCATTGTGGCATTGCAAGTCAGACATGTATAACCTTCAACGAAAAAATTGGTTTCATCCATAATTAAGCATTGTTGGAAACCCTCGCTAATGCAACCATACATTTTGCTGCTGCACTGTAAAAAGACATCATTTTCCTGTTTGTTTCGTCTGACAGTTGCTCATTAAAATATCAACATCAGCATCTCGTTAGGTGATACAAGTAATAAAAAATTGATGTGATGTATGCACTCATTAAGCTATTTCACTTCTACTACTTTCCATCAATGGCAAATAAAAAGATTTTTTTTTTCACTATTGGCCCCTGAACCCCCTCCCCAACCCACACCCACAAATTAAAAAAAATTAGGTGTATGCTATGCAGGGAAGTCACTTTCAATTTATTATAGTGGGATTATCTTGACTTGTAATTTTATTTGGGCTTATGTTGCTTGCAGAGAAATATGTTTTTTTCTATTTTACTTGCAATAATTTTGGCCAAGTAATATTTTTCCCAAACTATTTTAGTAAAGGATCACTGTCTATCAGTTTGTGGGGATTTCAGCATCTCTTAAAATTTCACTCCATCGCATCTCTAATTCTAAATTAAAATTCCTATCAACAGATATCTAAACATTACAAATCCTGAGCTAGAAGATAAATGCAAAAAAATCACATCAATTATTGACTTTGACATTGATAAACAATTCTAGTCACATTAAATAAGACCTCAATTAAAAAAAGAAAAGAAAGCAAAAATCAATGTTCTTCTTAGGACAGAATCCGGAAGTGTCCCCTACTGACTAATTCAGAAAGCAATCATTCAAGATCATTAGCGCAACACTGGTAATGGCCCCTACTGTGCAATTCAGAAACCATCACTCAGCATCATTAGCAGAACACTGGTAAGAAATGACGAGACCACAACAAGATAGTAGGGGAAAAAAAAACCTAGGGAAGCACTTCATGTCAATTAAAAGAAACAAAAAAAAAAGTGTAGGGAAGCACAGTCAAATTAACTTTCAATTCATAAGAAACAAAAAAAAAAACCCTAACTTATAACAAAACACTCATGAAATTCATAATTTTTGTTTCCCTTCAAACATAGATGTTACACGCCAAAGTTGGTTAAAATTGGTTCATTATTCCAGTGTGAAAATGTTCAAACAAAAGCCGACAACTATTGGTCACCTTATGTGACTAAAAAACTACCAACTTGAAGTAAATTAAAGTATTACAGCAACACTTATGCAAATTTAACTGATATAAACTATTGTAAATGTGATGCCTCCTGAAAGTACCAATACAGATTTTCTGAAAACTTTGCATATACACTGAAGTCACTGAAGGTCAAGTACTTATGCTATGAAAATCTACTTCTGTTGTTTCCCCTTGGTGGGCCTTCTTCAATGGTTGCCATAAATCCGACATACCAAAAATTAGTTCTATCACTTCCAACCCTTCATTCTATTGATTTCATGAATTTCTGATATAAATTTGCTAGTCTCTGTAGCATTAGACAATTAATAAGTTATATCATAAGGGAAGAAATATTTGATAATTCATTAAATGTCCACGCGTAGCTGGCAAACTTATCCAATCCAAACAGAATCAATCAATGATAGGTAAACACATATCTCAATGTACCTGTTCAATGTGGGTATTAAATCTTTTGAGCTTTTTTTTTTAAAAACAATCCACATTTACAATAATAATCCGTACTACTTGATAATTTTAGTAATAATGAGAAAACAGCATTTCTTTAGATAATGCTAAATCAAAACTGAAGGTAGTTCATTTTCCAATAAATAATTAGTTCCTCATATTATCTTCAGTTTAGACATTTCTATTTTTTGGTAAACTGATTATGGAGATTTGATGAAATGGTAACAAAAAAATTGTCCTAATCATGATAGATTTTCAACTGAAAAATATATTTCCCACAAGGCTGTGCATAAGTGTGAATTCTGGGAGATTTCCCATGATACTTGACTATTAATGGATCCTCATTTATTCAGACTCAATAAACCACAGATCAGGACAACCTAACATGAGCCAGACACCTCAAGTGAATTACCTACAGTCACATAGTCCATCATCTGTCTGTTAAGCAAATTGGAAATGTGCTTTCATCAAATCGGTCTAGCCTACAAAAACACTTCTGCTCCTCCTTAATCTTTTTGCAATGCAACAATTAAGTTTTGCAGTCACACATATGCACTGTGCATGGTCTAGCAAAGTGGCAATTTTCTTACTGCTTGCTTTATCAAGATTATTAAACATGCAAAAGTAACCCTCTCATCACAATCACAAAATGTTCAAGAGATGGAATTAAGCTAAACATGAAATATGCAAGATAAAATTAAGTACATGTAAATCAAACCAAATTGTCTATATTAATTGCTTGATAAAACTTATTTAGCTTATTTGCAATGATACTGGCTTTCAATGGTTTGACTTATATGTGTATTTTTCTCCAATTCAAAAAGCCATGCACTGTCCATTTCTTAGAAATGTTAAGAGAAAAATTGGCACCATTATTTTACAGTCTCTGACTCATTATCCTTCCTTCCATCAACTGGTGCTGGCTTTTAGAGCAATTCCATTTGACCACTTCAGAATTTGCATCTTTAAAAATCAATTAATATTAAATCCAGCTTTATTTAATTTTTTTCCTTAGAGAAATATAGAAGATACAACTTTGCTTGAGCTTTCAGCCAAACAATCAGAGAGACCTACAACCCCGAGCTGAGCAATGAACTCCCTAGATGTGAAAATTAATACACCCCCCCCCCCCCTCTGTTATTTGTCTCTTCATGCTGCTTAGGAAGTCTGTACATGAGACTGTGAGTGACAAAATGCTACATCAACATAGATCATTTGATTTTTCACACAAATACGTTCTATTTCCACTAGTGAAGAGTTATAGTTCTTAGTGCGCTCTTTTGTGAAAAAGTCGGAGTATGTACAAATCTCGTGGGATTTCTGGGACATACGTAACATAAACATGTAAACAACCCTGTTGAAAGTCGATGAACAAATCCAAACAAAATGCAAATGAAATATTTTATTGTTGTGGACTTAATTTAAATCTAGAATAGAGATGACAAGGACATCTATTAGTGATCGTATGTATCTATTTATCGTAATGGTACATTTAAAGACAATATACATGTACATACCTCGGAAATGTCGTGTTTTTTTATTAATGGACGATAAAGTTAGGGTTTTCGCTCTCTTACATATGTCTTTTAGTTCTTCTATTCTTTAGTTAGAATGTCAAATGCACTTAACATTTAAAAGTGGATTGAGACTGGCATGATTTGTATTATCCGCAACGCCATGCTGTCCCTGTCAGACGACCAAACGCGCCTCTAATTCTGAAGAGTTCACTAATGGAAATACAACGTATTGCAAGAGCTTTGAGTAGCAATAAGAGTTGTCTCTCTTTCACCTCTTATAGCTATTATGTATAAGCAAAAAAATATGAAAATGAAAAAGTGATTTATAACACAAATGCCATGTCCCATACTAATTAAAAGTGAGTATTTTTGAGGATAGTTTTTTCTCTACAAAACAGAATTTACTGTGGAATCATTTTAATTTGTGGGTTCAATGTTTGTGTCAGAGCATGAATTATTTCAGTCAAATGAACTGTAAAGTCTAACAAGGCAATATTTCATAGCATCATGTTGCCTTGTATCAAAATAGACAAGATACATGCCATATCATTTTCAAGCATTTTTTTGTGTAATTGAAAATTCATAAAAATATTTTTGCTTTTGTATCTATGAATTTTATCTTTCTTGACCCTTCATTACTTTGTTCATAATTGCAATGTTCTCTCTTTTTTTTTTTTTAAATCAAACAATGTGTGTATACTTTGAAATTCTCACATAGCAATACATTGTACACATTGTATAACTGTAATAATTGTGGAAAAATTAAGGGGGCTTTGCTATTCTGCATTTTCCTATATATGTCTAACAAATAGCGATCAATTATGGCTTTGAAATTCTATATATTTCCTTTTGACAGCACAGACAGTATACCAATACACATTGTATAACTGTAATAATGAAAAATGTAAATTGTTATTGTCCCTCTTTGGGGTCAAGCACTATCAATGGAACAAGGAAAATTTAATTTCCTCACATTCCTCAATAATGCTCAGTAATTTTGACTGTATTTTATCAAAATTCCATTATTTTCAATATTACAATTTGTTTCAGTACATTTTTCATTATTACATTTTGCATTAATGTAATTACAAATGTCTGTGATATGTCTGAGACAAAGTGTAATTCCCACTAACCTTTTCCAAGTCCTGCAGTCTATGTTGGAGATCTGACACTTGTACTGTAAGCTGGGTATTCTGTGCCGCACTCTCTTGTAAATCACTTTCCTGGTAAAAAAAAACAACAACATTTTAAACATTAATTTTAACATTCATAATTACTATATTAAGTATAATTTCCATAGGTAAATCCATATACCTGTATTTTGACTCTTAAAATTGGGACAAATACGCAATTTTTGTTGTAGCTTCACAGCTCTCCCCCTCCCAACCCCCTTTAAAAAACACTCTGAGTAGGGGTGGGGAGAGACAAAAATGTACACAAAAAAAATTGTACAGACCTTAAAAAGATGTTGTGTTTGTAAACTATCTGACCATAATATACTGACCAGCTCCTTATTTCTGAGTTTTTCTTTTTTGATTTCTTCTGCTAAGGTCTCACATTCAATTTTCTTCTGAGTAAGTTCTATCTCCTGGAAAATACATCAACATAATCAGAAAAAAATATAAGTTGTTACATTAATGGCATGCTTAAAAGCTTGAAGGTCTCTATAACCATTTTGCTTTCTTTTATGTCTCAAAAAGTCAGATAGCAGAACTTTTCCACAAAAATGGCAAAGCACCCAAGCCCACATCAAAGCATAAATCAAAGTGCTGGCCTCAGTACATTAAAGTACTGGTGTATTTTATTATTATTAAAGTACACCGTAAGATTGTCTCTGTATGCTCCTACCATGCAGGATTGTATGCACTTTAATTAACTGAAATATCCCACAAAGAAATAATAAATCAAATAGATTGCAGCAAGCTTGCATAAGCTATTAGAGTTATGTGCAGTCTACATAATGCACAACTTCACAAGTCACTTATACTCCCAATGTGTGGTCTGGTATTGGAGATCACAGACAAGTGGAAATAGAGTTAGATTATACCGAAGAGCTGACTTAGCATCCACAAGGGCCAAATCAAAATGTTTTTATGATTCCTATATAGTCTAATATATATGCATTAGGCAAAACTATTTGTAATGCATGCAATAAGAATTACATTTTCTGTGCAATGTGGGTATGTTCTAACATTTGACAAATGCTGATCATTTCCATTTACAAATGAACAGAATATACAAAAAGAAAGTATTGAAACACACTACCACTACAAATATATGACAATATACAGTTTATTTGTTGTGTTTTTTTCCTACTGCATGATATAACTGACGCAAAATTGCTTTTATGGTTAATATTCTTGCATCTTTGACAAATTTAAAGACCGATTCATTTGAGATAAAATCTTCACGATAAAATTGGAAAAAGTGGAAGGAATTCTTTTAAAAAATGGTCTACTTAATGCTCACAATTAAAGTATAAATTTAAAGGATTGGATCATTGTTCTAAAAACTGACATCTGCACTCACGAGTTTTTCGGTATCCTCTCTGGCTTTCTCTAATTTTCCGAGTTCCTTCTGTAATGTCTCATTGGTTGCTTCCAATTCCTTCAACTTCTTCAAATCTGCCTGAGCCGACTGCAAGAAAACCAACAAAAAAAAGTATTACAAACCCAGAGTAAAATCAATTCCTGAAAATACCAAAGCCTTTAATGCCAAATTAGATAAAAGCTACGATGGCCTTGCAGACAATAAATTACAAGCCTAATGCAGAAGAGGAAGAAAAGAAATGATATACTTCAACTAACACAATGGAGATTTTACAGTAATTTGCACCCAAGTTCATGTATTCTCATAAGTCATGGCCTTACAAGACAATACAAGTACCACAATATCTTGTTGGAGGGAAATCATGAAAAAATTATGAAACCTAGTTTCGATTGGTGCAATACAATGTGTTAGAATTGAACGTATTATGAATGCCAAATCTAATGTGTCTGATACACCTACAAAAAAAGTGTCAAATTCATGTGGGGTTCGAAGTGTATTGATTTCCGCTTCCATACCCATACAACTTCCCATAGAAATCAATCCAGGGCTTTGGGGGAGTCTGCTATAAAAAGGGTTAGTATCTTTGTTTGCACAACATTAAAAATCCACAGTCAATGCAGTCAAGTAAACATTTAGTGAAAACCTTTCACTGGGAGTAAAAGTTGCCATTATTGACATTTTTTGCTTTTATATTCTTATAAGCCTGTCTTAGAAAGTTAAATTGAGAGAATACCCCAACTCAACTGATATTTTTTAATGTTTCCAAAAACACACTTTTTATAGAAGAAAGGATCAATTCTGAAAAATGCATGATTTAGAAGACCTACCTTTTTGCCCTTTCAAAACAAAAATATGCAAGTAACCCTATCAAATCCAACTTGCACTATTATCGTTGATCGAAACAACCAACGTGCATTTGGTGTCACAAATAAAAAGACTGGCAAAGACAAGAGTTGTGGACCCTGATCAATTCAAAAAGGTAAACATGCCGACGTATTGATCCAGTAATCTATCATATTTAAACTGTCTCCAACCACAAAATCAGTACGTATTCTCCAAAGCCTTCGCTTTTCTACACCTCCTGAAAATCGCTTCTACCGATTGTAAACATGCAATTCACTCGTTAGTAACCAATTATTCCTATTTTGCAAAATGTGGTCCATCTTCCTGGTCAATCTTGAGAACATTAGAAACCACTTAAGAACTGAAAATGGCAACAATAATTCATCATTTAATTCTTACCTGTAAATTGCACAATAAATAATCTTGACTGGAACAAAGGATACCCTATTATTCTAAAGTTGCTTTATGCCAAGAAAGAGAGTACTGGTATTACATTGCAAATAAAATTTCATTTTCAACTTTTGAATAGACACTGTAAATGCTTTTAAGAAGAGAATATCCCCAATCTCCCATCATTTTATTGAATCAACTGTATTCAAGACTACAATCCTTTTATATTGATATCAGAACTCACCTTATTTTTTGAAAATTAATCCTCAAATTTTAAAACTCTCCATTTCCAATTCAACATTATACATACAGTGTATACCCAAGTTATAATTAAATGAAAATCCCCTTTCTATTCAAAGACATGTATTAAATTCTCCCTATCCACAATGACTCGAGACCATGCTCAACCAGATAGACCCTGCTAATTGATCCGGAATACAGGCAGTCTAAAGAAACTGATGGATTTCCATGTTTCCAGCTTTATGGTAATAAGACAGTTGGGACAAGATGGGCAAAACCTCAGTTTTTCATTATTGTATATAATTAACACCTTTTCCACCCAAGTGAACATTTTCATTTAGGCAGGCTTGTGCTTTGGGGGAGCTTCTCTATACTTTCACTGAATTTTGACCAAAACCATCATGAAAGTCAATGTTATTGTGATTATTACATTTCTATAACTATAATACACTGGCAAAACTGTTCCACTGAACAAACCTTTCTATACATGACCTTCAAGGATTGATTGATTGTTTGTTGATTTGCATCCCATTTGAGAATTTTTCACTCATATAGAGACATTTCAAAGTAGAAAACAGACAGTCTTTACACGAAGCCAAGTATTCATATCACAGCACCTTTATGAATAATTTTCTCAGACTGAATGACACTTGGTAGAAATTCTTTTTTTAGTATTGGAAAACTAAATGGAGATCAGCATACTATAAACTTGAGCTGTTATAATCAGGATTTATTTTTTTTTTTGCCAACTCTTGCTCATGACATTTATTCATGCACAATTGTGGTTTCCAGTTTCTTTTATAAAAACCTTCTTTATTACCACCAATATCTGCAAGTGGAATGGTCTGCACTCCTCATATTCAGATATTGCTAGCATATATAACAGTTGGTTTTACATTATCAAGTACATATCTCTGAAAGTATTGGTAAATAGATATTTGTGGAATAACAATTTCTCTTCCCACCCAGTAATACCTTTATAGGTAGAACCATATCACTGTTAGCGGTAGGCTGTTTTTGTCAATATGGACTATAATTTTATTGATTAAATATGATACCATTGACTGTTATGACTTCTGATGCCTATTTCATCCCCATTGTGCAGGTGCTTGTCTCTTTACTATTGTACATGTAGTATAAAGCTACTCCGTGACAGAAACAGTACTGCACAAGCTGGTGGCAATTCCATGAGGGATGATAGTGGCATTAAAATTAATCTTGGATGAGAAGCGTTTCAAATAAAATTTTCCAAATTTTAAAAATTTGAAAGAAAAGTCAATAACAGGGAGTTTCCATGAAACTTCGATCATTATTTGAAGAGATTCAGCAATATGAAACTTTAGAGTTGTCCACATGCAGTTTATATTCCACAAGTAATACAATTTATAGTGTCAACTAGCTCACAGTTATGTACCAAGGGAGAATCATATTTTTGTCAATGTAAAACCTAAAAGTGATCCTTACAACATCGTATCAATTTACAGACCTCTATAAAGCAATTGTTTTTATGTGCCATATGTTGAAGTATTCTATTTTTATGATTTTCCTGTAACACAACAAAATTTTAAGTGCCTTTCTTCAAAGTGCAAGCATGATTGCATTAACTTAAAAATTGTCCTCTCTGTTTTGTAAACCTTTCTGTGTATAATGATGGCAAAATTATAAGGGCTTAAAACATCAAAATTATGCAACACTTTAACAGTGCAAGACAACACAATCAAGTTTAATATTGCAGTGAAGTGGGGTCCTTTCATATCCAGCTGCCATTCAATAAATCTCTTCCAACTTTTGTCTCTTACAAAATTTTGTCAAATGTCTTGAATAATAAAAAAAAATTCCCAGGGAATAAAATCTGAATTTGTGATCTAAGTAAGTATCAAATGATTTCATGGGAACTTGCCTTTCATTATAAGAATATATAATTTTTAAAAAAAAATTAAAATGTTTGTTAAGAATTTAATTTTTTGATATTAAATACCATCAAATTTTAATCTCCCAAAACATTGCTGTTTTTTTAAAATTTATTTATTTTCTTTTACCACAATATACATGTTCTATGTATGTTATTCTATGAATATTGAGGAATCTTTTTTTACCATAAATTATAAAGACACCAATGCAAAGAGGCATTGCATGACTTTCCTGAATCCAACAATTAAACCATCAATTATTTAACCAACACATAAAAAACGACTAGGTCTCACGGAGAAAAATACCTTAAGCAAAGCTTGCAAATCCCCACAAATGATGGCTCAAGTCTGATTTTTCTTGGGAGAAAAAAAGAAATCCAACAGTAGAAATTTGAGTCTTGTTAAGTCCCTATATATTCCGTATGTTCTTGGAACTAACGGATATATAAATCTCAATCCAACGAATTAATCTTCAGAATCGAACATCATCTATTCATCTACCCCAAGGTTCTCTGATCACAAAAAGCCATCTCCTATCTCATTTGTCCAACAATTCACTGCAGTGGAAATCAGAGGCCTGGGGGCAGGATGGAAAATTGATGCAAATTGACTCTGTACTGTCCACCACTTCTATATGATCTCCCTGTGTGCTTATAATGTTCAATAAATCATAAAAAACACAATTGTTCAGTATGCTTAGAGCTAGCTCATACTATCTCCGTCCTTCACACTTGCTAGTATTTCAGAAAGGAAAAAAAGGACCTTCTGATCAATATTTTGCCACAAGATCAGACGGCGATGGCTAATATCCTCGAATTCTACACCAAATCACGGCTCACTCCCTTATCGCCTCCCCTGTATTAATGCAGAATCTTCTAATGGCTGGAAAATTCTTTTAACTCGTTTCTAAGTAGAATTGATCCATATATTGACCAGCGACAATTTTACAGCATTGGGTTATCACAACATATACCTGCCATGAAAAGCTACAGCCATATTCTGGCACATCCAGAAACACAAATAATGTTGATGTCATCCATGCTCAATTAATGCTGGAAAATAATGCCCACTGAGCCTACATTTTCAATGGCAGTTCATTAAATTATTAATTTCCTGTCCAATAAAAATGTCTTTAACAGCGGAAAAATTTATGGAAAAGTGAAAGGAAATTCTCTTTTCCTACGTAAACCCTTAAAAATTGATAATTTAGAGATCTCGCTAAGTGCATGTGTTCTCATTGGAGAGAGCAACTGCTTAATTTAGGTCTATGTCTGAGTACTAGGATATTGAATTGAAGAGCAGGAGTAAATCTAATTGTCACATCAGAAACATGATTGTAATAAAGCTCAATAAGAATCGATACATCTGTCACTTAATTACATCATCTATTGAAGATATAGCCATGTGACTTATTGAGTGTCCAGTTCATTTAGTTCAAAGACAGAAATTTTTAAGATAGGAAATCAATATGTACAGTGTATTTCATATGACAATGCATAGGAAAATCAGATCACTCAAATTCAGTGAAAAATAATCAAAGACATTAAAATACAAATATGTAAACCATTTTGAGCATATCAAGGGATAATAGTAAGCTGCTAAAATTAAAATCAATTGACTTTATCTTCAATGTCACTGTTAATGAAATTTTATGAAATGGTTGACTGGGTTCAAGGGCAACATGCAATTTGCCAGACCCAACAACCAAATTGTTGGCCCAGTGTTATGCCATTTAGTGCAAAATGTCACGATGAAGCTATAGAAAGATTACAACTCTATCAAGTAATTCAGTAGAATTCTGTGCAGTGTAAATCATGACTATCAAATGAAGTTAATACTTTTTTCCAACATTTGAGAACAAAATGGTTTATTCAAATTTGCTTATAAAAAAAGAGAGATTTTTACATTCTGAAACTTCCTGAAATATACCACAAAATGCATTTGTGAAACTACTAGTACTCCTGTCTATTGATAAAATTGAAATCTCTGAGGACCATAACCTTGAAAGAGATAAACCCAAAATCTCTGATGATACTGTTGCTCTATAGGTACTACATAGCTTGAAGGCTTGATTGGAGCATGCATGCATTCCCCCTTTTGAATTTTGAACTAACGTTTGAATTCTGCATTTAAACAAACAGGTTCGACTTTCAAGATTTTCTGAAAATTAGCACTTTGAAATAAATAATACCTGACACTGTAGATCACTTAATTTTCGCGACACCTTATTTTCGCGAGATAGTCATTGACTCTTTATTAGCGAGACAAAATTTTCACGAATTGTGGTCACTGATCTATTGTTTTTTTAAGTTGCAAGAACTTGTAGCCAATCCCATTGTATAAATTATACAATAAAATATGTTCACTGATCTATACAATCTTAAGGAATTCTATAATTCGCGAGAATGAAATTTTCGCGAGCATTCCATCTCGCGTAATTACGCAAAAATAAAGTTCTTGTGAATAAAAAGTGATTTACAGTAATTAAAATATACTTCATTGAATTAACCCACAATATTTTGAAAAAGATCTGAGAAATTATCCATTAAGAGTAACCATGGCATCACTGCTTATACTATCATCAAATAAATGTAGTTAGCACTTAATTGTATTAATGTTAAAAGAAGTCACTTATTAGCATTATCAAGAGTGTACTTTTAACTTATCATCAGATACCATGGCAACTAAAACTTTTTGTTTTGAAATCCAGATTTATTACATGTTGAGGTACATCGCTTTAGATTAACAATTTATTTTGAGATTTAGAAACCATGGTACTCAAAGTCACAAGAGCATATTTCATTATGCATCTTGATCTCTTATTGACCAGATGTTGATGATTTTAAAAAAAAATCATTTGAGACAAAACTAATTGCTGGTGGAGGGTTGCAAATTTAGACCTGTAGTTCCCACTTGTGGCCAACTGGCCATTAAACAATGAGGGGTGTTTTATTGTTACAGGAGCTACCATGACCTGGAGACATCAGCTAAGTATAGACTCTTAAAAAGCACCAGTCCTCACCTAGATCACAACATCAAATTCAAATCTGGTGTGTAAAGATCAACTCCTTGCTTCAATCCGTCAGATAAGGATCAACTCCTTACATCAAACTGCAGAGTGAAATGCTTTAAACTCTGCAACACATGAGTAATATGAAGTTGATTGGTTAATACTCAAGAGTGCTTATAGTAGAGCTTTGAAAACAGGTGGACAGTTATACAGTCAAACTGCAATAGATGAATGCAAGAAACTTAAGCTGCATAAGCCATTTTAAAATGATCAATAGAGCTTAAAATGAATTTGGGTTTTAAAAGAGGGGTGGGTGGGTGTATTTGAATCCATATAAGGTTAAAGAAAGAAAATGACCATGCTCTAGCTTATAATTATTACAAAAGGCAATTTCAAGGCTGGCATTGTTTTTTTTTTAACACTTAACCTCAACAGCATACACAAAGCAAGATTTCAGCAAACATGACTTGCAAAAAATTAATCAATGCATGATCATGACTTAACTGAAGGTGGTACTCTTCTATAAAATTAATAAAAACATGGCAACAAAAAATGACAGAGACAAGCCCCCTCAACCTCTGCATTGGAAGCAACAATGGAAAAATAAAAATGGCAGCAAAGTGCACAACATAGATCACACAGGTAGATCAAGACAAAGTGTGCCCCACAAAGGCTTCAACGGTGGTCCTACTTACCAATGAGAAGCGACTCTGGAATTATAACAAATAACATCCATACATAAAATCATCCTGAGCTCTTATTTTCGAATTGAACTTCAAATCTTTCCTATCTGGATTTATTTTCCTGAGCTTATATTGATAATTAAATAAGTTTGGGGTTTCTTGAATAAAATCTGGTCCCTCTAGTATTTCTCACAGGAATTCGTGATTAAATTCAACAAAATTACCTCTGCCATAGATGTCTTCCTCAGAACTTTAAGACTGAACAGAGAAGAATTGAGTGTTAGCTCCTATATGAGTCAAAATATTGTCACCAAACTGACCTGCCTCTCCCTCATGCTGGCCATACATATTGATTAGGACTTCTTTTAGGCTCTTTTTATTAGTATAAGGATTAACTACTGATTTCTATGCTAAATATGTTATAATGGTTGAGGTTGATTGGTGTGACAAATTAAGAGATCTTCAATATTTAAATAAAAACTACGGGTCACTATACCGTATATCAGATTTTTTCCGCGTCATGTTTTTTCCGCGAATCGGAACCTAAATCAGTATATTAAATTTACGCGAATCAAATTTTCACTATTCCAAAGTCCCAGTGATTGTATTATTAACAATTGTTTAAGCCTATAAAGGAATTGGATGTAAAATGTAAAGTCATTAAGCTTGAATTACTTCATCCGGGTGAGAAACAGATCGATCGACCTTCACTTCGTCATTTTCGGAAGACCTGCTCAGCTGATTACACACCTGTGTTGCGTACCAGCTCTCAAATCCACAGATATTATTTTTTAAGAATTAAACAATCATAGGTCATTTACTGTTCCAAACTGACTAGCAGCTCAGTCTAATTAGTTTAATAGCTTCTCGCAAGGAACGTGACCCATATGATTAGCTAGCTTGTCAATTAGTAAACAAACAATAAGGGCTTATACCTATTACCGGTATCTTGCACTTGTCCTCTGATCCTGCTATTTCTACCCTCTACGATACAAGCATTAAGAAATAATTCTATTACAAGAAGAAAATTTGTATTAAATTTACGCTGTTTTATTTTCCGCGATTCAGAACTCGTCGCGAACAAAGCGGAAATCGGATACACATAGTAAAATCCTGATATACGGTATAAACTAGCTCTCTTGTTTTCTCCCTTAAAAGGGGTCTTTTTTGTCTTCATCTTTTATTTCTTTTTTTTGTTTTTGGTTGATTTAGGAGTACTCTGGTAAATCCCCAGTAATGATGATAGAATAATTTTAATGGCTGCAATCACAATTATCTTGACAAGGAAAAGGGATGAGAACTGTGGAGTCTTTCCAGTCCATCGTTTGAGCTTTAACTTAACAGCACGCAATATCCCCCCTCTGTCATTTGTATTCATTACTTTATTTAGGACGAGCCATTGATTTAGAACCAAATCTGCCCTAATCTTCAGACATCAGACAAGAAAAACAAATTTAGACCTAAACTGGAATGAAAAAAACCAGAAGTCTCTGTCAAGACTGAAGCTCTACTGGTTTGTACTTATAATAATGAAAGAGGAAAGTAGCAGTTGGGATAAAAAACTTTACAAAAGAAATAAATAGAATAATGACTAAAACCGATACACAGAATTATGTATCTTAGTGTAGTCTACTTGTGTGCCAAGTTATACTGAAATCAGACCAAAACTGAAGAAGGAGTAGCATTTTAAATGTATTTCAAAGAAATTTCTTTTTTAAGTAACAATAGCAACACCGTTCATTGAAACAAAAACCTATATATAGAATTATGTATCTTAGTGTAGTCTACTTGTGTGCCAAGTTATATTGAAATCAGACCATAACTGTAGGAGTAGCATTTTGAAAAATTGTTTACAGACGGACAGACAGACAGACAGCTAGACGGACGGACGACGGATGCATTACTATCGCATAAGCTCTTCTGGTCTCTGACCAGTAGAGCTAAAAACTGTGCTCTTGTACTATTAAGTATATTGAAACTGAAAATCCTCTTGATTCTAGCTGGTAAGTTAATGCTTATGATCATGCATGTTTTTTTACTATTCTCTATGCTTTTATTTCATGGAAAACCATTTATCAAACTTCTCTCTAATTTTTCTTAATATGGTCTGAAAACAGATTAGCAAATTTATTTTCGAAGCTAGGGCAGACACTTTTCTTTGGCATTTCATCTGTATTAATCTTTTTTCTTCCAATAAATTTTTACAGAACTGTCTGCAGAATGCTACATTACACAACTTCAAGAAATCAAGTAGTTTCTTTACAAAATATATTTCAAAGAATTAGATGACCGCTAGCTCAAATTAAATCCTATCATAAGTTCTTAGATCACCAACAATAGTATAATTATATAGACCGCCTTTCCAATTGATAAGATGAAAATGTCAGAGTTAATACAATAGCAACTTAAACACAACTGCAGTACAGTAAATCTTTCTGTCCTGGAGGGAAATGATAAGTTAACATTATTTTATTGACAAAAATTCTGTCTCTGTATCCCAAACTAACTGTATAAAACCCACAAACGATTAAGATTTGAAAAACTTTTTGACGAAGACTTACCACGTTTGGTCTGATCTTGGCCAGTTGTTTCTCCATTTGTAGCCTCTCTTTGGCTGCCTGTTTGATTATGGTCACCAGTTCCTCCTTTTCTTCGTACATTTGTACATTCTGTTGACAGAAATCACAATTCAACATCATAAAACCCCCGTAAAACTGCTACAGATCATTTGTTCACACTCCATCCTTGCAGAAGACATGATGAACCCTATATGCTGCCAACACTCCTGCTAATGACAGCACTATTAAATCTCACAGGTATATATAAATCTACACGTAATTTCCTTCACTTTTTATATACAATGGTACTACTTCCTCTTAAATCTGTCGATACATCTTTTGATTGAATAACATCTCTTGCTGTGGGATGATTTAATTTAAGACAGAATCTTGTTGTTTTGCGCGAGTTCTGCTTAAGTAAGGTCTCAGGTGAGAATGATATTGTATAGGCTGTACACGTTATCAGCCGTAGATGATAATTTGATAAATACTTTATCTTGGAAAAACATGACATTTCAAATCCTTCAGAATATAGATATCAATAGTTATTTGTTTTGTACATACATGTACAGACTAATGAAAGCAGTCGTTATATATACTGCAGAACCTAGCCTTAATTTAATATTTTTCTCTTTGTTTTAAATTAATTTTCATCAACCACTATAAGGAAGACACTCCCTAGTACGATGCAATTAAGGATTTTTTTCCACAGTTTTTAATATTTTGTTCATGATAAAATAGCAGAAACAAAAAATAAGAAATACGCCAGTTTCGAGATTGTAACTCTCCTACGATAGAGGCGCAAAAAGTACCCATTTCAGCATGGAGGTGGGACAGGTTGTCTCTGTATACAAACATGCATAAATAAAAGAACGATATTTACGGTTCTTAAAATTTGCTAAATGTTATAGAAAGATAATAATGTTCAGCAGTGATGCATTTGATGATTTATCAAGCTCAACTATGCATATTTACAATTCTACTATTAATTTTCAGGTACTTGAAAACGAAAGAAACGTCGTAGTTTTTATAAAAAGTAACCGAATTTCTTGATTGTACGAATATTTTCTAAAAAGTTAGTGTTTTTAAAGTCATAATAAGGAAAAGAATCAATATGTCATTAAGATTCCCGACGTAATCAGATGCATGTGCACCGTATTTATCAGAGGTCCATATCTCTTCCCTCGTCTGAAAAGTCTCACATCCACTGATATTTTCTTTTTTGTTTCGATTTTTTTGCTTCAAAAATGATGCCTTTACTTTAATTAGGTTATTCTCAAGTTGTAGAGTGCATCCTGACAATTGTGTAGTAATGATAAACCGGTATATCAATGATGCAATGTATCCAACATACACAGTATCAAATATCTGTCCCACCTTTTTGTTTACGCGGCAACGAAACTCCCCTCCTCAACGAAAGAGCGCACCAAGGGAGATAATCTTGAAACTTGCGTATTTGGTACACATAGTTCCTTGGTGCTGGACTATAGTAGTGATTGAAAAATACTACGGTTTCAACAAAATTTGTATATGCATGCATGGCCATCATTTTTCATGGATTTGGCAGTATTCAAGGATTCATAAATTAATGGAGAATGGTCCAAACAAATAAATTTTTTGGCCACATTTTTTTTAGGGCATATAAATATTAAAATAAAGTTGATTTATTTTAATAAATAATCTGCACCATAAAAACATGTTTAATATATCAAACTAACCTGAGTTTTTTTTTTTTCAAGTCCTGCAGATTAATTAATAAATACCATAGCCATTAAAAAACTGTTTTAATCCCAGTGGAAAGATTTCCTTGAAAATTATAGTTAGGATGTAAAATTTTGCTCGTTGCACAATTCCTTCTACAGCATAATGGAACTGTTAAAAATAAGTATTTTTCTTCCCTATGAGCTTGCAAGAATGGATCTCTATTTTCAATCTTGAATTTTTTTTTTGCATCAAAATAGATCATTTTGCCATAGTTTATATCGATCCATATAAAGTTTTCAAAAAAAAAAAAAAAAAAAAAAAGGATATTTAAAATATTGATGCAATTATCATCAGAATACAAAAAAAATTAACATCAAAAATATTGAAATCACAAATTTTTATACAATCAGATCCTTAATTGTTTTCTTTCAATGTTTTCAAAACTATGACGTGAAAAACATAGACTGCACGTTTTCCAGCACAGTCTATATTAGTGAGGGACAATAGCCAACATTTACCTCCGGACCCAGGAAGTCGGCATTGCTGAGTGTATCTGCCAACTCCTGACATTTTTTGCGTAGTTCCTCAATCTCACGGTCCTTGGCCAGCATGGCCTTGGCATGGTCTGCTAGATCCTTTGCCCTCTGCCTTGCGAACAGTTTCTTCATATGGTCAGATTCTGGTGGACTCATTTCTTCTTTTACCTTCTAAAAGCAAAACAAGAAAGTCATGTCATCTTCATTGTTATAAATAAATTGTATAGTTATTTTTTTTATTGCATATTATCTTATTTGATTGAAAATAAGATTATTGCAAGAAGTCCATTCAGCTTTTCAATCATGCATGATCAAAATTGTGTTCTAGCTCTTAAGCTTCCTATACAGATAGAGAAAAAAAATCAGTAATATCTGTTATACACTGAACAAAGAAGTACATGATACTGCTTATTCATCTTTCTTAGAATTTATGTACCAGCAATAAATTTCCTTTTTTGGGCATATTTTAAAAATGGTAGTTATCTGGTAGCCATATCATACCTTCATGTTTTCTTGCTGCAGATGCTTAGCTTTCTCTTCCAGACGTCTAGCAATGGCTGCCAGTTCCGCATTGCGTTTTTTCAGAGTTTTGATTTTCTCTTCCAAAGGTTTCTGGTCATCTTTTTGTCGTTTCTGAAGAATGTACATAGATTTATATAAATATTGAAATTTAACAAAACTTGGGCACATTATATTGATGAAATTCAAAAATAAGATATACAGAACTAACTAAATACAAATCAAAAGATAGAAAAAGAAATGTTTAAGAATTCAATTAATGCATTACAAAAACTCTTTGCCTTGGTTTATTTTCAAACATGATTGCAAACCATATTTTTTTTTTTTTAAATTAACTTTAAATGTGCCCTTAGTCTATATGAATGACACTAAAGATATACCAGCCATTTTTGTAAACCTACGAAATGTATGGAATTCATTGTGATATAGTATTTCTTCAAAGCAAAATTATCTCGTCATCACGACAAATTGAAAACCTCTTTCTACCCATCAGCTATAAGAATTCTAATAATTATTAGAGGAACAAGTTGATTCTCTTTAGTCTTTATCTTCTTTATAAAAGAATTATATGCTTGTCACTTGTATAATTTTCAAGACAAAAAGCATAAATTACTTCCACAATCTGACATTCCTACAGGGAAGTAACACACTATTAGATTTGCGACTGGAACAAAATGAAATGTAGGACAATTTCTTCCAAAATTTACAATTCCATGGTGTCCACATAAACATATCAAATACTTATAAGAATGTTTTCACATTAGAAGCGTCAAGTAATTTTCAAAGATTATGTTTGATGCATAGGTGTAATTCAATTCAATTATGTTACATCTTCCTCTTCAGCTGCAGTATAGTCTAGGGAGTCTAGGATCTATCAAGATTGTTTTGTGATACATAAATGTGTCACATATATAAAGCTATACACTATTAATAATCTTCCCAAATTCATGATAAAATTAATCACCCCATAACTGCATAATTTTATAATGTACGGGATATGTAAAATAATGTATATAATTTATGTTCTTAAACCAGGTTGCAGCTTCAATTAAAATTGTATGCATGCAAACCCTCAATCCCACATATCCTTCAAAAAATACTTTGCTGTTATAAACCCTTCAACCCAGATCTGAAAAGCATGATTAGTGTATTCTACAAATATTTTTCCCAAAAACCATGCAATTCTGAATTTTAAGATGTCACATCACCATTTAGTCTACTGTTTTTGGCATTGTATTTTTGCTAAAGATGTGTAAATCATCACATCGTTTACAAACAGCTCCAGACTTACATTATATTAGGACAGGGAAACATGTAACGCCTAATATAAACACTGAAATACATGTACTCCAAATAATAAAATTAATTGTAGAACATGTATATCCTAAAATGGAATGATATATAATTCTATTTATAGATGGGAATCAATTTGTCCCCCACCCCAATCTTCACCCCACCCCTTTGCAAATAAACAAAATTCACAGGATCATACATAATATATACTTTTTTTACTTAAAATTGTTAACCTGGTAGCAGTGAACATTCAACAAGCTATAGGGTATTAAGGTTATATAATACATAGATAATGTGTATACATGTTTGTACCGATATGTATATATATTTATATTCAAGGAGTGCCTTCTATATCTGATTAAAAAGAATGTCAACAATGTTTTTAGTAGTGACCTACCAGTCTATATTGATCATGTCCAAATATCATAGTCTGTAGCCACAGCTATTATACCTAGTATACTTTAATTACCAACCAATCAACAAAACCAATATTTGATTTACAGTTAATGTATATCATGATTGCATGCTCCTTTGACCAATTTCTGATTAGTACAAGGCTCAGTTAATATATAATACATACACAATGACGTTTTTTAAGTAGTGGCTGTTGAAAATTCTGACCATTTGGTCATAATATAGGCAAAATCATTTTTCTTTAGCTATATATGTATAATTTACACACATGCCATCTTTTGATTATATTTGGAGTACAGTCCTGCACTCTCAATGCAACTGATCACGGTTTACCTAAATCAAAAACACGTGTCTTAACTAAGTTAAGGACAAGAATTTTACTAATTAAGGAAAATATCTACATGAAAACATATATAGCTACTAGAGAAAATGTGTCTACATCATATAAACTGTCTTGGAGAACACATAGAAGGACCCATTTTGTCATAAACCTGTCAAAGACAAGAAACCTTTATAATCAATGGACAAAACTCCTGTCAATTTGACCGCTGCCACCAAGGGGATTTCTCTTTTTAGTACTCTGCTTCATGCTGTCCGACTATAACTCAACGATTAGTAAAAAGTGAGAGGAAAAAATCAGAAAAAATTTTACCTTCTGGTTCAGAGTTTCGTGCCTCTGGAAAGTCAGATGTTAATAAATTCACTGGTCAGTTTATAACAATATGTGGTTGTGTTTTGTTTAGCCCAGTACTGATGACTTGAACAACAAAATAATGCCCCCTAGACATTAGATGTTCACTGTCAATGTGATTCACGCCACACTTTTTTTTTCCACCACATTTGACACAAACCCCCTTTTCCCTTAAAATTTTTGTTTTGGGCCAGGGTCAATACATGTTCAGACTGAAAACAATACATGGCATCATATTCTGTCAATTTTTTGTCTGCACCATGTGTTGGGTGTATTAAATCATGTGCATCATGGATATTTATAGTCATACAGGTATTTCACAGACAAAGGATCAAAAAGCACAAAAGGCATCTTTTGGATCTCTTAATTTTTGTAAAGATTGATAACATTTTAATAAATGTCTATCAGTAAATATGGTGTCATAAAATATGCAGACATTCTGTGAACTTTTTTTGTCTCAGACTTTTGGATCATTAAGATAAGTTGTGATATCATGTTAGATGATGGGGCATATGTCCACATGTAAGTTATTGTACAGAGATAAAAGCTATTGTTTTTGTGAACTCTTGACTTTGAGAGTCCAGATGACCATTTGATCATCAATTAAACAAAGATCTTATCCTGATCTGAGGAGAAAAAGTCTTTTGTTATGTGTTGAAATGGTATATATGTCGTCTGGGTTTGAGAGTAATGACTTAGAGGAAAATACCTGCAGATTAACATTAGTATCAAATTTTAATGGTGATTAAATTACACTACTCATCAGCAACAATACTGTAGCTGTAATTTTATAGCTTGAAGCCAAACCCGACATTTTTTCATTTTTTTTTTTTTAAATTTGCATCCTTTTCTTTCTATTTGCAGTTGGCAATCAGAGAGGGAATGATTTGGATGTTAAAAACTTATCAATTTCTGCCTAATAGGGAGAAACGATGGTACAGGAAAAAGATCAAAGAAAAAATGGCAGGCATATTCTCCTGTGATCAATATATGTAATCAACCACCATTATCAGGTAGCAAGAGAAAAATTATTTTCTAGTGCCCAATAAAATACCAGGGTTTATATCACAGTTAATGAAAGTGACTCATTGCGACATGCAGAGTTATCTCCTCTGGCAATTGGAAATGAACATGTGATAATTATATATAAACCGTTGGCCAATGAATTTTAAATTGGAAGAAATGCAGATACTGTGGTGTGAAATAATAAGTTATCTGAAAAAGTCTCCCCCATCATAATGTCCGAACTTCCCTCGATCTAATCATTCAGCATTGGTTATTCTATGCTTTAATTGCTACTAGAATTTCTATGACCTAGCTACCATGTGTATAATATCAATTTAATATTTCTTTCAAGATTCTGTAATCAGAATGCGAGTCGTTTATAAATGTTTATTATTACTATCTATGGCAAAACTCCAAGTAATCTATCAAGCGATTATTGACAAATTACCTGCCCTTTTGTTAACCTTTATTAATTTGTACTACATTTTATATGTGTATTCAACCATCTGAGCAACTTTTGATGAGGTCCATTTGCTAACTATAATGTTAGCTTACCATAAGAAAACTATAAGTTCCTGTATTAGACTAATAATTCAAATCATGTGCATCTTTTTTTGTTATTTACGTATCACAGAAGTTCAGGAAATAATGTGCTTGAGAAAATTATTTTGCAAAATTTCCTTAAATATTGATTTAGATTTCCAGGGTAAATGCATGAATACACATACATATGTGCAGAAAAAAATTATCTTTGTTTACATAATTCTTTAAAAAGTATATGCGCACAACTTATAACTTTCAGATTTAGAAAAAATATATATGCCATGCCTTCACTAATGTTTACAAGAGTGACAATAAAAGATTCTATTCTACCAGAAAGTGCAGAAAGTGTACTTTTTTTTTTTAGCTTTGTGGCACCAGCATAAATAATACACAGGTACTTTAGCACACGTATAAACTTCGAAGATTAAAGCATTAAGTATCCTTTCTAATTTAATCACCATTTAAAGTTTAACGACATAATTTAGTCCACATTGTTAAGTGTTTCAGATTAGAAGTTGATCCTTGTTTTTTAAATGCATATCAATAACACAAATAAGGTAAAACGTTTAGGTCTGCCAATGTTTGGCTTATAAATTACGAGCAACATTGCAAAGGATTTGCATACCAATTTGTATATCAAATGCACGTTATAAATATAATATACTGCACAAATACTCAGTTTACATGCAAAAAGTATTGAACCTATCTTGTGACAAAATGAAAGTTGTCATGTGCCAGATCTATTCATAATTCAGCTAGGGCATTGATTTTCAAATAAATCAAATCATTGAAGACAAATGAGCAATCAGTGATGTTAAAAACATTACCAGATATATCATTTCAATTAATTATTTAATTGCTGGTAAATAGATAAAAGTAAAAACTGGTATTTTGTCACTCTCATGTACATGTACATGTATGTGGTAAATATTATATTTATAACGGAGTTGAATATTGCGAGCTTACCAAGGAATCATTTTCCGTTTTCAGGAGACCAATTTTACGTTCGAGCCTTTGCGTCTGAGCCTGAAGCTCAGCAATTCTTTTCTGAAGGTGACGGTCTTTCTCTTCCGACGATCTTCGATTCTGCAAAAAAAAATATTGAATTCAATTAAAAACAAAAAGTCATTAGAAATCAACCCTTTACAAAACCCTTCTCCTATTTCATACAGTAACACAATATACCCACCATTATTGCTGCCTTATGGGTTCTATTATTTTCCAGTTCAATGGCATTATATTACCAATGCCTTACACTGGGTACATCATTTTGCAGGTCTAACCTATCAATGGAGGTTTTAATCTATATTCCCTCGAACAAATCAATCAAATGAGAACTGGAAACACTAGAAACTCTAACATTAACCCTGAGATGTAGTGGGTATATACACTTGACAAATGAAGCAGGTGACTTGTCAAATGTTTACCAATAATTTAAAGGTAGACCCTGCATAAAAAAATTCAAAATTGTAAAAATCAACAGGAAAAATTTCCCAATAGTCCATTCAATCCTGATAACAAAGAAAAATCAGGTTGTTGTGACTAAGAATGTATACTTATGTATGTATATATTTTTTGTGTCCACAAACTTGTAACTCTTTGAACTTTTTCACACACAATCTATGCATTTCATTCAGTATTAACTCTGTTTCAATGAAGAATTGATCCCTATTCCAACATTTGAACACAAAAAATCTTATTTTCCCACTAGTACAAAAACTTTTTTGTAAGCAGACTTCTAAAACTTACTTTAGATATATAGTCTTTATATCAACTCAGTTATATATCCAGGAAATAGAATTCACTTTAACATCATGCAGTTATGAGGAAAAATCAGCTGCAAATGCAGGTATGTATTATCATAGTACGTATACAAGACACAAGTCCAGATTAAGATAAGTCCCTATATATACCCTTTCACTTGTATCAGAAACATACATACCATCTACATCAGAAATAAACACAAGCTCAACCCCATGCAAACATCCGGAACATATTCTGTTTGATAAGCCATATTTCACTGAAAGGTAAGAGGGATGAGGCACACCATATGGTGACGAACTGATTCAATCAATAGAAAGGTACATTTATCATATAAATTTTATAGATTTTTCCATCATTTCAATTTTTTCCCCCTATTGGACGGATTGACAGGTTGCTCGGATTGTGAATTAACAGTTGTCCACTCAAACAACTGGGTCAAAGGTCAAGGGAAAATACACAGGTGTAGATTATTTAAATGTACATGTAACTTTATTCAACAAGAAAAATGTTCAAAATACATGTTCCTGTATTTACAGTCAAATGTAAAAAAAAAAAATTTACATACTTGAAGCTGCAGGGTCATTTATAGTCACTTGTTAGCAAATATAAGTGCACTAGACTAAATCCCCCAAATTGATTGACCCCCTACCCTTAGACACACCATGACCTTATAAATACACACAAAAATTAAAACGGACATTAAGAATTTACATTAGTTGACCAATTGCAAGTTTCCGTCATCTATTCATTAAATTTTTTTTTCCATATTGAACCTTCTTAATGTATTTGGACCCTCTGATAAGAGAGATAACCCTAACTGGAATGTCTCTTGTTCCTGTATGAAATTTTCAAATTTTTAAGGATATTTCTTACAAATTTTGCTGACAATGGCTTACATTAAAATATCAATGAAAAATTCAAAGTATACAAAATGGTATACAAATGACCAAGTCCGAAAAGGAATTTATTTATACTGACATCAAAGAAAAATCACCTATCTTCATCACCTCCTGTGCCTTAATTAAAATCTGTAACTGTATATATACTACCGCAGTCTTGGTCATTTTACATGTAGATCAACCTATCAGTCACCTAGAGAACCTAGGTAAATACCCACATAAAGTACACTTAACACAGAGATATTACTGGATCAATAAATAATTACAAGTCATTTACAAGAATACGGTTTATTTAACAGTAACGAGAGACTTAGATGGAAAGCGACCACAAGACCTAATAGTGAAAGATCTGAAATTAAACGGTCACCAATTTATTCCAAGTACATTAAAGCTATCTGTGACATACCCCCGGTAATTCAATATGATGGAATCGTAATTAAATATAATGGATGAAAGAGTGATTATCTATCTTAAGGTTTGTGTTTGTTCCAATAAACAAAACAACACTATACTTTGTAGAGGGATTGGGGGGTGTTTTTGTGTGCCCCCCTTACTGTAAACAAACTTTTATTTGTGTCATCTTTTATTCGCGATTCATCAGTTTGAAATCAATCCGTGGCAATTAATTTTCATGAATAAGGAAACACTTTCTACAAAAACAAAGGAAAATAAATGGATCGCAGCGATTAATATTCGCGACTTAAAGTAATTCGCGAAACTTTCGCACGCAAATAAAAGTTGGTTTACAGTATTCCATAGAATAAATAAATTTTTCAAGGCTTTTGAACATTAAAATGTCAATTTGGGGGTGGGGTAGGGGGTATCCTTATATTTTATGTCAAAGATTGACACACAAATTCTTCATTATAATCCAAATAGTTTCATTCTCTTTAAATCTTGGGGTTAATAATATTCAAATATTCATGAATCTCTATTGTCATTTTTCTCAAGATATCATTTTTATAGCTTAAACATTAGCCTGTGCTATTTCCATTTTAGGCTCTTTACCAATCTACGTTTATAACGGTCCTTCATTAACTTCACCCACAAAAGATTTCCTGCTTTAGTAAACATACATTATGTACATAAATCAACAAACAAGTTTATCTAAAGGAAGTCAACAATGGTTCCTCCTAACTAAACGTACAAGATCGACCCAAGTTTTATCATCTATATGATAATGCGGAATGCCAAGTACTGCGGATACACTTTGTGTGACAATCACTCTATCAGAATGGGTAAATCGTCAACCGTTAACAAACAATGTTTGAACGGAATTTGAACAAATGGTTTGATTTTTATCATATCGCCTTGTCATGTTTTGAAAATTTTGGTGATCAAGATGATTGAGAAAATTCTAGTGTTGGCAACTTCTACCGATTGAAAATTAAATGGAATCTTTCTTTCTTCTGGGTATATGGTACAGCTAAGTGACAAGTCATGTTCAAAAGGGCTTAAATCAAGCACACTAAATTTTTTTTTATATTTATATGCATTCCAAATATGAAGATTGAAAATTTAATAACTTTTGCAAATGACTTATCAATGTAACATATATTTAATGTTAAATATCAAAACAATTAATCTGAGAACTATTTATACGATTATATTGTTTGAATGTGAAATTAAATGCCACCTATGATATTTACAAGTGAAATATATATTAACTGTCAAATTGAAAAGGGTTCGAGAGATCTTAAGTGATGGGCCCATATAAATATCTCAATGGAAAAAGAGAAGAAAAATTCCATACAGACAGCGGGAGAGAACTTAATACGACTATGAAAGGATCATTATTTGATCCTGTGCCCTACATACACAGTGAAATATTTAATCTTGTCAACCTTATAAACCAGGCATCTTCAGAACAGATTTCCAATGGCTGGGCCCTGAAATCGATAGATTAGACTGCAAGCAGGTAGTGAAGGCATTTTGTGTGTTTATATACCTGAATTGCTGAGCTTCTAGATCTGGTATCAGAAAAACTTCTTGCCCATATATTAGCGTACAAAGTGTTTCAAGAATTTAACATAGGTGAAGGGGACAGATATCAAATTAAGAGAGGTGTTGTATTGCACTGAAAATTTTATTTATTTTACAAGGTTCATATACATACATGCATGTACACTGTGGGTTGTCTCTTGGCATGCATGTAGCAAGTGCATCTGACAACAACAAAATATCAACCACAACAAAGTTCAATAAAGGTACGAATCCATTAACAAGGACATGGTGCACTGATGCAGTTGTAGACATGCAAGAGGGGTGGCTTACCTGAAGAACGGAGGGGGGAGGATGATACATCCTCTCCTCTTTTTCCTCCTCGACATAGGTTCGTGTTGGCCGACGTTCGAGCATACATTCCATTTTCCTCTATAGATTTGCCCCACTCAACATTCACAAAGCATTAATTAATTACACAGCGCTCTTCTAATTAATAAAACACTACACTCCAAATTCAAAACTAAGCCATCCACTGTTAAGTTCCCCTGGCTTGGAATTAAAATTCTGTGTATTTCAAACTTCATCAAAGGGTAGGCTCATATTGAACTAAATCAATTAATCCCCTTCTTAAATGGCTCACAATCAAGAATAATAAAATAATCCTAACATACACCCTGAATTAATTTCTTTTTTTTCGTCTGTATATACACATATGCTAACACTTGAAACGCAGGACCAAAAAAGCCATGACTTGAAGCAACGATCCATGAAAAACACCTGGTTTATTTTTAGCCACAGGTACAATAAAAAGGTATATCCCGGACATGCAGTGACAGACCACGGCAAAGGAATGTGTCCTCAAAGTCATTAAAAAATATCTTTTTGATAACTTCCTGGACTTTTTTCAGTCTAATTCAACCATATCATGTAAACAAACATCTTTCAAGGCATTTAATTTAATATCTTTATCTACTTTTCAGGCAAATTTTACAGTTACTTCACAAGAAACTAACTGATAGGGAAGCTATGTTAGATAACTGTTGTAGAAGTTATCCCCCTTTGTATAACAGTTGCTGGCACACAAAAGTCTGCATTCAGGGACTTCTAACGAAGTGTTGACCCACTAAATCACTGTGGCCAATGACAGGTGAAAGTTATTGCCTAATAATGTGATTACTTGGGGGTGTCTTATCAGCCATTTCTGTGGACAACCTGAAATTTCTGACAAATTGATCATTCAAGAAAAGATAACTAAGCAAATAAACACACATCTTCAAATGGTCCACTTTTTGGGCCACTTACTTAAACCAAGGTGATAAAAATCAATGATTTAGTTTACTGGTCAGCTTAAAGAGCCATAAAAAAGCTTAAGAGTGAAGTTGTTCAGAGTTTGTATGTTCAAGGCCTGAGGTGTTGTTGAGGTATAGATGAAAAGTCAACAAAAAATCTCTCTTGTAAACAAACATGATTAAACATACACCAGAGGCCAGCCCGGTTTAGTCACCCAGTATCTTAGTACATGTACTGTTGAAATTAATCCGTTATTTCTTCTTTTTTTTTGAGATGTATTCATTAGCCTAAGGTCACTTAAAAGAATCTCTATCTATACTCCCTCTAATAATGCTTCATATCAAGATTTAATACGGTTCATAATAAAACATGAATTTCAAAAATTAAAACTGATATTGAAAATAATATGTAGTGTATGAAAAACATGTGTAAAAACTGGAATATCTTTCAATATCATGCCTTCCTGTAGAAAATTCGTAATAATTTCATTTCAAAAAGAATCATATTACATCTGTCTATAAATGACCATTATTATTAACCAACTTTAAATCGTGTGCGAGAAATATTCTTGAGTGAGTTTCATGACTTCATTCCTTCAATTCGCGAATATTTATTGCCGTGAACCATTTATTTTGCTTTATATTAGTAGAGAATGCTTTCTTGGTCGCGGAAAGTAGTTGTTGTGGATTGATTTCAAACTGATGAATCGCTAATAAAAGATAAAACAAATAATAACTGGTTTACAGTATACAGATGTATCAGTTCATGTATTAACAATCAATGTAATTGTACTGAGTAAAATTGAGTGATTATAAGTTTTTCTTCCAATCAGTAGGGTGAATTCACCATGCATCGGATACCCTTGTACTTCAACAAGTTCTAGCGATATCGCTACCGACGGAAAATTATCAAAATGGAGTTTAACATTTAGTTTGTGATTAAAATATCAATTTGGGACACAATTATATGCCCTTTATTTAGAAAATATCCTCAAAAATCGAGTTTTTAGGAATAACTCAAAATTCACCATGGATCGGACATTGTTTACCATGCATCGGACAGACGGTATTTTGACTGGATAAATATCATACCTTTATTAAAGTGCTTTAAAATCCTTGATATGGATATATTTTTATCTTTTATCTAAGAATTAACCCTCAATTTAAATCTAATTGACGAAATCGTTGCACAAATGTAGAACGATTTAAGAGACCTCACTCTGCCTTAAAAATGCTTTAAAATGCTTATAATGCGGTAATTCGCGCCTTTTTTCATGGTTTATCATACTCTGGTTTGTAGAAATAAATTGAGTCAAATTCCAGACGTCATACATCGATAACCTGTATTTTGACTGAAAATATAGAGTTTTTATTTTCCTTTTCCGCAAAAAACAGCTATCAGCTGGGTTCTGTATGAAAATGGTAGTGCTTACCTTTGCATCGGAAAGTGTCCGATGCATGGTTAATTTGTGTCCGATGTATGGAGAAATGAACATACTAGTGAAAACCAGCTTTTAAAAGAATTATACGAACATTGAAGTGAAATTTCTTTAAAATTTATGTAAAATTATCAATCTTTGACTTTATTCACCAAAGTCTGCCTCGTTCCGTTGAAGTCGAATTTTAAGAACGATAACTCTAAAAATCGCAAAATCTTAAATTCCTGGTTGTTCCCCTTTGATGATGTAAAATATGACGTAACTTCAAGGCCATTCTCGGGGTATTTTTATCACAACATGATAATAACAATCGGTGTCATTAAAAAATTTAAGTCTTCAGCTTCAAGACAGAAACAAATAAATACACGGAACTCTTAAGTTGAAAGAGAGTTTATTGTCTAAAGTTGTCCGATGCAAGGTATGTGTCCGATGCATGGTGAATTCACCCTATATGATTTCGCATTATATAGAATACACATATATGTAGTTATAGTAAAGTTAAAATATGATAATTTATAACTTCCATTTCAGTTTTTTATTTATAAGCATCAAACACAGCATTTCAGGACTATTAGTAAGCATCAGGATTGTGGTGTACAAGTGATTTTTAAAAAAAAATATACTTCATATATTATCTTCGGGGAAGCTTAAATGTGTACCAATTTATTGGGTTTCAACTGGGCAAACACTTGGTTATTTGGAAGCAGTTCTCCTGGTAGTTCAAGGTAGAAAAGAATATGGTTTTAAAAAGTGTGTGGTGAAAACTTTTAACAAGAGGTCCATAGGCCACAAGTGACAATGCTCACCTTAGTCACTTAGCTCACTCACTACTCCCTCTCCTCCCTGCTCTCTCTGACATATAAACCTAATCTCAGTCAAGTTGGATTTCTAATTTGACAAAATTATAGACTATATCCAAACTTCAACATCAGCTGCAAATAGAAATACATCTCAGTGTTTCAAGAAATCTTTATGTCAATTGTGTAGAGGGTGCTAATGCCTATAATGAAGTGTAATCTTTCTACGTTTCTCCACTTCAAAGATTTTTACAATTTAAAAATCTGTGACCTTGATCTTTTCAAAAGTATCCAGAGTTAAGGTCAGGACATACCGTAAAACATGATTTTTATTTCAACTATGTATCTAATATATTTCTCCTACAGACTAGAATAATAATCTTGTAAGACTGTGTCCTGTCTGTGCCCTAAACTTTAGTTAATTATGACTTTCTAAGTTTCTGAGTTATGAGTTACATCCAGAAAAGAAATTAATTCTCTCTTATTCCTTCGCAGAACTCAGTCAAGTGCAGTAAAACCTTAAGCACCTCGTGACTTATTAAATTTTAAAAGATTAATCAGAAATTCCAGTGCTCTTGTTAAAATGGTGTTAAAGAAGTATTTCTATCGTATCTTTTATAGGGGAGAAAATACAGATACATGGACATATATAGATTCCAGTTTGATCCAACTTTTCTTGCTGGGTGTCTAACATTTCCATCTTAATTCCTCAGATGTCAGGACTTAAAAATAACACCAAAGCCTCATTACTTGTGCAAGTTGTCGAAAAGTAGACAACATGTACCGGGTACTTGCAGACCGACAAGAGACAAACTTTGATCAGATAAACCCATTTTCAATGAGTCTCTGGCTAAGATTAGCCATTGAAAGACAGCGACATTAAAAGCAAGGAGAAAACACATCTGATGGCAATTAAAGAGGAATAACTCTTGCCCTTTCCCATGCAAGCACACAACATTCTGGACAAGTTGTCTCCCTTACCTTGAGTGGAATAGCTGATTTGGATTTTTGAAATGATACTCTATTCTTATGCTTCTGAATAAAAAATCAAGACATGATTACTTAAAAATGACACATGAAGAGGTATTGAGATTGTTTTTCTTGGAAAATCAACCAGAAAACATTGTGTTTTGATATATATAACTCATTCTTCAGTACTGAGTTCAGATTTGTGACCAAAGGGTTATTTTTTAAAAATAATCAATTTCATAATTTATGTATATTAATTGAGTCAGTACCCTTCCTGCTTCTGAAAAAAATTGATGGGAAGATAATCTGAAGTCTTAAAGAGGAGATAGGTGTCCAAATGTACAAGCATGTCTGAAATTTTATGTACGTAACTTGGTGTCCACAGTGACTGTTTTTTAAATCAATAAGCTATTCTTTTCTGGTGAATCCTTTTTGAAGTATATAAACACTAGTTTGCATGTTTTATTGCATGACTTATTTCTGCCTTATTCCATTATAATTAGAAAATATATCCAAGAATACCAATGGACACCGTTACTTACATAAGCACTAAACAAGTAACATGTTACTAGAATTTAACAAGTTGTTAAAATATGAAAATAATGTAATCAAAAAGGTATGATGAAATCATGTTTAATTTTATATTAAATGGAATTTATTTAAAAAGTCACAATTTTTATTTCTAGTTTCAAAACAGGAGAAATTATGTAAGTAACATGGACATCTAACTCCGAATCAGGCTTTAAAAACGAACAAAAAAATAACAAGACAATCGAACACTTGTCTTTAATACTTTTAATATTTCATTTCAAAGCTTAATAATAGACTAGCTTTCAAAGAGAATTAATGCAGACAAGTAAATTGTCAGATGGATTGCTAAATATCCTAGGTCTTCTATTTTGAGTTTTGGATCTTTGTGTCATTGTTACGAACATAATTCAGTCAGTTCTTGTAAATCTGAAAGAAAAACATAGGTAATCAAAGATTACGAAGCTCACCTCGACGAATGTCATCAGTTTAAGTAATGCAAATCTCACATCATATTTTCTTAATATTTAGTATTCATCCCAACAACAATATTCTTGCAAGTTGTGTTTAACCCCTTACATGGCATATACACATTTCTAAGCCTGTAGCGTGAAAAATATGTATATGTATAGTGTAAACAAATATTCATAACTGTTAATACTGCATATATCAAGGTTTTCAAGTTCATTCGGATTGATCTGTTCCCAAAACTTTAACCAAGTCTCTTATATGGAAAATATAGGTCAGATCCAGCATCCGAAGCAAGTCTGATAGTGCCCATCCTTAGATGCATCATCCATTCAAGTTTGGTTAAGCTAGGGCTTATAGTTACTTGGGAATGAAAATGTAGGTCAGATCCAGCATCCGAAGCAAGTCTGGTAGTGTCCATCCCTAGATACATCACCCATGCAAGTTTAGTTTAGCTAGGGCTTATAGATACTTGGGAATGTAAATATAGGTCAGATCCAGCATCCGAAGCTAGTCTGGTAATGTCCATCCCTAGATGCATCATCCATGCAAGTTTGGTCCAAATAGGGCTTATAGTTACTTGGGAATGAAAATGTAGGTCAGATCCAGCATCCGAAGCAAGTCTGGTAGGGTCCATCCCTAGATGCATCATCCATGCAAGTTTGGTCCAAATAGGGTTTATAGTTCATGTGGAATGGACCTGCTCCAAAAACTTTAACCTGGTCACTCATCTGGAAAATGTAGGTCAGATCCAGCATCCGAAGCAAGTTTGGTAGTGTACATCCCTAGATGCATCATCCATGCAAGTTTGGTTCGAGTAGGGCTTATAGTTCCTTGGGAATGGACCTGCTCCAAAAACTTTAACCTGGTCACTCATCTGGAAAATGTAGGTCAGATCCAGCATCCGAAGCAAGTCTGATAGTGTCCATCCTTAGATGCATCATCCATTCAAGTTTGGTTAAGCTAGGGCTTATAGTTACTTGGGAATGAAAATGTAGGTCAGATCCAGCATCCGAAGCAAGTCTGGTAGTGTCCATCCCTAGATACATCACCCATGCAAGTTTAGTTTAGCTAGGGCTTATAGATACTTGGGAATGTAAATATAGGTCAGATCCAGCATCCGAAGCTAGTCTGGTAATGTCCATCCCTAGATGCATCATCCATGCAAGTTTGGTCCAAATAGGGCTTATAGTTACTTGGGAATGAAAATGTAGGTCAGATCCAGCATCCGAAGCAAGTTTGGTAGTGTACATCCCTAGATGCATCATCCATGCAAGTTTGGTTCGAGTAGGGCTTATAGTTCCTTGGGAATGGACCTGCTCCAAAAACTTTAACCTGGTCACTCATCTGGAAAATGTAGGTCAGAGCCAGCATCCGAAGCAAGTTTGGTAGTGTACATCCCTAGATGCATCATCCATGCAAGTTTGGTTCGAGTAGGGCTTATAGTTCCTTGGGAATGGACCTGCTCCAAAAACTTTAACCTGGTCACTCATCTGGAAAATGTAGGTCAGATCCAGCATCCGAAGCAAGTCTGGTAGTGTACATCCCTAGATGCATCATCCATGCAAGTTTGGTCTGGGTAGGGCTTATAATTCCTTGAGAATGGACCTGCTCCTAAAACTTTAACCTGCTCCAAAAACTTTAACCTGGTCACTCATCTGGAAAATGTAGGTCAGATCCAGCATCCGAAGCAAGTCTTGTAGTGTACATCCCTAGATGCATCATCCATGCAAGTTTGGTCTGGGTAGGACTTATAATTCCTTGGGAATGGACCTGCTCCTAAACCTTTAACCTGCTCCAAAAACTTTAACCTGGTCACTCATCTGGAAAATGTAGGTCAGATCCAGCATCTGAAGCAAGTCTTGTAGTGTACATCCCTAGATGCATCATCCATGCAAGTTTGGTTCAGGTAGGGCTTATAGTTACTTGGGAATGGACTTGCTCCTAAAACTTTAACCTGGGACGCCGACGCTAACGCCGACGCCGACGCCAACGCCGGGGGTATAGCATAAGCTCATCTCGACTTCGTCGAGGTGAGCTAAAAATATATAAAAAACAAAATACAACATGATGTAATCAACACATATGCTGTTTAATTATATTTATTATATATCCTTGATAAAACCAGAAAGAAGGCAATTAAAGTACAAATTATGTCACTACTTCAAGTTTTCGTGTCTCTGTTATGAACGTAATTGTGTAAATGATATGGCAATATTAAAACAAATATTCAAAAAGTATTCATCCTTTGATTAGAGCAGAACAAAACAAACAAATATAGAATAAAATATAGTACAATATAACTTTATCATTAATAGATTATACAAATAATGCAAAAACACATGTTCGTAACAAAAGACGCGAATCAAAAGTCAAATGTTAAACCGAAAGTTCTCGACTCGGACAGATTTATGCATTTTGTATGGTCATAAGTGACATATTTCAGTTTCTGATTAATGGCTACATGGTATAGAGATACAATGACTGTATTTATGTGTTAAAAATTCATTAAAATTGATACAATATGAAAATACTTACCGAATCTATTATGTACGTAACTTCTGTCTTCCACGTGGACACAATAAGCATCGCCATGTTTTTTTGCAGACAGCTGCGCAACCTTTCTACTTTCGTTTTCAATTTATAATCATACCACTGCTACGAACTTCCTGATACAAACTTATGATTCATTGGCTGTTATTTTAGCAATCATACTGAAAGCTATTATGGTTGTAATGGTCAAGACACCAAACATTTTACAATCAGAGATCATTTTAAAATTACAAAAAGAGATGAGTTATGTGCATGAAGCATGTTGTTAAAAATAATAAATCACACATACTCATTAATTAAACACAGATATTGAACTTGACAAATTATTTAATGTTTGTAGAGAGGTGTTAAAAAGTTCAATGCATATGGACACCATGTGTTACGAACATAAACCACAGATTTTTAAGTTCAGAAAAAAATAATTAGGATAATTTTAGCATGTTTGACAAAATAAATATATTATTTCATTTATATGCTAAGATAATGTACACATATATCATGCCAAATGATTTTATTTTTAAATAAAACAACATCTTTACGCCTATTCGAAAATTATGTCACATTTTCTGCAACTGAAATCCCGTATATGCAATACAACAATGATCAATATTTTTTTATTTCTCAACTCATATCCTTGAAACTATTTATACTATATCTTTACAAAAGTATCCAATCATATCAATATCAATCTATCTGCTTCCACTTTATTTATTGGAAAATAAAGGAGAAAAGAAATATATTTTAAAAATTCACCAGTATTGAAGAATGAGTTATATGTCAACTCATCTCTGTTTTTCACATAATATGCAATATTGATTTCATATACATGAAAAAAGGTCTTTGTAAAGCAATAACAGTTCTTTTAAAGGTAAAATACATGCAGAAAAATTTTCATTTGTATATCATGTTAATTTAAATAGAACATTCATGAGCTATGCATGTCATTCTCTCAGACTGATGTGTAAACAGTAGTTTAAAGATTAGTTTGAGATTATACATGTTATAATCTTATATTCTTTAAAATAAGACTGTCTTCATAATAAATGCATACACAAGTCTACTTATTGAAATGTCACTTTTATGCTATGCACTATGGAATCCGGATAGGGCCACGCAGTTCAATATCGCATCATCGAGATTTGAGTCGATGGTGCGATAACTCGAAAATGCGATTACGATGAAGCGATGCTGCGATAACGATGAAGCGATAGCGCGACGACGATGGTGCGATGGTACGATGACGCTATGGCACAATAGCGATGATGCGTTGGTGCGATAGCGATGATGCGATAGTGATGATCCGATGCTATATCGTGTCATCGTTAATGCTTTATCGCGCTATCGTCATCGTGTCATCTCACCATCGCTCTATCGACTATGTAGATAGGATGGCATTCCCATCAGTCATTGCACAACATGGCGTTTGTGGATGAAAAGATTCAAGAATATTTCTTTAACGGATACGATAATAAAGAAATCATATTTCTTCTTTGGTTTTATACAGAAGAGGTTCTATATGTGTATTACCATTAGTAGTTTAAAATTCGAGCAAAGATTTGATTGCCCAGTGATAATAAAACTTAATTTTGTATTTGTTAATCATATTTTAAATAACAAACACGAAGTACATGTACCAAGAAGAGAGAGGGAGGAAGACTTTTGCTTTGTGTTTGCTTTTACTTTTCTTGATTGTGAAAACTGTATTTATCGGTGCTAAAATTTCACGATTTCTCAGAAAGTACAATAGCGATGGTTTTAATTTTATAATTTAATACTAGTATATAGGTCCCTGATTTCACGACGCAAGAAATTAATTTAAATTTCGTCTAAGCATTTACTCATTTTTAATAGCTAATGATAGCATTCACGACGGGTTTAATTTTGCGGAAAAAAGATGAATTGCAAACATAGTGAAACTAAAACCACTGTAATCATTTTCCAATCTACAGTATTAACCCCCCCCCCCCCCCCCCCCCCCCCCCCCCCCCCCCCCCCCCCCCTCTCTCCGTTAAAAAAAACAAAATCTAGATCACGCGGATTCGATTTCTTTTACATCAGTCACAAGATGAGTGTATTGTTAAACTTATCTTGATTATCAAACTATATTTTAACAATCTTCTAACCAGTTATATGTCTGGCAAGAAAGACATGGTTAATTTTAATGCCCAAGTGAAGTTTATTAACCCAGTAAGATTTATTTCTGATATATATTCTGTTCACATCTTCACTACCTGACGCCATTTCTATTCTCAGTGGCGCATGCGCAGAAGAGTCGATAGCGCGATGACGATAATGCGATAGAGCACTGATGATGACACGATAGAGCATCGCTTCATCGTTATCGCTTTATCGTATCATCACTATCGCACCATCGCTATCGTGCCATCGCGTCATCACTTTATCGCTCCATCGTCATCACGCTATCGCACCTTCGCTTCATCGTTATCGCTTCATCGTCATCGCATTATCGCGTCATCGCACCATCGACTCAAACCTCGATGATGCGATATTGAACAGCGTGGCCCTATCCGGATTCCATAATGCACAGTAGATTTGATTTCATGGAAATTTAAATATAGACAATCTGAATTGCATGCTATCTAATCTCTAGCTAGTACATTAATTAATAACATGCAGAAATTATAGAGATCAATTTACACTTCATCATTAATGGATTATGTTATCAAGCCCTATATCATATCCGAAAAGCTGAAGAACTCCTTCCTCTTCTTCAAACTGTCTCTTGTATTATTTATCACACTGAGTTATCTGATTTTAAAATTTGAAAGTCAATAAACACCCAGGCGCACGCCACTTAACCACCTAGCTGAACACAAAACTCTAACGACATTATCCTCAATATCTCAACTTAAACATACCTGAACAAAATCAAAATTCGTACCTCATTTATATAGTCATTTTCTTCGTCCCAAGGCATAATTTCATATATAACAATAAGCCTATTACTGACTTGGACAATATTTTTCAAACTTTGAATTTTTGCTTTTTCTCCTTTGTGCGCATTGAATTTTTCAATGGTAAATAACAGTAAAGATTTCTCATTAGGCATTTAAAGTTAATTGTCTGTATTGGGTCTTTGTTTGTTGCATTTATTTTTCTTTCTTTCTTTTTTTTCCAATTTAAAGGTCTATTTATTTCTAAAAGAAAAGAGAACAATCCTGAATACTGACTTAATATACTGAAGAAATTTTTAATAGAAAAGGATTATATGACCCAATTTGAAAAGACATTGTTAAAAAGATTCAATTGTTCATCTTTCTTATTTCTTTACAATTTTCATAATAAAAAATAAAATCCAGGGCAAAAGCATAATATTGGTAAAGAAGTATAATTAAATCTTTCAACGAACTGAATCAGAAGTGAAATGCTTATACTCTTTCTGAATGAATTTCAACATATAGTTTCTCTCCCTCTCTCTTTCTCTCTCTGATTTTCCATTATTTTTTAATTCCTAACAATAAACATATTAACCCTGTAAAGTATGTGAACAAGAGAGACAACTCTACCTACTCAATTCTGTGGAGTTCCAATTCTTTGCACTATATACCATGCAGTATTCTGTATAGAACTATGCTTTGCACATTTTACTAGCTTGGCCACTTCAATGGCTTAATATAGCTAGGTTCCAACTTCTTTCAGTACCAATTTTACTTGTACACTATAGAAAAATCCCTTATTTGACGATACAGCACCAACAAGTAAGTGAAATAAGTCTTTAAATGAACATTTCCAAAAGAAGCAGTTATGTTTGGAAAAAATGGAGGGGGAAGGGCCCTCGTTATTATGTGCCTGCAGTGCTTTTAGTAGAAATAGATATCTAGCCTATATATTGCAAATAGGCTAGTCAATACAATCTTGAAATGTAGCACAGAGCTAAATGTTTGCTGTCATTCAAGTCCTACACTTCATTTTATGGGGGAACAAGAGGCCCATGGGCTACATCGCTCACCTGAGAAGCTTTGACCATGCTGTCCTTTACACCAGATTTCCCCCTTGTAATACACATTGTGACCCCACCCTACCCCAATGATCATAATTTGGACAATTTGAAATCTACAGTACACTATCCCAGGAAGCTTCCACATAAATTTCTGGCCTAGCTTTTCTGGCCCAGTGGTTCTTAAGAAGAGGATTTTTAAAGAGTTTACCTAAATATTTCTATGAAAAACTTTGAATCCCTATTGTGCACCCTACCCCTGGGGTCATGATATGAATAATTTAAAACCTACACTACCCCAGGATGCTTCCACATAAGTTTTAGCTTTTCTGGCCCAGTGGTTCTTCAGAAGATTTTCAAAGATTTTTCCTATATATTTCTACGTAAAACTTTGTTTTGTTTTGAACATATTTTATTGACAGTATGTCAAAGGGAACGGACACAAGTTCTAGCAACTTAGATAGTCCTCTCCCATAAAACTTTGATTCCCCATTGTGGCCCCACTCTACCCCAGGGGGTCATGATTTGAACAATTTAGAATCTAAACTATCCCAGGAAACTTCCACATAAGTTTTAGCTTTTCTGGCCCAATGGTTCTTAAGAAGAAGATTTTCAAAGATTTTTCCTATATATTTCTATGTAAAACTTTGAATCCCCATTATGGCACTGCCCTACCCCCGATGGGGTCATGATTTGAACAATTTAGAATCTACACTACCCCATGATGCTTCCACATAAGTTTCAGCTTTTCTGGCCCAGTGGTTCTTCATCAGAGGATTTTTTAATGACCCAACCCTATTATTGTCTTTTCTTGATTATCTCCCCTTGTGAGGGGACTTGGCCCTTCATCTTAGCAATTTTAATTTCCCTTCACTAGGGCTGTGCAATATTACCGGTATATCGGTATATTGCGGTATTATCCACCACGATAATATATCGCGATATAAAAATCAGATACCGGTATTTCATGATATTTATAAAAATATATAAAAACCTCCTTTATTGTAGAAACTGCTGAAATAATACTTGTAACTTCCCCAGGCCTCTTCAATCTAGTAATAAAAATACTTCGTCGGCTATCAGAGGCAGATAGAGAGAAGAGAGAGAGAAAGGAAAGAAGCTTTTCATTCACTGTCGCAATTTTAAATATATTACTTTAAAATAAAATCAATAATTAACAAAAAGACTTTTAAATAAAATTATTAAGAAAGAAAATATATAAAACATTTCTACAGGGTGTATACCATGTGTAATGCGGTTCTCAAAATCTCATGGAATCTACATGATCGACGATGAATGTTAAGTTCAAGATACATATTACACATAAATGGCCATCCATGTTTTCACTTGATACAGTGTTGCTTTTTATTATTTTTTAACAAGTTTCTTGCCATTTTAAACACCTTCATGCTTTACCAGGAGCATGTATATTAAAACAAAAGAAACAGGCCTATGCAGTTCCTGATCGTATGTCATAATGTGAAATTAGTTCGGGTCAGACTAAAACACTAAACGCCCGAAAATAGGTCACAATTTCTTTCTGGCTTTAATTTTATTCTGTGACCACATAAAATTTCTATATAGTATGTATTGTTTTAATCATTAAATTACATTTTATGCTATTTCAATAAAACAACTCCCCCCCCCCAAAAAAAAAAAAACTATGAAGAATAAACTATGCATAAACTTTTTTTTCAATTTGAAAATACATCAAATGAGTACATTTTGTTTAATTTTTTACCTGGTTTTTGATTAAAAGTTATTATAATTATGTGAACGATTCGTGTCTTATCCACCGTCTCCTTTAAAATTTATAGATAAATTTAAATAGTCTTTGAACTTGACAGCATTTTAAAGTTTCTGTACAAATTTATTAATGATAATAAATCTACAATATATCGCAATATATTGCAATATTCAACGTAAAATATTGCAATATATCGCAATATGGTTTTCACTCGCAATACCCAACTCTACCCTTCACCCAAGGATGCTGTGTATAAAGTTTTGTCAAAATTGGCCCAGTGGTTCTTGAGAAAAAGTCAAAAATGTGAAAAGTTTACAGACGGACGACGGACAATATGTAATCAGAAAAGCTCACTTGAGCCTTCGGCTCAGGTGAGCTAAAAATGAACTAGAATGATCCATCTTTCTTGTGCATTCCTAAAATCTTTACATTTACAACTGAGAAAATAAATCTTTAAATTCATATGTGTCCGAGTTGTCACTTTTTCCCATATTTTATTCCAATTAATTTATCTGCACTGTAAAAGATATATTCACAAAAAAGATATATTCACAAAAAGAACACTATCAGTCTTATTCTAATACCATTGTCATAAAAAATTAATTTGAGATTACGTCTCAACAATAGGCATTGAATTTGATGTACTTCTCTTTACTACAAAGAAAATTCTTTTCACACCTTACAACTCAAAATACCAGATAAGCTTTTTAAAAATACTCCTGTTTTGGGTTATCATAGGACATAGAAAGGCATTGTGTTTGTCTGTTTGCCAAATTTCTCATTTCAATGTCCTTAGAAAAGCTTCTACTCAAAATTTTCAAAATACCCTGCACTGCAAAACAATGTATGAATATGCCAAACCCTGATTTTGCATGCTGCATTATCCATATATATAAACAAGATCTTAGGCCTAAAACTTTTTGACTAGTTATCGAGTACTTGTTTTCTACTTTGTGTTGACTGAAAGTTCCTGAGAAATTGCACATCCATTTAAAAAATTTAATCACGGAATATTGCATACCTTTTTCTAGTCGGTCAAAATTGCATTGTGATAGAATCGGAATTTACAAATTGATGATCATTTTTTAGTGTTAAAATGAGGCAGCAAAGATTCTGAAAACCATTGGTCCTACTGGCAAAACCAATAGAAATTTGAATTTTCTGATACAATTTGCTATTTGATTTGTCCATATGACCGATCAATTTCTGTGCTTTCAATCCAATTTATTTTTTAATTTTTGTTGTACCGTTAGGGCTAGGTATCGACTGGAAATTTGATATTGTGATATATATAAATATATTATGTTATTTTTAACTGTATTGCTATAATATTGCAATATTTCATTGATTGATTGTATGTTGTTTAATGTCCCTCTCGAGAATTTTCACTTAAATGGAGATGCCACCACTTGCCGGTGGAGAGCTACAAATTTTGTCTTATACTCAGCACTCAGGGCCATTGAGCAGTGAGAGATCTTTTTTGTGCCAGCACCTACTGTGACACAGGACCTCGGTTTTATAAGGTCTCATTCAAAGGACCAGTCTCCACATCCCACAGTGGGATTCAAACCCGCTAGATAAGGACTGACTTCTTACTTCGCAACTCTAGAGCAGACACTCTAACCACGGTGCCATGCAGGCAACAGCAATATTTTAAATGACAGTTAAAAAGCCTCCTTTTCCTATGTAACCCATGCCATTTTCTTATGAATTACATCATGAATTATATTAGAATTTGTTTGGACTGATAAAATTTGCTTCGGACTGGCAGAACAGTGATCACCGAATGATTGAATATGATAGAAAATATTTGGATTCGGAAACTCTGCATGCCTAGTTTAAATTTCAAACAAATTTTATTTAAGAATATTGTTCAGGAAAAAGATTTACATTTATAAATTTTGACTTAAACTTTTGAGTGCTTGAGCTCAGAATTTTGCTGTTATAAATACATATAAAGAATTCCTATGACATACCTTAAACTTTCATTATACTGACTAACGATTGAATTCTGTTTCTTATATAAACCTTTTGTCAAAAAATTGTCACTCCATTAGCTATAAATTTTAAAGTATTTGGATTGGAGCTAAATATATACATGTCAAGTACTTTTTTGTGTATGGACGCATTGGTTTCTGACATAACAATGGCATGATCACGATGATATGACAGAAGCATTTTTCGAATTGGGAAATATAAGTCCATCAAAACCTAAACATAAAGGTCCCTGAATGGTACTGGGATCAGATACAGCCCAATAATTTTTCTCCATTAGATGATTCTTCACAGGGATTAACTGAATGGTCTCCGACATTTAAAAATTCCAACAAAAAAAATTCATTTGGCGTGCTTCAAATTGTAAACGAAACTTGTGTCTGAACAGAGGGTCATTAGTAAATAAACTATAACAAAACTTTACCCGAGTATTTGGGTTGGAGTTTAAAGAGACACAATGGGATTAAGTGCGTTTGATTTCGTATGTATACGCGTATGTGTAAATAAAAACAATAGGTCTGATAAGGCCTTCTCCCAAACTACCTGCATTAACGCACCTTAAATTTGGCAGAAAATGACCTGGCTCGTTTTCCTTCATCGTGTTCATAAACATAATTAGGAAATCAAAATTTACAACCAAAATACAAATTGAACAGTATCACGAAAACTTCTGAAGGACTTAAGCTGCTTTATAAATATTTTATGAACCCTACCTAAATACTGCTAAATATTTTGTTAAACTTTAAGATGTATAGTACTCCACTGCCATTGTAGTAAATACACATTACATCCTTTGATGTTCTAGAGATAAAAGTCCCAGTACATAAAATTTTCTATTTCAGTGGAACTATGATCATGATGATGGACTTCTACAGAAACTGTGGCTATCAAAAAATTCAAAAATGGCATCAAGTCTCAAAGGAATTTTGAAAGTGGTGCAAATTCCTTTTTTTCTTGCAATATCTGTTGCATTTATCAATCATATCCATGATATCCAATGCCATTTTTTCTCATTGAAAATAATGCATGATTGATTTAAGTTTAGTCCCTAAAGGGTTGATAGATTAATTTATATATATCAACATTTTTTTGTGGAAAGGTTAAACTAAATTCTTGGTTTCTTTCTTAATAAAATAATTGGCAAGGAACCTTACATTGATTTTTTCATCCCTTAATTCACACAAGGATAATCAATTGACCCAGCGGTATACAAGAAAAATTTGAATTTTCTTGCCAAACAAGTAGAGGAAAAAATCCAGAAGAAAAGACCAAGTTTGACTTTTATCCACTCCATAATTGGCTATGCCGCTAGTCTTAGAAAGTAAAACCAAACATTAATTTGATAAAGCTATTAAACTTTTTAACTTCTCTGGGGCCATGCCAAAAATGCTGATCAGGAATTTTAATGCCCAAATTATAATTTTCACAGGTCCTGTTCTAAAATCCCCGGTACTTAACAGTATGTCTATCAAAACAAAACCGGTTAAAGTTACTGTCGAGTTTCACTGGAATATGGCTTACCAATTACAAAAAGTTTTCGTTGGAACATATCGATATCATGCTACACTCAGTGAATAAAAGAATGTGAAATATTACAAAGGAAAATTTTGGGCTTTCATCTCTCAAGTTAACAAGAAACTTCTGATAAACCTTTAATTCCAAACAAGCAAGAAAACCACATTAAAGTACATTTTGATGTACTTCCTTAAAATCGACAATGATCACATGTGCTTACAATCGCAATAATCAATCAAGTGAAAGTGTCAGAAAATCAATACCCTGCCTAGCTAGGACAGGCATAATATACCCATTATACAATTTACAAGTCAAATGTACAGGTGCGATGCTGAATTTTACACTAAATAATATCTGGTTCATTTCACATAGATATCCGATGCCAACATATTTTTATGGACACACAAGACGTAAGATTTATATGAAATTAAAACTTTTTTCTCTAAGGTGTCGTCACACCTTTAATATTAATATGATTAAAAATTCATAAATTCAGGTAAAAAATAATCTGTCTGGTGTTGAAGAAAACAAAGAATTAATGGAGTTTTCATCAACATCCATAATGATAGAGAGGTTTGAATAGAATAATTTTAACATAAATAAACATGCATTTCCTATTTAATATGATTTTGACGGAACGAACCTTCTTTAATAATATGAATCAAAAGTGTATCTCTCTTTCCTTCATATCATACTCATGTTTCAAGTGTATATGATTCATAAGAGTTCTGTTGAGAATATATGTTATTAATTATCCAAGTTCTGATAAGGCTACTTCCAATGGGAATGGAAGTTTCAACTTAAAACCAAACCTTTTAAAAATTAAAGATCACCAGTCATAAACTCAGGATAAATATGATAAAAGCAAGGACAAAATTACCCAGAAAGTGCATGAAATTGAAAAAATAACTATGTATATGCAAGCATGTTTTAAATACAATGTATTTTAATTTACCTCTTTGCTTTGGTCTTCTTCGTCAGTTTTTTCTTGAACAGTAATATAACGAAAGGGTGATTTTCCATCCAATGTAAAAGTCTTTCCAAGGGGTGTGGATCCAGGAGTTGACCTCCCTAATGAAATGGATCCAGGAGTTGACTTTCCCAGAGGTGTGGATCCAGGGTGTGGAGATGGGGTGGCAGAAGCTAGATATTTTTCAATCTCTAAATCCTCTGCTGTGCGAAGGGCTAAGGGACGACTAGGAGTGCGATTAGAAATCTCCGAAAACGGAGTTCCCCTGAGACTAATCGATTCTGTTATAGATAATACCTCATCCTCTGAAATTATTCCCTCACTTAATGCCTTTTCAGCTTTTTTGAGTTTTTGTAAATTCCCAAATGCAAATTTTTTGGATTCGTTGAGTATCTTTCGAAGTTCTGCATCATAGCCTTCTTTGACCTCAGAGAACTCTTTTTCCTTGCGCGTTTGGTCCTCACATTTTTTCTTGAAATCGACCTCGATTTTCTTTTTCTCCTCCCTTAGTTTTTCGATCTCCTTGGACATTTTCTCTGCATTTTTTTTGTACTGTTTTTTCTCTGATTCCACCACCGACTGAAGGGCCTTAGTTTTCTCCTCTTCAAACTTTTCCCTGAGATTTTTGACCTCCTCTTCTTTGTACCTAAACAATTTTATTTTAAAATAATAATTAAAACATTAAAATTCATTTTAGCTTTGTATGTCTAGTTATTTCTGTAGGTGGAAAAAAGAAATACAGTTAAACTTTGGTATCTCAAACACTGATATCTTGCAAGAAAACCATAGATATGTGAAAGTAAATTAGAAGTTTAAACCACTTTTTTTTCTCTAAAGTATTTTAACTGTGATATCTCCTTAAATCTAGAAGTTCTCCTTTGGTCCCATCTAGTTTGAGAACAAGGTGTGACTTAGAGTTACTTTGCATGAAATCAAAGTCTTACTCTAGTAAATTTTCTTGTAAGTTAAAGAAATTTGTAGAGTTCTAATCAATATATGAAAATACACCTACCCATGCAGTGTATCATGTTTAATATAATGTCTAAATAATTTAGTCCTACTTACTTGAGCACCTCTTGTAGTTCCTTGTCCTTCTTTTTGGCTATATTCTCCTGTATAATCTCTATCTCCTTCTGTTTCTCTTGACTTAACTTTGTCTCTAATTTACTTATCTCCTTTTCCTTGTCTTTCTTGTACGCCTCCTGAAGAGACTTAATTTCCGAGGATTTTTCACGATAAATCTGTTTGGTCCTTGCTTTTTCGGCCTCTAACTCGCTTTTAAGTCGTGCTATTTTGCGTTTGTAGTCGTCCACCGAGTGACTCCTGTGCGATTTCTCTCGTCTCCGCCCCTCGGATTTTGAGCTCATGGTACTGGTTGGAGTGGAGGCCCGGCTGATGTCATTGATATCAAAATCAAACTCCTCCTTCAGGCTCAGTCTTGAATAAGGCCGCCTGTTGTGGACCTCCATTCTTCAGGCAGAAGCTAACAAAAAATTACAAATATGTGTGTATGTGTTCTTTCAAATTCATTTAAAATTTTGAAACCTATATATTGATATAAATTTAATCAAAATATACCAGAAGTTTTTATTGCAGATTTTAAAATCATAGATAAATCTGAATAATAAAGAATTATCTTTTTCAAATAAATTAAAATGAGGATATACTTAAATGAAAATTGGAAACAGTATGGTTACATTTTACTTTAATTTAAATTCGTCAATGTATATACATGATATACATAACTTTTGGGTTATTTGATAAATACAATGTTGTAAACCTTTTGTAATGGTTTAGAAATCCAGCATATCAAATGCTTTGTAAAACTGTCTCTTTAACCTAACCTGTTATGTAAACAAATAATGTATGAGTCAGTTCCTTTCAAATGGAAATTTATAAATTAAAATAATAACCTGATAACTTTTAGTATATGTGAGAACACATATGGTAATGTACTCTACTTTAAGTTATACTCTGAGCAAATATTATTACTTAACATATTATCCACACACACTTAGATCTAGAAATGAATTTCACAAAATTACCATTTTCCCGGATTTTCTCTATCACTCACGAGGTCCTTAGCGTACCTAACAACAAGCGTTGCAGCGACTTAACTGTCGCACCGATGCAAACAATTTTTCGCATTGACAGCTCAAATACTACCCAAAATAACAATCACACGCATTGTTTTCATACCAATCATTGTTAAATCATGGCCCATTCATAATCGACAACAATATTTACCTGTATATTTACAAAGGAATCAGTTCCATGCAAGCTCCAGCAGGCATCGGATGGAAAATAGTTTGGGAATTTCGTACATCAAAAACATCTTCCTGTCACTGTCAAAAATGAGATAAAGATGAAATTCAAAATAAAATTTCTACCCACCAATAATCTGCACTTTAAATAAAACATTTAAATGGATTTAAAAACTAACAGGATTCAACATATACCTATTCACATCGATACACACTGGATATCCGCCAAACTGCTTAAAAATTAGGTCACGTGATTGTGGTATTCTAAAACCCAGGCTCAATCCGGTGGTTTGCCAACACACAGCTGATTAAAAACAAAGGCATCTTATTAATATTTTAGAAAACCCGCGTCATATTCATTAATGAAATTTCAAGTATGTTATCAATTGATAACAATGTAAAGGCTATTGAACCTTGTATATTTTCCATTAAATGAATTTAAAACTGTTGGTCTACATAAAGTCAAAAAAATTAAATACTTCAAGTACATCTTCAACATGTTCAGTTCTATACTTCTTTTACCTATAAGAGTAATTTGATATTCTGAACGTTTTTTTTTTTACTTTTCGATCCAACAGTTTTCTTATAATATTTTATATCTAACATAATTCCTTAATTGATCACATATATATTTTTTCGTTTTATTGTAATGTGGTCAAAGAGAGACAACTCTATCACATAATGATAACAGAGACATTTTTTTTACGAACTAAAGATATAAATCCATATTGCATAGGCGTGGGAGTCGGGGGCTTGGGGAAGGGGACTTTAAGTTTTACCCCTTCAACTTTTTGGGAAAAAATAGACATAATATAGGAAAAATATTGGAAAATTGAGACTCTGATCTCATACTTTTATTTGATGGTTTAGTCCCCCTTTTTAAGTTGATTCCGACGACGATATACTGGATTTAGTTTTAAGACACACGTTTAATTTTTTAACAAACATTCCCCTCTGCATATATTCAATTGTAATCAGTGTTATCATATTGTAATAATTTGTTCATGCCCCCTGAGGGCCCTTGATTGGTGAATAAACATATTATTATATATATATATATTCATGTATATTTTTTGTACCATTTAGTAACTCGATTTGGAGAAAATGTATTCCTAATATAATCCGCACCATAAGTTATTGAACCTATGTAATGGGCTTTCAAAGGGACTATGGATTTTTCATTAAATCGTGTATTTGTTTCGAGGTCGTTGGTTAAATTTAAGTTAGATGGGCATGTGCAACACTAAATACGAAAGTGCATAATCCAGTTAATAACATCTTTATTCATGGTTCACACATTGGCTATATGTAATATTAACTGACTCAGGGTAAGAGGGAAAATCATTAAATGCATTGAATGTGAAAAAATAAGTCAACTTTTCGTATTTTTAGTTATTCGTTTAATATTTAATTAATTTTTTTAAAAAAAATGCAGATCTGAATTATTTTTAAGCACATGAAACCTTAGCTTGCACGTTTTAACAAAGAATGTATTGAAAGTTTTCTAGCTCCTATTAAGTTTTCCTCCTGTTCTTAACGGTAAGCCTCCCCGAGGCCATCAATGCCTGTAAATGTGGGGGAAAAAACCCCTGAAAATACACTGTTTTGAAAGAGAAAAAAAAAGTCACAGCTAGAGAAAAAAAATTATAATTTATTCTGTAAATTAACACACAACACAACAGATAAATGCAACAATCACATCCTGCAAATGATGTCTTAGGGAGTTGTTACACAACAGGCCTGATACAGTGAAGTGAAGACAAGTAACAGCTGACCTCTATACGAGAAATGATCAATGAACATGATGAATCAGATCTCACGAACCACAAACAATTCGACCTATAAGTTCAAATCGACTGTCAATTTCACTTGTTATTCGGATGGTTGGCAACTTGAATTTCTTGAATGTATTTATCATACAGCCGTGCACCCCCGCCTGGCATATTATAATGCTCTGCATAGTCAATTTTACAATCACATGGCTCTGGTACATTGCTCTGCATTGAAGAGTGCAGATTCACTGAAGCGTGACAGTTCATCGTATCAGCAATTTCTTTCTCTTCTTTATCTGTTGCAATATTGGTTTGCACGCTTGGTTCTGAAATTTCTAAATAATCGTCATGCCCTCCTTGAATGCCTTGTGTGCTTGGTCCATGAATTGAAAAATCCACTGTTTCTTCTAAGGTCAATGATCCGTCTGAAGAGCTGCACAGAGTCCTTCTGCAGCTTCCGTTTTGAAATGCAGATGAATAACACCCGACATTACTTGTTTTCAGACATCTAAATAATCCTCTGATAGTCAGCTGGGCCATTTTTGTCCTGTTAGTCCTCTGCACGATCAAAAACAACTGGCAAACACAACAGTGCAAAGACCTTTAATGTTGGTAAACATACTTTCACGTGATGAATCCATGCGAATCGAGGACTACCCTACGTCATAACTCGGTCACGGGCGGATCACACGCAGGTGCTCGTGGACCTCAATATGTACTGTGTCCCCATTTTGGTCGAATAACTGATTCTCTAGCCTATATTAATTAAAAAGAATATATATATATATATATATTTTCAAATTTAATTTCTAAAGACATTTTATTGCAAGACATTTACATAGACATAGAGTGATCTTGATTTTGCAAGACTTTTTGTTTAAAAAAACTTTTTTTCCCTGTCGAAAGTTCTTTTGTAAAACGAGGTTCAAATTACTAGTAGTTCATGTGGCATGTCCATTTTTGTTTTCAAAATTTGCCCCAGAGGTTAATTCTAATTTATACATGTAGATAAGTCATTGGGATTTACTGTTAAATAATTTTGTTTACGCTTCGTAAAAACCATTTGCTATTCATAGATGTTTTCATGAAAAAAAAATCACATCCTAAATTCCACAAAAGTTCTTATTTTAACAAATTTAGAATCACATAACCAATTTTAAATTGACTAAGTACAAATATATAAATATTTAGGCAAAAATGGAACTTTTAAAAACAAGAGCACATGGTTCACAATCAGGCAAATATGACAAAGGTATATACATGTAATGTCATGTATACACGTATAGGTAATTAAGTCATTAAAGGTATACACGTATATTCTTCAAACCAGTCCATAGATCCGTTTTGTTATTAATGTCATAGTAATGTCATATCGCATATATTAGATCTATTGTACCATCGATTTACCGACCCAAACCTCAATGGCGTGATCATGATGATCACATTTACAAATGAATGGTTGGGAGAGAGAAGATAAGCAAACTCAAATTAGTAAAGTATGTTCCTACATTGAATTATAAAAAATAATAATTTGTACGTTCCATCAATTATATTATCTGTCTATAAACAATCAAGGTTTTAGACCTCTGAAGAACCACTGCACTGGGCCAAATTCATACAAACTTTCTACAAAACATCATTTGATGAACGAATGGGGAGGAGAAATATTTTGTTAATAAGTGTAATGAAGTAAATGTGGAGAGATCTAGCAGCAGAGCCGTAATTACTCTAGTGAGCGTTGTTACCAATGGGCCTCTAGTAAATACAAGTATTATTTTCGACAAAAGCAATGTCCTGTTGAATATTAATATCTCCGTATGCAATAAAATCCGGATTGGACCATGCAGTTCGCTATCGCTCCATCGAGCATCGACTAAAGGGTCGATGATGCGATGGCGCGATACATGTTACGATGGTGCAATGACGATGAAGCGATGGGATGGAGCGACAATGCGATATTAAACAATGGTGCGATAGCACGATTAAGAGACAGTAAACATCGTTTCATCATCATCATTATCGTAACATCGTCATCGTATCATCGCTATCGCACCATCATACTATCGCCTCATCGTTATCGCACTATCGACCAAAACGTCGATGGTACGATGATGCGATAGTGAACTTCTTCCGTCTAGTGCGTTAGTTTCACTGTGACGAATGAATGAGAATGTAAAACAATTACTGCAAGGAGGAATTTTGTTATTTTTAAGGGTTAATAATTTTCTGATGACGGCAAAGTTCTATCGAATATTTCCTTCTGTATGACCTTACCAGACTTCCGTCCAGTGTGTTAATATCACTGTGACGAACGAATGACAAGGTCACACAAGAAGCATTGTAATATAGTATATCTTTTCAAATTAGTTTATTTCCTCGACAATGACACTGTTCTGTTGATTATTATCTTCTGTCTGCCCTTATCAGACTTCCGTCCAGTTTGTATATGTCACTGTGACGAACGAATGTCAAGGTCAAACAAGAATCAATTTTGTTAATTCTTAAATATTTGTTTTTCTTCGTCATAAGCACAGTTTAGTTGAAAATTATAGTTCCACTGTGACGAACGAATGTCAAGATTAAACAAGAAACAATTTTGTTATACCTTCGGCTTATTCTGATGAATTCTGATGAAACTTTTTTCTATATGACCTTATCAGACTTCTGTCTAGTGAGTTAGTTTAACTGTGACAAACGAATGTCAAGTTAAAAGAATCAACTTTGGTTTTCTGTTAATGTGACGTACACATGTCAAGTTCAAACAAGACGCGACAAAGGCACTGTTCTGTTGAATATTTATCTCGTATGCCCTTATCAGACTTCCGTCCAGTGTGTTAGTTTCACTGTGACGAACGAATGTCAAGGTCAAACAAAAATCTATTAAGTTATTCTGTTCACTGATTGTGTCTTAGATATTAGTTTTTCGTCATGATCAAAAGCACTGTTTAGTTGAATATTTATCTCATATGCCCTTTTCAAACTTCCGTCCAGTGTGTTAGTTTCACTGTGACGAACGAATGTCAAGGTCACACAAGAATCAATTTCGATGCATTTGGAATATTTCTCTCTCCCTTTCACAAAGGGTCTGTTCTGTTGAATATTTATCTCTGTCTGCCCTTATCAGACTTCCGTCCAGTGTGTCAATTTCACTGTGACGAATGAATGTCAAGGTCAAACAAGAATCAATTAAATATTATTATAATGTATACTTTCCATGTAAGTATTGGTTTCGACAAAAACATTGTTCTGTTGAATAATTTTCTCTGTATGCCCTTATCAGACTTCCGTCCAGTGTGTTAATTTCACTGTGACGAACGAATGACAAGGTCAAAGGAGAGTCAATTTTGTTATTCTTTTCAGAAGGAACGAAAGTCAAGGTCACACAAGATTCATTTTTGTTATTTTCTTCAAGTTAGTATTTGCTTCGGCAAACGCACTGTTCTGTTGAAAATTTATCTCCGTATGCCCTTTTTAGACTTCCGTCCAGTGTGTTTATTTCACCGTGACGAAGGGATGTCAAGGTCAAACAAAAATCAATTTTGCTATTATATTCATGTTAGTGTTTCCTTCGGCAAAGGCACTGTTCTGTTGAATATTTATCTCTGTCTGCCCTTATCAGACTTCCGTCCAGTTTGTCAATTTCACTGTGACGAAGGAATGTCAAGGTCAAACAAGAATCAATTAAATTTATTATAATGTATACTTTCCATGTAAGTATTGGCTTCGACAAAGGAACTGTTCTGTTGAATAATTTCTTTGTCTGCCCTTATCAGACTTCCGTCCAGTGTGATATTTTCACTGTGACAAACGAATGACAAAGTCAAACAAAAATCAATTTGATTGAGTCTTAAAGATAAGTTTTTCTTCGTCAAAAGCACTGTTTAGTTGAATATTTATCTCGTATGCCCTTTTCAAACTTCCGTCCAGTGTGTTAGTTTCACTGTGACGAACGAATGTCAAGGTCACACAAGAATCAATTTCGATGCATTTGGAATATTTCTCTCTCTTTCACAAAGGGTCTGTTCTGTTGAATATTTATCTCTGTCTGCCCTTATCAGACTTCCGTCCAGTGTGTTAATTTCACTGTGACGAACGAATGTCAAGGTCAAACAAGAATCAATTAAACTTACTATGATGTATACTTTCCATGTAAGTATTGGTTCCGACAAAAACATTGTTCTGTTGAATAATTTTCTCTGCATGCCCTTATCAGATTTCCGTCTAGTGTGTTAATTTCACTGTGACGAACGAATAATAAGGTCAAAGGAGAGTCAATTTTGTTATTCTTTTCAGAAGGAACGAAAGTCAAGGTCACACAAGATTCATTTTTGTTATTTTCTTCAATTTAGTATTTGCTTCGGCAAACGCACTGTTCTGTTGAATATTTATCTCCGTATGCCCTTTTCAGACTTCCGTCCAGTGTGTTTATTTCACTGTGACGAATGAATGTCAAGGTCAAACAAAAATCAATTTTCCTATTGTATTCCTGTAAGTGTTTCATTCGGCAAAGGGTCTGTTTTGTTGAATATTTATCTCTTTAAATTCTGTTCATTATCTGCCCTTATCAGACTTCCGTCCAGTGATTGTTCTGGCACCGTAATGCGTGCAACAAATGACATGATTATCAAGGTGTACAAAATATGTAAAATGCAATGTACTTACTTTTTCGTGTGAACTTCATTAGTTGATCTATTATGAATAAGTAAGCATGTATTCTTCAGGGGTGGAATAGCAAACAAATTCACTCATGTGGTTATATAGTTCTTTGATGAGTAAGAAATTATACTACTCAAGCTCTAATTACCCTGCTAGTAATTAAATGAAAGAGATAATAGATACGTAGACATCACAAGGTATACTCCAATGGGTAGAGAATAATTGCTATAAAAACAAAGTGATTGTTTAATTAAGGGGACTTCATTTTCACACTATTCTGATAAAATTATAATTTACCATTATTAACAACAATTTTGCAAACGAGAAAAAATACACAGAGGTTTATTTTCTCATACGTGGAGGTGATAGCTGATAATTAATTAATTTTAATAGAAAAGGTGATAAACTAAATTGAATAGAGAATTCAATACAATTATTCTTAAAATTTTAAAAACAAAAATAATGAATTGATACATTAATCAAAAGTGGTTTCGGTTTTATGAAATTTAGTTAAATAATTTGAACATTTTTAGGTTTATTAAATACAAGTCTCACGTGATTTGTTTATTATTTAATATTTACATCTTTTAGGTTTATTAAATACAAGTCTCACGTGATTTGTTTATTATTTAATATTTACAATTAATTTTTCTCCTAAAATTCTTAAAAACCCATTGCAAAAATACATTAGGCATTCGAGTACATTAATTAAAAGTGGCTGTTCCATCAATGAAACGTATAAAGACGTTATGAATATAAGTAATCGTTTTAAACATAAAATGATTATTTAAAAAGATATAAATATAAACATTTTTAGGTTTATTAAATGCAAGTCTCAATTGATTTGTTGATTATTTAGTGTAAGCCTATGGAACAGTATGTAAAAATGTTGATAAAATGCCATCTGATAAAAACTTCGATTATATAACAAAGATGTATTCATTCATAATTGGCAGATAAGTTTGGGATATTCTGTCCGTTTCCTCTCTAAATACCGATATTTTTTTTCTGCTGAGTATAGGGATACAGATGTAAATAGAACACGTAGGGGGAGTCCGTTAATTGTTATTTGAACATCTCATGGGACATATATAATTCTGTATTTTCAAGAATTCCCTACACTGTTGATCAATGATTGGGGTGTTTTTTAAATTGGATTCTACCAAATTCGGTTCTGGTCAGATGAATACCAGACCTAGGTGCGTCCTTAACGCAAGAACAGCGGCGAAAGTTCACTCTGCACCGGGCCTCACTCTGCACTCCCGGGACTGCGTGCTCAACACCGGTCCGTATAAAACTTGGCCATTCATATGAGCAATGTTTGTTTAGGCACTTGAAGGATTGGAAAAAAGGATATTTCTTTTTACAGGACTATATTGGAAAGATATATGTGTGACATTTTGTTTATAAGTTACAAAGAAAAAATGAAAAAGAATCAGTTCTTTCAAATGAGATAAAAATATCATGCCGAAAACAGATTCTAGATTTTTTTAAACTGGCTCACGAATAGCAATGAAGATCACAAGGCTCCGGTGCGTATACATCAAAAACTGTAATTTTCTTTAAGTATCAAGTTTAAAACGTTCAATTTCGACGATCCTTGACAATGATTCTACACGGGGTGGGTTGTCGTACCTTCCGTCCCAATCCCCGGGTCCAAGATTTGGAGGACGTCATTCAAATGAACAGGATCAGCAGACAAAAACTGAAGATCAGTAAATACCACGTCACTCATAAGTCAGTCAGCGATGAGAGCGAAGAAATGCTGGTCCCAGAGGCTGGCTACTTGAAGGTATTTGTATTTGAATGGTATCTAAAATTTCAATTCAATTTGATTTATTTTTGTAATGGACCTATGGGGTGAGCTAGGAAAGAATTATATGTGCATATTGATCAATATTCTTGCATTTAAAAGATTAATACAATTTGAAATTCATCGCAGGTGCTTCGAAACAGAACCCCCTCAATCTGTGTCACACGGATTCTTTGCTTCATTTAAAATAAAAAAGTATAACGATTAAGAAAAAATTGAAACTAAAACAAAAAAAAATCACCCTCGCTGATATATGTAATGTGAATAAAAAGTTATTGTTTTAAACTATAGTTTGGATTTTTCAATTTTAATACCTTGTAAGTGTGTCATAAAAATACTGAGCATTTTATTTATTTATTTATTTTAATTGAACAACGGAAGGAGGGGGCATCTCCAATCATCTATAAATTCATGTAATGAAAAATTGATTCCCCAAATTATAATTTGTTCTTAGTCATAAGGTCTTTCGCAAAACGGGACACAACATTGCAAACTGCATGCTAGTGGTCACATTTGATGAAAGGAATCATAAATGTTCGGTGACGCTCTTCTTTCTGGCAAGAGGCCCATGATCCACAACGCTCATCTGAGAAACGTTGCTCCTGCTGTTCTTCAGCAGATTTCCACCTCGTAATAATCATTGTGGCCACACAATAACCCATTGGGGGCCATGATTTTAATAATTTAAAAGCTAAACTCTCCCAGGATGTTTTCAAATAATTTTTCAGCTTTTCTGGCCCAGTGATGCTTGAAATGAAGATTTTTAAAAGAACTTTTCTCTAGGTTTCAATTCAAAACTTGGATTCCCTATTGTAGCACCACCCTATCACAGGGGATCATGATCGAGTTTAAAAAGTAAGAATTTACACTACTCCAGGATATGCTTCCATCCATGTATCATTTTCTGTTTTTCTAACCTGGTAGTTCTTCAGAAGAAGATTTGACGAATTTTCCTGTATGTTTCAGTCACAGGCACCTGACGTTACTTATTTTTCTTTAAATAAAAAAATACTCTTACCTAGTTTATTATTAGGTAAGGGTTTTTTTTTTTTATTTAAAGAAAAATAAGTAACGTCAGGTGCCTGTGGTTTCAGTGTAAAATGTGGAATCTTTAGTGTGGCTTCACCATATTCTCAGTGTTATGATTTTAGCCCCAAGATGCATTCATGTTATTTTCAGCTTTTCTGGCTCAGTGGTTCTCGAGAAGCAGATTTTTAAAAAGAACTCTTACACATGTGGTTCAGTTTAAAACTTGGGTTCTAAATTGTGGCCCATCCTAACCCCAAGGGTCATGATTTGAACAATTTAGAATTTACACTACCCCAGGATGCTTTCACATGAAACAAGATAAATATACAAAAAAAAATTGAATCAAATATAGTTATATGGTTCATTTCCTTTTATACTGGCATGTAGATTTTGAACTTATCGGGTGACAGTAAGTGGTAATGATATTCTAAAGTATTCACTGCCATCGGATAAAATTTAAATTTACAAAAAAATACTACTCTAATCAAATGTCCAATTCGCCTCTTGACATTATCTAGAAATCAATTGTTCAGTCTCACTTTTACCGAAAGAGCAGCGTATGTTTAATTATTTTATAATCATACATAACAACCACAATTATGCTTGTTTGAAAATTTATAACAAGTATATAAAGATATCAACTTAAAAGTCAAAAGTCATTGGCAGGTCATAAATGTTGAAATATAAAATTTTAAGGTGCATGTTGCTTTAGTTAACATATATTTGTGTAGAACTTATGGCAAAAATATAGGCACTAAAGTCAAATACATATATCTTATGTAAATTAGAAAAGGCAAGCTTGCGTGTTTCCAACGTCAAAATAAAATTTGGTGAAAAATTAATAAAACCAAATGAATTTTAGAAAGTTAATTCAAATTTTCTCCTTCTTGAGGTATGTTGTGCATTATGAATTAAAGGCAGTTCTGTATGCGAACATGGTATCATTTCACATCCTTTATCACAAACTACTAAAACATGCTAAATTCAAACCTAGCTTGCTAAGCTGCTGTTTACTTTTTAAAAAAATTGAGGAATATAGAATAAGCTAACGAACCTGTTAATTATCCATTGGCACTTAGTATAGACTAGAACAAGAAGTGTGTGTGTGGCGGGGGTGGGGTGGGGATAAATGTACTAAACTAAATAATTTGAGAGGGAGCGAAGTGGCCCACAGAATACATCATTGGTACCATTAAATGTTTTCCATTGGGTCAATATTGCAACTTTTCCAAAATTGTCTGTATGCGTGTCTGGAGAAGATATGATCAGCGAATGGTTCTGGTATATGTCTGACATTAAAGGCCAAGAATGCTAAACCTTGACAGCTCCTATAGCCTGCTATGTAAAAGCGGGCATATTATACTTACCAAATACTTATATAGGTCGTAACTTGGACCACTCATAGATAATGTAGACTCTATCTTTATTGATTGTTTTATCCTTACTGCAAATGATGCATCCATAACGAGTAGATTTTTTTGGCATGGTTGAAAAATAAATTGGGACTGAAAATCGGACGAATATTCGATATGTGTATAAAAAATTTTGTGCATAACCACATTTGCAAGGCCATGGTTGAATGTTGATAAAATTAATTTTTGTTATTAATTAAAAATTTGTTTAAAATAAAGGTTAATATTCATTAAATTAACATCATTGACGTAGCAAAAAACTGTATCTTCTTGGAGTGAAAATTTTTAATGTAAGTAAAGTGAACTTATGCAAAATTTATATAATTGAAAACAATGATTTGTGAGTGGGGTAAATTAACCCTGGTAAGAATGTATCATTTATTTGTAAACATTTTAAAAAGTCTATCCCAATCATTTTACCTGTTATCGTTAATATAAGTGATGAACAGGGTTGTTATGCGAGTAAGGTTTGTAAGTGTAGAGTATCAATTGTCAGTGCAAAATGGGTCTAATTATCGCGTGTACTCTACCAGGTTAATTTTGTGTTGATGTTTGTTTTTCTTTTTCATATAAGGGGGTACATTTTTTTCAGACTCACTTTTTGGGGGGAGGGAGAGGGTGTTACCCTTTTTCCAACCATATTGTTCTTGTTGGAAAAGTTTATTGAAAGGTTTGTCCCCCCCACTTAGCTACATCATAGTAAAATCAGGGTACATGTAATGTGGTAATTGTATGAATTTAAAAATTGAAAAAGTAGTTGTGTTTGTGAAACACTGATGTTCGCGCATGGCAACGTAGCGAAGATTTAAATTTTCGTAAATGCAAATTAAATATGTTGCTACACAAAGTAAGGTCTTCTTACAAAAAATACAATTGTGAAATTTGAAAGACCTAGCACCGCATGTTCAAAAGTAATGGTCAAGGATAAGTTTTTGAAAGGTAGTTCAACCTCCATGGTCAAGGTCAAAGGGCCAATGTTGTTGGTTTCTAAAAAACAAAAAGTCTTGTCACAAGGATTATATATGTGAAGTATGAAAGCCATAGCTTTAACCGTTCAAAAGTTATGGCCAAGGTCAAAATTTTAAAAAGTAGTTCAAATACCAAGGTCAAAGTTCTTGATATCCAATGAAAGGTCTTTTCACAAGGATTAGATATATTCAAAAGTTATGGCCGAGGTTATTTTTTTTAAACTCCATGTTTATGGTCAAAAGGTCAATGATGTTGGTATCCAATGAAAGGTCTCGTCACAAAAATATATACGCGAAGTATCAAAGCCCTAGCATCTACCGTTCAAAAGTTATGATCAAAGTAAACGATTGGAATTTTTGTGTCAAATTGGTTCAAACTCCAAGGTCAAAAGGTCAAGTTTGGTGGTATCCAAGAAAGGACTTGTCACAAGAAATACACATGTGAAATATGAAAATCAAATCTCCACTAAAATAAATGTTATGGCCTACTTTGAAGTTTTGCACTCAAACAGACAAACAGACAGACACGACAAAAACTATATACCCCCGAATCTTCGATTAAAGCGAGCATGAAAAGAATTGTGTGAGAAGATTGAACCTATCATTGTCCTTCCACGTAATAGAATTTTGGATATTGAACAATTTCCATTTATTTTTGGTTTGTCGAAGATTTTTCAGATAAATGTTTAAAAATATTTTTTTGTTCTTTTTGTCCCCTTTTGAAAACGATACGAAGTCCTTCCATGGATAAATATTGGTGCATCAAAGTTGGGGCGTTTTGATTATGAACAGTATTTGACAAAACAATTGTTTGTTATACTTATGTCACTTTTTGAAAATAAATTCAAAAAAAGTGTCATACATATTGCGTAATTAATCCTAATCGCCCAACTCTTTTGTCAACCAATAATGTGCTCAATTAGATAATTCAAGCGCAAACAACTTTTTTTTTAAAATGTCATTTCACCTTTTATTCGTACGTCGGCCCTCTCTTTCTTTTTTAAATATCCCCTGATCTAGCTAAAAGATCTCTTGTGAAAAGACATGTAAAATAATGTCAAGGCACCTAAGCTTGGGGATTTTTAAAACAGCTTTCACGACACCAAACTGCCTCTCTACACATAAAGATGATGATTCTTGTGATTGCGATTTAGAAGAGATAAGCCTGAAAAGCAAGAACAAAGTAAGTAATCATCTTCTATATAACTTATTAAGTTTGACCAGAAAACGGGACGATTGTTTGCCTTTAAGTCCCGTTTTCTGGTCAAATGGACAACTTAAAGACGGGGGAGGGGTGTAAGGATGGGGTTGGGTTATTGCTGAGGTGAAGCGTGGATTCCTACATGTAGGTTTAATAAAACAATAAGAAGACTCACTTAGATATTGTTTAATGACTTTTTCCTGATTCTAGTTGATAAAGAATTTTTTTTCATGTTTTAAGATTTGAATTTACTGAGTGGCGAACATGTTGTAAATTTTGCATTTACACCAACTTCGTAAATTCAAAATTTACAAGATATTGTTTTAAATCTACAAGTATGGTAAAAAGGAACTATGCCTCACAATATTTATAATGTCCAGTTTTTATTGTAACTTCATTTCTCAATATTTTACATTATTTTCTTTAAATTTTCAAAAATGATTACATAGGGAAAAGTATTTTATTTTTTTCATGTTAAATAATTCATCGTAAAGTACAAGTCAATCTTAGCAGAGTTTTGGGTCTATACATATTATTAACATGATTTAAACCCCTTACTCCACTCAGAGGCGTAGTCACAAACTTAAAAGTGACAACGGGCGAGATCTCAAACGCCGTAGGGTCTCAGAAATTCTTTGGGCATGCAAAAGTAAAAAAAAAAAAAAAAAAAAGTAAAAGTGGGGGCCGTAGCAGCGCGGTGAGATCTCCAAAAATCTTTGACAAGCAAAAAAAAAAAAAAAAAAAAAGATGCCAAATTAAGATGTCACTGCGTTTCCGCGTTTTTAAATGAGATTTATCGTCTTGTGATTTTTTCGACTGCGATTACACGGCGACAATCCTATTTGCGCTCCCGTGGCGTTTCTACAGCGGGGCGGGGGGGTTAGGTTGTCAGCCAGCTCACAAAATAAGAGCAATGGGATCAGAATTCCAACGTATTTGATTCACAACATTTTTTTCAAAGGCAAATTATTTTCAATTTTTTTTTGTTCAATTTTTCTACATAAAATTGAAAAAAAAAAATTGAGTTTAATCATTTTTATAATATACAAATTATGTATTAACATTTTTAATTATTTTTTTATTGGCATATATCTGTGATTTTTTAAACAAAAATGTTTTACATTCTATATATATCACTAAAAAGTGTGGTATTGGAACGCAGCAGCGCAGTGAGAACGCCGTGAACACGAGGTGAAAACTCCTAACGCGCCCCCGGAAGCATCAATCGCCGAGAGATCTCCGTGGGAACGCAGTAGAACGCCGTGAGATCGCCGTAGAATCGCGCCGTCGCCGTAGGAACGCCGTGACATCTGTGACTACGCCTATGCCACTTCTTATCTAAATGTTTCTATGCTGTACATGTATACACGTAACCCTGTCGTTGTAACCTGAACCGTTCTTTAAAGTTTAAAAAATATAATAAAAGTTCGAAAATATTTCACACCTGTTTCCTTTTATTCAAAGGAAACAACATTTTTTATTTAGAGTTCTAAATCTGGAAATTGAAAACATTAAAAAGAGTAATTAACATGTACATCCGAGCTTAACGCTGTTATTTTATTTCGATATATTCACATAAATCGGTTTTAAAATGATAAAATGGAAAATAAATCTGGCTCAAAATGGTCTTCATTTAAACATCCAAACGCCAACTAGTGATTTAAAGTCTTTCAAAGTCACTCAGACAGAAAAGTTGACACTACTATGAGGATACTTGTGTACACATGCCGGTATGAGGGATACACGAATACGAACTTTTACCGAATTTCAGTGAACTTGGGAGTTGATATGTTAGAGACAATGTCATATTGTGATTGACAATTTACCATATATTACTCAGACCGATCAGGATCTTGTGGATCCGGAATAATTTTGCCAAGAAGAAGCATGTCTGTAAGTTACAACTTTGAATAAACGTGGCATATGCTGTCATTACGTTCTATTTATAAATTAAATGATGCTAATATGATTCAATCAAGTAAATTTAAAACAAGTAAGGATTAATTTTGATTTGAAAAGAAATGCAGGGTTTTCCTCCAGATTCCAGTACTCATGATGTTCATGCTATTGCTATATACAATGTACCCCCTAAACGGGTATTTCTTAATACTGTCTCAGAATGGTGTATTAGCTGACAGGTGAATAAGGGTTGATATTATTATTTTCCTACCTTTAGAGATATTAAGAAGGTACATCTAGAACATATATCACCTTACTTTATAAAAGACTGTTTCCACACAGATGACAACAAATTCTATTTATTTCTACTAGCATTTACATGTAATTACAATCAAATACAAATTGTAAAATTTCTCTCTCTCTCTCTCTCTCTCTCTCTCTCTCTCTTTCTCAAATGTGAGCTGTTCAGCAACCATAGGCACTTTTTTTATCAACAAAGAAAAAAGTTTAAAACGCCAACCGCCTGCGTCCGCAACTTTGCTAACATTTCGAAAACTAGAATTAATAATGTTGTTAATTTATTGTTGTTAATTTGTTTTTAATTTGTTGTTAATTTGTTGATCCCCAGCCTCCTTAAATAAATAATAAAATAAATTAAACAAAGGATTCGAGTACCACAGGAACTGAAACATTGTTTTTTTTTTGGTTTTTTTTTAGAAAAGCGTGGGCGAACAGGAACTTAGTTTAGAAAAGGTGTTAATTAAAATATTTGTTTATAAATCACTGTGTTTGTGAAAATCAGAACATTTCGATGTACTGTGTTAAGTGGCAGTTTCTCAGAAATCATTCAAAAGAGTCATTCTAGCTGACATGGAACAAAATCGCATGAAAAGTTTTCAGGTCAGTAAGTGACCACCTATGTAATACATGTTCATGTATTTAAATTTCTTATATTTCAAAAGTTGGCAAATTTAAACAAAATACAAAAATGATCAAATTCTAAAAGTAATATGTATGACATTTTTCTTTGTCAAATGAAAGTTATCATATCTAAAAATTAAAGTAATATCTGGTGGTTAATTTGTTGTTAATTTGTTGTTAATTTGTTGACCTTAAATTTGTTTAAATTGTTTAAATTTCTTTGTTCAAATCGTGTTCACAGAAAATACCGTATGTTTGTAATTATGTAACAAAAAGGGGCAAATCTATACATAAGAAACACATTTTTTATGCGCCCGGATCGATAGATCCCGGGCGTATATTGTTTTTGTTTTGTCTGTTTGTCTTTCTGTCTGTTGTCAACTTTAACCTTCGCCATAACTTTTGAACAATAAGAGATAGGAACTTCATATTTGGTATGCATGCACCACTAATGAAGTCCTGTCAAATGACATCAAGGTCAATGACGTTGTGACCTTGACTGTGACCTATATGCTAAAAATAGCTTTTTCCACTGTTAGTCATAACTTTTTAACCATAGGAGATAGGGACTTCATATTTGGTATGCATACTCCACTAATAAAGTCTTTCAAATCTTTCCTGACAAGGTCAATGATCTTGTGACCTTGACTTTGACCTATATATTCTAAAAATAGCTTTTTCCACTGTTTGTCATAACTTTTTAACCATAGGAGATAGGGACTTCATATTTGGTATGCATACTCCACTAATAAAGTCCTTTCAAAGTGGTTCTGACAAGGTCAATGATCTTGTGACCTTGATATGACCTATATGCTAAAAATAGCTTTTTCCACTGTTTGTCATAACTTTTTAACCATAGGAGATAGGGACTTCATATTTGTATGCATACTCCACTAATAAAGTCCTTTCAAAGTGGTTCTGACAAGGTCAATGATTTTGTGACCTTGACTGTGACCTATATGCTAAAATAGCTTTTTCCACTGTTTGTCATAACTTTTGAACCATAGAAGATAGGGACTTCATATTTCATATGCATACTCCACTAATAAAGTTCTTTCAAAATGCCATTACAAGGTCAATGATCTTGTGACCTTGACTGTGACCTATATGCTAAAAATAGCTTTTTCCACTGTTTGTCATAACTTTTTAACCATAGGAGATAGGGACTTCATATTTGTATGCATACTCCACTAATAAAGTCCTTTCAAACGACGACAAGGTCAATGATCTTGTGACCTTGACTGTGACCTATATGCTAAAATAGCTTTTTCCACTGTTTGTCATAACTTTTTAACCATAAAGATAGGGACTTCATATTTTCAAGGATATAAGCTTAATTCACTAATAAAGTCCTTTCAGTAATAAATCTATGGACAAGGTCAAAAATCTTGTGACCTTGACTGTGACCTATATGCTAAAAATAGCTTTTTACACTTTTTGCCATAACTTTTAAAAAGATAGTTTCTAGACATTTGACTTTCATATTAATGGTAAACATCTTCATACTTTCCACATGAACAAAGATTAAGTTCTTTATATATACCATGGTCAATGACCTTGTGACCTTGACTGTGACCAATATGCTAAAAAATAAAGTATTTTTGTACTTTGTTGCAAAAAGCCGGGCGCAAAATTTTCACAAACACATTTTGTTTTTCTTAAAAATAGCAAGATAAAAGAGTCAAAATAAATCAAACATCCTTATCTAGATTATCTACGTTCAAAACCTGGGGCTAGAATGGTACAGAGATATAGGGAGTCAAGCTCTTATATATACATGTATGAAAGTATGTATAAAAGTATTTTTATTCTTTAGAATTCTTTTACGAACAGCAAGCTTAAGACGTCATTGATTCTGATAAATATGGAACCATAAAGTTTTTCCAGGATGGGTTGAGAGATTAAGCTTGGTTTCATGAGTGTCTTGATAGTGAGTCGAAGTATATGAAAGTCATACAACGATTAAACCTCAAGCTTTCCCATGATGCAAATTTAAAAGTGTGAATTTAAAATTTCCCTGAAAAAAGCGGAACATTAAAGTCAGGTCATTTTTGTTCCTCTTGTCACTCATAGCACCAGAAAAAAGAGCAGCAATTGTAGTGTAACTTCATACTGTCATAAAACTATGGTCGCTACGTTGTTCACACAGAGGGAAGTCAGTTGAGCTTTTGAGTAGTTAGTACTTTCGTACATGAAATAAATTTCAACTTAATTACAAAATGTTTTTTTCAAAATATTCAATGCTACAAGCTTCTGGGACAGTGTAAAATATTACCACTACTGCCCCTTCTCATCAAGCGTGTAATCCTGAAGAATCTCCTGCAAAAAATATTTTATTTGAGTAAAATACCAAGAATTTTGAAAAATGGATTAATTAAAGTGCTTCTTTACAAAAATTGGAGTTTATGTTCTCACTAGAATTATACATCGCAAACCTCAACGAATTCGAATTCGACCGCTGAATCATCATTACCCTACAATCGCATCATCTCGGGTCTTTCCGTCAAAGGTCGGAAAAACAACCCTAGTCGGAAAGGCCCAAGAAGTTGCGATTGCTTCACTCTACTCACTCAGTACAGTAAAAGTCGCGCGTCACAACACTCTTGTCGTAAAGTTTTGTTTCTTTGCCAGACAAACTCTAAGTTTACCTTCTTCATGCCTCTTTTCTCTCTTGCTCGTCAACATTTGTCTCGTAATTGCGCTATAGGCATCACAGACGATATAAAACATGACTGCCAAATTTTTCACACCGAAAGTCAAAGTCTCCAAAATGTTTGAATTTTTAGGATCTTGTCATACTTTGTAGCACCTATATGGATCTTTTATTATGGTGTTTTTCATTCAGATAATGGATTTTAATTTGATCACAACTTCTACACCGTTTCCTTGCAGCAAGGTAGGAGCTTGATTTTACTTTTAAAAAGCGTTGTGTTTTTCTGCTTTTTGGTCGTTTTTGTCGACCTTCACCACAAAGGTACGTCTTAGTAGGGTACATGTAACTATCACCACTGGCACTAGCTGCTTACTGCATCGAAAGATTACGATCAAAGGAACTCATCAGACAAGAGTCTTGCGTAACGTCTGTTCCTAAAACAATACCTCCGTGATGTATGAATATGAAGTGTCTAAACGCTTGTTTGCTTTGGCCCCATATTTTATTATTTTTTTATGCTGCTGAAATAAGCACCGGCATCCCGCCTTTGCGTTAATGAAAGGTCTCCCCTGCATTATTTTCCCATTCGTAGGTCGAAGGACTTGGTATGTATAAGTGATGGGGTTGGAGTGGATCAATATTTAGATACAGTAAGATATCTGCTTTTTTTAATTCAAATGATTTTGATTTATCTTGAAGTTGCTTTTCTGGAATTTTCCTGATTTTACATGCATTTGTCATTGGTTGTCAAAGAAAACAACGGGAAATCAAAATCGAAATAAACCTGTTTGTCAAAAGAACTTTTCTTTACAATTCTTTTTTTTTTTCTGCAAATCAGTTTTTCTTGATTTTTAAAAACACCTCTATTCGACATAATCTAGTTTATCTAAATTCAATTTTCTTGAGTTAATTTCCCTAATACAAAACAATCTAAAACAAAAGAATTAATGATAAATTGTAAAACTTCCGTGCAACGAGGCAGCCAATCTGAGTTACCAATAATTTTCTCTATAGAGGTTCCTTCGTATGTTATATACATAGATCAGATATTATTTTACAGTGCTCATTATATAGTATTATGCAGCATGTATAGAGATCATTTATGCTTTCTACATAAGGAAAAATGACGGGTCTTTAAAATGAGCGTGACTTACTTAAGACTTACGTGTAAATACATTTTCTCCCTAAACTAAACATTTGATCTAAACTGGTGATAATGCTTTAAAGCAAAATTAATTGTTTATTGAACCTTTAAATGTATCTCACATATTTGTACAGTTGTATTTTGGTTTCAGCTTATTCTAGAAACGTACTTCAATGCCGCAAATCCCTGAATACCTATTTAAACTTTTTACAAAGAAATATGCTATTTAATGTGTTGGTAGTATTAAACTAGAGCTCGATGAAATCTAGATATATATGTATTAATGATTCTTGCAATTTTTTTCATATGACGATACACATTGCTTTTAAGAGCATCCCAAGTATTTAATATTTAAAAATAATACCACCCGAGTGCTTTATATTTGTCAGTTATGGTCCCTGGGGATGCGTTAAGATAATTGATAATTCACATCTGATATAAATTTATGGTAATCATCATATCCTTAGCGCAAAGGAAAATGTACACATATGTTTACTATATGTAATTGAAACATTAAGCAACCGGCATCGAGAACAGGTTCAAACTTACCAACACCTTACCAGCATTTATTACAACTCGTAGTATAGTTTACGATTGTTCGTCAAAATTAATGCTTAACTGATCAATTGTGGAATTACTTAAGGAAATTTTAACTTTATAAAATAAATTTGTTAAAGCATGTATAAGAATTTAAAATAGATATAGGTGGTTTACAAAGACAACTAAACTCTTCTTTATGGAAGATGCACGAAGACGCGATGAAAGTCTGTCACCCTATATTAAAGCCATTCTTGTTTTCGCTAATCGCGGCGAGGAATACTTCGCTAAGGTCAATCGTATAGATAGATATGCCAGAATACATTCTTTCTATGATGCAAGATCGCTGAGAAACAATAATGTGCATACGCTTTACGTGTAGATGTAGTTAGATTACTTGAATGTTTGACAGTTTGCCGTTGTCGTATAAGCTCCAAGAGAACGCGAAGATGTCAAGGCCCTGCTGTGTGGTTTCAACAGGATCGTAAATTATTTGTCTGAGGGCACTTGCTTCATCCATTGAGTTCTTACATGTGCATGTGTACCAAGTATCCTTCATTATCTTTTGTTGCGGAAAATCATGATCATGATCAGTTGAGAGAAAAAAAAAATTCTCGTAGACTTGCAAGCTGATAAACAAACGGTTATATAAATATAGTTTCTTATAGAAACAACCTGCATTTCTTTTACAGGATCTAAAAATACGGATTGATTTTAATAAATTGCTTGTTCTAAGACATAAGGATTGAGTCTTAAAATAATACATGTAACATACTTGTAAACTATATAAGTATGAACTTAAAAAATTTGATCTCTTTTTCATTATGTGACTAAATTTAGCATTTCTATCTTGGCGACGAAAGCATTTTTTGTATTAAGGTAGAATTTGCATTTAAGTATTTAGACTTAGAGCCCCCTCCTTTTTGCTAAGTCTATATATATATATATATATATATATATATATATATATATATATATATATATATATATATATATATATATATATATATATATTTGTTTATATTGATCACGAAGCATGTACTTTTACTGAAAAAGTACAAATACACCTTGGATCCAATCCGAACAAAACTTAAGCTGATTAACTAATTGCTTTTCAGACAAAACAGTCTTAGTCAATTATACATGAATATAGATTATGTTTATTATCCTTTAAAAACAATATCAAATACATGTACTGTACATTGTATCTGTACCTACTACTGTAAACCAGTCATTTGGAGAATAATTAAACTGGATTTCAAAAATAAAGTATACACTTCTAATTTTCGAATAATTTTCAACATTTTCCCCCAAGTCAAGCTTCTTAACTTGATAACTACTTGAACCAATAAGAAATGCATATAAGTGCGTAATCAATTCAAAAGCTCATTTTAATAATAGACAGAATTAAATACTTAATACAACTTATTAATTAACAAAGGAAAGGTGGAATTTACGAACGAATATAGATTTAGAACTTATAAGGACATTGTCAGGAATGGAAGAATTACATGTGAGTATACGTGATTATATCTAAAACCAATGTTTAAATTTTGAAACAAATGGTTTTAACCATCAAAAAATTATTTACATCCACTGAGTATTATATCCTTTATATTATGAAAAGGTCGTCTATCATTTACTAAACAATGTTAAGCATGCCACGCCAAGGGAACGTCTCTTCCATCAATGAAACATTATACATATATTGCCCGAGTTTGAAGGAAACATGCGTTTTGTCGGAACCAAGAACCAAACTGTCTTTCTGAGTCCGTAAGACTGAAGGCAGACAATTTGGTTCGAGGGTCGATTTTGTACGAGAACTCTGTCAATAAATGTTTTGCTATACCTTTAAAAGTTTGTTCCTATACAAATCTATACGAAAAAAAATTAACATTTCTAATGTTTTGCAGAGCGGGCATGAAAAAAATCGATGTTGGATCGCTGAGTGAGATGTTGGACCGGTCGATGAGATGCTGGACCGCTTATCACAAAATGGGCGGAGCTTAATCTCATTTTCATTCGTTGGTGTTCAAAAGTGACGGACCTGATGTTACATCACGGAAGACAGTACAAAATACATGTATGTCAAAAAAAAGAAAGGTATAACAAAACATTTATTGACTATGTTCTCTGGCAAAATGCGTTTTGTCGACCCGCGAACCAAACTGTCTGCTTTCGGCCTAATGGCCTCAGGCAGACAATTTGATTCTTAGGTCGGACAAAACGAAAACAATAAATGTATATTAAACCTTTCAATTTTATATTTCTTTTTTACATACATTTATCTTGTACTGTCTGCCGTGATTTAATCTAATGTTGAACACCAACAAATGCAAATGAGATTAAGCTCCGCCCATTCTGTGACGTAAGCAGTCCAATATCTCATCAACAGAAAAATCAAAATAACTCGCTTTCACTGGTCATGTATTTTTCTGTAACAGCTGAATTAATAATTCCCCAACTAACAACAGAAGAAGACATGTTAGTATTTGAAAATATTTGTATATAAAAAAACAAAACATAAATGCCCCGATATTTTAAAATTAAATTCTCTAATAATAACATTCTTGTAAGCAATACGACTTAAAATTGATATAAAGCTTATTAACAAAAATGATTAATAAATATAAATGATATGAATAACAAATACATAGTTATTGTAATTAACACTTATTTGCCAATTGAAAACAGATGTAAATAAGGAAGCCAAAACATGCAATACGTCAGAAAAATGCAAGCCTTCACGCGAGTTTCTGTAACACGTTATTTTCATAAAACACAGGGGAAACATACGGTTGTGATTACCGCGATATATAATGAAGAACAATAATAAGTTAAATATGCTTTTAAAAAAACAAAAAGCGTAGGAAAATTTAGTACATTACAAGTTATTGATTAAAAATTATTAATGATTGAACACAACATCAAGAATATTATAACAGTTCTTTTAATATATACTATTTGGTTTGTAATTATAGCAGACCAAAGGACCATTGTGGCTCATTGATACACGATATATACTGAGTACATTTACAAGATACATTTGTATTATATTATACAGGCAAATGACAGCTGATTCAAAGATACTACAGAATGGAAACATGTGATTATAGGAAAATCGTGACAGAAGTAAATTGAAGAAACCATAAAACTATATGTCATATCAAAATCCGTTTTTCTCTCTGTTTTTTAGCTTTTAAAAGATATCAATATTACTTCTGGAATTTTTCTTCTTTTTTTTTGGTGAGGAATTTTAATGTGATTGGATTGTCTAATGGGTTCTATTTTTTGTGCATTTTAATATCGTTGATTTTTTTAGATTGAAAATTTTTGTTGTAGATTTATATTCCGAAGTTTCGTCTTGTGGTCAATATCAATATTTTCCTAGTCAATATCAAATCATACTGCCCTCAAAAGTCCATGATGCAAAGTACTTACTGCCTTATTTACTCGTTATTTTCCCGATAGGTATGCCTAGGTAATATTTACAAAAGAAACAACAGAGAAACGAACACCGGCTTCCTGGTTGGTCATCATCTATCAATTAGCAACAATAAAAATATATCGTCTGGTAATTATCTACCTTCCCACGAGTCTATATAACCTGTCTTCTGCCATTAACTTCTGTTTCTATTTACTATTGTATTCTTTAGCAACATACATGCACTCTTTGGACGTTTTGTTCCTTCGCGTGTAAAATGCCAGGCGAATTTTTGGTTTATCCACTTCTCTAGTTCTCTATTTACAACTACCCGCTTAATACATTTATATTTTGCAGGCTTAAATACAGTTTTATGCCCCCTAAACGAAGTTTCGAGGGTATAAAGTTTTTGCCCTGTCCGTACGTCTTTCTGTCTGTTTGACTGAAAAAAACTTTAACCTTGCCTATAATTTTTGAATGGGTGGGGCTATGGCTTTCATATTTCCCAAGATCTTTCTCTGGATACCTTAATTTTACCCCTTGACTTTGGCCTTTGGGTTTGACCTACTTTTACAAAAAAATCCACACTTTAACGATGGCCATAACTTTTGAAAAGTTGGAGCTAGGGCTTAGACCTTTTAGTTAGTATAAATATTTTTGACCTTTTCAACTTCACAGAGTTTGACCCACTTTCTGAAAACTTTAACATTGGCCATCACTTTTGAACAGTTAGAACTAGGGCTTTCATTTTTCACAGATGTATTTCTTGTAACAAGACCTTCCCTTGAGTACCAACAGTTTTGACCTTTTGACCTCGACCTTTGGAGTTTGACGTGCATTTGAGAAAATTCAACCCTCGCCATACTGGGGCATCAATGTTTCAAACACATTTTTTTTTTCATTTCCTCCTCTTCTAATTTTTTTATTCAACATGTAAATATGTATTTATAAATGAAGAAAATGTAAACTCTTTAAAGATATTTTATTATGTGAATGGTATATATATAAACTCCAAATACTAGTAATCTAATTTAAGTGCTCCTACATTAATCATTTATTCTTTTGCAAAATTGCTCGATCTCCCACTCTGAATCTTCGATAACCCTCCGAGACTTTAAACAACCTATAGCAATGATTGCAACACGAAAGTGTAAAATGAATTAACGGCGATAATAAAACCCAGAGATATAATATTACCATGAGGAAAACAGGTACATTAATGAGTGCTTATTTGGCTAAGAAATTCAGAGCAAATATATTGAGCTATTTGGGGGAAAGGGGTCAGTAGTCGCGTTCAGCACTGGCCAGTGAAACCAAAACACTTATTTTCTTGGCCTGATGTTTTCCCTCGCGTCAATACCGTACATCTAGGAGGTTGTAGAAACAATGTAGACACCCATCGACCAGTGTGATGGCTTAAGTCTTTATACACCTGAAAACGTTGATTTTCTTCTACCTATAACAGAGAAGTTCTTTCAAGATTGACAGTTTTAACAATGTGTTAATTTAATCCAATCTGCATTGCTGAAGACAATTTAAGGATTTTTATAGTTTTCTTAAAACAGGATGCGTGTGTCTTGGACGAAAGCTCTTCGTGCAGTTATGAAATGGAACTGTAGGCGCACAAGTTATTCCATCACACCGTTTCTTCTGTGGAAATAAGGATTTTTAATACCTTTCATTCCTTAGCTTGCATTGATATTCAAAATGTAAACATTATTGGTAGGTTTGGTATACAGTAAACAGTTTTGATGATGAATTATTGTATTTCTGCCTTTCCTCCCCAGACTAGGCGGACGTCCATTCCTCTCTCCAGGGGTTCCACGAAACGGAGAAAGCAATGTGACAACCATGGTCGCTATAAATCCACCCGGCTCATGACACCGCAATCAGATGAAAGTGAAGACGAAACCAATAATTGCGTCAACTGTGATGCGCAAAGGTCTACAAATAACAAACACGGCCGTCAGGTAGAAAACACAAACAGTAAGAGTTCAGATGGCAATATGGCGTTCCCTGCCCTCTCCGTGATGGGTGGCGGGGGGCAGATTGTCCGATCCCGAAGTAAAGTCAGCATCAACGAACCCGATGAAGAACAACGAAGCCCGTACCGACACAGCATCCACATAAAAAACAAGGAAACGGTCATTCTCAATGTGGGTGGACAAATTTTCGAAACATATAAACACACACTTACCAGATTAAAATCGTGTAAACTCGCCAGTGAATCAGAACTTCGAAGATATTATCGTGAAAGCAAGGACGATTATTTTTTCGACAGGGATCCGCAGTTATTCAGTGTAGTGTTGAATTATCTTCGGACAAACGAACTTCATCTACCCACGTACCTCTGTGGGCCAGCGGTCCAGAGAGAATTCGACTACTGGGGGATCGAGGAAGAGGACATAGAACGCTGCTGTTGGCAGCCTTACAACACGTGGAAAACCCAGAACAAATCTCTGGAGAAGTTGGAGTATGATCGAAAAAGATCCATGACCCAACAGCACCTGGAGAAGGATAGAAACAGCCCCCATTTCTGGACCCGATGTAAAGCTATAGTGTGGAACTTCCTCCAAAACCCAAATACCTCACTAGGTGCTAAGGTATGATACAATGTATAGTTTATTCCTTTGTACATTAAGTCAATATATGATATTTTTGCATTACTGTAGTACTGGGTAAGTATTTTTAATGTTTAAAAGTTAGGAAATAACACTTGCCCCCCACATTTCCAACCCTTCCTGTTAGTTCTGCAGCCTGGGAATATATGTACTTCACTACTTCACTTGATGCTGAGAGAGTAAAATGCAACATTAAGCTAAAAGTACAGTTTAAGAGTTTTATATATACATGTATCCCTTTTCAATTTTTGGAGATTTTTTTAAAAAAAAGTTTTGGAAAAATTACTTCATAACTGCGCCCTTGATAAAAATGAAGAATATAGATTGTTTTTATTCAAGAGTTTCTTTCTGTTACTTGCCAAATTTATAGTCTAGTCCGAGTAAGTAATTAAACTTTGATTAAAATATCTAACAGTATATAAATGTAAGTCAAAATTCTTCATTAAAATTCTTGATTTTCGAGCAATTGTTTACATACTACTCAATAAAAAAAATAACAAAACAAAAACATCAACAACAACAATAATAGCAGCTAGGGAAAATTCCAATTTACCCCACTGGTCAATTGTTATTCTTTTGATTACATATGCATCGGTATTGTATACATGTATAATGTCTATTTACATACTACTCAATGAAAAAACAACAGCAACAACAACAACAACGAAAAAAGTAGCAGCAAGGTGACATTTCAGTTTACCTATTAATCAATTAGAAGAAAAGTTTGGGACTTTCATGCACTTGGAAATTTTACACTCCACTCGCTCGTAAAAGACTGGAATTTTTTTATGTTACTTGTAGAAATATCTTGGCGTGTGATGGTCCTAGTTTACTATGCATAATCAAAAACAGGGTGGGGTGGGGTGTTAGAACTCTGCGAAATGATACCTAACGTGTTTGATGCATTATATACAGTTTTTACATTAAAAGTATTGGAATCCTTTTAATAATTCATTCTTTGTTTCCAGACGTAAAAATATAGAAATTGTAAATTCTCTAAGTAAAAAAAATCTCATAAATCGTTTTAAGAATTATCAGAAGCAAGTTCAAAAATAGCTTCAAATTTAATATCTTCGTGAAAATGTCGTTACCTTGTAGATAAATTGAGCGAATATTGAATTTATTTGGTGCCAAGGTCATACTGTACATGTTATATAACTTAATAAGATTTCTCTCTCTTATTTCATTTTGCACTTGATATGTTAAATTCACACGTCAAGTTAATGAAAATCAGAGGAAGAAATAAGCAACGGAATGACATATAAATGCACATGTACAAAAATATTAAATACATTTGGCCGAAATTATGATCGATGTGTCCATCAAAAAATGACATTGATCAGGTGATAATGGCTCAGGTTTTACATAAATATATTGTTAAGGCATTGATTTTCTGGTGAAGTGAGAAAAAAAATACCTATATGAAAATGAAATTTTCCAGGAATGTACACACTAATTAGCAGTGGTCGTTATATAAATATAGATATTGCTGGAACAACTGATATTTTGTTCGTGTTATTGTATCAATAAGCTTAATGTAAATCAAGGACTAATTATAGACTGTTAAGCTTCGTTTTGCTGTATATCTTGGTTATTTTTTGCGGAAGGACAAAACTGTATAGAATAGGCACCTTTGGAAATTATTTGAATAGCATCAACCAGTATATAGAAGTGAAAAAAGCGCGAAAATAACAAGAAACGAAACCAGATCTGCAAACATACAGTGTGAGTTAAAAATGAATCTGCCCCTCAAACTTGATGATCTTCTAGGTAGGACAAAGATATGGCTTCTATATCAAGTACAGGTCAAGCGTACCTTGAGTCAAAAATTCAAAGTGCATCACAAGAATTCAGTACATGTAGCACTGCAGCGAACCATTTTAACAGCCTCGGGTGTCCTGAGTCAACGATGGACCTATGACAAATTTCATTCGTTATTCTACGGGCTTGGCTCTCTCATTCAGAAGCACCAATGAGACTTGAGCTTTCTGGAGTAGATGGAAAACGTAAACAAGATGTACGCAACTGACACCTCAGGCACGTGTTACAGGTTTTTCGTCACTGAATGATTTAATATGACCTGTCGAATGATGAGAGAAAAAAAACAAGATTTTTTAGGTTGGGCAAAAATAACAAATATTCTGGTATGTTGCTATTAAAAAAATCATATTTAACAATACGGTTTGAAGTACCAATACATTGACATAAGCTTGGACTCAGGATTTCTATAGTAAAAATATAAAGTTTGATATTACAAGTGTGTTTCTGATCCTATCAAACAGTATAAAACAAAAGCTGCTGTTTGGGTGCATTTGGTGCATAACTATAATCGAATTAATAGGAACTTTTTATTCAAGTTATTTATCATGTATTTTCTGCATTTACGTCAGGCATTGATTAATTATTAAATGTTGTTTTACTTCCATTCGAGAATATTTTACCCAAATAGACGTCAAATTGACAACATATACTGGTTTCCGGTGAAAGGCTCCAAATTTAGAATACAATAAATATTAATATTATAAAAAAAGCGTTTTATTTTCTATCAAAAATATTGCAATATTTATCGCAATTCAGTTAGAAATTTCGCAATATGTCGCCATACGAAAATCATAGTCAATTCTCTTAAGATTTGTAATACTATTGATAGACGTCGCTGCAGTCAACCCGTATGAATACAAAAGAAATTGTTTTTGTTCTCAAACTTTCTGTACTGTTATAATACAGACTCCACTCCACGACTCCACAAGACTCCACTCCACCCCACTCAGCTTTTTACCCCAAGCTGCCCGGGGCCGTAGAATATGGAATGCAATTTGTCTAACGGCAACGTGTTGACTCATGACCCCTGAAGTTAGGAGGATGGCAGATTACTTGATGTACTAAAATATAAAAAAAATCTTGAAGCAATTCAGTGAAATGGGGTGTATTTTGATATTGAAACAAAAATATTCTGTTATAATTTTATAAATGAATAACAATATTAGTTGCTATTTAAAAACACCATAAAATACATACGGCCTTATGCGTCTCCGGGGCACGGAGAGGATAAGTAAGTATAAAATACATGCTATTTCAAAACACTAGAAAAAGATAAAATCAAACAGATAAAAATTCTTTTAAAAATGATCTTAGCAATTCAAATTTTGAAATGGTAATTTCAATTTTCAGTATTTTATCACACCTTATTCGTATACTCTCTAAATGTTAGGAGAGTAAGTACTTATCCAAGTAGAATGTACAGAATTAATTCACAATAAATGGGATGTATATATTTTATAATATGTTAATAACATGTCTTTATATTAGAAATGCTTTAGCCTACCTACAAAGCTTTATGATAATCGTGATGACTTCAACTTGTCAATCATTAACTTCCCTTACTTATACACAACCCTTATCACCTTCATATCGGGTTTATATCTCTCCATTGGTTCGCTACGCAAGATCATGCTGATTACTCTACAAAAGAACAATTTCTAAAACCAGACAAGTTGTTGACAAACAAGTTGATGAATCAAGAATATCACCAGTCTCATTAAAAGTCATCTTTTCGAAAATTCTATGATCGATACAAATTACTTGTCAGCAAATACAATCTGTCCTTAAGTCTAATGCTGGCTGACGTTTTCATGCTTATCCTAAGGCTATTATTTGCACCTTAATTGTCTGTGGATTTTTTTCCCATTTATCCCGTCTGTAAGGTATGCTCATACCTGCGTTCAAATTCTGATTTTAAGTTCCGTGTTTGCTCAAATTGCTTGAACTCTAGTAAATGTGTTAATAAAAGGGATAATGTATGAAACAACTGTGTTTTATTTCATAATTATACATTTACATGTATTTTATTTGTCTAAATGTCCATCCATTTCGATAACTTGCACTCGGGTTCATAATTTATCCTGTGCATATACAATTAAAACATGAAAAAAGACATGACAAAGAGTTCATTTTAGAATAAAATTCTTAAAATAATATATTTCTTACAATATCTAACTAATTTCTAGGTCTCTAATTTGTGTTCCCATCACTTTGAAATGTAGTAGTCTTCGTGTCTTTCAAGACACGTACGTGTAATTAACCGACCCATCAATAAAACATAAAGTCCACAATTTCAACGATTTCAATCTACATTCAGTAGAGACTTGATGTTATATTTGTGTTGCTTTTACAGACGTTTGCGTGTTTAAAGGTTAGATCTAACCTCCTACTGTGGCCATATCCTAGCCTTTGGAGCCTTAGGTCAATGGTAGTGCATTTCATATAGTCTAGACTACATGGAAATGCATGTACACTCTTATGACTAACGAAATTCCTCTTGTTTGATTGGTTTGAAAAGATTTTACTCATATTTTTAATTACAAAGGGATTGGAAACAAGTTCGAAAAACGCCCTCACCCAACTTTATCAAATTAGGTCATATATAGATATGATCAAGATAGTATTTCTATCTTATGTCCCTGCTGTGGCTTCGCTTTAAAGGTCATTATTTTGAATTGACCCTGACTGGGAGGTTTCCTATTCTGTTTCTATTTATGAAATGTTTTCTTTTTCATAGTGCATGTGTTCACATTTCCTTGTAAAAAAATTATTCATTATTTTCTTGTTTGTCCCAAAATTGATTTGAACTAGCTAAAATATATACTCTGTATATTTAATTGAACCTCTAGCTCAGGTTAGTAGAAAAATTTAAACTAGTGTGAGCTTCTAAATTCGCGCCAGAAATAAAACCAAGATGAAAAATCATATTCGCGGAAAATTACAAACTGACAAACATTATAAAAGAGCTGAAAAAGGAAAAGGGGGATGGGGTCTACTTGGCTAATGGGATTGAGTTTACGTATAACTCAAAAACAAAACGACCAAAAATTAGAAAAACTTCCTGAAAAAATCAAAGTACTCAGAAGTACAGAGAGCCGGGCTCATTTACAGAGTAGAATGGATTTCTTACATGAATCACGTTTATATTCTGATGAAAAAATTATTTTAAAACTATCAATATAAATGATAAGACACTGACAGTGAGTTTTTCAATGCTAATACCACGGTCTGATTTTGTCAGAATCAGAATTGATCTGGTACCGCAGCTGAATGTAAACAAACAGGCCAGTCTGGTTCCCTCTCCTGCTTTACCTCGTATGTGTAGAGAACTACGGTAACACTGATTATCAAAAATCCTTACGCTAATGAACTATGCTCTTTGACTTATGAAGTTTTCAAAGTCATTACTACTAATGTTTCTTTTATACAGATAAAACTTCGTTTTATTTTTGTTGCTTTATTTACCGTTTGTATTATCTCAAAAGCGGTTGAAGTAAGAACTATATTTTTGCACGTAACTTTAAAATGGCGACTATGGGGTTAACATCCTGCCTTGAACAGCCGGCAATTGCTCTTTGAGCAATAAGCCCGGCTAAAAATGAGGCAGTGAGATTAAATCTTCGTGTAGGAAGTACATGTAAATAGGACTTGTTATCTAGAAATATATGTGTGCAATTTAATATCTCCTATTGTTAAACTGGATAAAAGACACACCCGATAATATAGAAATAGGACCGATTTGTTGAGTGTGTAGAGATCAAGTCAGCTATATTGAATAATCGCACACTGTTACTACGTTAGAGAGAACATGTATCTTATCTAAACCGGGAAGAACTAATTACCTTCCTGAAACCAGATACTAGAAGGATTTTTGTTCTTTACATAGAAATTTTAGGCCTCTTCTTCAATTGCGATTATTTATCATTTTAAAGTACATTCTTAATTCACTGTACATGTTTTCTGGGGAACAAAACTGAATTTGAAGAAAAAAATTCATAACCCCCCTCCCCAAAAAATATAAAATATATACATATATATTTGATTTTTTTAAATTAAGAAATTGTATTTCCTTCTGATGAGTAACAACACGACATGAATGAACTATAAAAATTCCTCGGGATTTTTAAAAAATTGTATTTTGAAATTGTCGCATTCGTTTAGCTATCTTAAATCTTGAAAAAAGACAGAAAAACGTGGGATATTTCGGACATATCTACAAATATCATTATATAAACTATCCAGTCCATATGCCTGCCCTCTGGCATCATAGTAGAGGATTAGCTAGGAACATCCTAGGATATATTATCCGAAATTCCCGTTGTATTTTTGAGGAATAACTGTCTAGTTTTTTTGTTTTATCATGAGATCAGTCAATTTCCTCGCGTGATAATTTGTATAAACGCTGAAGGCGTTTATGGGTAAAATTATCACGCGAACAAATTGATTGATCATCATCATAAAACAAAAAAAAAACAGTTATTATTTACCTGATCCTTAATTCAATTTTTAAAAAACTTCAATAATAAGAAATTTCAGTATCCCCACTAAGTGTATTACTAAGCAACACGCAGGAAAAAAGCATGTAGTTCTAGATCTGTCACGTGCTTAGAAAATCGCTTTATGGGATTATAAGGCCATTTTATCGCAGAGAAAGTCATTGAAAAGAGTAAATATTTGAAAGTAAAGAATGGGAGTGAAACCTTACAGTAACTCGTCTATGTAAGTTGCAAATTCGACCAAAGTATTCAAGATGCATACGAAATAAACAACACACTCCGCTATGTTTGACGATCCCCGAATCCACTTCCATACTTTGTCAATGCAGTTTACTGGGATATTCTTTTTGATCTGAACATTCTTTTTTAAAATATGTCACTATACAAGGTGTACTACCTGTATAGATATCTCAGCTCATATTTTAATCCTCTTTCATATCTCCTAACAAGTTATTTTCATTTTTTTAGCTCACCTGAGCCGAAGGCTCATGTGAGCTTTTCTGATCACATTTTGTCCGGCGTCCGTCCGTCTGTCTGTCTGTCCGTCTGTCTGTCCGTAAACTTTTCACATTTTTGACTTCTTCTCAAGAACCGCTGGGCCAATTTCAACCAAACTTGCCACAAAGCATCCTTGGGTGAAGGGGATTCAAGTTTGTTCAAATGAAGGGCCACGCCCTCATTCAAGGGGAGATAATTGAGAATTAGTGAAAATTTGGTGGTATGTTTTAAAAATCTTCTTCTCAAGAACCACTATGCCAGGAAAGATGAAACTTATGGGGAAACATCCTCAGGTAGTGTAGATTCAAGTTTGTTCAAATCATGTCCCCCGGGGGTAGGGCGGGGCCACAATGGCCGACCAAAGTTTTACATAGAAATATATAGGAAAATTCTTTAAAAATCTTCTTCTCAAGAATGACAAAGCCATAATTCATCAAATTTATATGGAAGTTGCTCAGGTAGTGTAGATTCAAGTTTGTTCAAATCATGACCCCCGGGGGTAGGGCGAGGCCAAAATGGCCGAAAAAGTTTTACATAGAAATATATAGGAAAATTCTTTAAAAATCTTCTTCTCAAGAATGACAAAGCCATAATTCATCATATTTTTATGGAAGCATGCTCAGGTAGTGTAGATTCAAGTTTGTTCAAATCATGACCCCCGGGGGTAGGGCAGGGCCAAAATGGCCGACCAAAGTTTTACATAGAAATATATAGGAAAATTCTTTAAAAATCTTCTTCTCAAGAATGACAAAGCCATAATTCATCAAATTTATATGGAAGCTTGCTCAGGTAGTGTAGATTCAAGTTTGTTCAAATCATGACCCCCGGGGGTAGGGCGAGGCCAAAATGGCCGACCAAAGTTTTACATAGAAATATATAGGAAAATTCTTTAAAAATCTTCTTCTCAAGAATGACAAAGCCATAATTCATCATATTTTTATGGAAGCATGCTGTTTTTTGACGAATATAATAAAAATATTATTAAAGAAAAAGTAATAAACAGGTAGTGTAGATTCAAGTTTGTTCAAGTCATGACCCTCGGGGGTAGAGAGGAGCCAAAATGGCCGACCAAAGTTTAACATAAAAATATATACGAAATATTCTTTAAGCATCTTCTTCTCAAGAATGACAAAGCCATAATTCATCATATTTATATGGAAGCATGCTCAGGTAGTGTAGATTCAAGTTTGTTCAAATCATGACCCCCGGGGGTAGGGTGGGGCCAAAATGGCCGAAGTTTTACATAGAAATATATAGGAAAATTCTTTAAAAATCTTCTTCTCAAGAATGACAAAGCCATAATTCATCATATTTATATAGAAGCATGCTCAGGTAGTGTACATGTAGATTCAAGTTTGTTCAAATCATGACCCCCCGGGGTAGGGCGGGGCCAAAATGGCCGAACAAAGTTTTTAAAGATATATATACATGTAGGAAAATTCTTTAAAAATCATTTTCTAAAAAATAGCATATCCATGATTGGTCATGGGACTACTTTTGGATTTAAACTTTACAATAAAAAGCCATTTTTCTACTTTTTCCTACCCTTAGTGCTCAGGTGAGCGATGTGGCCCATGGGCCTCTTGTTTTTAATTTCAATTGGTTTACTTTACGAAATTCAGCTGCCATTTTTTTTTCATTCATAAATGACGTACAAGAAAATATGTAAACAGTTGTTTATTATTAATAACCTTACTTTTTATTTCGCAAACAGGTTGTCCTTTAGTTTAAAAAGTACGTTGCTTAGAGACGTCTATAAGATTAGCGTTCACATATCGTCAATTTTAATTAAATAGATCTTGTTTCCCATAATACCTACGGAACATTGAGCAATAAAACCAGGACACCACACCCCAATCAATCTGCGGAGTTATAATATCGGATTATATGATTATTCCTAGAGACAAAAATAGTTTGCCTACAAAGGAGGGAAGGTCATATACTAGAATCACATTCAGCGGAGTGATATTGAAATCACTGCTTAATTTGTGTACAAAGGCAATCACCTATTATCACTGTACATGTACTAAAAAGGGGGAAAACAGATCATATATATATACTGGTTTTCTGTTTGTGTGTTTAAAAAAGTAGATGGTATGTTTTAAATAAAGGTATTTCCATCCTCACAATTTTATGGGTTCGAAGTAGAAGAAACTGCAATTTTTTTCACATAGTACAGTTAAAATTGAATAATTACCGCTAAAAATGTATATGTTGCAATATTTCTAGAGATGTAAGACATAAATAAACAGAAGCATATGCCAAAAAATAGTTTTAGTATACAAGTAAGTTAGAAATTAAGTTAACACTGGCTTAAATACATAATATCTGGCTTAAATACATATACTTTACTAAACAATTACTTGTATTTCACCTATTGAAAGGCATTTATTCAAAAGATATATTTCTATGGGGTATGAATTTAAGGGGGCCGACTATAGTTTCCATTGCGCAATATTTCGCGCATCACAGTAAAATGAAGCGTATTTACGGTTTTAATGCAACTTTTTTCGCTTAATTATTAAAATTAAACAAAATTAATATAGGTATAAAAATGTAGTTACAATTTGATGTAACTGATTTTTTAACCGATTTTGCAATTGATAGGCAGGTTGACGTCGTTGCAGTGTGTTTTTGACGTTATGATAAAGAAAGGGGTAACAAAAATATTATTAAAGAAAAAGTAATAAACATACGCTCTTGAAATTTATAACATAGAAATTTGAGAATATCTCCAATATTTTTATTATGTTTTCATGTGAATCCATTGTGTGCGTCATATTTTGTAGTACTCTAGATAAAATATTAAAACTTGCTAATTTTTTGCATTTTGAGATGCCCCCTGTGGTAACAAGACGGTAGAATTTTGTGTTTCTTACATATAATGTATAATATAGTATTACTCATCAAATATTATAGTTTGAACAAAACGTCTATTGTAGTATTTGTATGATTTGCTTTAAAGTGCTAAAAATTGGCATTTTCCTATATAATCCTATAGTAAATGTACCTGTATTTTGAGACCGTCCCTCAAAAATACCTGGATTTCCCCCAAACTTTGCATGTACACTGAAGTTAATGTAAGTTATATGGTATAAAAATGAAGAGTTTCGCTATTGTAGTTTTCACACAATAAAACTATAGTCGGCCCCCTTAAATGACAGATTCTGCGAAAACCTATGACATCACAGGAGGATGGAAATGCCTTAAGTGAAATATAAATACGGTGTAAAAAAGAAATTTTGGTTCATCATCAACATGTTTTGAATTTTGCAGAGAAAAAAAATGTTTTATGTACTTTTCTTATTCATTTTGAATAATATCTTGAAATTCTTAAAAATTTTATAATGGATTTTTAAATCAAGTATTTTCTTTTCAGATATATGCGTGGATTTCCATCATTTTTGTCTTCCTTTCGATATTCTCATTCTGCGCGGAAACGCATCCATTATTTCGAATTTCAAAACATACAGATTTCCTCAAGGACTATGAAACTCTATACGATCTCTTCACATTTTCCAACATTCACGAAGCCCGAAACCACACGGTAATCCAATCGAACACCACCACGGCCGAACCCGTGGTTCCGAAAAATGATACAGTAGTTCATCCGGCGCTCATAATAACAGACCTTGTTTGTGTGTCGTTTTTTACTGTGGAATTCTTAACACGATTCATTTTTTGTCCCCGGAAGTGCCAATTTATCACCGCCTTACAAAATATAATCGACTTCGTCGCTATACTTCCAGATTACATCGAATTTCTCTTAAAGATTTCCAATCCACAAGGAAGTGACTGGCCTTTTATGGACTTTATTTTTATTTTACGCATGTTAAGGTTATGTCGTATATTCAGACTCATCCGCCATGTTCCCGGGCTGTGGATATTACTTTATACTCTCAAGGCCAGTTTCAATGAACTTCTCCTCATGTTTGTCTTTCTTCTGATCGGGATGGTCATCTTTGCCTCCTTGATACATTTCGCAGAACCGGATAGTGGCTATGACAACATTCCAATAGGTTTCTGGTGGAGCGTCATTACCATGACTACTGTGGGTTACGGTGATATGAACCCTGCAACAGCTCCAGGCTATGTCATCGGAAGTCTTTGCGCAATATCCGGTTTACTGATGATCGCTTTCACTGTTCCAATTATTGTTAGTAATTTTGTACTGTACTACACTCATGTGCAATACGGTTGTATTCGACATGGACGAGATAAATCTAAGTTACTGGACATCGCTAGCGATGAAGATGAAGAGGATGAAAAAGACGAAAGTTTGAAGGACATTTGCTGTCACGTGGATGAAGTGAAACAGACGACAGAGGATGAAAAGGAAGATAAAAATTCCGAATTAACTGAGAATGGTCATTCTCGAGGAACAGACGGAAACTGCAATAACCTTGGATGAAATGTTTAAATACCATGATATAACTTCGTTTTATTTATTTACTTTTTAAATTGTTCGATTGTTTATAGATTTTTATACACGCAGTGCAGTGTCATATTTTAAACATCCATTTGTAACGTAGTTTTATATAAGTTTTGCATTCATATTTGATCCAAGAAATTATTGCATGAGAAATGGACACATTTCTAAATGAATGATAGAAATATCTTCACACTTGTTTTTAAAAGTATGTCCTGGTTCAATTATTCATGTTCACATTCCCAATTTAATATTGATTTAACATACATTTTCTTCTTCAGTGTATTGTTGGAATATGAATCTTTGGCTTAATCTTTGACTTTTAATTATTATGATGGCACTTTACTTGAAAAAGTTTTTTGTCACATATTGTTAAATGTTTGTTTCATTTGAATCATTCCAAGTGTTTACATTTTTTCAACAATATTTCTTATTTCCCTTTTTATTCATATTTTACTCAACCTTCAGGGCATTATAAAATATAGCCGGGTCTTACAGCGTTAGAGCGATTCAAAGATAAGAGTTTTGTAACTTAATAAAAACTTTTTTGAAGATGAATAAAGTATCGATAAAGCAATTAAATAATATCGATTCGTCGATATATCAAAATATACACAGTACAAGTAACATATCATCAAGCAAGAAAATTTTACAGACTTACGAGAAACCTTTGTTATAAAAGCAAGCTATAATCTGGTCTAGTAATAGAAATGACATTTTATAAAGTTTTAACAATAGTGAAGCTGTGATTTTCAGCTGTTGCTACATCTGCAGGTGCGTGATCTCCGAAATGAGCCATATCGATGTGCTTAAATATCAATACTAAAAAAAATCGATATTTTATCATTTACAGCCTATAGATGTCAATATCCATCAAAGAGAGAATGTATGATGAGGGCTTTGAAAATTTCTGTATAATACATTTTTTACTGTATTAATAGAAAAGTTTTGGGGGAAAAAATATGTAGGTACATGTATACATATATATGTAATTGCAGAAAATAAGCGAGTAAAACCTTCAAAGACGTTACGTACTAGTACGTTTTCGGAAGTTAGAAAAGTAGAAACAGGTGTTCGACTGGATGTCTAATTTTATGTAGCATAGCCATATTATGAAATTCATTTATCCTCTCTCATTTTAAGATACTCAAACACTTTAAGAATGAAGATGTAATGTTGTTTCTGGTGCATAGTAATATTTTAGACAATTATTTATTTTTATGTCTCCGAACAGTGCCATTTTATTCCTTTGAAATGATGATAAAGTATGTACATGTACATGCAATTTTACATTTAGAATCCAAAAAAAATCTGATGAGTGTATTTGTTTCAGAAACATATATAGAATAAATATTGCAAGCACATGTATAAAGAAAAGATTTTAGATTGAATTTTCCGATTTATTACTTTCCGAAAAATATATTTTGATATTAATTCTAATTAATAAATTGAAATTATGGGACTTTCCGAGAAATATGTTTTGATGTTATTTATTTGTTTACATGATAAGTGATAATAAAGTGCGAAATATGTCTACAACAAAAACATATTTTGTAATAATATCACAAACAAAACATGTGTAAACCAATGTAATTAAATGAAGTTCGGCATAAGGACAAAGAGTAAAAATCAGAACTAACTAAATATGGGAAATACGGTATTTTCACTATTGGAGGAAAATGATACCGTGTATGTATATACTTGTTCGTACGGGGAAATTATATAATGGTATTTTTTGAGTTGATTTTCATAATTCCAAATAATACTGAGATACATTTGACATACCCAGTATTTTATTTTTTCTGAATGTTGAAGTCACTGCTTGATTTAGTTAGTCCAACCAATGCATGTATTTAGAAACGACTTTTTTGATAGAATATAGAAAATCCAGATGAGAGAGAGAGAGGAGTTACGTTGTGTGATACGTGTATTTCTTAATATAATTTTCTTTCTTACTTTCTCTTATCCTCTTTGAATCTCTTGGACTGAAAAGTCACAACTACATTAGATGGATATGATTTTTCTTATAACGGTTTCCATACTTTACAAGTAAAAACTTGATTACTACAGGTATAGGGCTTCTTTAAATCAGTTTGTTGTTATATTTTTTGCCTGCGTGCATTGTTTTTTCCTCCTCGATCCTACAACGAATTATCGAGTTTTTAACATTAAGATTTTTTGTTGCTGTTTCAATAATCCTTCACTTACAATATTAAAATATTCCATCGAGTTTATTTATGAATTCTATGAATTCATCTTGATATTGCATATAACGATTATCTTAAAGATTTTGTTTTACCTGTACTCGGCTAGTATGTTGTTTTCGAATTGTTAAATCTTCTCACTTAATGATAAACCACACTCACCCAACGGTCTTTCTCGCAATGTTGGAGGTTACACAAGTATTAAATCTATTATCACTAATTGTCTGTTTTATTTGTTGGTTTTGTTTAGCTCACCTGAGCTGAAAGCTCAAGTGAGCTTTTCTGATCACATTTGGCGTTCGTCCGTCCGTCTGTAAACTTTTCACATTTTCGACTTCTCCAGACTACGGGGCCAATTTCAAACAAACTTGCCACAGAGCATACTTGAGGGAAGGTGATTCAGGTTTGTTCAAGTGAACTATGGCAGTTCACTTGAACAAACCTGAATCACCTTCCTCTCTTTTAAGGTGAGATAATTAAAGCAATATGAGCTGCACTTTGGAGAAATTAATTTTGCTGTTAAAATATGGTATTATGATAAATCTGTAAGTAATTAAAACAATAATGTTTCATTTGACCGATATAAAGAATTATTTTTGTTTTCAGAAGAAAGATTTCTACAAAGGAATTTACAATATTATATAAGAAATCAATATTGTACAGGACAACAATAATGTAATTTTGCTTCAATCGAAGCATAAAAATAGTTCTTCTGTCTGAGATATAAAGAGTAGAAGTTAATAAATGTTCTTTTTTTTCTGTCATTTAAATAGTTAATAACAATATTACAACAAAAATTTTCGACATTAAACTTGCAGCTCATATTGCTTTACGAAATAGTGAAAAATTGTTGACATAATTTAAAAATCCTCTGAAGAACCACGAGGTTAGGTAAGATGAATGTGGTAGCATCCTCAGGTAGTGTAGATTCAAGTTTGTTCAAATCATGGCCCCCGGGGGTAAGGCGGGGCCACAATATACGATCAAATTTTTACATAGGAATATACACGGAAAAATATCTTTTAAAAATCTTCTAAAGGACAACGAAGCCATGATTTGTCATATTTAGAAGGAAGCATCCTCAGGTATTGTAGTTTCAAGTTTGATAAAATCATGACCTCTGGGGAGTAGGATGGGGCAAAAATGAACAATCAAAGTTTTACATAGAAATATACAGGGAAAAATTAAAAATCTGAAGAAGAAACATGATTGCTCATATTTTTAAGGAAGCATCCTCAAGTAATGTAGATTCAAGTTCGTTCAAATTATCACCCCCGGGGGTATGGGTGAACAATGGACGATCAAAGTTTTACATGAGAATCTATAGGAAAAATCTTTTGAAATCTTCCTTATCAAGAATAACATGATCGGTCATATTTATATGGAAGCATTCTCAGGTTGTAAAAATTCAAGTTATTGAAATCATGACCCCTGGGGGCAAGGGTGGGCCCACAACGGACAATCAAAGTTTTACTTAGGAAAATATAGGAAAAAATCTTTAATTTTTTTTTTCATGTGAACAAGAAAGCCATTCTCGGGTAGCGTAGATTCAAAGTAGTTCAAATCATGACTTCGAGGATAAGGTGGGGCTAAAATTAAAAATGAAACTTATATGGAAAAAGCCATAGTAAGTCAAAGAAAAGTGTACATGTATTAAAACATTCTTAGTAAGTGTAGGTTCGAGTTAATTCAAATTTAATCCCCTCCTTTAAGGGCAGATTGGAACCACTTATGCATGTAAGTTTTTACAATACCGGTACTTGATTTGATTTTTGCTCTTTTTTTCTAGCCATGATGATCAGGTGAGAGACGTGGCCCATTGGCCTCGATTTAATTCGACTTGTGTGAAGCCAAAAAAGATCATACGAATTTTACAGGATGCTTATGGGCCACAAATTTAGTCTGAGTTGTTTTTTGAATTCGACTAATATGTGGTGAAACTAACATTTCATCAAGATGCCTACATGAGTGTTTTTTTGAAAATATGAGATTGTTTTAATAGGTCAAGTCTTTAACAATTTCTATTTTGAAGGCGAAAATTTGATGATTTGGCATAAAGGTAAATATCAGCAATTAGACATATCCGATTTAAGAAATTCAAAATAATTTTTCCCAAATAAGTGCATTTAAATTCTTATTAACTCCTGGATGGTTTGCGAATACCAAAACTAGTCGGTTGATGAAAAAAATCCATTAATACGTAGCACTGTCGAAAAGTCTTTCGGCACATTTCCTGATAGTTACTTTTGATTCCTCTCAAAGAAATCAAATATGAGTAAATGTGTGAATTAAAAGCAATTCCATCACGTTTGTTTGTTTGTTGTTGTTTTTTTTAATTCAGAGCATGAAATTGAAATAGTGTGGATTTTCAATCAGACTTTGAATTCAATTGCGAAACAAATTGACTAAGTTTATTTCGATTGGTCAATTTTTAACACATTACAATGAATTGCATTGTATTGCAGTAGAGTGCAGGATCGTGCAATGATACTTTTCATTAGACAAGCACAATTATTTTACTTCTTAGTGTATTGAAATATTCCCTACCAGCCAACCTTCTAAGACAGGCTACTTATACATTTTTCCCTTGCGACTGATTGTAAGATGTGAAATTTGCATAATGTAAGTTTCTACAAAGTTCGATAACTCAAATTATGGCCCTTTGAACAACGTAGATAAAACGATCTATATTATGCAAATGTTCAGTCAATGCTAACAGGCGGCAAGCTTGTAAACTACATAAGACTTCAGAGAGGCATTTCAAGAATGATTAAGTGTCAAAGTCAGAGTGACTAACGGTAAGGTCACGTGTAAAGTCTGATTTTAGTGTTAGTGTATCTCACTAAACAATTACTGCTACTTTAGGAGCAGTATTGGAAAGCCCGTTGATTGTTCTACATCGTTAATCGGCGCTTAGTTTGATTGAGTCTCAAAATCTCTATTCGTTAATCACACATAAAAGTTCATTTGTTTTTCCACTGTTTTGCATACCCGAACAGGTGCATTTCAGCAACAAAATGTAACTTTATTATGAAGAATTTTGCCGATATTATCAATTGCGTACTCAGATATATAGTGAAAAGCAATCATACTTGAATTAATATTGACCAAATATGTTTAAATAAAATAGACTGATCGTCAAGCATTACAATCCAATGCACTGCAGTACAGTTATACATGCATCTTTGAAAGGAGAATTACAGCGAATTACGAAATAGTGGTAGAGTTTTCAATAGCTTGCTGGATAGCTCAATAGGGTATAGAATTTGGTCTAACAAGTATCACATTAGGTCTGAATCTAGGTCATGAGGTTACTCAGGTGTATCATTAGTTTTTACAGGTAAATGTGAGTTGATTTCAATGTTCCATGAAGCCACGTGTATATGCAAATGTGTTCTGCTGTAAATAAATGCATTATTTTTCTTTAATTGCAATTTTTTCAATAAAGAGGTAGGTTCACGAACTCCATAAAATGGCCCTGTCAATTTACCAATTAACCAACCAAGACCTAACGTCCTATTTCGAAAATCAACTTAAAGTAGAGACTCAGTGCTTTCATTTCCTATAAAAACATTTTCTCTGCGAGTCCAAGTTTAGAAACTCTGGCGTTGTGAAACTGCAATGTTCTTGATTTTTGACGAAAAAGGGTGAAATTGAGCATTTTCAACTTTTGATAAAAATATGAGCCCACCCCGCGATCCAAAAAAAATTTCATGGATTAGAATCTTCTGAAACAGTTCTTTCATTATGTAATTGAACATTTTAGATCAGAGGTTGGGGGCTATGCAAAATATTAAAAAACAGCTTAAATTTTTGGTAATTTTTAAAGAAATTTTCAAGATTTGAGGAAAATGACGAAATTCATGACGTCATAATACATGAACAAAAGAAAATATTACGTCATTTTTATTTGATATGAAGTTACCAAGGGCCCGAGTGAAATTTAACATATTTTCAACTAAAAATGAGTACTTCTGATTTTTCAGAAATTCACAGGGCCAAAAATGGACCAATGTGAACTTTGTTCTTTGCAGAATTAAAGAATGACATACAATGAAGCGCATTGAAGTGGTAAAATTTTCCGTTTGAATGGAACATTTTGAGTGATCCTTAGACACGCCCATTTCTTTAGAAAGGAAAAATCGGTCAAATGATTCAATCGAATACCTGTAGAACAGGTATTCCATAAATATAACAGCCAATCAAATGGACAGACTACATAAACACCGAGTAAGCACGTATTCGACAGATACATGTCATGCTAACTCCAATAAACATGATTAAATCATAATTTAATATGTACAAATTCGTTCCAATGCATGTTTTACAGAAGCGGAACTCTATGTATAGCTCTTTCTTATTTGAAAATCTTCATTTCAGTGAAACTCATGTTGCTTGTCGCGGAAAGTGGGGTGTCCTTAAACATTATGACGGATGTTTCTTTCTCGTTTCTAAAGGGATGGGCGTGTCGTTATATTATAATTGACGTTCAAAACATGACTCAGAACATTTCATTCAAATGGAGAATTTTACCACTTCAGTGCGCTTCATTGTATCCCCCCTTCTCGTAAAAGTTACTGTCTAACAAGGTTAGGAAGTTAGTTTCCCACTCCAATTCTCTCTCAACTCATTGATTATAAATAAACACATAAATATAATAGTAATATAGATAAAACCTAATTTTATGATCATATTGGAATTTATTTTATCAGCATATCTAAACCAAGTAAATTTCTTTATTTTATTCTTTACTTCGTTTCATTAAATTGTTATTTTATATTTTTTATGAAAAAATTAGTAAGATAATTTTATATAAAGCAATTAATCTCACAAAATTACTCAGTGATGAGAGTCTAGAACTAAGTTCCTTCTTAAAATGGGCCCCAACAGTTCAAATTTGCAACTTTTTGCATAATTATAGTTTGATCCCTCCATTCTCAACCTCCCCAATATTTTCTCTTGTATTTGGTTTTCAATACTTTTTTAAAAGCTTTTGAAATTAATCTAACAAGATTATTAAATCTAACCAAATTACCATGGGTGATGTGATTTTGAAGAGTACAACAAGTAGTGTATTCATAGTTTTGGAAATATATGGATGCAGGATTGAGCAATTTTTAACAGTTTAATCTAAAGTACATGGTGCTGTTGGTGTTGTTTATTGACAAGAATGAAATTTTTGTCCTAAAGAAAAAAATACCCTCTAATTTGGAATTGCTTGCAGGTCACGAACATAGATTAAAAAGGTGTTTGTTTCGGAAGTGACAAGACTTTAAAGCAAGTAGAAAGTACAGTATGCAGAAGATTTATGCATTACTGAAAGAGTTGGCATAAAATTCTACTGTAAAAAATATTTGCAATTAAAGAATAATGCATTTATTTACAGCAGAACACATGGGCAGATACATGTGGCTTCATACAACATTGAAATCAACTCACATTTACCTGTAAAAACTAATGATACACCTGAGTAACCTCATGACCTAGATTCAAACCTAATGTGATACTTGTTAGACCAAATCTATACCCTATTGAGCTATCTAGCAAGCTATTGAAAACTTTACCACTATTTCGTAATTCGCTGTAATTGCCACTCAACACAAAATTTCCTCTGGATGTTTGGCATATACCCAATCAATTTTTGATATTGAAAAATCAGCAAACGTACCCGTTGTTTGGATGAGAACTCAGCTCTAGGTACTGTTATAAGAGTCAATTCCGTTATACTCCCTGGTGCATTTCTCCAACCAAAGAAAACCCCCAGATATTCTGTATATCATATTAATCTCCACATAATTACTGGGTTGTCAATTATGATTCATATCCAAGACAACAAGCATACAAGAAAATGTGAATAAATTTATTCTATTTATTCAGTCTGTTTTTTTCAAATCCCTTTTAAAGAAAACTGGACTAATGGTCAGTTTTAACCTTATTTTAAATAAAATCACATTTTAAAAAAAATGAATTTAATTATATTGACGGACTTTGCATTCCTATCCAGAACTAAAGTACAATTCCTATTCAGATAAGCTGTTACAGTAGTGATTCTCAGGTAAATAAAAAAAAATTACTAATCAGTCAAGACGAGTGTTCTTTTCTTTTGGGGGTTTTCGCATACCAAAACTACTTGTTCAATAAGGGGCCACACCGCTCACCTGAGCAAATCTGCTAGGAAAAAGTACAATTCAGATCAGAACTAAAAGGTTCACTGAGGGGGGTGGGGGGGGGGGGTGAATTTAATACTACATATGTACTTGAGAATGCCTTCATATTAATACAGCATACGACTTTGCTGTTCTTGATAAAAAGATTTTTTTTAACATTTTTAAACATTTCTTCCTATACATTACGTCGTAATAATTAAAATTTGCTTCCCCACTGTTTCCCGCCCTACCCCAATGGGCCATGATTAGGAACAAATTTAAATCCTCAATACATGAGGATGCTTACATGTCAACTAAACATAGCTTTTCTGTGCTTCCATATAAATACTAGTATCACTAATGATCATGGCTTTGCTATTCTTGAGAAGAAGATTTTTAAAAATATATTTTTATGTAAATCTTGAATCCCCCATTGTTGCCCCACCCTATCCCTGGGGGTTATGATTTGAACGAACTAGAACCTACACTACCTGACAATGATTCCATATTCCATATTCCAGATTAATTATTGAACTGTTCTGAACTGTTGGACTTTAAATGGGCATTGAAGATGATAGGAGTGGAGGAATGGAGAGTACGTGTCGGTTTGTTCGTGCACCCCTGTATGCGTGTGAAGCAAAAAGACTGTTGTCCGCCGACAGCATGGCTTCAAGTACAAAAATGGCGGCCAGGGAGGCTACTGACTATAGCGTTGTTACTATTTAGTTTATTGTTGTTGTCGGGGGATGTTGAAGCAAATCCAAGACCGACTGACCATGGACATGAACAGCAGAGGAAGATGGTAACGTAAAAAATGAAGTTGTCGAATTGAATAAACCTATTGAATTATGGGAAGTAAAAGATGCACTCAATGAAATGAAGAATAATAAAGCGCCAGGAATTGATGGTTTAGCGACAGAAATTTATAAAAACTCTCTTGATCAATTATCGCAATATTTTGTAAAATTATTTAACATTATATTAGAAACAGGTATCTTTCCAAGTGAATGGGGTAAAGTATTATATGCCCTATGTACAAGAGTGGAGATAAGAATATAACAGAAAATTATAGAGGAATATCATTATTGAATGTCTTCAGTAAAATTTTTACTAAAATTTGGAATAACAGATTAACTTGTTGGGCAGAATATTAAGGAGTATTGTTTGAACAACAGTCTGGTTTTAGACAGGCACGTTCTACTAATAATTGCTTTGTTCTTCAAGCAAGTGTATATAAATATATTAGTAAAAGCAAAGGTAGAATGTATTGCATGTTTATAGATTTTTCAAAAGCTTTTGATTGTGTTCAACATAATATTTTATTGTATACACTATTCAAGAAAGGAGTCAGTACAAATATTTTATTGCTTTTAAAGTCAGTGTATTCCCAATAAACATCATGTATTAGAAATCAAAATCTTATTTCAGACTTTTTTCAGTGTAATATAGGTACAAGACAGGGTTGCATGTTAAGTCCTTTATTATTTATCATGTTTATTGGGGAACTTACAAAATTATTAGAATCAATGGAATGTAAAGGCATATACATTGATGAGACATATCCTAACATTATGCAGTTACTTTTTGCTGATGATGTAGTTAACTTTGCGGATACTGTTATTAACTTACAAAATCAAATTAAAGCCTTAGAAAAATTTTGCTACAAATATGGCATGAAAATTAATTTACAAAAATCAAAGATCATGGTGTTTAGACGTGGGGGTATAACAAAAAGTACAGAGAAATGGTTTTTTGATGGAAGAGAAATTGAAATTGTATCATTTTACAAATACCTAGGATTATATTTTACAAGTACAATGTCATGGGAACTGACAAAGAAGTCTCTGTGTGTGTCAGCAGAAAAAGCATTGTTTATTGTATATAAATTTATGAAGATGTACAATGCATCATATAAACAAATCTTTTGCATTTTTGATAGAATGATTGTACCTATTTTGACTTATGGTGCTGAAATATGGGGTATGAGTTATCGAAATGTATCGAATCTATACATACAAAGTTTTGTAGAAGAGTTTTAAGACTCAAGAACAATACACCTGAAATAGTTGTACTAGGAGAACTAGGGAGATATCCTCTAATGGTAAAGTACTTTAAGAAATTTATTACATATTGGTTAAAGATACTTTGTATGGAAGATGATAGATATCCAAAAAGATGTTACTTATTTTTACTTCAGTTAAATAATGTAGGTAGAATTAGAGGTAACTGGGCGTCAGAAGTGAAGTCAATGTTATGGAGATATGGATTCCACTATGTATGGCTTTATCAAGGTGTAGGGGATAATGTATTATTTTTAAAAGAGTTTGTACAAAGAGTTCAGGATAACTATATGCAAGAATGGCACTCTTCATTGAGCTCTTATTAGTAAACGGGATTTTTATTGTAAATTCAAAATTCTTTTTGAACCGGAAAGGTATCTAGATGTCATAAACAATGTATCTTTTAGAGAATCACTTTGTAAATTAAGAACCTCTAGTCATTGTTTGGAAATTGAACATGGTCGATTTAAAGGTATTCCTAGAGAAAATAGATTTTGTCTCTTCTGTCAAATAGCAAATAAAAATTGTATTGAAAATGAAAAGCACTTTGTAGAAAATTGTGAATTATATATGGATATTAGAGTAAACTGTAATATTTTGAAACACTTAAGATTTTATAAAAACACTGTGAATATGCTTATATATGGAAATGATGCAGTGTTAAATGATATCGCAAAATTTTCCTTTTTAGCTTTTAAAGAGAGGGAAAAGTTCATTGAGAATTTAATATGTGATAATTTATAAGTATAGTCTATATGTTTCCATATTGTATACCTGGTAAGCCTGATCTAAAATTGTAAATATAACATTGTAAAATATGAATGTACTTTGGGCCGGTGGCCTGCAATACTTAATTCAATAAATATCTTGATTCCATATAAATATCACTAATCATGGCTTTGAAGTACTTGAAAAGAAGATTTTTAAAGATTTTTCTATATATTCTTATGTGAAACTTTGATCGGCCATTTTGGCCCCATCCTTTCCCCGGGGGTCATGATTTGAAAAAACTTGAATCTACACTACCTGAGGATGATTCCACATGAGTTTCATCTTTCCTGACCCAGTGGATCTTGAGAAGAAGATTTTTAAAGACTTTTTCCTATATATACCTATGTAAAACTCTGATCGCCCATTGTGGCCCCACCCTACCCCCGGGGATCATGACTTGTACAAACTTGAATCTATACTACCTGAGGATGCTTCCACATGAGTTTCGTCTTTCCTGGCCCATTGGATCTTGAGAAGAAGATTTTTAAAGACTTTTTCCTATATAATCCTATGTAAAACTTTGATCGGCCATTGTGGCCCCACCCTACCCCCGCGGGTCATTATTTGTACAAACTTGCATCTACTCTACCTGAGGATGCTTCCACACGAGTTTCATCTTTCCTGGCCAAGTGGTTCTTGAGAAGATGATTTTAAAATATTTTTCCTATATATGCCTATTTAAAACTTTGATCGGCCATTGTGGCCCCACCCTACCTTGGGGTCATGATTTGAACAAACTTGCATCTACACTACCTGAGGATGCTTCCACATGAGTTTCATCTTTCCTGGCCCAGTGGTTCTTAAGAAGATTTCTTAAAAATGCCATTAATTTTTCACTAATTCATAAATATCTCCCCTTGGAAGAGGACGTGGCCCTTCATTTGAACAAACTTGAATCCTCTTCACCTAAGGATATTTTGTGGCAAGTTTGGTTGAAATTGGCCCGGTGGTTCTTGAGAAGAAGATGAAAATGTGAAAAGTTTACGACAACGACGACAGACAACGCACAAATTTTGATCAGGAAAAAGCTCACTTGAGCCTTCGGCTCAGGTGAGCTAAAAAGCAATAGAGAACTTAAGCGAAAAGTCCTTCGATATGATTTTTTTTATTGTTAATTTTGATTCATATCAATGAAAACAAATATTTAAAAATTATGAAATAAAACGAAATCCGTATATAGTCTTCCCTTTTTTTTTAAATAAAAATAATTTTTTTTTTCAGAACATGAAATAAAAATAGTGTTGGTTTTTATCTCAGATTTTAATTGAATTGGACTTAATTTACACTGTATTTTAATTGAAATTGCATTCTAGTCCAATGCAATAAGTGCAGTTAAATTCTTATTACGAAAAGCAAGATTAATTCCCTTGTAAATATAAATACATTCAGCAGTGAAAGACAAGTCTTTCTTCAGAATGTTTTGCATACTAAACTAGTCGGTTGATGAAAAATAATACGTAACTTTGTCGAAAAGTCTTTCGACACATTTTCTGATAGTTTCTTTTGATTCCTCTCAAAGAAAACTAATATGAGGAAATGTGTGAATTAAAAGCAATTCCATCATGTTTGTTTGTTGTTGTTTTGTTTTTTTATTTCAGAGCACGAAATAGAATTAGTGTGTTAATTAGTAAAGCATTACAGTGCATTGCATTGTATTGCAGCAGTGTGCAGTATCGTGCAATAATACTGTTCATTAGACAAGCACAATTACTTTACTTCTTAGTGTATTGAAATATTCCCCCACCATCCACCCTCTAAAGACAGGCTACTTATACATTTTTCCCTTGCGACTGATTGTAAAATGTGAAATTTGCATAATGTAAGTTTCTACAAAGTTCGATAACTCAAATTATGGCCCTTTGAACAACGTAGATAAGACGATCTTTGCTCTCTGCTTTATATTATGCAAATGTTCAGTCAATGCTAACAGGCGGTAAGCTTGTAAACTACATAAGACTTCAGAGAGCCATTACCGAATGATTTCGTGACAAAGTCAGAGTGACCAACGGTAAGGTCACGTGTAAAGTCTGATTTTAGTGTGAATGTATCTCACTAAACAAGTACTGATACATTAAGAGCAGTATTGAAAAGCCTGTTGATTGTTCTACATCGTAAATCGGCGCTTAGTTTGATTGAGTCTCAAAATCTCTACTCATTAATCACACATAAAAGTTCATTTGTTTTTCACTGTTTTGCATACCCCAAAAGATGCATTTCAGCAATAAAATGTAACTTTATTATGAAGAATGTTGCCGATATTATCAATTGCTAACTCAGATATATAGTAAGAGAGCAATCATATAAATAAACTCAAGAATAATTGTAAATAAACCCATTAAGAAGAACACTAAATGTGAATATGAGTACATTTTAACATATTTTTCATAAAATCATACTTGAATTAATACTGACCAAATATGTTTGAAATATATAGATTGTACGTCAACCAGAGAGTGAGCAGAACATTCCAATGCACTGCAGTGCGGTTACGTCTTTGAAAGGAGAATGGAATTGATTAGTTTGCAATTGACAGAACTTTGCTCAACACACAATTTCCTCTGGATGTTTACCATATACCCAATCAGTTTTTGATATTGAAAAATCAGCAAAAGTAGCCGTTGTTTTGATCAGCTCTAGTACTGTTATAAGAGTAAATTTCGTTATACTCCCTAATGCATATCTCCAACCAAAGAAAACCCCCAGATATTCTGTATATCATATTAATCTCCACATAATTAGTGGGTTGTTAATTATGATTCATATCAAAGACAACAAGCATTCAAGAAAATGTGAATTCAGTCCGTTTTTCTGTTTTTCAAATCGCTTTTAAAGAAAACTGAATTAGAAAAATAGTCAGTTTCAACCTTATTTTCAATAAAATCACAAATTGAATTTGATTATTTTGACTGACTTTGCATTCTTATCCAGAACTAAATACCTATTCAGATAAGCTGTTACAGTAGTGATTCTCATGTAAATAAAAAAAAAATACTAATCAGTCAAAGACGAGTGTTCATTTTTTCTGAGGGTTTTCGCATAGCAAAACTACTTGTTCGATAAAGAAAAAACAATAGGGAACTTTAGCGAAACGTCCTTCGATATAATTTTTTATTGTTAATTTTGATTCATATCAAAGAAAAGAAATATTTAAAATTGTGAAATAAGAAGAAATACGTATCCAGTCTTTCTTTTAATTAAAAAAAATTTTTTCAGAACATAACAATAGTGTTGGTTTTTATCTCAAATTTTAATTGAGTTGGACTTAATTTATTTTAATTGAAATTGCATTCTAGTCCAGTGCAATAAGTGCAGTTAAGATATGCAGGATTAGCAGGATTTATGATCGACCTGAATCACGTGTTTGAAGTAAAATGGAAACCTGTAGTTGGCTAGTTGGCCTAAACGTTGCAGCCGTTGCTATTCATTCAACGATTGGTCAATGTGTTTCGTAATAAGATCAGCTGTGCGAATTAATAAAAATACTTGAAAATAGCCATATAAGGTAATTTAATAAAAGAAAAATTTGTCAGTGTTGAAGATATTACACAATTCTGTCTAATATACAGCATATCTTCCGATTTTGGAAAATTGTCGCTATTGAGATTCAATTTCGCCGTGTCAGGTGATGAAGAAACAGTCTCAACTGGGACTCGAACCGATGGTCTCTTGCGTACCGTGCCAGCGCTCTAACCACTGAGTACATGTAATTGAGACCCGATGTATTGACTGACATGCCCCGAAACACCTTATTTGACCAAGCTAAAGTTGTAAAGCATCAATAAAGGAATTTATTTCTCAAGTTTGATAAATCTGTAGGCACCTTTCATTTACTAGATCTTGACCTTAAATAGAAATCCGTTTAACCGTGGGGACAGGTGAGAAACATATTACAAAAGTTGTGTACGACAAGTTGTATACAGCTTGCATTACCGTGTTAATCCGCCTTTAGGCAGGTGATCACCCCCACCCCACCCCATTACACTGTCAACTGTGTAATAAACGCAAAGCATCAGTTTTAACAGAATGTAACAAATTTCAATAAACACTTTGAGGTGATAATAATATTCGAAATTCATTTCATTTATGAGAAATGGAATTTTTAGAAAATGAAAAGCAGTTTATTTGATGCTCACAAATTCTTCATACATTTCCAGACGATGTTAATTGTGAAATTGAAAACAATGTGAACATAATAAAATAATTTAATACATATACTAAAATCACGTTCTCGTTTAATTTTCTTAATTACTAGTAAGTAATGGAAATTTTCTGATATTAAAAGTTCTCAAGTTTCCTTTGACGTTAGCAAATTTTTGATTTGCGTGATTTGTAATTGTTAATTGTGGAACTAAAGACAACAAAAATGCTATAATGATATACATGTATAAACAAGATTACTATTAAATTTTTTGAGAGCTTGAAAACATTTCAAAGGCCTTTTCCCTTTCTAGTCAACGATTGGAGGTAAAAATATATAGTAGTATTACCTTTAGCAAACATACAGTTGAAAACGTATACTAAGTCCGACTGCGTTTTACGCATGAGGCTTCTATAACAATTTTAACTGATATTTCTCACAAAGAAGAATCTATGCCAAAAAAAAAGATTATAATTTATTTGGCACCAGAAAATTATTCAGAAACGGTGTTATATTTTAAACAACTACAGATCTTTTGGTTATTTTTTTAAATTCATTATTATATAATATTCATTACAATTCAAATACATGAACATGTAAAAGCAGAAAATCCTATACACTGAATTATGAAGAAATTTCTTTTTTTTTATGTCAATCAGTTCAATTAACAAATGTATTACTTACAATACTTATTGTATACATAAATATATGGATTAATCCTAATTTTACAAACTCTGACGCCTTCTTTTCATTGCTATATTTTCACCATCTTCATTAACAGGGCTGACTTTATTTCTTTCAAACAAGGCCATGAGTTTGTTGCGCTTTTCTACTGCGCTCTGAATAGTGTCAATGAATTTTTCTTCGCCTGTCTTTTCTTCGGTGACGATAACCTTAAACTCATTTTGTTTTTCTTTCACATCCGCTTTCTTCGGCTTAGTTTTAACTTCCGGTTCTTCAACTTCCCTTTGTTCTTTGGGCACTTCCTTCGCCAAGTCGTTGTCCTCGTCACGTCGAATATGTTTGATTTGATACTCGCGTGCATGGTAGAACTGTAACCCATAAAAAGAATGGAAATTACGGGCTATCAGCGGTACGGGCATTCCCATTAAAATGATACCAGTCAATGCACAAAAGGAAGCAAGGACGTATCCGAAGGCAGAATTCGGATAAAAATCGCCATACCCTACCGTTGTCATGGTGATCAATGACCACCACATTCCTATGTAAATATTGTTGTAATAACTTGATGCTTCAAAAAATTCGGTACAAAAGATAAATGTTGCAAAAAATGAGGTTGCCATTATCATGAATATAAAAAGCAGAAACAATTCACGTTTGCTTGCTTTCACTGCCAGCCACAAGGTTTTCAGGCCATGGTAATGCCCTGTAAATCGAAACAATCGTAGAACTCGGAGAGTCATCAGGGTCTGGAGCAAAAGAAACCATCCTATTCTATTCACATTGTGCCAGTGTGTCCGATCATAGAAGTCGATTGCAAACATACATGTCGCCGGAATAAGATAGAGGATATCGCATATCGTCGTGAACGATTTGAGCATGCGCCACCGCCGTCTACCAAAAACAAATCGAATGATTATCTCTGTCGTAAAAAATATAAGACAGAATAAGTCAAAAAATAATAATGCACTGTGGGGCTGGGTAGTCAAAAAAGTCAACACCCTGTTGTTGTGTGTGGGTAAAGTATCGCAATGGTCGATACAGGGTTCTGAAAAATTCGTAAATCGTGGTGGAACAATAACATAGAAGCTGTTCTCTGCAATGTGTTTGGGTACGTATCTTTGAAAGAATGTGTTCTTTGGTTCCACTCTGCACGAGGCGAGGGTACTTGTGAACATGCAGATGATGGACAGAATGACAAGGCTCATATACAGAATCGACCACACCTGCAAAAAAAATCATATAACGTGAAAATCATCATTCAGCATACAAGTGTACTTCTTTAACTTTTTGTGAAAAAAAAAAACAATTGAGAAAAACTGATGTCCTCGTATGGAAGTTCATGGCGAAGGTGAAAGTTTCTCAAATGTAAGTAAAACTCAAAGGTAAAGGCCAAGAAGTAAAAAAATGTCGTCACTAAAGAAAGGTCTTATCTCAAGAAATATGTCTGTGGAATATGAAAGAATTAGTACCAACCGTTGAAAAGGTTTTTCTAATGTAGGCCAAGCATCAAGGTCGTCAAATGGTCTAATTTAATCACACCCAAGGACGATCTTGTTACAAGACACTAGTATACACCTGTGACATATGAAAGAGCTAGTGTCAAAGATTCAGAAGAATACACTTGTTAATAAGAAAGCCCTAGTACTCACTGTTCAAAAGTTATATTCAAGGTTATATTTTTTTAAGTGTGCGAAACCACAAGGCCAAGGTCAAGAGGTAACAAGATGTGTTTGTGAAACACTGATGCCTTTTTATGTCAGCTTATGGAGAGGGTTGAAAGTTCTCAAAAGCAAGTTACAATCAAGGTCAAAAAGTTTAAATTGTTGGAACCCAAAGGACGATTTTCACACAATGAATACACCTGTGTGCTTGTACTAATTGTTCAAAAGTTATGGTTGAAGTTAAAGTTTTCAAAAAGTGAGTTAAACTCTAAGGTCAAGGTCAAAAGGACAAGTATTTTTATTCTCAATGAAAGGTCTTGTCACAATGAATACACATGTAAAGTATGGGTAAAGTGGGTCAAACTCCAAGGTCAAGGTCACGAGGTGGAATCAAAAGAAAGGCCTTACCACAAAAAATACACATGTGAAATTTGAAAGCCATAGCCCCACCCACTCAAAAGTTATTAACAAGGATAAAGTTTTTGCGGGCAAACTAACAGATAAACAGACAGACAGGGCAAAACATAATTATTTACCCCCGAATTTTCTATTACGGGGGCATAAAAAATGTTTATATCCAAGAAATGGTCTTCTCACAAAGCATAGCATGTGAGTTATAAAGATTCTAGCACCAATCGTTCAAAAAATTATTGCCAAGGTTAAAGTTAGGTAAAATTTTGCAAAAGTGGGCCAAACTCCAAAGTCAGGAGTTCAAATATGTTGGTACCCAAAGAAAGGTGTTGTCATGAGGAATTTACTTTTAAATTATGAAAGCCATAGTTAAACCTATCAATATTTATTGGAAGGGTAAGGGACATAAGCAACGTACATGTCCACAAACTCCACAATGTACCTTTCCAATTGATAATTTACTAAGATATTCTCAATTTAAAATGATAGAACCATAAGACTATCTTACAGAAAAAAAATAGGTCCGATAAATGAACAGTATTGAAAGGCATCATAAAATTACCCCAAAAATCCAATAATTTTAGCTATTTTCAACTATACAGGAAATAAGGTATTGAAGTCCAAATTATGTTGCGTATGTCCATAAAGTTTTTTTTCGGATAGACAGATAGATAGAAGGACGAAATGAAAAAAATCAAAAAATTTAATGTCACCGAATCTTCAATTACAGGGCCATAAAAATCATGCATACACGTACACTACTATAAAAGCAGTTTTAACTATGGGTATTGAACAGCAATTATGAATATTACCAAATGAAAAAGTCCCTGAACATTGTCAAACACGTGCTGTGAATCTATCCCGCCGGGTATTTTAATTTTTTAAGACGCCAGTGAAAGTACGGTGGTACATATAGGACACGCATTTAATTTTTTTAGGATAACATGAAAAATTTGTCTTGTGAAATCGAAAATCATCTCGTTAAAACAAAATAAAATCACGTGAAAACGACATACCATCTCGTGAAGCGACATATTAACTCATGAAAACGACTTATTATCTTGTGAAAACGACATATTATGTTGAAAATGAGATATCTCGTGAACGCGACTATTATCTTGTGAAAATGTGATATCTCGTGAATTGATATCTCGAGAAAACAAAAAAAAAAGTCGTTTTTACGAGATAAGTTGTTTTTACGAGATAAGTCGTTTTCACGAGATACAAGTAATATGCAGTTTTGACGAGATATTATTTCGTTTTCACGAGATAAAATTAATTATTACGTGTCATAAATGTACAAACAACATAATTATTAAACATTTGCCATTAATTTTGATGGGATATAAGAAGGATCAGGGTTTTTTTTTATATGTTTATAGTATATTCTTATACTATTTTTTATATATTATATCATTTGTCCCTCTTTTAATCAACTTACACACCCATCAAGGTTTGAGAAGTGAAAATAGCAATCGACGTAAAGCAAAATAAGAAAAAAACGAACTTACAATCATTACAAATGTGCATTACTGTATATACTAGTAGTTTGTTGATAATGGGACATCTGCATGCTGTTTGATTTCATAATTTTGATATCTTATAATATAAGAATACCTTTGCCGACGTCGACGATGACGGGTTGTTCAAGAGTGACCAAATCCTGTGTCGAATATCCGTGTCTCCAAAATTACTCCCGCTGTCCACTGTGTGAAGCTTTTCAGGGACGGTTTCAAACATTTTTTGCAAGTCTTCATAATCAAATATCTCGTCTAGGGAATCATAATAATACTTCCTACAGCAATGAGATAGACATGACCCATTCAGACCCCAGTATTTCATTTCACTCAACAATTTCTTTGCACATATAAATCTGGGAATATGCATTTCCCCATATCGGTAAAAATCTAGAATGTATGGGAATAATTCTGGATTTCTATCAAAGAAATACTCATTGTTCATGCGATCATATTCTTCACTTTTAAGACTCAAATTTGCAAGTCTAGTTCCAGGAACTGTCCTAATCGTGCCATTGTACACTGAAAATTTAGTTCCACCGACATTGATGACAATGCGATGCCAGTCTACATCTCTATATTTTCTGGAAGTGACAATTTCTTTTAGTTTTCCAAACAAATCCTTGGTCCTGTCCCTTCGGCGGCGAATTTCATTACTATCATTTTCGGACGTTTGTGAAGTTGTAGACCTACTGATCCTTGCCAAATTATGCACAGAATGTTGGAGATCGTCCTGCCATGCCGATTGCTTTCTTACCGAAAAAGATATAACATTCATCCTTCATATTCGAGGAGTGGTTTGTCGTTTTATTCCGCAAATTCGTCCATTTTTATACGTTTAGTGTCATTTCCGGTTACGTTCTGCGAGATTATAAACGTAACGTCATTTCAAATGCATTGTGACGTCATTGCAACGTTTGAGTTTTCTACATTTTTTCTCGCGCGCACTCTGAAAAGGAAAAAAATATTAATCTTGCTACAATAAAAATGTACATGTACTGTGTAAAGTTGAGACGAAGTTAGTACTTTGCTTTTATTTGGACAATGACACCCTAAATACTTGACCTAAGTATACAAGTTGAATGTTTCAGCAAGACAACGGCTTGTGATTTTCATTCTATGACTAAAGTGTTCAAAGTTCATTCACTAAGCTACAGCATATAACGTTAACTGTTTACTATACTAAAGTAATTGCTATTGTAACATAATGTCATTACGATTAGTCTAACATCGTCCATGGGGTGATCCTTTAGGAAAGTGGGGGGGGGGGGGGTGCTCTTTTCACCCTTTCCTCTCCTCGGTGCATTCAAACTAAATACTATCTGGGACAATGCCAATGCACTTATGTATAAAATGTCATCTTTCAATCAAATTTGTGTGAAAGTAAATTAGTTCCAATTACAAATGAAAATCAATCTGTTGTTTTCCTCCGATAAAGAAAATCTCAATATTTAGTTTTAACAAATAGAAAAAGGCATAATAAATATTTTACGCTGGTATTTTTACACCATTTATTTTGACAGAATTGTTTCATTTGTATGACGGATAAATTTGGAATGGATAATTGTCCGATTATTCTCCAAAACTAGGACAAAAGCTACCGTCGTTTTATTTGTAAAATCTTAAGATATTTTATCCGATATTTGTGTAAAATAGTTCCTTCAATGGAAAGAAAAGTTGGAAGGAAATACAAAATAGCAAATCTGTAACTAATTTTCACACACCCCCCCCTCCCCCCTGCGCACCAACTTCGGGACCGTTTTAATTGATTTATTGATTCAAAAACACTCATATTTCAATTTTTAAAAAGTGGTCTACTCTATTAAATTTTAGTCACAGACATGTACACCTGACGTTACTTATTTTTCTTTTGATAAAAAAAATTTTACCCCCTACTTTATTTTTAGGTAGGGGTATAATTTTTTTATTAAAAGAAAAATAAGTAATGTCAGGTGCCTGTGCTTTTGGTCAAAATGTTGTCGATATGATTTTAGCATTGATGAAATAGCATAAATCTCCTACTCTGAGAAAGAAATAGGGGGGATTATCATTTTTTGTTCTAGTATAAGATTTCCCCAAAGATGCTGCGTGTGAATGATGTACAATGCAAAAACAGTGTACTGTTCTACAGTTGCACGAAGGGTTTTGAATGTTTCACATTTGCTTATAAAAATGATACCAGTGGCATCGAACTGTATAGATGATTGTCAAAAGACTTCAAAACCATCTGTGACCTCGCGGACTTGCCACATAGCGCCCCCCCCCCCCCCAAAAAAAACCTTTATAATAGGGGTAATTATCATGAAATACAAATAAATCTACTTTGTACGGCATCTATTTGAATTTCGGAGCGTAACAAAAATGTGGTGTGATATCATCTTTAGTCACATTTTACAACAGATAATCCTAATCCAATCTACTAATTTCCCTGACCTTTCAACTAGTGAAAAATATCAAATATATTTACAGAAGCGACGGAAGTGTTATGATGAGGGCAGGGTTACAGGCAAGACTGATATTGTCCACATTCAAGAGACTTCAACAGGTCATTAATATCATAATCTTCACATGTTTTGGCAATAAGAAGGCATCCTGGAACCGTATTTCAATTTCACAATGCGATGCCACATAGTCTTGCCAGACAAGTACACTCTTTACACTTGCAGCTACAGTATTTGTGAATAATCCAACATTCTTGGCTTGTACTTGTGTTTTTCATTCGTGTTTTAGAATTGATTAAACTAAGAAAGCAACATCCCCCCACAAAAAAAAACTTTGTTGGGTAGTTTATTAGCGGGGGGGGGGGGGGGGCATACTGTACCAAAAAGGTGGATACTTTAATCACGATTTACTGACTAATTAACAGCAAAGCTAAATATTAATTTAATGATTCGGTAATGTGTTGGAGGTGGTGGGAGTGTAGGTCCCTGTGCCATTGACACTGTCTGCTTTACCTTGTTGACCAAAGATGGATGGTTTATGACACTGTCATTTTTCATTGTTTGTTTTATTTTTCTCACACATGCTGTATTGTATTGTACACATTTCATGTTTGTATCGTCTCTACACTGTTGTAACAGTTTAGGAGAATAAACGATTGGAGTCCATTGGAAAACTCATTTCATCACACAGTCAGTTTCTAAAATACACATTTATTCCCAGAAAATTCTTTTGACTCCATCCCCTGTATCTAATAAAAGCCATTTTCTGGAATGACTAGACATTTTATAGGCAAAAAGAAAAAAAAACTATATGAGACCAGATTTCAGACAAGCTGACTCTGCATTGATAATATACATGTAATTAGACCTAGATGTGAACTACCGGTATATTAAAATTAAGTTGTTTGTTCGGTAAGAAAGATCAACAGATAACTGCATAGTATTAGAGAAGGATTCAGATACACCTTATAATCAATTCCAAGTACTGAAATGTGATTAAAAATATCCAAAATACAGAATAGGCTTGGTAATGACGTGGTCATTGAAGATAGTCCGATCCTCAGGTTTATAAAATTAGCAGTTAAGTAATCAAAACTACTCATAAAAGTATCTCTGATTCCACAAAATTACGTAAATTTATCCACAGTATTTCTTTAAAGTTAAAGATTAAAGTTAATCATATTATATTGGGAAAATTATCAAATCTCCAATATTTTTGCAGAAAAAGCGAATTCGAATATCAGCAATGTATTTTCTAATTGCAAATTGATCAACAAATATATTTTAGGTTAAAAAACAATAGGTATCCAGGCATTCAGAGAAATTGTCATGATTTTCATACTTATTTGGTATTTTTGGTCTTCTATTTCCGTCATGTATTCTATAAAACATAGTGAAAAAGGCTTTTGCTATCATTGCAAGACAACACAAATCACTTCTTATTTCATATCATGCTAATAAGCATTGGTATCTAAGGTTGAATTCAAGAAAATTTTATTTCGCTAAAACTTTTCATTTTTTTTCCTTTTATAGGGTACAAATGTCAACTTTTATAAGACCTTTTCTAAGACTTCCAAAAACCTTGAATCTTATAAAGATGAATACAGGTAATATAAAAATTGTTGCATGAAAAAATTTCATTTTCAAGCTTCATTTTGATGCATTTTAAATTAAATATTAATTTTTGGAGTTATCCTTCCTGGCTGAGGATCAGATATCCTTAAAACACTTCACAAACTTAATAATTACGTCATGCTCTCTAAAGGGAGATCATTTTCTTGTTGATTTTGATCATGTAACACAGCATTTAAAAAAATGTATTTCCAAATGTACCCATGGTTACCAATATTTTTTGAATAACATAGAGAAATATTCTAAATAGTTTCTTTATAGCAGAAGTGGCAGTATTAAATGTGTAATTTTTGTTACAGTGGTTTACTTGTTTTTCTAAGTCTATATTTAGTTTCAATAAAGACCCGCAGAAGCTAAAATTCTCATTTTTTCCATATGTCACCATGACAACCAAGAACCATAGCAACCATATTATGTATGTGTCTGGTAACAAGTTGTAATAATGGGCAAAGTTTCATCAAAATATGTGACCATGCATTCCAAGAAATGCTCCTAATTTTTGGTACTGTGAAAAAAATCCTTTATAGTTCTATATATTGTGAAGGAAATAATTATTATGCATGCCAATTGCATCATACAAAAAAATGTTCTGTGTGTAAGAAGTGTATTCATTGGAATTGTAAACTAGAGGCACTGTGAGCAATGAGCTCACTAAATGATACCCCCAGCCTCCCATATGGTTATAATGGCAAAGTCCATGTTTTGCTGTGGCTGAGAAACCCAAAATATGTGTCAGATCAAAACGTAAAATAGGAGGTGCACAATGGCAATATGTAATAAAGATTCTCTGAAAGTTTCATTAAATTTCACTAAGTGGTGTAAGAGGAGTTGCGAATAAGAGGTGGGTACCCAAAGCGTAACAGACAGACGGACGGACATACCGAATACAGTATACCCTCCCACTTTTCAAGCGGGGGGTATAAATATACATATACACATACTTTTAGTCTAAAGGAAAAAAAAAATATTTTTCATCACCAAATTTCTCTGTGTACTTCCTACCAAATTGAAAATATCAAAGCTCCTCCCAAAAAAATAAAAAATAATAATATTAATACATTTGTGCATGTTTTTGACAATTGTATCAACTCAATTTTTTTTTTTTTATCAAAGAATAAAAGGTATTTTTAAAAACTTTCCATACGAAACTATAACTCTTTCATTGAGCCAACAGAAACACCTTCAAATGTCAAAGCAATGTCCAAAAGATTCCGTCCTACTTCTTCTTTTTCACCCCCAGGTTGAAATTCTGCAGACAACTCCCTGAATGTTATAGCTATCCTACGGTCAGTGATATCACACCTATGAATTCCATGCATCCATGTATGTCTGGCCGGACCGTAAACAACGATCAAAGAACGACGACACATAGGCACGTGAACGCTTACATCAGGGCATTCTGATGATGTCATACAAAGTACTGTGTCTGACCCCAAGTTCAAGGTCACGAGCCTCTCACCCCACAACCAGAAGTCATCATAATGGGGGTCTATCGATGCCCCCCTTTCTGGTACATATTCCAAATTGCATTGCTCTACTGGTTTGAAGTCTTTCAGAATTTCTATTGATGTCATTCTCTCATAAAGTGGTTTACTGAAGTTTGGAAGTCCTGTGAAAAGTTCAGATTTAACCTTCTTCCTCTTGAAATTCACTTTTGGACCATAATCCTGAAAAAAAAAATAAATCTTAGGGTTTTATTTTATCATTGTACCAAAACAAGCAAAACTATTTGTCTGACACATGAACTTTTATCATATCGATTAGTTTTCTATTTTTTAAATTTTCCTTTCACCTTTATTGTCTGCTATTACATTCAGTAGAAAAAATTATAAGTTAATATAAAAAGATGTTTGAGAAATAATCAGTATGCTCATTAAAAGAAAAATCTTTGTATGGATTAACAGCAAAAATTAGCATCAACAACAACAAATATGAGTAGGCCAAAAATAATAATAGTCTTGTTTCCTGCTACCCGACCTACCCTATTTTTTTGCTACCCGACCCTAATTTTTTTTTTAGTTTTGGAAAAAAATCTGGAATTTCGGTAATTTCCTGTTCCAAAACTGAAAAAAAATATACCGTATAAGTGGAAATTTTAGCGAGACGCAGATTTAGCGATTTCTACCTAAAATCTGGTATTTTATTTTAGCGAGAAGTAATTTTAGCGATTTTAAAATGCTAACTAAAGAAGCTATTACAAATAATACATAATTAATTTTTAGCAATATTCAATTTTAGCGATGTCAGCACCCTTGCTAATAATGCCAAAATTAAATCCTCGCTAAAAATTCTACTTAATATACAGTATACTCAAGTGGTATTTCATGATATTATATTTGTTTTAAATATGGACTTTCATAAAATACCCCTTGAGTTGTGCATCAAAAGACATGAAATTTGATTTTTAAAAAAATGACATGTTTAATTTGGTTTTGTATTAGTTCATATCCAAAATATACCATTGGAAAACAATAAAATGAACCAGCTAGGTCTCTGTCAAGACTGTAGCTCTACTGGTTTATACTAATAGAAGAGTAGCAATTGGGACTTGAAACTTTAATACAGCAATAAATAGGGTAATGATCTTTGATTAAATCACTTTTTGTGGAAATATTGCAATAAGACTACAACTGTAGGAGTAGCTTTTAATAAAATTGTACAGAATTATCAATTTTAGTTATCATGGCACCATCATTCATGAAAATGAATTTAAAAAAAAAACAATGTATCTTAGTGTAGTCTACCTGCATGTCACATCATACTGAAATCAGACCAAAAATGTAGGAGGAGTAGCATTTTGAATGCATTTCACAGAAATTTCCTTTTTTTTAGTAACCACAGCAACATCTTTTATTGAAATCAAAACCCAATCGAGGAATTATGTATCTTAGTGTAGTCTTCTTGTGTGCCAAGTTATATTGATATCAGACCAAAACTGTAGGAGGAGTAGCATTTTGAAAGCATTTTTACAGAAATTTCTATTTTTAGTAACCACGGCAACACCGTTCATCGAAATCAAAACCCAATGCACAGAATTATTATCTTAGTGTAATCTACTTGTTCGCCAAGTTATATTGAAATCAGACCAAAACTGTTTGAGGAGTAGCATTTCGAAAGCATTTCACAGAAATTTCAATTTTTAGTACAGTTCATCGAAATCAAAAAACCGATGCACAGAATTATGTATCTTAGTGTAGTCTACTTGTGTGCCAAGTTATATTGAAATCAGACAAAAACTGTAAGAGGAGTAGCATTTTGAAAAATTGTTTACAGACAGATAGACGGACAGCTAGACAGACGGACGGACGACAGACGCATTATTATCGCATAAGCTCTTCTGGTCTCTGACCAGTAGAGCTAAAAAATAAAACATGTTTCCTACCTACCATTCCCTTTTTTCAGGCTGGTAGCAGGAAACATGACTATTATTATTTATTTTTTTTTTTTTTATTTGGCCTTAGCCCACTGTACTGTAAAATATAAGATAAAATCATCTCAATTAAGGAGGCTGGGGGGTCAACAAATTAATCACAAATTAACCACCAGATTCAACTAATTTTTTTAGATACGGTAAATTAAGCTGTCTACTATCAATTCACAAAGAAAAAATTCATACATTTTAGTTTTAAAATTTGATCATTTTCTATATCTTCAAATGGAGCTCTCCTTTTAAAGGAGATAAAAATAGTCTGAAAATGGCTGCCACACCCCAGCCTCGTTAAAATATTTACCTGTTTCCGTCTTCCAGACTGAGATTCAACAAAAGGACTTTGATAGATATGTTTTAAAATGTCCGATTCCTCCTCAAGTGACAAAAAGTCTCTCTGAATGAAGATTCCTGGAAATTCCAAAGGCTTCCCTTGGTGGTTTGGATGGTCTTCATTTTTGCTTTCTTCAAAGGCTTTGTTACAGAGGTCACAAAAATAATGTATTTTCCTGGAACACTACAATTTATTAAGAATATGACAAAATTTATTAAAAATAAGACATGGCATCCTTTATACCTTTTCTGTTCAGACATATGTCTTATACATGTATATTTATTAGATTATTTATGAATTGCATTTATTAACTATATATGGTATAAGAAAAACCAAAAATTAAAAATATTACCATGTGCCTTCATTTTTTTCATTTTACAACACAACTATATACAGCTGTAGCATCAAAGAAGAGAGGAGGGGTTCCCCCTTTTTTCCCACACTTAACTTTTTATGAATGAAAATGTTTATTGAAATACCGGTCTCCCCCTCCCCCAACGTAAAAGAGTTACTCCTTAACATATATATAATACACTGTACAGGTATTTGGAATGTAACAGGGGGTTCGGGAAAAACCCCACCGCTCATTGATTTTTATTTTTTTTTTTTTACAATCGTCATTTTATCATTTTGTTGCATTGATATGACTCTAATAAACACGAATCCATTGTTCTGTACAACTGTGAAATATACATCAACAACGTATAAACAGGAAATCACTTTATGCTTGAACGCAAATTAAACCCCCACCCCTACCCCCATGATAAACAATACTGATTCCTATACGAGTTACAGTTGGTAAAAGGGGGGTTAATCCGCGGTTTCATTTGGTGATGTCATGCTGAGCACAGCCCACCAAATCATTTGGTCGTCTGTCACTCTGTGCTCAACATCTATCAATATTCAATCGATATTTGTTGGTTTGTAAAAAACAGAAAATTTACCTTGTCTATAGAAAGGTTTATTTTCCTTTCTTTTTCGCAGACAAGGCAGGATCGGATACCTTTACAACCACACTGAAGCTGTTCAGCATGTTGTGACATTTTTTTTAGAAAATGTCAAAACAGGAAAAATAAATTGCGTTGTAAAATTAAAGCCAACTAGAGGAGAGTCGCAGAATCCGTATGGAATGTAAATCTTCGAACAACCCAAAAAGATTCTAATGCCTTATGTGCCAGCGGGCACGAAGAGGATAGATAAGAAGATAAGATAAGAATCTATTAAATGAAAACATAATAAATGAAAACATATACTCAGTATATGATTAATGAGAACATATAGTTATGATAAGGATAATGAAGCGAGTCTTCCAGGTGGATTTTTTTTTCTGTATATAAAATATAAATATTGAAAGGATTTCAAATTAACGAAAGCAAGGAAGACATTTTCAGGAACTTTTCTTAGGAGAATCCGTAGTCATTAAAGAAAAGTAAATTACGTAATCATGGCATTGCGCATAATTTACACCGTAACTAAACAATTTTTTTTTTAAAAACCTGTTAACTGTAACGTTGTCATGACCACTGGACCTATCTTAGAGTCACTTTTTTTATTAATGAAATACATATTTATAAATTTACACATGCAGGAGATTTTTTCTATGGCTAAAAGCAGATTTGACTAATTCTATCTGGTAAATTTGATGTAACTCTTTATACAAATAATCAGTATCATGAAACATTACGATTTGGGTGTTCTTTATATTTAATCCATCAAAATATTTTTTTCTTATATTATCATGAATTTGACAATCTAATAATTAAAGAGGATAGCGCAATCACCAACATGACCAAAGGTTTTTTTTTTTTTTTGTAATTAGGTAAAACACGTAGGTCAAGTTCAAAAGGTAAAAAAATAGAGGCATGCTCGGAAACATCTTGTAACAGGCAATGCATATCTTACAATTAAAATATGAAAAACCCTATAATAACTTTTCAATCAAACATTTTTTTTTATAAAGAAAGATGGCATTTTTGAAAAGACAAACTTCGCGGATAAGGAAACAGGGTAAAAAATTATTCTATATCTATATAGGGTTTGTCACAGGCTATAATAATACACGTTAAAAAAAATAAGAAAAAGTCGTAGATAGACTGACCGACAGACGAATGATATTTAGAGTCCCACTGCCTTCGCGATTTCAAGCGGGTTACAAATATTACTACTGATGAATATGGGAATCGGGATTTCTTTTTGAATTTCCATAGATTTCATGGAATCTTACAAAAATGTTCTATATTTTCTGCATAATTCGATAGATTAATAGAAATAATATTTATTTAGGCGTCATAATGGATCGAGCACCAGAGGACAGCCTGCAATCCTGGACTATCTTATATTATTTGTTCGAAAAGAAGATTTTTGATTCATTATATAAATTGAACACGATTTCACCTATTAAGAAATTGAAGAAAAAATGTGATGAAAATTTGAAATAATAATATGCGTGTCAAAATAAGCATCTGAAAATATTTTTCTGCCAAAGTAGGAAATATTTGTATACGAATTTGACACCGAATGTATCTGTTACTAACTGTAAACATATATGTTACTAGGGGGCGTATTTAAATTTTGATATCAAAGAAAACATATTCCTAAGGGTATCCTGTTTACACTCTTAAAGTGTGAAGTGTTTTCTTTTAAACTGTACATTCTTAAAAGGAAAAACAATAAAATTAATTTTATTTACATTATCTTTTCATCAAGATGTTCAACCGATACACTCTGTCCATTGAAATTAATTGTTTGTAAACACCAGACACATAATTGATTAGCAGACTGGTGCATCTAGCACAAAAACACACGCATTCTGAATTTACTTGCATTTATTTATGATACTGTTAGTTATTCTGAAAGGTAAGTGTGTGTTTTTATTTATATCGGAATTAACAAAATGCACTTGTGGGTTCTTTCTGATATTTGCCGTTCGAAAGATCCTGGCTTGAAAACGCGGGAAAAAGTCGAAGGAAAATGAGCAGGTAACATGGTAAAGTGTTTATTGAACCTATTTAATGAAAACTGATGTGGACAGAATATAAATTAAAGTAAATTAGAAAAGGATATTTTTTTGTCTTATGACATGTTATCAACAATATGATATACACGCATACTTATAATTTAAGCGGAGGGTAACATGATCTTTTTCTCATCCAGTCGTTAAATAGGCGTAAGACTAAGGATAGCATATTTCTTCTGGTTGTCTGAATCAACATGAAAAACATCTGAAAAAAAAAATATATATGCTTAAATTAGCTTTATGCACCATGACATTTCAACTCCCCTTTATAAATGTTTTAAAACTGACTAATTTAACTGTTCAAGGAATTTGTACATGTAAGAGTGCTTATGTTATTAGGTAAGCAACTAAGTGAACACATCAATTTTCTTTTTCTTTTTTTTTTAGATAATGAAACCAAAAGATAAAAAGTTGAAAATTAGAGAGAAAAAAAAGAAAGAAATAAAAATCAAATAACTTATTAAATGATTAAGACTTTGCAAGAATATGTCTAAAAAGGAAAAACATCAATTATAGATAATTACAAGAGATTGAGATAATTGTTTATTAATTATGTACCAATAGATTGATTATATACGAAATAGATTTTAATTTTGTGGACCCTTCAATTAAGAGTCAAAGTCTGTTATTGTTAAATGTGACACTTTATCCTGAGTTTTCTAATTACCACACTGGCAATTATCAAGGAATGATTATCACACCTGCCAAATTATTAAGTTCCTCCTTGCCCTTTGATCTTGGGATATTGAGTAGAGTTTAGGACTTCCATAATTAGTTGGATGATTCCATTTTTTAATGGTGACAGCTAGCATTTAAATAAATTACTATATAAATTGAATCACTTACATTGTGACACAAGCAGAGGTGAGAGCAAATTGATCAGGTAATAAAGTGTAATTGTAAATAATGTATTGTTTAATTTTTTATAGATATGTGAGTGTAGTGATAGTTAAACAACAAAATAAGTTTGCATCTTAATAGAGATCTTTTAAAACTATGTTTTTGATCTTACCATCATAAAAGCTGCATTCTTTCAGATATTTTGGGTTTTTATCATCAGGACAATATTTACAAATGAAATGAATATGTATTCATTTAATGAGAAGATATTGAAAAAAAAACATGTTTAACCAAAAATTGAAAAAATTGCAATAAAATCATACAATTTATACTGAATATACAGTTTGCTTAGATCTTGTATTTAAAAAATTATTTCCTTGAAAACTTTATTTAAAATTAATGTCATGATGTGGGCACTTGATATGTAACTATAAGTGGTCAAAAGTTAAAATAATGTTTTGTTATGAAGTATCAGTTTAACATGCATTCATATTATTTTGACAGAACATTGGGATTGAATCAGCAATTAAACTTCTTGTTTTGTTTTTTTTTTTAAATAAATATACAATATACAAATTCTGACTTAAGTTTAAAGCCCTTTCATGATCCTGGGAACTGCATGGGTACAATATTTGATAGAATGCACATTGGTTTCCCAAAATGTATCCCGCTGAGGCTTTTTGACCCTCAGGAACTGTCCGAACATTTAAGTGTTTAAACACCCAATTTTACGTTAACGCCCCCAAAATCTACCTGGTTCAAGATCAATAATTTACCGCCTGTCAATCATTAAAAAAACAATTATAGCTTCTGATTTGATTGACAGGGCAGCTACCCGTGCTACCTGATAGTCTGAGTTTCTGTCCTTTTAAAGTGATTGCCTGGTCTCGCGTCAAACACTTTCATGTAGCCGCCTTGTATACACGGGGGTTAAAAAAAGAATCTTGGTAAAATTTTATTTTAAAAACAGTTGAGAGTAGATAATTAAAACATGATATCATAAAATATTTGCTTTTAATCTCAACGGCTATATTGTATTTTAGGCGATATGTCGTCCAAGATATCTGCTGTAGAATTTAGACCAGTCCGTGCACAGAAACGCTATTTGCCGATTAAAATTGGAATATGATAAATAAGAAAAGATATTTAACACAAACGGCATGGATAAAAAATTCATTTTTCCCATGTTTTATCTGCGTATATATGAATACAATCTATACCATGTTCCGTTGTAAAGTTCTGAAATGTCAGAAACAGCTGTAGGAGTTTCGAGATTGTAACTTTTAGTTCGAATTTCCTAACATCTGCAGTCAATACCCAATATTCGAATTTAAAAAGTGAATATATACAGCCAAAGATCAATTCTTAAAAGAAATCATGCAAACAATAAAAAAAATTTTTAAACACACGAACACCCGGAAATGGTGAATATTTTCGACACTATTGTTGATCAGAACGTAGGCAATATTCCTATCACGGTACGGTTCATTGTATATGTTCACACGACGGATAGGCCTACACATGAATGGGATATTTTTTTTCTTTTAAATTTTGACATTTACACAAGTTTAATTAAAAAAGATATGTTTACTTTGTAGTTTTACTCTGTGTTCTTTTCTTTAATTTGTCATTTTTTTTAAAAAATATAAAACCGATATTTCTTTATAATTTTTTTCTTCATTAGATATCGCTGGATGTATTTATAAATAAATTTTAAATTGAAATATTTCAATTATTTCAAGTAGTTTCACTCAAATTTAGACACTAAACATGGAATGTTGACCCTGATCACCAGACACAGACTTCCTGTGTAATGGTACATGTATTTAGATTTTTGACATCTTGGGTATTGGGGGTCTCCAGGTAAATAACACCACTGTTACTTGGACCACTCCCCCTCCTCAGGTAACCGTACGGTAAAAAAATTGGGTCTTTAAGTGATGGGTTCAAGTGGTTAGTACATTCTGATTCTCTTCTCAGCCAGCATGGTTAGCTGTTTGGGCTTAGGCCTATGGCTTCAGAGAAATATGTCAATAGGCCCTGGTTTCAGTACAGTGGAGCCTCATTTATCCCGACACTTTGGTTCCCAGTAAATTTGTCTGGATATGTGAAGCTTCCGGATATCTGAATTACCAGTTTAACAAGACAAAATAACATTAAGGAATTCCGTTCCGATGAAAAATCGTCCGGATACTGAAGCATCCGGATATCTGAAGGTCCACTGTATATGTAAACATTGACATGCAGTTAATAAGTAGATATGGTTTCCTAATGGGTAATCTTACTATGGCAAAGCAAGGGTAAACCAACCACTGATTTGTATTTGAACAGTTTTCCATAAATATATACCCCGGTAAATCTTAATCAAATACATGTATTTTCTAAATATGTTTTCATGGATAGCTCTAATAAGTTAATTGCACTGTGGGATTGTATCTATATAAACACTAAGTATCGAAACAATTTCTCCAAATTAAATTGCATACAATAAATAAACACCATAATTTATTAACATAATTTTAATAGTTAAAATATAGATGATCAGTATTTTTAAAAAAATCCTATGTACAGAAGAAATGAATAATAAAATGTGAAACTTAAAATTAATTGCCTACATGGGAACAAAACCACTTGGTGACTCTTGTCAAATTTAACACTGATTCGTGTTGAAAGCACACAGGTTGAACAAGTAAATAGTAGGTAACAACCCACAATCAAGTCAATTCTGTATTCTTAGATTGCAATATTAAAATGCAGAAAATGCAAAAATAATCATAGTTAAGTACTTCTACTTGCTTACTTGCCCATTTTTTGAATTCAATACAGATGCTGTTAAACTCATTGACTTTTCTGTTGTAGGAAAATGAAGCACCAAGTGAAGTCCTTGTCAGTGGGTCTGATTGGTCAGGTTGAGGGGTCACAGAGACTGCCCACCATCAGGTCACTCAGGTTAGTCTTAGTAGCTAATAGGACATGACCCGATAGGATGCAGGGGATAAGCATACATCTCATGTTTATTTTATGATACATTTAAGGAATCATTGTCTAGTTAGTAGAGTATACCAGGGCATCAGCGATAGTTTGAAAATGTTGAAAAATTTGTATAACAGACAAAGCCCATTATGCATAAGTTATCCCATGTTTCCAACTATCGTTGATGTCACAGGCATTATTAAAAAAATATGTGATTGAGCTTTCATTTTCTCAACATTTTCCCAAGTACCTGTACAGTTTTAGTTACCTTATCTACTCAACATCCAAAAAATTCTTGTCAAGCTTAAGGTCTATTAAAGTAGGGGGCTACTCGTGGTAAACCGGAAGCCGGAATTAGCCGTTTTCGGTTTCAATATTATGGTACATATAACATTAGCAAGAATGTAAACAATGTCTACAGAAATGTTGGAGGGGTGTATAAAGATGATTGAGGGTATTTTTGTGCAAGGATTGAGATACATACAGTATGTGGCAGAAAATTGAAACGAATTAAAACACAAGCGCGAGGTCAAATGCCGGACATGCATTTCAGATGCGGTATATTTTTTGCCTAGGAGGTTATACTGAAACTAGACGTTTATGATTGCATTGGTACATCTCAAATATTTCTGATACCTATGTACAGAAAATGTGGTGAATAATTAGCTATTATGTCATTAAATAAAACTTTTCATTTATTGTTTTCATTTATGCACAATTTGATTGCTGTGCAGATGGGACTTTCCTACTTTCGTTTTTGACGGCAAATTTTCTACATACGAACTCAGGTACTCAGTTATAATTAAAAACCAACAACACTTGTTACTAATGATGTATATGCAATTTTAGACATAATTTTGCTTGAAAGACATTGAATATCTTGCTTATAATTTTTTTATAAGTAGTAATAAGCATCCAGGAAAGTCAGATCATCAATAGTGGACATGTTCACACTATATAATGAATAAAGAATTAAATTGAGAATAAAATTTATGTTTGTGGTTAGGAAAGGGTGTGTAAATAATGATAAAATTATTCTTAAAAAGAATATTTCACTTTTTAGCTGATTTATAAATATCTTTGTCAACATAAAAGGCTTTAGCTATTGAACTACAATGGGGGTACCTGTATGTTTTACCCTATATCTCAGTGAAAAAACAGACGGCCAATACATTTATCATGCCTATAAGATACTTCAAGCATTGGTTGCTATATTAAAATAAAGACCAAAAAAATCAGGGTAAACAAATTAATTATTCTAATAGAGAGCTTTATTTGAATTTTGAGCACTGTTACTTTATTAGTAAAATGAGATTAATTCTTCAATATTTTCTTAGTTTTAAGCAGAAATGTGTACCGTAGCCTGAAATTATTAAATATTATCCTTATCCTTGTAATTTATGTTCAAAAGAATTTATTTGCCATGTGCTATGACATAAAATGTAAACCGTCTTCATAACAGTGATGATTTTGTTATGCCCCGCCATGAATATGGCCGGAGCATATAGTGTTTGTCATGTCCGTCTTCCGTCCTTCCGTCACACTTTGCGTTTAGCTCTGTTCAAAGCTAAGTTTCAAAGAAACTATCCAAGATATTTTCATCAAACTTCATATGCTGATAGATATTGATGAGAGCTATGCAACTGCATCAACATTTTTTGACCTTGACTTTTCCTTTAACCTTGACCTCACTTTTCTTACATTAGTGTTTAGCTCAGTTTTAAACATACCGTTCAAGATGGTGTTATCAAACTTCACAAGTCGATACAAACTTGCACGGATGATGCATCTAGGGATGCACACTATCAGACTTGCTTCAGATGCTGGATCTGACCTACATTTTCCAGATGAGTGACCAGATTAAAGTTTTTGGAGCAGGTCCATTCCTAAGTAACTATAAGTCCTGCCTGAACCAAACGTGCATGGCTGATGCATCTAGAGATGGACACTTCCAGACTTGCTTCGGATGCTGGATCTGACCTATATTTTCATTCCCAAGTAACTATAAGCCCTGCCTGAACCAAACTTGCATGGATGATGAATCTAGGGATGGACACTACCAGACTTGCTTCCGATGCTGGATCTGACCTATATTTTCATTCCCAAGTAATTATAAGTCCTACCTGAACCAAACTTGCATGGATCATGCATCTTGGGATGGACACTACCAGACTTGCTTCAGATGCTGAATCTGACCTATATTTTCATTCCCAAGTAACTATAAGCCCTGCCTGAACCAAACTTGCATGGATGATGCATCTAGGGATGGACACTACCAGACTTGCTTCGGATGCTGGATCCGACCTATATTTTCATTCCCAAGTATCTATAAGTCCTACCTGAACCAAACTGATCAAATTTTATACAAATTTTCATGTTGTTTTACTAATATATCCTAGGCGGGGCATTCATGTCCTATGGACATATTTCTAGTTTTTTCTACACGAGGGTACATGAGTGTTTCACACCCTATCTCAGTAAAAATATCTCTCTACTTTTTGTGCTTTTGAAGTAGATAAAGTATCTTTTAATGTAAATCAGGACAAAAATTGCACCGTTATCCAATTAATTCTACGAGTAGGGACCTACCTTAAACAAGAAGAGAATATTTTTTTATGTTTTAAAACCAAATACTGCAGGTATTTATGAGATATAGTGTGATATTGGTGACTCTCAGTCACATTCTTTACAGTCCGGATAAAGTTTTTATCGATAATCTTCTTTCCGTCCTCCCGTAAAGCCTTTTTACAGAGGTTTAACGGTCTAAAATTTCAATTTGCTATTTGTGGACGGATGTCACGAATATCCTAGTTTACTACATGTTTAATTATGCATATTTTGGATATATGTTGGCAATATCTCATAACATAATTTAATATAAATGTGGTGCGCCGTCAATTTAGGAGACATCATTTTTACAGTTGTTTTCACCGGAATCGCATCAGAGAAAAATCACTATATTTTTGTTAGTACTTCAAATTTCACGTCAGAAATCTAAAAACGTAATAACAGAACAATTTAAAGATACATTTGAGAATATTGTCGAAAAATATCAGAAATTATAGAAAATTAATGAGTAAAATTTGGATTCTGCATACTTTTGCTTCAGTTTTTTGTTGTGCTATGTACCTCTCCATCAGCGATATCAACATATCAATAATTTAAGTAGAATTTTTTTAAAATACAGAAATTTTGCCCAAAATTTATTGGAATCTTTAAGATGCATATTTCTGTGAAACTTCATAACAATATGACTTCTTTAAGAGTAAATAATAGCACAGTCCGCATAATTTTTGAACGGCCCTCGTACAGATGCACAAGATCTACATACATACTAGGCCTCCTTAGCTCCTCACATATCACTTGATGTACATTCCAGTAGAATGATCAAGAAATCAACTCTAGCAACTTTCAAAGAGTTATCACAGAGAAAACAAATAGAAATAGGAAATGGAAATATTAACATTCCACTTATTTCCAAAATCTGTGAACAGCTTCTGCATTCAGATAGTGTAGATGTTCATGGAATAGTGTAGATTCTAAAAATGTTCAAATCATGACTCCTGAGGTAGGACAGGGCCAAAAAAGGGAATCCAAAGTTTTACATGGAAATATGTAGTGAAAAACTTTAAAAATCTTCTCAAGAACCACTGGGCCAGAAAAGTTGAAACTTATGTGGAAGCATTCTGGGGTAGTGTAGATTCTAAATTGTTCAAATTATGACTCAAACAATATGGTAGGGTCACAGTATGTATTACACAAGGGAAATTTGGTAAAGAACAGCATGGTCAAAGCTACTCAGGTGAGTGATGTGGCCCATGGGTCTCTTGTTTTACCTAGTACTTGTTCATTTGGACAAGTGACCAAGGAGAATTCAATTTGTAATATTTACATTTCCAATAAATTTCCCCTATGATTCTTTACAAAATAAAATCCAGTTCATTTTCTCATGAACTACAGACATATGTACCATGAACAAGCATGATTATTATACTTCTGTTAAAATGTTTCCTATATAAAGTTAAGAAGGTAAAATAACAATTTTTTATAGTTCACGCATAGCAGAGCTATACCCGGCGTTTAGCTTTTGCTATCCACCCTTGGAAAATATTTATTCAATTTTTGCCGCCAATTTTGATTTCCAGCGATAAATCAATAGACATTATGATGTCATAATGACTTCAGTGACATCATCAGGATTTCAGATTATTCTTGCAGTATTATCTTACTCCAAAAAATTCGAACCTCAAAAATTATATTATACATCAGTATAATAAAACGCTTATCCACTGGTTGTGAGTGGGATAGCTCTTTTATCAAACCCTTGACAGGAACTATTCCCCTCGGGCAAGCCCTCGGGGAATAGTTCCTGTCGCGGGTTTGGTAAAAGAGCTATCCCACTCACAACCAGTGGATAAGTGTATAATATCTCCATTGTTACATCATAATACTGCACTTGACATCAAAAAATATAGTGCACACTGTTTTGCTTTAAAAATGACAGTTGAATGACGTAAATTTATGGCAAGTCAACAGAAAAATAATGTAAATATAAGAAATGAATTTAATTTTTGAAGATTCATGAGGTATATAAACTACAACGCTTCACGCCGGAATATTTATCATGATGCGCTAACGCGTTTCATGCAATATGCCGGCGTGAAGCGTCATAGTTCATAACCTCATGAATCTTAAAAAATTAAATTAATTTCTAAAGTGAACTTCAATCCCAATCAAATTTTAACTCAATATCAATAGTGATCAAATTCTTTTTTTTTGTACAGCTTCTGCTTGAAAAAAACAGTACACTCTCTACAGTCGTTTGTTTTTAGGTCACCTGAGTTTCAGGGGATGACAAATCCCATTGCCCGACGCCCGGGGCTAGTGAATTTTAGGGGTGGGCAAGTGAAATTTTATCAACCACTTGCCCGTGGGCAAGTGATTTATCAAAAATAGAATTTATTTATTGAAAAAACTGTTTATTTATTGCGCACAAAAAAGTGCGGTCGGATCTCGATTTATTTATCCATGTTTTTAAAACTGTGATCTCAAAATATTACTAACCGTATGTTCCTAACATATTCTTTCGCTGTTCCAAACGTTCCTCATAATTGTTGTTAATAGTCTTCCTGACCCTGATATTGTAAACATAGAACATTTCGCTTATTTATACTGCCATTTTGGTTTCAAAGATATTTCAGTCCAGTATGCTTCGTTCAGATATCAACTATGAGAGTGCTTGATAGAGGAGAAAGAAATTTTTTTAATCGTCCTTTTTTGCAATTGAGGTAAGAATTTGGAGGAATTAAGAACCAAGCACACTTTTTGGTGCGCAATAAATATACAGTTTTTTCAATGGGTGGCACTGTAGCTCTCCGGTCTATCAATATATTTTTTCGAAGAGCTACTGAACTGCAGCTAGATTTACTCAGCATTTGTCTTCCTCATTTTTTGAAATATCTAAAAATGCAGAATTAGTTTATGGTAAGGCAAGCAAAAATTCAGGTAGGGCAAGTCAATTTTTACCACGTACTTGCCCTTGGACAAGTGCCTTAAAAATCTATTTGTCAGCCTCTGGAGTTTACTCAGGTGACCTATTGCTATGTGTTTTCATTCGTCATCGTACGTCGTCGGATTGTAAACTTTTGAACATTTTTAGCCTCTTCGCTGGAACCACTTAACCTAATTTCAACCAAATTAGCTAAACAGCATTTGAGTAAAGGGGAACAAAAATTGTGAATTTCATTGTCCCTGCCCCCCTGGGATCTGAGGGGTGGGGCTAAAACCACCAAAATTAATGTATTCTTTAAAAATATTCTTCATTACTCCTGGACATCAAGCAGTCAAACCGTTGGCATAATTGTAATAAGCAGTGAGCATGCTTATGAATTGTGAAATTCATACCCCCTGGGTCAGGGGTTCTGGTGTTAGGGTGGGGCTGTATAGATCCTATAGTGAAAGTGCATTATTTTCTTAAATCTTCTCTGCTCCTGGGCTTGAGTTCGACTTTCCACTCGGCAGGCAAAGTTTTGACGCTGTTTACGGAGATAAATGAAAACAAAGACATGCATGCCATATAAAGCTGTGTAGATAAATTATCGTAAAAGACAATTTTAATAAAAAAATTGCCAGTGCATTTTATCTGAAAGTGTAAGTGAGTGCGTTTCTGAGAAAGGGAGTACTGAGTGTAATTTGGAGTTAGATACCTTGTGTTATTATTATACTATGGGTTAAAAATTTATTTCCGAAACATTAGTGCCTGTGACTAAGATACATAATTTAGTGCATTGTTGTTTTTTTTTATTTCGATGAACAGTGTTGCCATGGGTACTAAAAAATAGTAATTTCTGTGAAATTCCTTTAAATGACTACTCCTCCTACAGTTTTGGTTTGATATCTATATAACTTGGCACAAAAGTAGACTACACGAAGATACATACGAGGGTTGTCCCAAAAAGTCGTAGACAATGTTTATAACTTTGTTAACATGCCACCAATACTAACCAAATTTTGCATATATAGACATAATATATTCAATGTTCTTTAAATCTGTGAATTCTTAAATGTATATCTTTCATATTAATAATACTGGGACGAATTATATGAAGGTTGATATGGTCTCACTCTGTCAGCGCATGAACAAAATCAAGAATAATTTATGCACATTACTATCACATTTGCTTTTATTTCTTTTATACTGTGTAAAACATTGAACTCAAATTTAAATCAGTGAAACCAGCATCAAAAACTTAAAGCAATATGAGCTGCATTTTTGAGAATTTTATTTTGCTGGTTCAATGTGTTATTATGTTTAATCTGTATGTAATCTAAACTCATGATCAATAAGACCAAAATGAAGTTTTAAAATGTTTCAGAAGAAATATTTCGGTACAACCGAATATACAGTATTATAGAAGAAATCATTATTATAAAGGACGACAATAATTCAATTTTGCTTCAATCAAAGCTTATAAAAAGTTCTTCATAGCAAATATGAACAACAGAAGTTTAAAAATATTCTATTTTTCTGTCATTGAAATAGTTAATCACAAATTTGCGACATTTTTTTTCTAATGTCAAACATGCAGCTCATATTACTTTAATAACAAGTCAAATTTTCATATAAATAGCATTAGCAACAGATGATTGGCGTCAGGATTTTTGAAGTCTTACTGGAATCCAGTTTGATGAAAATGACGTCGTTAAACGCGCAACCACAGAGCTGCCAACCCTTACGATTTTGGCGTAAGGCGTACGAAATCAGAGTCGAAAATATGCCTTACGATTTCTCTCTATATTTTTCCGATTTCAGTTTTTCTCCTTCAGAGTTTATTATACCGGTATTTTCATAGCTGGCAGTCTATAGTTTTTACTATTTTAATAAATTCATAATTCTTACAACGCTAGCTTGTATCTTCGTTTCGGTTTTAAAGACAAATCACATTCATGTCAATGTTATAAAGTTAACAAAATGGAAACATGCCTCAGATTGCATGTTTATTTACAAAACATTTTTAGCGGCAGGGGGCCTAGGTGGTCTCTAGACACCACCTTACTATTCATCATTTCAGAATGTTGGCAGCTCTGCAACCAGCACACGGAGATGTAATGAATTGTTATGGATATGGTTTATATACATCAGAGATGGGAAAAAGAGTACATAAGAAACATTATATTCAAATAGAGAAGTTGTTTTTAAATGGTATGAGATTCAATGATAGTTTATTCCTTTATATCGAAAATAGTGAAAGCATCTAAGAAGTAAAGTATTCAATTTGTTTGTTTAATGCAAGCAGTGGGGAACGTTCTGGGCCACGAGCAACGTCAAAAAAGTGTGTATTCTCTGGTGCATACAATGTACGGTGATCTTTCAGCTAAATTTTGACTGAAATTTGACTCTGCTCAAAAAAAATAGAAGGAAAATAGGGACAGTACTCTATTAAAATAAGTCCCTTAGTCGGTAGTGGTTTTTCCCTCTAAAAAATTGGATTAAATAACAGACGCATGTGAAGAGGAAAAAGAGATCCTATTGTTATTTAAGAAATAAGGTATCATCTTAAAACATCTATTGGGATATAAATACGGGTTGGTCACGAGATTAAAGTCTGAACCTGTATTTATAGTCCGATAGATGTTTTAAAATGATACCTTATAACTTATATTCATATTTGTGACTTATTCATAATTTGCCTGATTGTGACTTTTAACATGTGTAATGCATTATGTTTCAAAACCAATAGCATGTAATCCACTGAACATGCGTCGACCCTTTATGATGCACTGAGAAATAACGTCGAACATTTATCCATACGCACATCTATGACCTCTTGACCCTGTACTGGTATTTATACAGTTATAGATACGCATTGCTTTCAGTGGTGTATTATAAAGGAAAACATTTGCAAATGTAAATATAAGGAACATTTATGTTTGCTTTCGTGCGCCGATCTACACCTGCATGCTTTCTTAATTTTTCTTGTTAAATGTAATATCATCATGAAACTTGAAAAGCAAGATAATTAAATGTTTTTTACTATGACAAGAAAAGAAAATTAATTAAGCAAAGAGAAACTTTTTTCCCTGTGTATGACTTTTTGGGACAACCCTCGTATTTCTATTTATTGCTACCTGTTGCAAAGTTTCAAATCCAAGTGCTACTTTTCCTTTGTTTTACGTACAGACCAGTAGAGCCATAGTCTCATCAGAGACTTCTGGTTTTCACTGGTAGCGGACAAGTATTAATGTCGAGCCCTAATGACCTGTTAAATATCAGAATGTTAGTTACCTTGATACAATAGCTGTATCAAGATTTACATGTACTGCAATATTTCTCATTTTATTTTTTTTTTCTTTAATTACATGTCATTGACTTGACCAAGGCCCTTTAAAGACCCAATTTTTTTACCGTACGGTTACCTGAGGAGGGGGAGTGGTCGAAGTAACAGTGGTGTTATTTACCTGGAGACCCCCAATACCCAAGATGTCAAAAATCTGTGTATACGTAGCATTACACAGGAAGTCTGTGTTTGGTAATCAGGGTCATCATTACGTGTTTTGTGTCTGTTTTTGCGTGAAACTACGTAAAATAATTATTTCAATATGTTTATTTGTAAACTTTTTAGCGCATTCATCGTAATCATGGTAATGTTTTGAAGGAAAAAAAATAATAAGATATATGTTTATCGTTTTAGACACATAAAGAAAAAAAATCACGAGTAAAAACTACAAATCAATATTAATATTTATCTTTTTTAATCTTCAATAAAAGAAATCACTTGATTAAAAAAGTCTGAATATTAAAAAAAAAATATATATTAATCCACCTACCCGACGTGCATGTGAACATGCATTTACCGCGATCGGAATGTTTTTTCCCCTGGCCAACCATGTTGTCCAAAACATTCCAAATTTTTGATTCTTCGTGTGTTAACAAAATTTTATTGTTAGAAAGATTTCTTTTCAGAGTTCATCACTATTAATTATTTTCGTATTTTTTAATCTTCAATAAAAGAAATCACTTGATTAAAAAAGTCTGAATATTGAAATAAAAAAAACTATTAATCCACCTACACCCGTCGTGCATGTGAACATGCATTTACCGCCATCGGAATGTTTTTTTTTTCCCTGGCCAACAATGTTGTCCAAAATGTTCCATATTGTTGATTCTTCGTGTGTTAACAAAGTTTTATTGTTAGAAAGATTTCTTTTAAGAGTCCATCACTATTAATCATCTTCGTATTTTCATTACGTATAAATATATATATATACAGACGCTAGAGGAAATTCGAGCATTAATTCAGACATCAATTTCTGTACAACATCGTGCGGATTGTAGCCATAGTACAAAATAAAACATCTTTTAAAAACTATGCTATGCCTTTTATTAGTGCTAAATATTTTTCTTATATCCCATTTCTTAAAAAATAATTTAAATCGTCGGACTTCCAATTACGGCAAATAGAGCCGGTTTCTGTGGACGCGGTCTTTTTTCTACAGATAACGTGGACGATATAACACTTAAAATAACAAACAGCAGTGAAGATAGAAAAGAAATATTTTATAATGGCAATGTTTTAATAATCTACTTTCAATTATTTTTTTAAATAAAATAAAATTCAAATACATAGGAGTTTTCCAACCCGCGTGTATACTATGCGGGTACATGAAAGAGTTTGACGCGTGACCAGGTAATTGTTTCAAAACATGCAAACTCAGATTATCAGGAAGCACAGGTAGCTGACCTGTCAATCAAATCAGAAGCTATTGTTTTTTATGATTGACAGGCGGTAAATTATTGATCTTGAAACAGGTAGATTTTGGGGGCGTTAACATAAAATTGGGTGTTTAAGATGACCTATATCTTAGTTGTCTCTATTACATAGAAATGGTAAGGTCTTTAAATTAAGACAAATATAGCATTTCTTATACATGCTCAGGATTAAATATAGTTTTAAATAATTTCATTGAACACAAAGTTACAATTAAATCATTAGTATCTAAAATGGTTGTTACATCTAATCCTATTTGAAAATTTTAAGACATTTGAAATTCATAATGCTAAAAGAAAATTGCTAATAAATTAGAAAGCTAAATGCCATAAGGTCTTTGACACAGACAAAAAAATTGCCCCCCTTTACACTCTTTCCACCAATCAAAAAAAAAAGCTTATTTAGGATTTAAAGTGACTGTAAAATAGGTTTTACAAGATACTGACCCAAGTGACCTCAAAATATAGGCCTCTTTCAGTTGAAACATAGTCTGATCTTTTCGATTAAAACAACTAGTAGACTAATTGTTCTGGAATGTAAGTCGGGTCTTTCTACCTTCTTTAAATTTAATTTTTAGGGGTGTTGAAAGTTTCATTGAATTTTCTCAAATGCTTGATAAACTCCAAAGTGAAAAGTGTTGGCACCATAAGATAAGTCTTATTACAAGGAATAAAACTGAAATATGAAAGTCCTGGTTCAAAAGATTTTTTGCGCTTATTCTTTGTCTTTTGGTGCATTTTCTATTAGTAAATAATATATTAACTTGTAATTTTTATTATACTTTTCTCCTGTTTTGGAAAAAATGTGTAAAATTTGATAATTTCATCGCGACTTAGTATAACAACAGTTTTTGAATCTGAAAATCAATGTACATCCCTGATTTTAGTACTCACAGATAGTATGAATCTTCAGATATCTTCAGATATCTCAAACTGTAAACTATTTTTGTGTTGGGACCCACTGAGTTTGAGATAATGATGTTTGATTTCACATCATAGTGCACCTGTCAAATTCATGCTGACATTTGCAAGATTTAAAATTTGATGGTTTAATTAAATTTCAATCCCAATCTGAATCCAGATGAAGGAAAAAAATTGAAGAATAACTAGAAAAAATATACTGTAAAGTCAGGATTCACAGGAATGCCCCATCCAGGGTTCATTAGTAATCTATGCAAAAATGAAAATTTGTTTTGGTGTAGAAGGTTAGATGAAAATATCTTGAGCAGTTTACTCAAGACTAGAATTAATACAAATTGAGATAACCATTTAGAAAATGAAGTCAAAGATAAAGGAAAGGTCAATGTCAAAAATGTTAATGATGTTGAGATGAGAACCTAATAATTTTTGGTTCTTTTCCTCAGTACTTGTAAGAATAGCTATAGACATTGATTAAGAATTTAGTAAGATTAAAAAAAGAGAAAAAGAGCATTGCGATGGCTGTCACCTGGTGTTGATCAAATATAAGTTCCGCTGATTAAAAGTAAAGGGAATTTCTTTGTCACACAATCTAATTAAAATTATATGTTCCAAACCTGCTACTGCTTCTCAAACATCTAGCAATATCCCATTCAGGGTCACACCAGAGCAACTTTTCGATTGTAAATAAACAAAAATTTTTGACCAATCAGATTCGAGCTTCCGTAAACAATTCCAAAATTAGTTCCAGGGCTACATATCATGATTATTAATGATGTCTTACGATGAATTAAAGTAATTCTGATAAAAATTTAATGTATAGTCTGCCAGTCTGGCATCCTTACGTGAATAACGCAAACAAAGAAAAAACAAAGTATACAAGATATCCTGCACGTCACATACGTGGAACAGCTTTTGCAATGCATATTTTGTTTACTTCAAAGCTCCTCAGGCATTTAGGTTCAGCAGTGAAAAGAAGAAACCCTATAAGCCAAGATTTCAGAGGCAGTGATTTCATTGGCTAATTGATAGCCTAAGGTCACTCTGACGTGATCCCGAATGGGATGTTGCTAAATGTTTGAGAAGCGGTAACAAATTCCAAACATCTAATTTTAATTAGATTGTTTGTCAAGTGACTGCATAATACCGTATAGGTAGAAATTTTAGCGAGGATTTAATTTTGGCATTATTAGCGAGGGTGCTGCAATCGCTAAAATTGAATATTGCTAAAAATTAATTGCATTTTCTTTGTAATAATTTCTATAGAGAGCTTTGATGAAATCGCTAAAAATACTTATCGCTAAAAATAAAATAACAATTTTTAAGGAGAAATCGCTAATTTTGCGTCTCGCTAAAATTTCCACTTATGCGGTAGTTGTCTAGCTGTTCCTTGAAGGACAGACTTGTATTTTTCAAAAAAAAAAACATTTCCACATACTTCATTTTAGGTTATCTGACTATGGACTAGAAGAACTGCCTACAGATGTTCTCAAGCACATGAAAAACCTCAAAGTCCTTGACCTTTCCTGCAACAAGCTAACGACCTTTCCAGATGTAACCTTGAAGACTCTGGAGACCTTGGATATCTCTGAAAATGACATCAAGTCCTTGGACTTTGTCAGAAATCTCCCCAGCCTGAAGCATCTCATGTTGGAGGGGAACCCAAACATTAAGGTGAGACAGCCATGAACCATGTCAATGTTAATTGCCACTAAAATACTGGTTTGTGTTAATTTGAGTTCTATACTGGTCAAAGACCAGAAAACAAAAAACAATGTGAGGTAAGGGGTTTGTCATCTTTCTGTTTGTCTGTGAGTCGTATTTCAAAATGCAACTTCACCTACAGCTTTGATCTGAATTCAGTGAAACTTTGAGCACAAGCTACACTTGGACACATATAGACATTATATATTACACATTGTATGTAATTGAGTTCACCCAGAAACATATATTCTCCTAAATCATTGAGTTTTATGAATTGGCATAATTGTGAAATAATTTCTCTAGCTTGATGGAAATATCAGGTTATATGAAGATGAAATGTCACCGCAACATTTTAAAATAGTAGTATTCTGATTTGACACTTGGGCATATCCGACCGACTCAGTATATTTAATGAGTGATGTTAACTCAAATGTGAAATGTAATTGACCTAGACCAAATGGTCGTGTGGATGAAATCCTCATTTCTGTCTTTTGAAATGAATATTTTAAACAGTTTTAAAGAAATTATTTAATTTTTCCTATTGTAATCAATGCTCTGTACATAAAGGGAAAACGTCCAAACATGACACAATTGCTATTTTTGGCCATGCTTTGAAAAACAATGTATGTCAAAACTTGTTTCAGTCAGTATATCATTTGGTATAAATATTCTTTTAATTATTATATACAAGTTTGTTAAATATTCTTAAAGGTTTCTAGAATGTATAATACTGCATACAGGGAAATTTTCGCCCCCAATTTATGTTCGCCCCTTTCGCTTTTGTCACAAGTAGGCGAATTTAAAACTTGGTGAATTCAAAGAACACGAATAAATTTCTTAGACAGAAGTGGGACTGTCAAAGTAAATTTTGACAAGTGTGAAAGGGCGAAAATACCCTGTTTGCAGTATTTGAATGTCTGGATTTTATTTTTACCAACCTATTCTAATTTGTTCATGCTAGAGATCAGGTTAAAAAATTTTGAAAAAAAAAAAATAAAATGAAATAACTTGATTTCCTCATAATTCTATTGTTTTATGTATTGGGTTGGTTGAAAAAAAAATGATGTGGTTGGAGAGAGAGAAAGTGTGAGATTTGGATGTAGCTGACAGTAGCTCGTGAATATACGAAATCATGTATATCTATACTTATAAATTAACAAATTTTGCAAATAAACTCTAAAACGGCTGTTCTTACTTAAGCCTGTAGGAATACACTAGGTATAAGGTGATGTCCGTAAACTATATTCAGATTTCACGCGCATAGTTATTATTGTAAATTTAATTAAAAGTCTACTTTCATTTTCGAATAACAGCCTCGAAATAGCATTGAAGAGAGTAAAGTGGTGGCGGATCTAAGTATAACTGGCATTTTATAATAAAACTGACAACAAGCAAGCACTTATTTTTTTCATAAAACGTCATTAATGAATTATTCAATCAAGACTTGATTTAAGTGATATAAAAGAAATAAGCTGTGGTCATTGATTAAGAAACAAAATGTGCAAATACTTTCCGTTTATGTCCGACCTCGCTATTTGTTGAAAGTTCTAGAAAGTCAGGTGGCATTGAATCCGAAGTCTAAAAGAAAATCGAGGCGATTGATTATTTATTTCTTATAATTATCTATTTCTGTTCCTACACTAATTGCAGGACTTTGAAGTATTTCGTCATGCAATATTCCTGTGTAATAAATTGTCAATAGAAGCTGAAAGATAGTTTTTGGAATAGTTATGTTAGCAGTAAAAAAATAATAATAATAATTTCGCCCACGCTTGCATGGTATTTCAGCTTGTACTAAATACATTGTACATGTATGAGGAATAATTGTCAGGTTTTTAGGTTTTCATGATGTGTGATAATGTATGCATTAATGCCTTCCATGTCAGAGGAACTTAGATAACCCAAGAAAATTGCTTGATCACATCATAAAACCAAAAATCCTTCAAGCATGGCTTCAAAAGTTACTTCATTTAAAAATTTTGTCTAGTGATTAGTCTAGTCTAGTGACTAGAGATTTTATGATCAGAGCTAGTAAAGATTATGGAAAGTAGTCCGACTGGTCTAGTGCTAAAAAAAAAGTTAATGTTACACCCTGAATATCTTAATCTATTAAATTGATTTTATATGACAATTGATATGAAATTGAATGTTTAATTTTGATTTTAGGAGAACCACAAGATTGAAGCAGTGCTGAAGTGCCCCAGTCTGATGACAATAGACAACCACCATGTGGACTTAATTCACCGACAGATCCAAAATGACAGGGAGAAATGGCTGCCTCAGGTAATATCAAGTATCCAAAAAAAATTCATTATTATTAAAGAATTTTGAAATGAAACTAGTGAAAGTTAAACTAACGAAAGATGACAGCCATTTCAGGATGCAATCATACATGTATATTTATGTTTCAAAGAGAGTTTCCTTCTAATATTTAAAATACATCTCTAAAATATGAAATTAATGATTAATTTTGATACCATTTCTTATAAATTAAATGAAAAGGTCCAGAAAAAACAGATTTTATATACTATGTATACATGCATGAAGAAATATTTCTCAGGTTTTACAATATATCTTTTGTATATTTACTTTAAATTTTGTGCATTGGGTTTTTTATTTTGTATATCTCCAGAGCTGCCAACCCTTACGATTTTGGTGTTAAGTCTTACGAAATTGGGAAAATTAGCAAAATACGTCTTTGATAATTCTCTCTATATTCTCCTCTGATTTCTTTAGTTTTTCTCCATTCAACCATTTTATAGCCAGTTTCATAACTTTTTAAAACTGGAGCATACAGTTTCTACTATTATAATTAAATATTTATAATCCTTACATTGGTTGCTTTTATCGTCGTTTCGATTTTATCTGGAAGATCGCATTCATGTCAATGTTTTTTCAAGTTTTAAACAAAATAAAATATGAAAAACATAATGAAAGCTCTGTTTCTGAAGATCTTTCATTTTTTGGAATTCCAAATCCGATTTCAAGCATGTCCATTTACAAAACATCTTCAGCAGCACTTTATTTTGATATATGAAATGGGAAAGAGGGTAATAGTTAATTAATTGATACAAGTACAGGGCCGTTTTATGCATAAGATGGCTCTTACTCTTTTTAGGGCACAATGCCTTACTATTTTTCTTTGAAAAGGTCAGAATGTTGGCAGCTCTGTATCTCAAACTGAGTTAAATTCTTATTTTGTATATGTCAAACTGAGTTAAATTCTTAGACTTAAAGAAATTAATGTTGAAATTTTGTCTCTTTTATTCTTTAAACTAAAAGAAATCAGATCCCCAACACCTCATGGATGCAGCAGTAAATTTATTTGTTTTTTAATTTATTCAGGTCCAAGCAAAGTTTGAGGTGCTCTTTGAGGAGCGGTTTACAGAGGATATGTCTGAGGACCAGTTTACACAGGCTGTGACAGAATTCCAGGATTCCCTCCTTGCAGACTCGCTGTTCTCAAGTGCCACCTCAGAGGCCGAGAAAATTGTTGTAAGAAACTTCAATTTTATTTGAGTTTATCAAGCTTCTTTTTTCAGCCACATATACAGTTCAGTTCCACTGACTTTAATGGGGTACACCTGTATTATTAGCCTTATTTTGTCTGTCTTTGAAAATAAAATAATACATAATAAAAATCATAATTGTGTCCATTGCATAAAAAATATTCTAGATTTTGATTGGACAATATTATGATTAATGGGTTCCAGGTTGTTACATGATTTCCGTTTCCTTCAGATTGACAAGCTTGCCAAGGAGATAGCTGAGGATGCTAGGTCAGGAGAACTCTTCTCTACCAATCAGCAGGCCCCAGGAACACCACGAAGTGCCCGACTGTCCAGAAAACTCAGCTGTAACACACCCAAAACATCAGGTAGTAAATTTATTTATCATAAAATCTACCTGAGAAGTGAAATATTAAATAGTTCTACACAAACAAGTATTAGATTTCAGTACCACTATATAAGTAAATGATAATCAAACAAAATTGTAGCACTACATTAGATAAGGGTTATTCTGCCATAGAAAGAAACTTAACCTAGGATTATTAATTAATCACTGCTGCCATAGTTTTAAGTTGAAGTGCTACCTTTTTCTTCCTTCTTTATAAGCTTAATGTAGAAGAGCTACAGTCTCCTTAGTGATTTCTCATTGGTTAAATAGTATTTTAGCAAAACAGCTATTCTTTAATCATAGGATCAACAACAACCACGCCAAAAAGGAACAAACGGAGCCTGTCTTCTCACTCTTCTGTCCTGGACTCCCCCTCCCTGAAGTTGCCTGAGTCTCCGATATCCCCCATCAGTACCCCCAACAAACGGAAGAGACAGAGAGACAGCGACGAGGAACTGGACACACAGAAATCCAAACGAGACAGGAAGTACTCCCCGCTGACCTGGATGACGAGGAAGAATCCGGTTGTGGAGCACAACATGATGTCCTTGGTTAGATCTTCTGTGTCATTTATTTGTGATAGAATGATAACGGGTATTATTTGACACAAGTTTGATTTTCGAATGAAGTTTATCGCACTGAGGTTCTATTGTTGGAATTTTTCCAGCTTTTTATGAAGAAGGGGATATAAATTTTGATCTGTCCATCCATTTTTCTGTAAATTTCTGGATGCTGTCTCCAAATGTCCTATAGTTTTTGTTGTTTAATTAAGTTTAAACTTCCTGTGACAAAGAAGACTCAATTATAGTGAATTTTAGGTAAAAGGTTATGGTCAAATGGTTTTTGCATTAAACTGTATGGGGATAACTTTTGATTTAAATAAAAGACAAATTTTGATTTTAAGTCACAAGCTCATATGAAAAGGTTTATTGATTCACAAGTCTGTAAATCAATTTTATTCATGAGCACTTTGGCTCTGAGTGCCGAGTAAAGGTCTAAATTTGAAGTCCTTCAATTGGTATATGTGATGTCTCCATATGAGTGATAAATTAGAAAATGTATGTTTAATTGTGAGCTAAGTAATACATGTGTTTATTTGATTTTAGCCTGCATTACCTGACTATGACCCCGTCCACTTCCTGCGATGTCACTCCGAGGGGAACGACCCGTCTGATGAGGTGACCAAGGTGTGGAAGTGTGCTTTTGAACCCAGTCTGGAAGATCCAGGTGAATATAGCCTACTTACTTATATATAGTTTGCTTGGTTTGAAAAAAAAAAACACAATCCCCCCCTGGACTTCAAATATTTGTTAATTTGAACACTAATTTTGGGGGTAATTATCGTTTTACTGAGCTGATAATGAATTGATTTTATATCAGTTATATTGAAGTCCTCCCAGCCAGTAAACACCACAGTGGGAGGCGTCATGATTTCACAGATGCTAAGGTGTCAGTCGCTATATTTTCACCTAATGTATTTTCGTTGCGTGTTTTTATAAAAAGAAAATGAGGTAAATTATTGAGGGGTCTTTGGTTCTCAAGTACTGACTATTTTGAAAGAATTTTTTACAGCACTCTGACTTGTAAATAAATAAATCACAAGAAAAAACTAATATAGTTAAACTGAATGAATGCATGTAGATAAAAATATCAAATCCCAAACCAAAAAAGTGAATGGGTTGTAATCCTAACCTACTTGCTCTGTGATTATTGAAGCCCCCAAACAAAAAGAAATTATATATAAGTGAAAAATATTGTCTTTTTTCAGTTAAATCCTGCATAAACAAATTATTTCATTTTAATATTTAATGTTATAAAGTTTGTACTACGTTTGTGTACTATATTAATGTATCAGTGTATTTTAGATAAGGGGCATGATTTGCTTAGATTCTTCATACTTTATGTTAATTTTGTAGTTTTTTTCATTCTCTTCATTTATACAATTTCTTAGGAAGGTTTTTGAAGAGATTTGATTGGGAGGGGGCTGCAAATTTCTATTCCGTTTGAAGAGATTAAAAGTCTTAATGAAAGTTTTGTATATTTTGCCAGAGAGGACCACCAACTTGCTGGCCAGCTGTGGGGGACAGATTGTGTGTCTGACGGATTGTAACACAGGGAAGGTGATGAAGCGCTATAAAGACGACAACAAATTTGAGGTACATGGCACATGGTGTTTAATTGAGATCTTAATCTCACATTAGAATTTCTTTATTGATAACCTAGGGGACCTGTTTTATAAAAACCTTACGACTAAGACCAAAAACTTTAGTTGATAAAGAAAAAAATAAAAAAAAGAATAAATGATTCTATTCAAAGTTGCATTAAAAAAATGGTAATAATAATTGTCAGGAATGCATTACATGAATGAACTTTTTATCCATCACTTGCAGAAATTTACAACTTTAAAACTTTTTACAGTGTTTCTACACTTTAGCCTGGACCACAGTTCAGCTTGAGAACAACAAACAAGAGAAGACAAATCTACTGGCAGTGGCAGGTAATGGAGAAATAAATACTTGTGGTCTTTGGAGTTAGTATTAAATTGAAATGACTTTAATAATGTGTGTGCCCCTTGTAATTAAAGAAGACTATTGAGAACCATTCATAAATTATCTGTCATCCCCCTTTTGTTCCAGTAATGTTAAGATTTAGTAATGTTTTAAACATTCAGTGTATAATCTGAATGAAAGAGATTTTGAAAATAACTAGAGCATTCACATCATTGGGGACTATTTAACCTCAGATTTTAGCATGGACAGTGTATTTTATCATAAAGCTTAAATTTTTAGGTCACCTGAGTAACTCAGGTGACTTATTGCTATCCGTTTTCGTCCGTCGTCGTGTGTCGTGCGTCGTGTGTTAACATTTGAACATTTTCAGCTTCTTCTCTGAAACCACTTAACCAATTTCAACCAAAGAACTATATGCGGTATATTGCATATGTTTGCCCCCACAAAAGTCAAATTTTGAAAACTTCCTGAAATGTGCTGAATTCAATAAATTGTACGAGAAATATAAGTTAACAGAAAATATTATAGTTCCAGAGCAGTATTTCACAATTTCTGTTTTTATGACGTCACAAACTAGTCCGATTTTATATCCTTTTTCAGAAAGAGGACAAAATGGACAAAATTTCAACAATTTAAGCTTTAAAATTTATAGAGCGCATGTGTGTTCAGGAACAATATTGACATATTTCATTGATATTATCATTCTACACATTATATCAAAATATTTATCCTGAACACACATGCGCTCGGTATTTTGTTTAAAATATAGACGAAATATGTACATTTTTCTGCAAAATTCATAAAAAACTGAAATTTACGTCATATTTGTGACGTCATTACGTACATATGACGTCATTACTTATGAAATTATTCAGTGCTTTGAAGTCAGCATATACTCCCCTGTTTAAGGACTTAATTAAATATTACTCCATCAAAGTTTGATTTTGGGGGGCAAATGTTGGTTAATACCGCATATAGTTCTTTGGTATACAGCATCTATGGGTGAAGGGGAAAAAATTTTGTGAATTTCATGGTCCCTGCCCCCCTGGGGCCTGGGGGGTGGGGCAAAAACCACTAAAATTATTGCAATCTTTAAAAATCTTCTTCTTTACTCCTGGACATCAAGCAGGCAAACTGTTGTTATGAATGTAATGAGCATTGAGTCCTCTACTTAAATTTTGAAATTCATGGTTCTAGTGCTAGGGCGGGGCTATATAGGTTATATAGTGAAAATGCATGATTTCTTTGAAAATCTTTTTCTCTGCTCCTAGTTATTAAATAAACTAACCAAGTACATAGTTATGATGAGCAAGAGTGCCTCTTCCTAAATTGTGAATTTTATGACCCCAGGGTCAGGGGTTCTGGTGTTAGGGCGGGGCTCTATTGGTTATATAGTGAAAATGCATTAATTCTTTGAAAATCTTCTTCTCTACTTCTGGGTATTAAATAAACTAACTAAGCACATAATTATGATGAGCAAGAGTGCCTCTTTCAAAATTTTGAATTTTATGACCCCAGGGTCAGGGGTTCTGGTGTTAGGGCGGGGCTCTATTGGTTATATAGTGAAAATGCATTTATTCTTTGAAAATCGTCTTCTCTACTTCTGGGTATTAAATAAACTAACTAAGTACTTAGTTATGATAAGCAAGAGTGCCTCTTTCAAAATTGTGAATTTTGTGGCCCCAGGGTCAGGGGTTCTGGTGTTAGGGCGGGGCCCTATTGATTATATAGTGAAAATGCATTTATTCTTTGAAAGTCTTCTTCTCTGCTCCTGGGTATTAAATAAACTATGTAATTAAATAGTTATGTTGATCAAGAGTGCCTCTTTCAAAATTGTGAATTTTAACCCCAGTGCAAATTCTGAAGGCGTCTATTGGTTATATAGTGAAAATGCATTTATTCTTTGAAATTCTTTCCTTTGCTCCTGTGTTTAATGCCTATGATCCAAATATATATATTTGATGGTGCACCTAGCAAAATGGTTTTTTTTTTTTTGCCCCAGTGGTCGGGGTGAAGGGGGGGGGGTACAAACTATTCTGAAAATAAATTAATGCTTTGAAATTTGCTCTTTGGTGTGTTAATCAACCATTTTATGATAAAATTTGCAAAATTTTGAAATATGTGGCAATCAGTGGTTCCTTTGGGATGAGGTGTACAACTGGTTATAAAGTGGAAGTGCATTTTCTCTTAATGTTACTCTGATCTACCTCTGGGTAATAAGTAAATAGAGTTAGCATGCTAAGTCTAAATTATTATAAGCAATCTTACCTCTTTCAAAATTGTGAATTGCAAATTCCATGGCCTCTGGTTTAAAACATGATGTTTGAAAGTTGTTGCACAATACTCAGGTGACCTATAAGGCCCGTGGCCTCTTGTTGTGAAGAATCTTTTGTTTTGATGTGTTTTAATCATGCTGGCTCATTTTATGACTGTATCAAAAAGTTTTGATGCAACATATTGTATTGTACTGACTTAGTTTTCCTTCTTTCACAGGTCAGAGTGCAGACATTAAGTTGATCCACCCCTCTCAGTTCACAATGTACGCCACACTGGAAGGTCACAGAAAGTACATCAGCTGTCTAACCTTTCACCCCAAACAGCCAACAATTCTCTTCAGTAAGTGATACTTCCATACATTTTATGGTGAGAACCTCGTACGTTGCGTTCAAACCATTTGTATAGTATTTCTCCAATAAAATGTTCAAACCACTTCCACAAATATTCTTGAAATTATATGATTTACCAATTTCTGTTGAAGTTGAATTTTGACGTTTTCATGGCCATTCTCTGAAAGATTTAGTAAAACTGGTTTTGTTTAGTTTATATAATTATGATTTATTTTTTATCTAGGTGGAAGTAATGATAGGAAGATCATAGTGTGGGACATAGGAATTCCAGACATGAGGGACTACACTGTGCTGTTCAAGTATGTAATCAGAAATTTTTAGGAAAAAATTAGAAGTGTTCTCAAATACTATTAAATTTGAACGTCCAATTCAACTTTCCTGATGGAATTAAGTTTCATATGACCAAAAGAAAATGTTGTAGTGTGTTCAAGAAATTCAGTATATTAGTATTATGTATTCCTAATTCACCAATTGTCCATTTTCTCTGATTGTTGTTTCTCATGTCAAAATATAACAATATCTGAAATCTCTTACAGGAAGTTACATGTACTGCAGGCCCCGGACACAGACGCTCTGAACCTGGTACTGAGCATGCCCAGTCAGACCCTGCTGGCAGGTTGTGAGGACTCCTGCTTTGGATGGAAGGCAGACAACGTGGACAAATTATCCAGGTATTGGTGTAAAATGTTAAATGGGTAGTAATTTTGGATTATCTAAATTATTTTGTGAAAGTACATGTAGCTTTAGTGCTTTCAGAATTGGAATCATATTCAAAATTTGTTAAAAATCAATGGTTGTTCATGACTGTAGCTACAAGTTTACATTGTACATTTGTATTAGTTTATAATTCACTATTTTGTTCTGTTAAAGCAAATCCTCTCAGGAAATTAATTATCTTTTATATTATTGATTTATATCTTTGATTATTGAGATATAGAGTTAACATGACATCCTACTGATCAACAGGGCCCCTGATTACCAGTTTTACCTCCCCACCGTGTCCAGTGATGCTAAGAGTAATGTCAGCACGGAGAGAGAGACCGTGGATGGGCTGGCAGCTCTACAGAACGGATATGTGGGTATGTCACTGATAGAAATAGTTTACTCTTTGTAGGCTAGTCACTATCAAGCATGTATGTTATTACCTCAGAAAAATGCAGAAAATTCAGAGAAATCAATTCATTTGAAACCGGCAAATACATTGAAAAATATAGTCTTGGCAAAATGTTGCTTTTTGATATCAAAGATATTTTATTCATAAAATAAAGGGATTTGGCAGCAGACATGACCTTTTTTTAGCTTTCTCCTTGTTTTATTACTTTATAAACAAAATGTATCTCTAATGTGTTAAGTTTATTCACCTAACAGACTTTTAAGTTAAATTTTAACTTTGATTTTATTTTATTTTCAGTGACGAAGTGCGTGGGAGATGACATCATCAGTGTGTGGAATGTCAAAGATCAGCTACCCTCCAACAAGTCTACCTCAGACAAAGGCAAGGTCAAGTCCAGCACAAGGTCAATAGGGGTCAAGCCAACGGCTCTGCTTCACTATACCAGACAGACTGTGGACTACATCAACATAGGGGCAACCAAAGGTAGAAACTTGTCTATTTACTTGGTGATCATATAATTATGTTTGATAAACATGTTATTCCATCATTTTGAGAAAAACAAGATTCTGGTAGAAATTTTATTCACCTTTATCAGCTTACTTTGTAAAATAGCATTCTTACGAAGAACTGTTCATACTTTATGAGTTTGATGCAAGTGGATTTTAAACATATTTCCAGTATTTCACGTAGAATAGTCAAACCTATTTTATGCAACTTGGTTAAACAGACAAGAATAAAGAAATATTAATGTACTAGAAATATTTAAGTTGTAAATCAAATAAGTAAAGCTTTGCCAGTAGATTTAAGAACACTGTTCTTCTTTTCATTGAGATGAAGAGGTTGCCTGTTTAGTCAAATTACTCGACTTGAAAGAGAGACTCAACATGTTATATGAAATAATTTTTGCTCTGTCATTTGATAAATTTTGTAAATATCTTTATTTTTTCAGACGTGATGGTGGTAGGGGATGATAGTGGTAAACTGAGGCTGTACAATGTGGGAAAAGTGACCAACAGGAAGTCAAAGTCATGTGATGACATCCTGCAGCCCTCTAGGGTAAGTCTCAAAATCGGAAATATTTTAACTCTTAAAAAAACATTTTCAATAATTTCTTCTTCTGAAACATAAGATATAATAATCTCAGTTGATGTCGATCACATTTCTAATGCATTTTTTTACTGGTTCAAATAGTTCACATCTCACATCTTTCTCCTGGTAAATCAAAATTCTCCACATAACTTGATCTCTTTTCATACTGAAGATCAACTTTCTTTTTAATTTAGTAGACTAAGTTGATTTTATGAAATAATTCAGACTGTGTGAGCTGATTGTTTTCTAGCTTTGTACTTTTTTTTTCACCATAATTTTTATTTTTGCTGCAGGTTTTAGAGTGGCCTGAGATTGCTGATGGACCTATGAAGCCCTTTTGCCAGAAAGAGGTACATTTTATTTTCAAAATTAGTACTAGCTTTTAACATTATTATGTATCCTTTTAAGTCATTGTGGCCAATTTTTCAGTATTTAATGATTTGTTGGAAAATAATCTCATGGGTGAATATAATAAAATAAATATGACATCCTTCGTATTAGTTGAAATGATATCTTTGAAATGATGAATCTCATAAGTTGTGGTGCGTTCATTGTTAAAATTGTACTTTGATGTCTATATCTTTGTTTTTCCGTGTTTCAGTCTGTGGTAGTGAACAGTGCCTGTGCCAGCCATGATAAGGAGTACATCGCCTGTGGGACTGACAACAACCTGGTGTGTGTCTGGAGGAGACAGAGGGGCAGCTGTGGGGAGGAGGATATGAACTGTGACTGAAGGGGGGACAATAGGGGTACACAGGAACATACAGACAATGGGAGGAGAAATGAATTGTGACTGAAGGGGGGACTAACAGCTCAAGCTAAAGGTTTAAGCTGAAACATACAGACAATGGGAGAGACTTTAAGAGGAATAAACAGCCATAGCTGAGGGGGTACATAGCTCGTGAAAGTAGGGACAGAATTTAACAGGCAGAATGAACTGTTGAGTTATTGTTAGGTGTGTACTCCATCTAATTGTGAGAAATGAATTTCTCAAATTCTGAATCCATATCAAAGAGTTGGATACAGTTTGATTGGGGACATAATTTGATAGTTTAGACCATAATAAATAAATTGCTAGATTCTCATCCGAATTTTTTTAAAAATCGAGGCGGGCGTGCGGATTTTATTTTATATTTTTTATTTTTTCAATTTTGCAGATTTTTTATTGACCTGGTCAATGGGTGTAATTTTATCTACAATACCTGAATAAAAGTCATAGTAAAGGTTTAATATCTCTTACTTCACATTATCACCAATCTTTTTCAACCAATGACCCTTGTTTAAAATATATACGCATGTATTACAGCAATTACCATCTTTTCAGCTGTCAACATCATGTCCACTTTTCGCGGAATTTAAAACGAAAGTAGAATGGTAGATCCTGGATGGTAATACCGATCCTGATCAGAATTAAGACGAAGAAAAACAGAAATAAAAAAAATTGAGGCGGGGGTATAAAATCGGGGCGGGCGGGGATGAAAATCTAGGAATATTTTTATTATGGCCTTAAGGGAAGATTGTTTGATACAGTTTTGTACAGTTTTGATGAAATTTAAATTCTACAACCAATATCAATGATTTGAACTATGCATATGTATTCAAAGTTCTTTCTTGAGACCAAGAAAAAGATTAGTGTTTTTAATTAAGAAACAGCATAGAATGTTTCATAAAAACTTGGTTGTTGAAAAACTTCAGCAAATGATGGCTAAAGAATATTTGATGAAGTAATTGCTTTTGATTTAATTTTGTGTCACTAGTCTGTAATCAATGTATTTTACATTGATTTTGAATCTACAAAAACATAAGAATGCAAAGAACTCGTTGTTTAGTGCTATTAATGACATGTACATGGAAAACGGTAGTACATGGTATTGTGTATAGGTGTTAAATTGTTATGGTAAATATGAAGAATATGTGGTTAAGAAATATAAAATTTTCTTTCTTTGTTTGCCACATAGAAATGTGATTTATGATTTTTTTTATTAGTGTTTTGGATTGGTTTATCTTTTTATTTCAAAAAAAGGTTTTTAAAATTAGTTTTAAATATATGTTTGAAAGAGTTTTATTTTAGTATGGAAAATTTTAGTTTTAATATTAGAGTTTTTAAAACAGTAGGTATTTTGTGTTTATATTGTTGTTGATTTGCATCAATGTCATTTGAAAGAAATGTATGTAACTAAAAAGCAAATGTATAAAGTCTTTCTTTTTTCCAAGTTTTGTTTATTAAAAAAAAATCATAAAAAACACAGGTGTTTTTCTTTAATAGAACAATAAATGAATTGTGTAGGTGCAATTCCTTTCTATTTGTAGGATTTGAATACAGAGTCCGACTATAATAATACATCATCATTGATAATATTAGTATATTTATAAAACTCAGTGCACTTCCATTTAATGAGAGTTCAAGCATCTATATGTGGGCAGGGGTAATGTTTTGAGAGAAATAGTGCAAGGACTTGCAATATATTTCATAACACTGTTTTTTTGTTTATTTTTCTGTATATTTAAGCTGCCATCTCAAAATATTGCAAACCATGTGTACCTAACATATTTTTTCACAACTTCCACAATAAAACATTCCTCAAAACGTTGTGAATAGCCCTACTGGTCCTGAAATTGATACTATTGAAAATTTAGCTTACCTATTCTGCCATCATGGGTGGTAATACAAATCAGTCCAACTCTCTTCAAGCATGACTTGTACATGCAGTTTTGTTGTGGAAAAAGTAAAAGAATATGTTAGGAACACACAGAAAGTAATATTTTAATATATACAGAGAAATAAATTGAGAAACAACACATTTCTTTGTGCGCAATAAACATACACTTTTTTCAGTGGATGGTACTGTAGCTGAAGCTCTGGTCATCAATCCCAAATTTTTAGACCAGCGAGATACAGATCTGCAGCTATTCCTTGAAATGATTGCAACAGAAAACAACAAAGTGATTTGATTCCATTTTGTGTTCCTCAGAGATCCTTGATTGATGTTTAAGTTCTTTTATTATAAGACAATTAAACTCCGAAGTAATGAAAGAAAACAAAGACTTCTAAATCTTAATTTATTTACCTACTGGCCAATTTGATATTACATAACTAAACTCTGAATATTTTGTGGAGATAAAAGAAATATCGGTATTTACTAAGATGTTACAGTCTATTTTTACAGTCCGGTTACTGAAAGTTGTGTAGTAGTAGTACTTTGGAATGTTGCTGTAAAATTATGACTCTGTTCCGTTGCATTAAATAAAGTAGAATTTGAAACATTGGTAGAATTACTAAATGACTGTAGGACAGAGACATCTTGATAAAGAAGACCTGAAAATAGATTATGAATAGTTTAAGGTTCATTGACCCTTTGAATGCTTTGATAAGATAGATAACTCTAATAACTGATAAAACTACCATTCATTTATAAAATTGTCAAGTTAAAAGGCAATTTCTGTCAAATTTTGGACATGTGCTTTTTGAAATCTAATTGTAATAAACAGAATCCTTTTGGCAAACCATAGGTGTTTTCCGAAAAAAAAAAATTGAAAGAACAAAGGTACAATGGACCTTAAGATTCAGGGGGGAGTTGTAACAGCATGAACGAATCAAGAACGTGTTTTCAAATTGTTGTACATTGCATAAAAAAAGATGGCAACTTACCAGCAACACATGCTGTCATGAAACACGCGATATTCCCTGCCACTACAGCACGCAGCATCAGTTTGGCTAAATCTTGTCGTCTGCGTGGTTCGGCAGCCGAAAGTGCCCCCAGATTAATCCCCATGGCGGCTATACTGCCAAACCCACATAAAATATAGGTAGACACCACCATACTGCGTCCCTAAGAATCATATAAAAAAAATGGTGTTCATCGCTGTATTCTTTTTGTCCTTTACGTATTCATAATTGTCTGAATTAAGCAATAACTGACAAGATTGGCAAAAAAGTTTTTATTCCGTTTTGTAAAAAAAAAAAATGCGTGCGCTACATATAATTACAATACCTCGATCTCGCCTGCTTTTATAAATGTACCGAGGTCAGCAAAGGCCAGGAATTCATTGATAACAATCTTTTTCCCTATGAGCTTTCCTACCAGACGACATTGTGGCCAAGGGATACCCATAACAAACGCCAAAGGCATAAAAATGTACGAACAAAGGAACTGTAAAGAAAGATGGATACATAACAAAATATATGCTATTCTCTTAATGGAAATGATGAAGAAAACGTTAAATATGTTGGACTACGATTATCTTAGACAGTCAGAACAGTCATGTACAATATAACTGATGGCGCCACTTGCGTGATGTAGACTTACGTCGAATGATATTTCTGGGTAGCCTATACGACTACCAAAATAAGACAGAACGGCGTCTAGAAAAGCAAGTATGGCGACAAAGGCCACGAGATTGACGACTACGTTGGCTATCAGCCTCACAGCTCCCATCGCCCCGACAGAAACCGCCTCCATTATGTTCTGTTCTTTTCTGGAAAATGGGTAAAAAAATACATTCTCAATGCAAAAATTCTTTTACCTTTAAGTAAATGACAATCAATTTGATTTTTCTGCGCTATTGCATTTACCCAACTTCTAATTCCATGTCTTTACCAATGAGAGGCTTCGCAACTTTGGTCTCTGGAAACGCAAGTTTGGCAACTGCGAGAGCAGCGGGCGCCGACATGAAGGAAGCAGATATAACATGTTCTGCAGGGACCTACGAAAATGTATGTTTCATAAAGACATTATGGTAAAGATTTATTTGTGTTATACAGGATATCCAGATTATTTTATTCTTTGGCAATTGGCTACACATACCCCGAATTCGATGTAAGCAGCAATTACGGTTCCAGCAACTGTTGCAAAGCCGCTGGTTAGAACTGCATGCAACTCCGATAATGTTAAGTCATTGAGAAAAGGTTTCAAGACAACGCTAGACTCCACCTGCAAAGCATACGGCACTTCCAAAAATATTTATATATAAAAACATAAATTTTTTATATACAGTTAATGGATATTTTTTAAAAGAAGGGCGTATTGATACCTGCCCAATGAATATGTGAGCTGCGGTAGCGAATGATTCGATTGCTGTCGTCTGCATCACAAATCGCAGGACGGCAGCTATGGCGCGGATCACAAATTGCATGATACCAAGATAGTAAAGAACAGACACAATTGAGCTAAAGAATATTACAACCGGAAGAACCTAAAATAAATCATAAGGAAATGAACAAAAAAATTATTTTGGTCTTTGGTACAGACAGGTGCTTATTTTTTTCTAACAGAAATAAACCTTTTCTTGTATATTATTTGTAGATATCATTATTCATATAAAATATGTTAAATTTTCAAATCAGTCTTTCTAAAGCCAAACCCAATTATATACGTATTTCACTTCATTGTGAAATAGTTGCAAGGGTATGGCTTTAAGTCAGACTGGTTTTTAAATATATCAAGATGGTATTCAATGTACTACTGATATTTCCCAGTTACCCCAAAAGCCACAGGATGCAGTGTGTATCCCGGATCACCGAACACAAACTTGGAACCTTCATCTGTATAGGACAAAAACTGGCTGACACAGTCCCCCAAAAATTTACAGGCGGCATACCCCGGGGGCCATCTTAAAATAATGAGCCCCATTCCAAACTGAAGGAGAATTCCCCAAATAACGGTCATCCACGCAACCTGACAAAAAATCAAATTAAAATTTTCGTAATTTAATTTCTAAAAAGGTATAATATACATGTATCAAGAATTCAAGATATAAACAGCGACAAGCTAGGTTTTGTCAAGGAACTTTCATCCATGGAGGCTCAGACTTTCTGAATCTCCACTTGCTAGATCCACTACTGAGTATTGAAGAATATACACGATTTATCGAACAGCTGATCATACCAATGCTAACAATTGGGGGAGGGGTTCATATAGAAAGGATGATTTGATGGTGAACGTATTTTTTTCCACTAGTAATTTCTTTCTACTCAGAAACTTTGATTATGAAAATAGAACAAAATACATTGTAAGACAGGGGGTAGATTTAAACTACACGCACTTATGCAAATGTTCATATTATATAACTGACATTTTATAGCAGTTTTAGATTAAAGAAAACTACGTAATTTTTTTCATTTATCGCGTTTTAGGAAATTGTGTTAATATGACGTCGATTAAATGTCCTTGGGAAAAATAAAGTATAAAAGTTTATTAAATAGGTCTAAGCGTTAACATGAAAAATACTACTGATATCAAGATATACAACTGATCATTTGAATTTCCTACGAAAAATACAAGCTGGAATTTGACCGAAATAGCACAATAACATCAAAAGAATACTTATGGTCTTTGTCTTAATCAATAGTTTAATTGTCTTCATTAGTTTTAAATCTAATATCGATTGAACATACAGAATACGCATTATTATGCAGGGTATCAGATTGTTTTGAAGAATAACAAAAGAAAAAGAAAGGCAAATGCATTTTGCTTTACAAAACATAAATCAACCGTGCCACGTGCAGTAATAGTATGATTAGTATGTTTATTCACCAATCAAGGGCACACGGGGGGCATGAACAATTATTACAAAATGATAACATTGATTACAATTCTATATTAAAGATAATGTAACATGACTAGTGATTAAGTTTGACATTGCAAGTGCATTTTGCTAGAATGATAAAAGAAAACACAATTAAATAAAATGATAGATATAAGGTAAATTGAAAAAAAAAAAAGAAAAAATCTTGTAGTAATGGCAGTACTCTAATATAAAACTAGTGCACCTTGAATACAAAGGGCACCAGGGGATGATACCTCTACACAGCCAGTCTGGCAAACCTGTACCCTAAGTATGCAAGATCGTCCAAATTAGCACCTGGTATTTCATCTATACTTTACCTGACATCATAGATTTTTATTAAAATTGTGCGATATCTATATAGTTTTTTTATTATTAAAATTTTGAGCAAATATTTCTAATTGATTGATCATGCATGAAAAAAAAATATATATATAGAAACCATTATTTATTTCAAATTTTAATCATGAACTTATTGCTGTCTTTAAATTTCCAGTTAATATACTTTCGTGCGGTTCTTTTAGTACATTTTATTAAGTACATGTAAATGTCATTATTTCTTACCTTCTTTGGCGAGGAAGAAGTAACCCATAAGCATATAACAAACAAAGCTATTCCTCCAATAGGAATAAATCTGTGGACGTCGGACCATATGTCCCATACCAGAAAAGCAATCAAACCAAGGGCCACCAAAACCGTTATAATTCTGTGGAAGGAAGAAATCTTCAGTAATTGTCATTCATGTAGTTTTTGATGATCGTTATCAATTAATTCAGTCTTATGCAAAACATCATTATTTGTTCTTTTCTATACTAAATGGTATAATCTCGAGACATATAAGAGAATGATTTTATTTATATAAAATTTATACTTACATTCTAATTTTTGTCCTTAATGGTCGTTTCACATGAATTAGACATTTTTTCTGTAATGACAGCACAGGTTCCCAAATGTCAACTTTAAAGACGTTAAAAATCACCACAAAGAGAAACACCGCCTCCAGTAAACAAACAAATATCGCCCCATTAGGATCGTAAATTAAAGAAAATATGACATAAACGGTATACAGGAAAAACAGTGTTAGATAAAGACCACGTTTGCGGTACGTCTGCAAGCGTCGTTTCCATGGTGACAGAACGATGCTTCTATCTTTCAACTTGATCTCTTCAGGTGGAACTTGCTGCATTTCCTTTCCATTGAGATGAGAACTTTTGTCAAAAGTCACACGTTTACCGTCCATATTGTCAGCCAGGGAAAATTCCTGCCCACCTTCAACGTTTGTATACTTAATTCCCGAGTAAGCCATGTGGAAAATTATACTCTAAAGTAAACACTTCATTTCTCCCGTTAACATCAATGCAAACACTTGACAAGAGGACTTTAGAAGTACAGTTTACTCATCCTTGGTCAGAAGATGAATTTAACTACATTATCATTGAGCTGCATCCGAGTTCATGTATTTTTCATTGTTGTAATATGCGTATGATTTACTTGTTCTTGACCACAAAATCTTTGGTCCCAGCGGTTTTATCCAGGATATATAGATAAGACCAAGGACTAAGTCCGAGTTTACAGAGGAATATAGAAGATAATGTGTAAACAAAACCACGATGTGTACAAATAAATTAACTTACAATCATTTACTTCAAAAACCTGCCGATTACGCATCTTCACAACTTTTTGTTTAGTTTTTTTTCTTAAAACTTTTTCATGAACATTCAAAGAAAATGAAATTCTAGTTCCAGATCTGTCGCTCGTTGGTGTGAAATACTTGCTAATGGGATGAACGAACATGTGCTGCAATTATTCCATGAAATATATTTTAAGAGTTCATAGGACGAGTTCTCCAAAACAAGTAAAAAATCGAGTCCTTATAATGTTATCCCTCAATACTATTCTAATATCACAGCTGTTCCATAATACATATCGTATAAATAATAGCAAAATAACGAGGGCAAACATCGATCTCTTATTCTAATTCCCTTAAGCGCTATTTTGAGAAATCGACAAGGATTAGTTATAATAACGTAATAATGTCATCCAACGAAAAACACTTTCTACATTTTCGCCAAATTATGTTCCATTCTAACAAATTTGAAACCATTTTTCTGTCTTAAAATAATTTTATATTGTCAGGTTCGGGCCTCCTTAGAATGTTCTCTTCAACCAATTTTATCTGAAATTAGACCAAAAATCCTCCCAAACCCCACGTACGATAATACTCAAGATATCTGAGCAATGGAAAGCCCTGTACATATTCAGCAATGACAAAATAGCCTTTTTTGTCGAAATCGAAAAAAAAGGCAGGGGATTAACAAATTATAATTTTTTTTAATTTCATTTGATATCATTTAAATTTTGCTTTTAACTTTGACCTGGAACTCTGAAGTCATATACTTTATACATGTATCTGATTTATCATAAGCTTTAAAAATATGTGGAAGTTGTCTCACTATTAATGCAAGATTTCTGAACTTGACACTGTCCTTGAAATTCATTTGACCTTGAATGTTTCTTTAATTTAAAGAAAAAGGCAGTTAGCTGCTTTTTCGTATATATTTACAAATTCTATTGAAGGCTTCTCCTTTTTACCCCTGCTGACCAGTAGATTTCTCTGAATGCAAACAAGAACTTGTTTTGAACTTGAATGTTTCAATGCTTTATATATTTTTTTCAATATGTTCAATTCATACATTTATTAACAACCCAATCTGTTCAGAACAGATAATACAATGATTGATATTAAATCAAGGGTACTTCAACAGAAAGTACAATATATATTACAGGTATAGCTAAAAATTTCTTTTCAAATGTAAGATAGAAGCAAGATGACAATAGAATGATTGAATGCATGCTCTAGAAAGTGAATTAACATTTTGTATAGTATACACCTGAAATGCTTAATCAAGTATGATAATCAAAAGAGTTCATACAAAATTGTCATCACAAGGAACTAGTAGTTCAAAATCTACTAGTACATATTGTAGTTCAAAATCTATTTCGTTCTCTTTACCCAACTGTTTCAGATTACAAAATAAATATCCCTGACATATCTTTTTTCGAAATCTCAAAGATAAGACCATCTTTGAAACAATGTTTGTTTGCCCTCTCTTGACTTGCCGTAAAATAATTTGGCGTGTAAATAGGTGGGGAAAAGTTTCTCCCTAAAAAATTTCAAGATACAAGTTCGGAGGTTGAAAGAAATAAAAAATACAAAAAGGGAGAGAAATTGTTTCATGGAGGTAAAGAAGTTTTGAGGTGGGACTTTTTTTAGGCAGTCAGTCCGGAGAGGGCTAACCAACAATTTTTGAAGATGGCCTTATTTCACTCTTTTTCCCCATGCTATAACATAGTACAACATATAGAAATAATTAAAACATGATTAATTATTCCAAAAATAGTAATAATATGTAAAAATAGCTGCAAGTTATTTTAATAATAAACTTTAAAAAAAATCATTGATAATTTTTTTATATAAAATGCACTAGAATTGGTTTGGAAGTTCTACCAGGGAAAGTGTTTGCGGGTATGTGTATATGGATTACCATCTTTCAAGTATGGAATATTGAGAGTGGTTTTCAAGAAAGAACTTTGTTTGGTAATAACCAATATTTGCCCCCCAAGTCAAACTTTGATGGAGAAATAATTATGTTCTTAAACAGGGGAATACATGCTGACTTCAAAGCACTGAATATTTTCATAAGCAATGATGTCATATGTTTGAAATGACATCACAAAAATGACGTAAATTTAAAATTTCCATGATTTTTACAGAAAAATCTATATATTACATCGATATTTTGAAGAAAAAGTCACCGAGTGCAGGTCTGATCAGGCTCAGTATTTTGATATAATGTGTAGAATGATAATATCAGTGAAATATGTAAATATCTTGCACTCTATAAATTTTAAAGCTAAAATTGTTGAAATTTTGTCCATTTTGTTCTCTTTCTAAAAAAAATGATATAAAATCGGACTTGTTTGTGACGTCATAAAAAAAAATTGTCAATAAACTACTTTGAAATTATAATATGTTCTGTTAATTTATATTTCTCATACAATGTATAAAATTCAGCACATTTCAAGAATTTTTTAAAATTTGATTTTTGTGGAGGCAAAGATATGCAATATACCGCATATATTTCTTTCCTATAATTCGTGAAAATCATGAAATAAATACATCATTAGTCCAAGCTGCCTACTAGCTGCACTGTCAATTATAATCAAGGTATGAAAAAATCATACACAGACAATGCATGTAAAGAAATTTAAAATCTACCTCACATAAAATGACTTATAAGAAAAGACATGTATGTAGTCAAAAGAAATCTTAGCACTGTTATCACTAGCACGGATCTCTAAACAAAGATAATTCAGGGTAATTAGATAGGCTTAGCCTAATAAATGCAATTTAAATATCTGTAGTGATGAAAATTGTACTTATTTCTATCAGCAAACAAATTGCTGTTTATTACTTAATTTCTAATATTTTTGCTACATTTTTATTCATCACAGCTTTGAGCAAAGTAAATGTACTTGTATGCAGTATCAGCAGTATACAGAGTCCATTGGAGGATTTGAATTTGTGACATTTGGTTAAGAAATCTGCCATTTTTCAACACCTGATATCCCAGAATTCAACAGTGTTCTATGTGATATCCCAGAATTCAACAATTACATAAGGTCCTAGTTCATCTGTCCTCAATAGACTCCAGTTGGTCATGGTACTCAGTAAAAAGTCTTTGGAGTTTAAGATTAGAGCCAATGCTTGGTAACATCTCTTTAAGTAGTGTTCTTTTATCCATCCCCTAATAAAAGAAAAATACATTTGGATATCATTTTCTTTCAGATATTTAAAAATTGTTCCTCATAGAGAATATTTTTCATTTTGTTATGTCTATAATTTTTTACTGTAAAATGTGGAACTTCAAGATATTGTTACTAACCTCAATAAAGTAATCAAAGTACTGAAAGTAATGGAAAGCACTAAGCCTTATTTGCATTTATAATATTAATCAGAATTATTATGAATTAAAATTTCCAGATGGTTATTTACTTCTTTGGGTCTGTTAGCTATATGTAACAAAGATGGTGTGTGCCGACACTTATTTTTTACAAAGATAAGAACCACCTTATCCACTAACACTCATGAAGGTTAATCTCTACCTTAAAAACTTGAACCTATTGTTAGAATATGCAACTTTGCTGTAAACTAACATAGCTGAAAGAGGGTTGGGTTTAGGGCTGTATCAATATATCGATATATCGATACGTATCGATATTAAAGAATCATATCGTATCGAAAAATAATTTTCAATACGTATCGGACATACAGTTTTTAGTCTAATTCTGTTAAGAAGATGGGAATTTTAATCACCAAAGATTATATTTCACATTTCTTAATTAAAAATGATCAATAATTATATAATCACTGATAATTATTAAGGAAATAACACAGTTTTATAATTAATATAAAATAGATAGACAATGTTATTTCAATATGTTGATTTTACAGACATTAAAAGTTTAAATTTGAAGTGTTTTTTGTGATGACAATGAGTCAAGAACTTTAAAATGGGTAATAAAACACTAACTTTTCATAAAATTCATGCATTAAATGATTCATAAGCCTTTTTTTATTAACTTTTTTTAGAAACCAATATATCGCATATCGCTTTAAAAAATATCGTATCGTATTGTATCGAAATATTTTGTTCAATACACAGCCCTAGTTGGGTTTTCCAATTGCATACATTTTGAAGAGTCAATCATGGCAGTAGAAGTACCTAAATTGCTTAGTGGTACTGGATCCCAAACAGAAGTAGTTTTAAGATGTTAGCAAGCACTGCACTTAGTGCTTAAAAATCAATGTCTCAACCAAAGAATGTGCAATGCCTCAACCAGAAGGAAGCTTAGAAAAAGCCCCGTTCATAACACTTTCAACAAAGAAAAAGATTAATTATCCAATCTGTAATTCCAAAGGCAGTATTATGAGCCCTGTATTAATATGAGTCCCGTATTTCTTGATATGAGCCATGTTTTTATTTTACAAATATGAGCCCTGTAATTCGATATTTAGCAATATGCAATATAGCCCCATATTTATATGAGCCCTGTGTTAAATCTGTACTTACCAATAGGAGTGGATTCCAGGAGGACTTTCCCTTTGTCTTGTACACTGGTCCTAAGAGATCATCACAAACATCTCGAAGTTTGGACTCAAAGATGTGCCTGAATTCTGACTCGAGTCCTGGGAACAGAAAACAGCCTTGTTATTTGTTGCTTATTTAATTCTTTAAACCCCCCCCCAAAAAAAAAACATTTGTAAAGTAGTAAAATAATAATCATATTAGACCTAAATGAAGGGATATCATATTTTAATTTGTTAATGTTCAACAGTTACAGAACAGATCAAGTTAACCTTTGATGAATATTTATTGAAAATATGGAAGCCAGTGCAAGGTACTAATAAAAGTAAGGTGTAACAAAACATTTATTGATTTGGCAAAATGCATCTTCCAAATCCTTAAAAAAATGTTTACCTTTTGCTTACTAGTATTTGCTCAGGCAAACAGTATAACATCAACTGTACTACAGATATGTCTTTATACAAATGACTCTTTTCCCAGAAATTCTTAAAAGCAATGGGGAGTAAATATAATGAGTCTACTCATAAAACTTCATAAGCTATGAATCCATGCAGCATTTTTAATTCTGACCTTCCTGAGAGAGATATCTTGTGTAGGTCTGCAGCCAGAACTTGTACTCTGGGGCAGACTTGAGCAGTAGACAGGCTGACAGCTGGGATTCTATATGACTGAGGGTGGAGCTCTGCTGCAGCGACTGTCCAGCACTGAAGATACGACTGGCCTGCATACCCAGTCTAAAATTGTATAAAATCAACAAAAGATTAAAATGACATTCTGAAAGGATCATAGATTCTAGTCAGACTTTAATATACCCTTAAACATGGATTAAAATTATATTAGCACCATTTATCAGAAAATAATGATTTCAATTTTTTGAGCCTAAGACTACTAGTCTGAGACATGGATAAGGTTTACCTTTCATGCGAGGTCTGTAGTGAAGCCAGTGGTCCCTGAATTTTGGTGGAGTCTCTAGGCGGTGCACAGCTGTGGTGGTCTGAGCACTGCTGGAGAGAGTCTGCTTTGTTATGGAGGAGCATCCTATCATCAAATACAACAAAGACTGGTCACCACATATCAACATAACATATTTCTATAAAGATTAGTCTATCTTTGTCATGCTGAAAGTCTTGCCCAATCAAGAAAACTTTTTTTCCCAGATGAACAAGCTGTTCTTTTTCAAAGATAACATAATTATAATTCTAAAAAAATAGAATTTTTCAAGAAGGAACATGTATCAGTTGACACAATGAATGCAGGAACTGGACTAGCCATATATTTAAGACACATCTGTATTGTTAGGCAATAAAATCATTTGGTATTGAGGATGACAGAAAAACAGACAAATGTTATGAAAATTACCAGGTGCCCATGTCTTTGGAGAAGGTGTAAGATTTTTTGTTGTGAACTGTGATAATGGGCATCCCCTCCTCTGTCAACATTGACCTCTGAAGGTCATCACTCCCTAAAAGTAAACATACCACATATAAATTTCCTGAAAAAATTAAATTTTGGAAAAAGGTAAACATAAATTAACTTTATGATATATATTTTGGACAGTACTAAAGTATACCTGATATGATTGTTTTTAATGATTCTTTCCTGATAACTGCAGACTGCTGCTGAACATTCCTAAGTCAAATGCAAAAAAAAAGCCTATAGAGATTTTTGATATCTTCCAATTGAATCACTATCAAAAAAATTTTTCATGTTATTTTACACATACCGAGGTACATATTCAGATTTAAATTCTAAATATAAGTTTTAAAACCTTATTCAACTAAACTTATATACATCTCATTCATTTATAAACTTCAGAGCTGATAATACTGGAAACAAATACATGTGCCTCTAATTCAATTTAAACTCTGATTGTTCACATACCATATATACAGGAAAGCTTTCTGTGTGATGACCATGACAAAGAAGCCCTTGATATGGAGTTTGGAGACTTTGGAATCTAGGACAATACAGGGGAGGATCCGAGATCCTGTACTGGTGTACATGTGTAGGGACCCATCCTCACACGACGCACACACAACAGTTCTGAAATGTCAGCAAGTTTTACACATACTCACAATAAACATTTTAACTTTCTTAAATACAATTATATTAAAGTTTGTTTCCTTATTTAACCTTGGAAAGGTTTTGGTGAGAAAATTCAAAGAAGGTCCATAAATGGCTTTTTGGTACCTTAATAATGCATCTGCTTCAAATCCTCTAACTTACTTTGATCCAGTGACTGTTAAAATAGGAGAGTTCAGTACTTGTTCCCAGAGAGTGAGTCCTTCCTGAACACACCTCATCTTGTGCAGTGTGTGGACTCCAATACTAATGGTGTTTTCTACCTCCACTGTAAGAGAGCTATCCCGTCCTCCAACCTGTAATAGGGATAGAATGTGCTTAAACTTTAACCCTAGAAATAATTTTTTTTTTCCCCCACTTGAAAAGTGGGGAGATATTAATTTGGGCTTTTCTGATCACATTTTGTCCGTCCGTCCGTCTTTCTGTCTGTCTGTAACGCTTTCATTTCCACACGATATCTCGAGAACCCTTTGAGCTTTTGCAATGAAATTTAGCATAGCAACTCCCTATGGACTAAGGAAGACCCCTATTGATTTTGAGGTCCAAAGGTCAAGGTCATAAATAAGCAAATTCTGTCTGTTAGAACACTTTTGTTTCCACACGATATCTCTAGAACCATTTGAGCTATCGCAATGAAATTTTACATAACAACTCCCTGTGGCCTAATGAAGATCCCTATTGATTTTGAGGTCAAAATATATTCAAGGTCGTAAATTTATACATTCTGTCTGTGTGTAACACTATCATTGGGCGATATTTCAAGAAGATTTTGAGGTATGCAATATAACTTTATACCAAAACTCCCTAGGACCTCTCTCGGGGCCACAAAGTGCCCCGCCCCGTTTGTTTTATTAGTATTTATAGTATTACATGTCGCTATTTTTAGCACAGGGGCATGAGGAGAGTTATTGCGTATAAAACAGGTTCTCGGTGGACTTTATGTTCTTATTATATCTATTAGAACTGTTTAATTAAGGCTAAATAAATCAAACACCATGGATTGTGTAAAATTTTGAGAACATGAATATATACATGTATGTGACTTCAGTTCTTCATATACTTGACTTCATAGGAAGCGATTCCGTGGTCTAGTGGTATGTCTCTCACTTCACATGTGAGAGGTCCTGGCCACAATGGCCGATCCTTTTCTTTTACTTTTTTATATAAAAATACTTTTCTTTTTTTTAACAAAATGATAGTATTCAGCATGTGAAATGAAAAATTTATGAGGTTATAAAATCATCATTAAAGTTGGATAAATATTCCATATAAAAAGAATCTTCTATACACATATAATAAAGAATAAGCAATCAGATCTTTATATGCATATTGACATACGTGTATTTTATTTGCTTCAGTATACATGTATACTTTTAATAATTCTACAAATTCTTCTCAAGAATAGCAAAACCATAACTGGTCAAAGGTTTACTTTTGGATTTAAACTTTTGAATAATAAAACCAATTCTCTTTTTCCTAGCCACATTAACTTGTTCAATATTTATTTAGATAGTGTAACTACTCCACATGTAAATGTTTAAATTTGTATATCCAGAAATTACAGATAATTAGCTTTAGGTTCCATAAATTTTTTTTTTGATATAATTGTCTGTATTTTTGATAAACCATTATGATCTCAAAGATCTATTACAATAAACAAAGGCTTGCTACAAATTCATTGCAGCAATTGATCCCATCCAAACTGCCACTACAAGAAAGAGGCACTATATTTTGAAACAAAATAATCCCTCACGGTATTAATATTTAACGAATCACTTACAGTTTTGGTAAAGGTTTTCTGAACTGAGGCCACTGGTAGCTCCAGCTCTGGGACAGCTGGTAGGTAAGAAGCTCCCTGACTGTCCAGCACTGGTGGTACATACTGTTACAGACAAAATACATATATATACAGCTTACTATCTATAAAGTCTGCCATCATTCTTGTCACTGCTATTCATTTACATATAAAATATCTGCCGAATTAAAGTTCATTAACTTCATTTGCTTTTTTTGCTTATTCTTTAATCTTCAAAATACATGTACAGTATAAGTCATATATTCTGCACATATGAATGGCTGACGAAAGCTACATATGTACAAGAGAATTTACTGAAAATAGTCTATCACAATCTGGACCACTTACATGAGACACAGGAGTAGACATGAGGGATCGCTCCTTGTCGATTTTACGAGGGCGGCCGCGTCTCTCCTCCTTCTTTTCACCGTCATGTTTGCGTTTTACTCCAGCTGAAGATTTGTGGTCTTTTACCTTGTCAATTCTGAAAACAGATAAAAAATGTAAGCCTGAAATCTTTTCAGACAGGATAACATTTTTATGTAGACTTCTGAGATACTTCTGACTAAGTGTATCTTCATACAGATGAACTTCAGAATCTCAAACCTTTTTCTGCACCAGACTGCATAATAAAGACTGTATGGATTGCTTAATCAAATGACTTTGTAGAACTGTGGAGCTATACATGTACATGTTGTTTCCTTATTAAAGAAAAATTCAGCTTGAAAAAAAAATCAAAAATATAAGACCATGACACTAACTTCTCCGAAGGAGTTTTTATCTTGTCCTTGACACTTGGAGTTTTATCCTTGCCATCAGACTTCTCAGAGGATTTCTTTTCTGATGAGGTGTGCTTAATTTTTGGCTTAGATAGTGCAGTCATTGGCTGAAAAAACAAAACAAAAAGTTATATTTACATTCATCAATTAGTCTGGATTTCTTTTAGTTCTACTAAAATAACTTTAATTTTTCATTTCCATTAACACTGCCAAAGCACAACTTAATACAATAGATCATCTAATTTATGCAAAGTCTAACCTCTCAAGATAGTTACAAGTATCTGGTATTATAAGCAATCAAAACATTTCTTGAATTTAAGTTATCGTTTGTAGTTAATCTTTATTGATACAAATATATTTTGAAAATGACATTCCCTCAAGCAGATGATCCCACTCCATTACCTGGATGGAAACGTTGATGACTTTGCTTGGAGTTGATGGAGGAGCACTTTCTGAGGGTGGGGCAGTGTCCATTTTCTCAGCCACCGGGCTGGTATCCTGGGTTGGTTTGGGAGTGGTGTCCCCTCCAAGGGGAGGGGGCTGGGATTTGGGGGTCCCCTCCCCACCTGGTGGGGGTAGCACAGGAGAAGTGTTTTGGTTTGAGAAGTTGGAATTTGACAGATTGGAACGTGAGGTAGGGGAGATCATCCCTTTAGTTGTGACAATGTTCTGTTTCTCTACGACTATCTTGCTGGTTTCTTTTCTGGAGGTGAAGTTAATGCCCTGGCTTTTGAAGGGCAATGGTGCCTCTCTGTATTAAAAGAAGACATAAAAGTATTTTCCCTCATATGATATAGCAATAAGGTGAATAATTTAACGTACAGATGAACATTAAATAAACCTACCCAACATTGACATCCAGCTGTGGGGCTAGGAATATTGGAGTGATCCGTCTTCTGCCATCAGCCGTCTTTGTTTCAATTTGTTTGTCAGTTGGCTAAAAGTAATATATTTAATTAAAATGCAGATAAATTGATGGTACAGGTAAACAAAACGATATATAAGCACAAAACACAGACAACCCCACACCATTAAAAATTTTTTTTAAAGCAATCGTAAATAAGTATCGTTCTAGTGAATGTCACCATCATCTAAAATCAGTATGGATTATCTTTAAAATTCTATTTATGACTAAGAGATATGTTCATTAGAAAAGTATTAAGTTTTTATTTTTAAACACATCCAAAGCACCATTTTTGGACTGAAAGACACTCCCCCACTCCCAATTTAAATATGGCAAGCAATATATCCAACTATTCTAAGGTAGCAGACTTTTCCCCCACCTTGAATGGACTCCCCTGCTGACTGTTCTGACATTCTACTGAGGTTACATATTTTACTCACCTTGAATGGACTCCCCTGACTGTCTGACATTCTACTGAGGTTACATTTCTCGTCCATCTCTGGCAGTTTTTTCTGCATCTCCTCGCGTTTCTGCTGCTGTAACTTCAGTAAGGCGGCCGACTCTATAATCTGGGTCCCGCTGGTGGAGGAATTGTTTTTGGTCATACACTTCCCGTAAATCTTCTCAAGAAAGAGTTCCTAGGAAGATGAAATTTACAGTAAAAAAGTATACTGCAAAGGTATTACATTTAACGGTGTAATCTATTTAGCTATTTTGGCTGAAAGCAGAGTCCGCTAAATCAAGTACATCGCTAAATGTTTTGTAAATGATATATTTATATCTAGCACATTCAGATAACACTAAATCAAATCTACCTTTACTTGCTAAAAAATAAATTTTCACCAAATATCGAACATAGAAAATACTAATAGATTTACAGTATATAATTCTTCAGAAATTTAAGGGAAAAAAGAATGTATAGACAAAACAATAAATTTTTGACAACAACTCACCACATCATTTTGTGCCATTGGATCGCCTATTTCATCCTTACTGAATTCAATATAGGCCACAGTACCATCACTGGAACAGGCCATCAGTTCCATGCCAGATTTACTCCTGAAATTAATAACCAATCAGCAAAGTTAATTACACTGATTTCATATTCTACTGGGAGGTCAACATTGCAGCAACATTGCCAAAAATTTCAACTCATTACCACTACATTTTTTCAGTTTTTCGACTGATCATTACCACAATATTTTTTTAGTCGAAAACAACTCATCACCGCTACATATGTAATCAACCAGGTATGCAGGTACGGAATATAAGTTCCAATCTCAAAGCTTTCACAAAGATGTTTTACAGTTCTCATTCTAAAATGTTTGAATATTGGCAATGTTGAAAGATCTAAGTGAAATATATGACAGAGTCAAATAAAAAGTTTGGTTGCTGCCATGTAAGCACAAACTGTTTCAAATATTTGAATATAATACTTAGTCCATGATTTGTTGTATCTCATTCTACATACATGTATTTTGGAGTCGAGTGTGAATGTGTGGGATTTTGTATTTCAGGGGATACAGGTCTTATGCATGTATATGTTGTACTTTACATCAATCTGTACACGCATAAGTGGCTGGCTAACGAAATAGACAATGTATACTTTTATATGTAGCGGTAATGTAGTTTTTTTGTAGCGGTAATGACTATGTAGCGGTAATGAAAATTTTGAAAATGTAGCAGTAATGATAGGCACCCATTCTACTGACTGTTAAGAACAATCAATCTAAAAGTGAGAAGTGTACTTAAAAGAGTTTTTTCTTTGTTGAATACAAACCAGCTGATATCCAAGATGGTGTTTTCAAAAAGGTCATGGGTCACCACCAAAGGCCTTTTCAGAGCAGTCAACTGAAATTTCAATGTTTTATATTTTTAGATTGAAGAATAGAATGAAAAATATGACAGGGTATAACAACTTGGAGTAATTCTTACCCAAACAGAAAGAGAACGATCTTTGCTTCCAATGGCACAGCAAGTATACTGCTTAGTCTAAAATTAAAACAAAGCATGAATTCTTTATTCTTCAAATTTAAAGTTCTAGATATGTTTTCTTTTATTATGTAAGCTTAAAATTGTCCTCCCTGTAAATGAATAACGGTACTACATGTACATTTAATTAAACTTCAACAATTGATCGTGTAGTTGCTGATTTAACTGTTCAAGTTCTGAATGGCAAATTAAATCATGTAAACTATTTACCTGTTCACATCCTTTCTTCATTTTCTCTGAAAATATGTTTGGATTGAATCTCTGGAAAAAAAAAGATAAAACATTAAAATCCAGGGATGTATATTCATGGGATGGGCAAGTTCTAACTTAAAAAACTTCGTATACTGTAAACCAACTTTTATTGCGAAGTTCGCGAGAGCCTCGTCATTGCGAATATTTCTCGCCGCGAACCGGTTCTTAAAGTCTTGTGTCTATAAAAAAGAAACCTTAATAGGCTTTTTCGCGAACATTAATCGTCACGAACTGGTTTACCCCCGGCAAATCGCGAAATAAAGTCGTCGCGAATAAAAGTTGGTTTACAGTATCTCAAATTTTACAAATCTTTATACACCTTCCATTTACTAGATCTTGACCTTAATATAAAGTAATATACTGAAGAGCTTACCACTACAGTTATGGCTTTTCTGTGTCCTACAAAATCCAGGGAGGTTTTGAAACCTTCCCTTTCTATGATCTGAGCTGTAGGTCCTGAGTTGTTCATAGCATGAGCAGAAACAATGTAAGCACCATCTGGTGACCAGTGACAGCGAAGAACATGAGTGGTTCCTCCACACTGAAAAAAATGTTAAAGAGTTTCAAAATATTGTAAGATGAAGTATTATTGGCATGAATAATGCTAAGCTAATCATTATTTTGACTGGAAGCCAATTTAAGCACTTTTTTTCCAATTGCTAAAAGTTTTATTCAGCAATATAAAGTTTAAATAGCTGATTTTCCAATCTCCAAGCATGTCATCTTGAGGCTCATTTGAACAACTTTTAGAATAATTGAAATAATCCATTATAAATCATGAATTCTGCAATACTAGGTGACTTACACTTTATGCAAAAATTCAGTTTTTTTTATTTTATACAGTTCAAGTTCATACAATTATTTTCTAATTCATAAGAGTATGAAATGATGAACAGTTTTTTGATGCTTATTTAGGAGTGAGAAAATGATGATAAGGTCACTCTTACCTCTGCAAATGGCTCTGTTATTTTGGCCTCCTCTTTCCAGTCCCTTGTTCTCCACACCCTCAGACTCTTGTCATCAGACTGGTCAGTCATAAAACAAACAGATGGGGATAATTTATACATGTACAAATTGAAATAGATCTGGTAAATAATTCAGGTTTCCTCCACTGCCAGTAAAGGCACATAAAAGTGGGAATTTGCTCTGTATATCTCTTCCTACAGAATTCGAATACTTTAAAGCTACAAGTTATAAGGTCTATACCTGAGAAGCTAAATATTTTCCCACTGGATCCCATGTGACTCCTTTCACTAATCCATTGTGTCCTTTGATCACAGCAACTTGGGCTACAAGAACATAATTTTTTTTGCATTCAATATCTTTAAAATCAATCCAAATCTATTAGTGTATTGGTAGAACTCATATTCAATAATGTTCTATATTCAACTAGGTTCAATTCACCATATCCCGATTCATAACCCACCTGGAAAGTTGTCAGCATTCCACACAATGATTGTGTTATCAACACTGCAGGACGCCAGCCAGCTGTCATTGGGAGACCATGCCAGGTCAAGGACATCTACAAGGATACAGAGAAAGGCCAAGGGCATTTATAGAGCATCAAAACAGAGTCAAGGACATTTACAGAGCATTTGAAAACAATACTTTACCCACTTTGTAGCTTAACTTCATTATATACAAATCTACATATACAAACTCCTTTATTTAAAAATAAGATTTTTTAAATCATTTTTTTGAAAAAATAATTAGTGTAATGGCTAACTCCAGAACTGTAGCTCTCTGCTAGAGAAAATTTTGACAGATAAAGCAGAGCTCTATGTAAAGGCATAAATGGAATCCTCCTAACTCAATCTTGCTGGATTACTACGAAAGTCTGATAGACTCAGAAAATAAAATGCACACAACCAGAGATTTTCAAATGGTAAAGTTACCCCCTGTGTGGCCCCTTAGTGTTGCTGCTGGCCGCCATTGTTCATAAGTTGGAGTCCCAGAACCAAACGAAGGACCAACTCCAGCTCTGTAAGAACAGTAGAAAATTACACAATTGAGAAGGAACTATAAAATATCTTATTGTCACTCATGTTATATACTGTACCTGTATTTCAGTAAATTATTTAATAAATTTATCTCTTCAACTGTTAGTATCTGAGAAACTAAGATATCTAATGTGATAATTCAGAAAATTAAAATGACAACATAATCATAACCGATAAATTTATCATAACATCTTATACTTTTCTATTTTTTTTTATGGAATGATATTAATGAGGCAACTACTGTAACTGCTATATATTTATAATAATAATGGTGCAGACCTGGAAGTCTGCCATATCATGATAAGTTTATCATCTCCTCCAGATGCTAGGGATTTCCCATTATTTGACCATCTAACACAATTCACGCATGCTGTAATGACAGTACAAATAATTGTTCATAACCTGAAGTATCAAAAAAATAGTTTTTCTCTAACTAATCAATTAAATTTGAATTTATTACCTTTCTGTCCACAAAATTTCAAATAAGAATTTAGAAACTTGAAATAATAAGCCAAATTTTCCTTCATAATATAATGTTTCACTTAAATAATAAAGATATGATAAGGTAAAATCTTCTGTAATTTAACCCAATAAACAATAATTTTACCCAGATGATTATTCATCTGACAAAGGACCCTGGGTACATTTTCATCATTCTCTGCTTTTTCATCTCTGACGGGTTCAAAATTCCAGATGACAACCTTTCCTGAATCATCTCCTGCAAAGTGAAAGCAATCAGTATCAACAGATGTTAAAAAAAAAAATCAATGTCATTTCATTAACTTGGATTATAATCTAAACGTATCCCTGAAAACAAATGAAACTTACAAACTGACAATGACAGATTCAAAATTTAGTAAAAATAATTGTTCTCACTTAATTAATACCATTTATTACAATTTATCAAAAAAGAATAGATCTTCCCTCTCTTTTGCTATTAAATGAATCAAAATTTTCTATCCCTTTCTTTAGCATGTTTAGATTCAATATATTGCATTGCAAAATTCACAACTACCACAGTTCCAGTTCATTTATAGAGCTTACTGTTTTAGGACTACCTACTAGTACATTTCTATAGCTAAATACTTTACTGTATGCTACCAATTCAATTTGATAATCAATAATAAATTTTACACTAATAGCTAACTGTTTTTTGTAACTTACCTTGACCACCCGTTGCAAATCTTGAACCATCTGGGTGAATGTCAATTGAAAATATTGGTTTACCTGAGACACAAAAATTGCATACATCATTTACATGCAATGATCTTTCTTCATTGAATCGTTCTTTATTATAAAAAGTTATCTGTCATGTACAACATCTTGATTGAACTCCATGTAGATACCTTTACTTTGAACTTTTCTTTATACAGTTAATTCTCGATAAACCGCCACCTTTTGTAATTTAGAAATCATGGCGGCATAATGAATTTGGCGATGAATTGAAGTTCCCATCTTTTAGAAAACAAGAAGTAGAGTTATCGTTCTTAGAAATACCATTTAGCATTTCTATTCTTATTATTACATGTACATGTATATAAAAACATATTTCTGATTGAAAATACTTCAAGTAATTTTTTTAATGTACCATTTCGCTAAAACAAAATGTGTAGTTATGAAATAAAGACAAAATATTTGTATATGAATGTAAATCTGCACGTTCGATATTGAAAAAAAAACATACTGGGTCGATCGTCATGATATATTGCCGATAATAAGTAAAGTGAATTCTTGAATATGTTCATTGTTTATGGTATCATTGTTGATGGAACATTCACAATTTATACCGTATAATTAGTTTTCCCAGCAAACTTTGCACTGTTTAAAACAGAGATCATCAAAATAATATCGTTATCGGCGTACTTTAACAACGACCGCTTTCGTGGCGAAGCCATGACTAAATGATTATATTAAACAGAAAACAAAATTATTATAACATTTATTGTTTATTTAATTTTTGTTTAATTACTAAATTGCATGTACCATGTCTGCGTTTGCATGCTTTACAACAGGAATAGAGTCAACTAATTAGCCGCGCTTCACTGACCACATGCACCTGTGGCGGTATATCGAGATAATTGACACTTAAAAATGGACGTTTGTTGTGAAAACAGGGTGGCGGATGGCGGTATGCGAATTTGGCGTTATAAAGAGAATTTTATATAGCAGGAAAAACGTTCTTGGGAAATCATGGCGGTATTGCGAAAATGGCGATGAATCGAATGGCGATAATTCGAGAATTGACTGTAGTCTTAGAGGTAGAGGTAATATTGCAAAAATGATTCTAAAATTAAAGTGTCAGTCATGTACATAGAAAAAATTAAAAACTTGCTGCATGTATATGTATGGTGCCAGTTAGATAGAATGTTCTATCGTTAAAATGATATTGTCCTACGGACCCGGTTTAACGATAGAATTCGTTCCGTGTCTTCATAATGTAGCAAAATAAGCACGGGCAATAACTCATAGTCAGTGCATTTAATACAAACAATCCAGAGAGTTCCCAAAGTACATTTGTAAACATCCAAGGTAAATTTGAAGCGAAAAAAAATGTTGAGAAAATTAGTTGAATTTTCGTCTTCATATGGATTATTTTATGGGATAAATCTCAGAAAGGTTTGTTTTGATTAATTTGGTTATTAATTTCAGCTCAACCCCTTTTCTTTTCTTCAAAATCATTTCGGAGCCAGATTTTTTAACATTAATTGCAGTGTTATGGGACGTATTCTAACTGTGGAGAGGCCTTGTCCCGAGACACAGTTAGATTATTCTAACTAGGTGCCAGTATTTACAAGTGTGTCAAATGAAATAATTATCACGGATTGCCCACCTATGAGTATGACAATATAAAACACTAATTTTTCATCTCTTGAATTTTCATAAACCAACGAATTCCCCACTTAATACGAGTTTTCCTTTATATTTTACTGGTGACCAATAAACAAAAACAAGAAAAATACGTTTTCAACTGATAATTCACGATTAACAAATATGCCCTTATTGCCATGCATTGTCTGTCATGCACCTGTCCTGCAACGCAGATGCAAATAATTGAGAGACACACTTGACCGACATTTTATCGCAAACCAAGGAAATAACTCACCGTCATGCGTGACCCACGAAGGCTTGAGCAATCTCATATTGGTGAGATCTGCTAGTGTGATCACTGAAAACGATATACATACAGCAATTCTACTGTTTACTTTATTATTTCTTTTATTTCTTTTTTCGAACCCCCGCCATACTTGCTCCGTTATTGCAATTATTCACACTCCGAACCCGATGGAATTTATTTTGGCGACAAGAAAGGGTTATGAAACGTCAAAAATAAATTTTAAAATGCTTGTAGAAGCACCCCACCTTTATAAAGTCTTTAGTTTGGATGTTTTCATTCAAGGGTTGCCCCATCCATTGTCCCCTCCCCAAGATATAGATATTTGGATATAGTTTAGCCTCGTTTTTCTTTGCTCAAGTTGTGAATATTTTTTTTAAAAATCTACATGAACCCGGGCCCCTTTTTGAAATCGAAGTTACGAATTTAGTTTCTTATAATTACAAATCACACTCAAGATGGCAGCACTTTATCAGTGGACAGGAAGTTAATAAACAGTATAAAATAATCATTAATATTTTGGGGTTGGGGCGGGGTACGACCAACGTTACGACCCCCCCCCCCCCCCGTTTTCAATCAATGATATTTATTGCGTAAATATACGTTTCTTTTTGCATCACGTTTCTTAAAAAAGTTGTTGGATTTACATAAAATGTAGTGTATAGTGTGTCACTTATTTTTCAGAGAAAAAAGGGGGATAAAAATATACCATTTGTGAGAAATGTTTTAAATTACTTTTTGATCTTCTTGGTAACACCACGAATCTCCTTTATTGCACATGACATTTTAGAAAATATGAAACAGGAGGTCTAGTGTGACCATCCTGTACCAGCAATTGTTAAGTAATTCCACTTTGTCGCAAAAAAATTTTACAATTGTCCAAATTTTACGATTGTTAATGGGAACAGATTTCAGATCCCGGTCTTTTACCAAAGTAATGTACATCTAGGTAAGAAGCGAACCAGAGATAACAGAAAATAGACTTTCTCTAAAAAAAATTTCGCATTGACCAACCCGACTGTTTTTCCTTAAGCTTATTTTTTACTCCAGTTGAACATATGTTTGTCTAACCCGACAGCAGGACTTGAAGGTCATGCACGGAAATCGAAGCGACTTTCTATACCAGCCAAGGGCCACATTGTCGGAATGGTTTTTTACTCTTAGTCGTAAGTTCTTTTGTAAAACGGGTCCCTAAATAAGACAAAAAAATTATTCTGTTTATAAGTTTCTTATTTCAAAATATAGTTTTACACTTTTTAAAAGAAATGTAGAAAGATATTTTCATGATAGCAATTTTAAAAAATCAGTCATTAATTTTTGCAAAATTTTTACAGCAATTTAAGATTTTGGTCTTAGTCGCAAGTTCCGATGATTTCCCTGTGTTTCTTTTTCCTTTCAGTATATAAGTAAGAAATTTTTAAAAGCGTTACAAATATTTTATTAAACTTTCATTATTTCTTTTAATCTAGTGACTAAGTGAGTTGTGTCGGAAAACCCCGAGAATTTGCGATTTGTATTACAGTTTCGTTTTCAAAATTATCATTGTGACGTCATAATAATTAAAACGTCACAATCTACTAGCAGTAGTTTGTGGTTACTTGCAAACAAAGAAAGGGAATTCCCCGAGAATATCGGCGATTTTTCTTCCCAAAAAGTTTCATAGATTTTATGATCTGTGAAATATTGGCATCGACTGGAATCTACTTCTTCAAGACAGACAGCATATCAGTATAAAGTAAGTATATATATATATCAATACCAAATTCGTTTAGCTAGAATGATTGTAATATAAATTTTGCTTTCGGTAAAATTTTCGGCTATTTACATCAGCAAGAGTAACCCACGAGTTTTGGATGCCTATGTGTTTCCAGTATATTTCAAATTCATTATATTCTTCTTTTTTAAACACTTTCAGAACATGTTCCCCGGATTTTCATTGATGATAATGGGAGTGTTCGAATTACAGAAATGGTGGGGAAAGAAAAGTTAGTACTTGTACATTAACCATGCATGATTAGTAGAAAACTGTACTATTTTCTCCAAACAATGGAATGTTTATCATTTAATGATTTATCCAGTTCAATATTTTATTACATGGCCGGTAAATGAAACATCTCAATATATAAAATGTAGTTTAATCTCAAATGTATTTCTATTTCAGATTTTAAAAGACATGAAAAACGTCACATCATAAACCCGGAAGATTTGGGAACTGATGTTGACACGGGACTGAAAGAAGAGGAGTTAAATAGATTGGTATCTAATGAAATTGACAATTTGATTGCAATTATCCAATCTTCAATGTAGATGTTGCTTAATGTATTATGTTTAAAATTAAATTCATTTTATAAACAACACATTTTCTACTGTTTTCTACTGTTTACAATACGAGTATGTGTAGGCTCTAAACTAGCTGGTTTTTGTTTTTATACAAGAAAAAACATAGATCTCTCTGATGTTTTATTGACCAATGAAAAGCGCTGGAAGGAATTTAAATAAAAAGAAATTATTCTAAAAAATAATATAAATGATTTCTTTAAAAGCAATATAATATAATCAAACTTAAACAATGCGTGTATCTTACACTTTCATTGAAAATGCTCTGTCAAACTGTTTATATAATCATTGTCTTGCCGGATAATTTATCTTCACAACCATGTACATGTATTGCTTACCTCTCTTTATTTTCTTTCGTCTCTGTATTAAGAGAGCGTCATGCAAAACTCAAAACTTTTAAAAACTTTTAAAAAAAAAACATCATAATGAAATAAATCTTTGTTTAGTTACGAACAGCAGAGAGTCTTCAAAAATTTTTCGTTGACATTTTTATGATTAATTACCAGTGTACAAAATATAAGTGTAAAGAATAAAATAATATTGAGTTCAAAACTAGAAGTATTGTGCACACTCAGCTCAATAAATGACTTATTGTCAAGAGTTCTCAAAACCATGAAAACATTCGCATTATTTTTTCTTAGTTCAATAAAATAATCTTACATGATAACAAAATATGAAAATATGTAAGTAAAATATTCTAAAAACTTGCTTTAAACTAAGTATTAAATGTTGTTAATATATTTCAATTTCATTATCATTTCTCGTCAGATAATTGATAATTTATGGTTATATACCGGTAAAAGGAGGTTACAATAGATACTCCCCAGCCTCTGGGAGTGTGTAAGATATGAAAGGAAATCGTCATGATCTTCCGGAAAATAATGACGTGGTAAAAGTACATGCTGAATATAAATTGAAAAGTTTTCAACTAGTAAAAAAATGTTTTGAATATGCTCTACAGCTGCAAATGAAACAGATATTTTTTCCCTACATTTTGCACCCAGGTTTGCAGCTTATTTCACTATTGAATATCTTGACGTGCTTTCCTCCTATTTACGCTTTTAAAATGGTGAATTTTTTTTTAAATACTAAATTTTGTTTGCGGCCGATTTCATGCTTTATATCAATGCTAGTTTTTATACTAGTATTTGTGTATTAACTGGTGAACTCTATACATAGGAGTATTAAAGCTGAGAAAGATGCGTAAGGGGAAGGGCAAAGTTGATTTTGATTTTTTATTTCACGGGGGGGGGGGGGGGGGTGGGGTTAGCGTCATATATGAGATTCAAAACTGGAACTCATCAATTATCAGTCAAAATTAAAGTAGATCTAGGTTATTTGATGACTAAAGTTATACTTAGTGCTTAAATTTTTGATTACAAAATTTTCCCTGTGTTTCTTTTTACTTTCAGTATATAAGTTAGGAGACTTTTAAAAGATAGTGTTATAAATATTTTATATAACTTTCACTTTTTACTCGTATATTGTTTTTGTCCTGTCTGTCTGTTTGTCTGTTTGTTAAAAACTTTAACCTTCGCCATAAATTTTGAACCATGAAAGATAGAGACTTCATATTTGGTATGCATACTCCACTAATTAAGTTCTTTCAAATGACATCAAGGTCAATGACCTTGTGACTTTGACTGTTACCTATATGCTAAAAATAGCTTTTTCGAATGTTGTTGCCGCCGGGCGCATAGCGTTTCACAAAAACATCTCGTTTAATCTACGTGAGACTTATTGCCTCTGAGGTCGGAAAAACACGAGATGTTCCGATTTGTATTGCAGTCTCGTTTTCAATATCTAATTGTGACGTCATAATAATTAAAACGTCACAATCTACTAGCAGTAGTTTGTGGTTACTTCCAAACAAAGAAAAGTATTTCCCCGTGAATATCGGCGATTTTTCTACCCAAAAAGTTTCATAGATTTTATCTGTGAAATATTGAGATCGACTGGAATCTACTTCTTCAAGACAGACATCATATCAGTATAAAGTGAGTATATAGCAATACCAACTTTGTTTCGCTAGAATGATTGTAATAAAAATTTTGCTTTAGGTTAAAAAACAGAGAGCAATATACATCAGCAAGAGTATCCATCGAATTTTAGATGCCTTTGGATTTCCAGTATATTTCAAATTCATTATATTCTTCGTTTTAAAACTTTCAGAACATGTTCCCCGGATTTTCGTTGATGATAATGGGAGTGTTCGAATAACAGAAATGGTGGGGAAAGAAAAGTTAGTACTTGTACATTAACCATGAATAGTAGACAACTGCATGTATTAATTTCTCCCCAAAAAAAGAAAAAAAGAAAAAGAAATAGATATCATTTAATGATTTGTCCAGTTAAATATTTTATTACATGGCCGGTAAATACAGTTCAATCTTAATACCTGTATTTCTATTTCAGAAAGACACGAAAAAGGTCACATCATAAACCCGGATGATTTGGGAACTGATGTAGATACGGGACTGAACGAAGAGGAGTTAAATAGATTGGTTTCTAATGAAATTGACAATTTGATTGCCTTGATTCAATCTTCAATGTAAATGTTGCTCAACATATGATGTTTAGAATTAAATATATTTTACAAACAACAATTTTTCTACTGTTTTCTATTGTTTACAATATGTGTAAGCTCTAAACTAGCTGGTTTTTGTTTTTACACAAGAAAAAAAAAGATTTATTGACTAGTGAAAGGCAATGGGAGGCATTTAAATAAAAAGAATATTATTCTAAAAAAAAATAATAAAAATGATTTTTGTAAGTTTTGCGAAATTTTTCGTTGACACATATACAGATATGTATCGGCAAAAGATGATGTACAATGAGGTAACTTAAAATTACCCGTTGTGCGCGACGACGCATATACCTAGATAACATTGTGCCGATTAATGGAACCCCTCGGCTGCCTTATGTGGAGAACATTATATTCAATATATGCTGATACTTTAACATTAAATGCTGATACTTAAACATTATAATATCATGTGGATACTTTGCAATTTAAGCTGTACTTTGTGACGGACCTGTTTGAGGCCAGGTAGGCTAGCTGCAGATCTGCAGCTATGTTTGAGGTTACTCGGTTTGCAAGCTAGACAAAAAAAAAAATAAATAAATAAATCTCTCGTAAATTCAAAATTAAGAACATGATATAGGACAGAAAACTATTGAAGAGGTTCATGGGTCACTGCGGGATTTAATGGGGGCCGCGGAGGGCGCACCCCCCCCCTTAAAATTTTCAAAGATGTTATGACTAATATTAATAATGCCGTATACTTTTGTACATAAATAATTTTATCACTATTACTGGGCCTGGTTTTACTCTTAGAATACACGAAAAAAAAAGCAAAAAAAAAAAAAAAAAGAAAACAGGAGCTTCTGGGGACTTCGCCCCCTGGACCCCCACTATTCAATGTATGATATACACTGTAACTATTATTAAAGTACATAACTACAGTGTACCCAATACCACTATTATTGTGCCTAGTTTTACTCTTAAAATACACGAAAACCCAGGACCTTCCGGGGGCTTCACCCCTATGCCCCCAACAGGGCTTTGCCCTGGACCCAAAGGGGGATTTAAGGCGACCCCCAGATTCCCTGCCTGAACGCAGTTATCCACGCCCCCCCCCTCCCAATTACAAATCCTGTATGCGCCCATGTGGGCCACATCGTACACATGAAGAACTGAGTCAGTAACAGCAGAAATCAGTTAATTAAGTATACTAAAGATGTAAACTTTACCCCCTTCATCCCCCCTGAGCGAAGGGAGAAGGTACATGATTAGCTGCAATAATGTAGCCCTCTCCGATTTTTTTAATCTGATATTTTCTGGTACCCCCCCCCCAAAAAAAAAAAAAAGGGAGAGGGCTACATTATTGCAGCTAGTACATATGATTTGAACAAAATTTAATGTACACTGACTGAAGATTTTTTCCGTATATTATGTGACAAAGAATGGCTTAAGGTTCATAAACCCTCTGCTCACTCATATGAAATTTTTCTTTAACTTTTATGATTTTCCGAAGGAAATGTATATGCTGAATAAAATACAACCAAATATAGCATGGCTTGCGGGGAAAAATTTGACAAAAAAGGCACTTAAACTTGACAAATTCAAAAAGGAATAATAGACATTTGTGTCATTAAGACTTATCTCTCTTATCAGAGTATCAATGTACCTTAATTAAAAAAGTTTTTAAAGACCTAGAATTGAAATATTATTTCAGGAGCATCTGAAGACTATGTATTTTTTTGGTAAAATTTTGATTTTCTGCGGTGGCCCTACATGACTTTCCCCCCCCCCCCCAGAAATCATATATTGACAATCTTGAACCTACCTAATACCTACACTAGCACAAAAATATTGTTCTCAATAGAAAATCAAGCCTTAAAAAACAAGGGGAAAAAAATCTTCCCAGACGGGGAATCGAACCCCGGCCGCCGCGGTGAGAGCGCGGAATCCTAACCACTAGACTACCTGGGAACTTACTTTCACAAGATTAAAATATATTTATATACCTTATCTATTGTATTTATATCATTATTAGTAGTTTACCTTTTCATCTCTATCGTTTGTCATTAAATTCTGGGAAAACTGGTCTTAGAAATATTCTAATCCTTCAAATTTTCAAATCATACACAGTATGCGTCGACATTTTACAACATCTAATGAGCGTTTTGTTATCAAATTGGTTTCAAGCGTTCTAGTGACGGAGAGGTTGTATTTTCATTTCATGCAGAAGTCAATAACAGGAATATATTTAGGGATTCGTAATTCCCAAGCAATGCGTAATTGAAGGGATTTTACTCGTAGACATTGCGAAAACAATGTCTGGGAGTATGCAAGACACTTGCCAATGGTTGTCTGTTACAGAAGAAACGCTGTTTTTGCATGATGGGTTGATAAGGGTGACAGATTTGGTAGAACTTCCTCGAGATGTCAACAACTCTCATGAAGCGGATAATGAAGTCATAAGTTTTGATGTAAAGAACCCGAAAGAACTCAGCAATCGTCTTCTTGCTGTCTGTGGAACTCAAAACAATGCTTATTCGAAGTTACTAGAATATCGTTTAAATGCATTGAAGGGGTATTGGAATGCTCAAAGACAAGTTGTCCTTGATGAACAAAATGAAAGAGAGGCTTCCAGCAGCGAAGAAACCCTAGCTATACTGAAAAAGCAAGGTTTATACAAAGAACCAGAGCAGGCATCCTTTTCTACAAGGATCAGTGTTCTCCTTGTGTTACCGTTATTACAGTCCCAGAGCAGAATAGACCCGAGCTTGTGTGGTGTTACATCAGAACTCTTACTGAATTGTCTGAGGGATTGTGCTCCTCTCAGTTTATCAAAGGAACCAGGAGACTGTTTAAGGGGTCTTGAAAATCTGTTGTGTAGCTGGTTGGGAGAGAAGACAAGTGATGAGAATGTGAAAGTTGCAGAAGATGTACACCAACGAGAAAATATTGCATCAGCTTTGGTTGCATTAGCATGTGCAAGGTATATCAACAGAATTTTCAACAACAGCAAAAAATGCCTTGCTAAGAGTTTAAAAAAAATTAATGTTTTATGTAATATAGTAACTGTTAAATTCCTCTTTTATTTTACTAATTAATGTTTTTTTTTCTTTAGAGGGCACTTAAAAACATTCACTCATGCTGTGCACTTATTGCAAAACCTCCCAAATCTTGATACGCTGCAAATTAGTGATGTTTTGGCAAAATTACTGGATACAGAAGGAGGACCTGGCCAGCCTACCTCTATTCTAGGAAGTAAACATATATTGTGCTGGGGATTTGAGGACTTATTAAGTACACCAGAGAAGGAGACCCCTGCAGCCCCAGCAAATGAGAAGGAAAAAGAAAAATCGGGTAAGATATGACAGTATTTAAGCATTTAGGGGAAATTATTTTTAACTCCTAATCTCCTATTTTGATGTCAGTAAAATTAATAGCAACTTGTTGAATTTAGCGAATGTTAAATAATTAATATGCACTTTTAGAATTTGATAACCCTTGCACCCAGGACCCTTTAAAGGAATCTGTTGCAATTGAAAATTTACCAGTTTTTCCCAAAAATTTAGTTGAAAATTCCCAAATGCAGAGTTCTTGAAATTTTTCGGTCCTGTCGGCAAGACTGATAAAAACAACCAAGGACAGATTACTTTGCATTCTGTGTCAGTCCAAATGACCGGTAAATGTTGACAGAGGAACTTGCAAAAATCTGACAAAATTTCGTATCAATTCCATATAACGTACGATTATAATCTTTCACACTCTTTTCTATCTTGTACTGGCTTCTTCGATGAACGCAAGTGTAAAACTATGATTGGTAAAGTGATAAAAGAGGTTTGTTGACGGTGCTACGGTAAGCCAAGTGAGAAAATCAAACTAGATTAAAAACCTATGAAGTAAATCGACCCCCGAGATAATTCAAAGAAAATCGACGATCAAATTAGCATGAAGTGTGCAGTGTTTATTGAAACATGGTGCACAATGTATTGATAATAAAATCGAACAAAGTTTTCATCTTTTTATTTAATTATTTTTGGACTGATAGAAATCTGTCTGGACTTACAAACTTCACATGGCAGTCAGTCCAAATGACTGACAGTGAAAAAAGATTTCAAAAACTCTTCAAATGACATGTTAATTGAATTTTTCATTACTTTTTAAATGAAAAAAAAACCTTTAAATTTGAGATTTTAATGAATCATACAGATGTGAATAGGAAATAAACTTTTAAAAAAAATATCTCTTAAAAAAATCTATTAAAACTAGAGAATAAATTTTTTTTAAAACTTTGCCACTGTTTTTATTAAAAATTCCCAGTTGATAAACATCCTCTTAGCAGCATTACAATGACAACTGAAAATTTTCATTGACAGTGGAATGGCTGTAAACAAATGGTAGAGAGTTCCCTTTATTAATATTATGATCATGTTAATAGGGAGTTTCCTTCCTTATGTTACGTAAAATTATTGATATGCATGAATTGTAAATGTGAATTCTTGAAAATTTCTTTCATTGTTTAAATAGAAGCAGAGATTGGTAGAAGTTTAGCATGTGATGGGGTTTTCCTCTTCACAACAAACTCTCAGGGCAGAGCTCTGGCTAAGGTTGGATCAGGTCTCCATGGAACATTAAGGTAGGGTTATTTTTAATGAGAGAATGATGCAATAATGTGAAAGAAGGAGAATTATGTAATATTTTTCTTTTATAAGATAATTGGCACAGCCTCAAAGTACACAGACAATTACTAAACCTGACTTGTCAGTTTTATGCTATAGTGAATGTTGATGCATGGTTATCAATATGCATGCAATTGCATCTAAAAAGTTTCTGATATTAGATAAACTTATGTAATTTTTCCTATTGAAAAAAAAATCCTTATATTATCTTGGCCATCTAAATTTATTAATCTTTTTATTTGATTAACAAAATGAACATTTATTGGGAATAATAAAATTGTTTTATGTTTAAGGCCAAAATAAAATCATTTTTTGTTTGTCATTGTTCCATGTCATTGAAATAATACTTGATAAGAAACATTTTTAAAAATAAGAATTTTTCTTGTTGGTTATGGACAATTGTAATAGGTAAAAGAGAAAATATATGCCTAGACTTGGAAGTTAGCCAGAGACCCCTGTATCACTAAGTTGAATGCTCTACTTACACTGAGCTATCCAGGCCGTTATCCACGGCCTAAACCATTACACTCCTCCCTCCTTAAATGGTCTTCACCCTCAAAGCATAACCCAAGTTCGTGTAGCCCTACTGGCAGGACTTTTACCTGCAAGTCCTTGTGTGGAAGGCACCAACCTTTGTAACAGGAAAATATAGAAAATGTGTGTCTGAATCAGGAATCAAACCTAGGGACACCCACTTCACTATATACATTTAGTCTCCATATTAACTGAACATTCCAGAACTTAAATAGTTTTTGTTAAAAATGATTTTTGCAGACATAATTATGCCAATTAACAGATACACACATGTACTATAGCTATATTTTAAATTTGACATGCACTTGTTTTGTAATAAAAGTTTACCCCTAAAAAGTTCATCACAAAGAATCTGGGCCACTATCTTCATTGGCATTGAATAATGGCACCAAGTGTAAGATGCTAGGCCAGTTCACACATTTCATTTTTAATGAAAAAAGTTGGAGCTTGTGATATATAGCAATATATTTTATGTCTTTGAAAATATCATTTTTTTTAAAAAAGAAAATTTATTTTTCTCACTCCTGTGTTGTAAATGTTCATTTTGTCATACAGTTTGAAGGAAAAATTATTGCCATAAACAGAAAAAGCAAAGATATTGAAATATTCCAAGTATTTAAGGAGCAGCTTATAAACACATACTTTGTAAAGAAGATATGATCAAGTGTATAAAATAGTAAAGAAACATGGCCTAATTTAAGTATATTAAGTACATATATGTAAATTGTCAATTTAGAAATCCGAAAAGCTTTCCCATGTGTGAAAGGGACAAAGCATCAAACATGCTCATTATTCCTCAATTTGCAAACATGTTATATATAGATAATACAAAGTATTAATTGCTTTTATGTTACAGGGGATATGTATACAGTAGGAATTTACAGCTGGGACCAGGAAAGATTGCTTACGGTCATGGACTACTCATTTACAGACCTGCTGCATTTGATTCAGAGGCTGAAAATTCAAATTTTTGTCAGATTCTAGATCCGAGTTCACTAAAGGTAATTATGTTAGATTTTTTTTTCAAAAAGAAAAAAAAAAGTTTAATCTCCACCCCCACCCCCTTTTCTTGCCATGATCTCTCTGACACTTTTAATTTGTATGCTGTCCTTGTATTGCATGTTATATACCGGTAGTCTTGAAAAATATGACAGTTGTTTTCACATATGAATGTTAAATATTTAAAATTAATGATATGTGTGGTATATTGAACATATTGTTTCATTACAGCCTATGAAAACTTTACCTACACCTCATGGTTATAAAAATGAAGGACCTCAGACAACGATTGGATTTTGTTCAGATGGACGCTTCTTCTTCTGGATCTGGGTGCCAATTCTCCCTGGTGACAAAAATGCCAAAGGAATACCAGTTTACATGGAAATGTTTGATGTTGATGTAAGTATTGTGTTTAATATCCAATTGGTTTTCAAATTTTTTTTTTATTCATGTTTAGAAAGGCATTATGAACTGTATATTGATGATTTAATGTATTTCCCTCTATCTTTTTTTGGTTCTCTCTTGGTTACTAAATCAGGGTACAATATGCTTTACCTTTGTTTGTGTGTCAGTTTTGTGTTCTGGATTTTTTTTTTGGGGGGGGGTGGAGGGGGAGTAATTGATGAAGTTAAGGTTCAGTGTTGTCAGAGAAATTATTTATGCATTAACTTTTTAAGTATTGGAGTACTGAATCATCTGAATAAGTTTGTTAATGTACTTGTATGTTGTAAAAGAAATGCCCGCATTTATTACATGCTTCTCAGTTTGTTCTCTGTTTGCAGGAAGACAAAGAGGTTGTTATTCCTATACAGCCTCAAGTGACACTGGTGAAAAAAGATGATGGTGGTGCTAAAAGTTTAAATGAGAGCTTTCTATCTAAACTCCGTCCATTCCGAGGCAGTACCTCAGCCGCCACACTTGTAGCTTTAACAGGAGGGGATCCTCTGTCCACCAAAAAAGAGGAGTGTAAGCAAAGAATTGACATCATTAGATCATTCTAGACATCAATTTCTGTACAAATTTAAATTTCTTCAAATGGTGTTGTTTACCCTTGTCATTTCTCTTCATAATTAATTTTAATAAAAATACCAAACACTGTCAAAATGATTAGTTTTAAAATATGTTAAATTCTTCTCTGAAGAGGGAAAAAATAAACTTTTTTGTGGGGGAGGCTTTTGTTATCTAATCACAAGATTGATACAGTCAGCAGTTGATACATTGTATATACCAGTGAATAAATACACTGATATGTGCTTAATGTAATTTGTGTAACATAAATTATGTTAATTATTAGCAGCATCAGGAGCCGTAGGAAGTACATCTTGTTCTATATTGATGAAGAACTTGATGAAGAGCCCAGTGTTCTGTGATGGCACTACATTGGTGCTACTGACCAGTCCAGCAGGAGCCAGCAATAGTACGTCCACTACACGGTCACTGTTTGGAGGAGGGGGCAGTTTGTCTGGACTTAGATGTAAGAAAATTTGTCAAAAAAATGTTATTGATACAGTCATCATGGTCATTTTAAAAGAAATCTTTTATGTTTTATAATACGTGTATGTCATATTGAGAACACACTGTAAAACTCTCAGAAATAGGGCCTAAAACTAAAAAGCCTTAATATATATAGAAAGCTATCTTTAACATTGCCTGATAATGGAGAATTATGGTACATTACAACTTGGATGCAGATTTTTTGTGATTTGAACGGATGTACTGTATCATTATAAGAAACATATTCCTCTAGAAATTTCTATAATTTTGTGAATCCACAAGTCTAATATTTTCCTAAAATCTTTATTTTGTAGTACTTGCTAGTAACATGTGCTTCACGGTAGAGACGGGTCAGTTTAACACCAGATCAGACCTCAGTGATGCCCCCACCTGTGCCCTCGGGAGGGGCGCAGCAGTGCAGGGACTGGGTAAAGACATACCATTATTTTAAACTTCTATATCCATGGTAGACCTGCTTACTGTAGCAGTTTCATACACTTTGTATTTTAGCAACTTTTGCACTGCTTCTTGTCTCTAATTTAAGAACACTCTTATAATCATTCAGAAACTTAATTATCCCAAAATGTGCTACAGTGCATTTCATCATAAGAGAGACTGCACTAATTTTGAATATGCCATGCATACATCTTTACTGGATTCAGTGCCATCTCTTTGACCATTGATGACAGTGATCCTGATTTATTTTTTGACAGGTGTGTGTTTTGATGTGAGGAATAACATGATATGGACCTGCAGCTCTGATTGGGTGGACCAGTTCTTTAATCCAGGTCACCAGTCTGCACATCACATCCACAGAAGGTTAAAGGTCACAGACCAGGTCATCTTACCACCAGGTTAGTCTGGAATTATGGGATATTATGAGATGTTAGAATGAGACTTTCTTTCATTTTTGAAATTTGATTGATTTAAAATCACAGCCCAGATTTACAGATTTTTAGCTCTGCCAGTCCCTGTGAAATTCATACAAAATGATTCTCCTTCTGCAATTTTGGTCTGGTTTTAAGAAAAGTTGGGGCAATATATAATATATGGATATAAAATATCTATAAAATTAATGCTTGTAAATTAAAATCAGTAGAGCTACAGTCTCAACAGATGGTTTAATAGAAAATTTCAGTAGAGTACTTTAAGCACTTGAAAATCATTAATTACGGAAAAAATGATTAATAAAAACATTGTAAGACATACTTCATATTCTTCATGCTTAATAGAAGGAAGTGTCCCCACCCCTAAGGCCATGAGGTGTATGCTACAGCACGTGGGGAGTATGTGTCTACACCAGATAAATAACGACCTGTTACACAGCCCCCTGGGAAGCTGCATCCTACAGCAGCATTCTGTGGACATTGTTCAGCTGCGACGGATTTACGACATACTACAACAAGCCATGACAGTTCAGGACCCCCAGACCATCATCTGTAGTCTTATTGTCATGCAGGTCAGATAGAAATTCAAATTATTGTGGCTTTGAAGATTTACATACAATGTAGTTGCTGTTGTGTACAGATGTTTTAATATTTACCTTTACCATTCCAGTTGTTGCTTAAGATAAGTTTGTTCAAGCAAGAAAGACCAGCAGAGATTCAAATTCTCAAAGAAACCAGGTAGAAAATCTAGAAATTAAGAAAACACAACCAAAAAAAGGAGATAAGATAAAAATGATATCAATTTTGTAATATAATAATAGTTAGCTTACCAGAATATTTTGTTTTTTTTCTTTCACTTACTATTTGCTCTTCAACTTAACTACAGGGAACTTTTGTGGAAATTACTGACCAGCTACTGCTCTGAGGTCAAGGACACACAAATTCTGGAGGAAACGTGTCATGTGATCACAGTAGGCATATCAGTCCTATATCCCTCGACTACTGACAAAAACCAGCTGATGCAGACTCTACTGTATGATGGTAAGTCACACGTCTACAGGTACATGCATATACCCTATAAACATGTGTATACAGGAACATATAATTCAATTTTTTTGTTGAAAATATAAAAGATTTTTGAGAGGGGTAAGGGGTGTTTAGTTTCCTGTATTTGCTGTTAATTTGAAAGAACTTACAAAGAAATGTTTTCAAACAAAGACATTCTCATTCAATGATGATAAAACATACCATACTTGTTAATTTTAATCCTATTAAAGATGCATGTGATATATATTTTTTTAGGCAAGAACAACATAGCACTTCAATCATTGAGAGATCTCATTCTTGTGGATTTTGCTGAAAAGCTCAGGGCACAAGCTGTGGAAAAAGAGGGAACTAGATATCTTAGGTAAGTGGAAAACATGGTTAAACTTCAATTTTTAGCTCATCTGAGCCGAAGGCTCAAGTGAGCTTTTCTGATCACATTTTGTCTGGCGTCCGTCCGTCTGTCCGTCTGTCTGTCTGTCTGTCCGTCTGTCTGTCTGTCTGTCTGTCTGTCTGTCTGTCTGTAAACTTTTCACATTTTCGACTTCTTCTCAAGAACCGCTGGGCCAATTTCAACCAAACTTGCCACAAAGTATCCTTGGGTGAAGGGGATTCAAGTTTGTTCAAATGAAGGGCCACGCCCTCATTCAAGGGGAGATAATTGGGAATTAATGAAAATTTAGTGGCATATTTTAAAAATCTTCTTCTCAAGAACCACTGTGCCAGGAAAGATGAAACTTATGGGGAAACATCCTCAGGTAGTGTAGATTCAAATTTGTTCAAATCATGACCCCCCGGGGTAGGGCGGGGCCAAAATGGCCGACCAAAATTTTACGTAGAAATATATAGGAAAATTCTTTAAAAATCTTCTTCTCAAGAATGACAAAGCCATAATTCATCATATTTTTATGGGAGCATGCTCAGGTAGTGTAGATTCAAGTTTGTTCAAATCATGACCCCCGGGGGTAGGGCGGGGCCAAAATGGCCGACCAAAGTTTTACATAGAAATATATAGGAAAATTCTTTAAAAATCTTCTTCTCAAGAATGACAAAGCCATAATTCATCATATTTATATGGGAGCATGCTCAGGTAGTGTAGATTCAAGTTTGTTCAAATCATGACCCCCGGGGGTAGGGCGGGGCCAAAATGGCCGACCAAAGTTTTACATAGAAATATATAGGAAAATTCTTTAAAAATCTTCTTCTCAAGAATGACAAAGCCATAATTCATCATATTTATATGGGAGCATGCTCAGGTAGTGTAGATTCAAGTTTGTTCAAATCATGACCCCAGGGGGTAAGGCGAGGCCAAAATGGGCGACCAAAGTTTTACATAGAAATATATAGGAAAATTCTTTAAAAATCTTTTTCCCAAGAATGACAAAGCCATAATTCATCATATTTATATGGAAGCATGTTCAGGTAGTGTAGATTCAAGTTTGTTCAAATCATGACCCCCCGGGGTAGGGCGGGGCCAAAATGGCTGACCAAAGTTTTACATAGAAAAATATAGGAAAATTCTTCAAAAATCTTCTTCTCAAGAATGACAAAGCCATAATTCATCATATTTATATGGAAACATGCTCAGGTAGTGTAGATTCAAGTTTGTTCAAATCATGACCCCCGGGGGTAGAGCGGGGCCAAAATTGCCGACCAAAGTTTTACATAGAAATATATAGGAAAATTCTTTAAAAATCTTCTTCTCAAGAATGAAAAAGCCATAATTCATCATATATATATGGAAGCATGCTCAGGTAGTGTAGTTTCAAGTTTGTTCAAATCATGACCCCCCGGGGTAGGGCGGGGTCAAAATGGGCGACCAAAGTTTTACATAGAAATATATAGGAAAATTCTTTAAAAATCTTCTTCTCAAGAATGACAAAGCCATAATTAATCATATATATATGGAAGCATGCTCAGGTAGTGTAGTTTCAAGTTTGTTCAAATCATGACCCCCCGGGGTAGGGCGGGGTCAAAATGGGCGACCAAAGTTTTACATTGAAATATATAGGAAAATTCTTTAAAAATCTTCTTCTCAAGAATGACAAAGCCATAATTAATCATATATGTATGGAAGCATGCTCAGGTAGTGTAGATTCAAGTTTGTTCAAATCATGACCCCCAGGGGTAGGGCGGGGCCAAAATGGCCGACCAAAGTTTTACATAGAAATATATAGGAAATTTCTTTAAAAATCTCCTCAAGAACAACAAAGCCAAAATTGATCATATTTATAAGGAAGCATCCTCAGGTAGTGTAGATTCAAGTTTGTTCAAATCATGACCCCCAGGGGTAGGGCAGGGCCAAAATGGCCGACCAAAGTTTTACATAGACATATATAGGAAAATTCTTTAAAAATCTTCTTCTCAAGAATGACAAAGCCATAATTGATCATATTTATATGGAAGCATGTTCAGGTAGTGTAGATTCAAGTTTGTTCAAATCATGACCCCCAGGGGTATGGCGGGGCCAATATGGACGATCAAAGTTTTACATAGAAATATACTGTATCATTAGGAGAATTCTTTAAAAATCTTCTTCTCAAGAATAGCAAAGCCATAATTGATCATATTTATATGGAAGCATGCTCAGGTAGTGTAGATTCAAGTTTGTTCAGATCATGACCCCCAGGGGTAGGGCAGGGCAAAAATGGCCGACTAAAGTTTTACATTGAAATGTATAGGAAAATTCTTTAAAAATCTTCTCCTCAAGAATAGCAAATACATAATTGATCATATTTATATGGAAGCATCCTCAGGTAGTGTAGATTCAAGTTTTTTTTCAAATCATGACCCCCAGGGGTAGGGCGGGGCCAAAATGGCCGACCAAAGTTTAACATAGAAAGGTATAGGAAAATTCTTTAAAAATCTTCTTCTCAAGAATAGCAAAGCCATGATTGGTCTTGGGACTACATTTGGATTTATTTTAGCTTTTCATGTATAAACCAATTCTGCTTTTTCCTTGCCACCGTGCTCAGGTGAGCGATGTGGCCCCTGGGCCTCTTGTTACCATGTATACTAGAATATCATTACTGTCTTCTATCATAATGATACCTTAACAAAATAATGAATTCACATTGTATATTGACAGATTATCAGATGACTTAGTGTTCCACATTCTTAAAGTCACGGTTCAGGAATCCAGTAAGCTTCTCAGTGATGCTGCTAACTTGGACAAGACCAATTTTGAGCAGATGTTGTCTTCTTTGCCTGTAAGTAGCAGTGTTGAAATGAAAAAAAATCATTTCAAAGTCATTTCACCGAATTCTTACTTGTATCTTTTTGAGCAAAAGAATTAACAGATTTAAGAATAAAATTTTTTGGCTTGACAGATTGCCTCCCCTTGTCTACGATACATGATGGCCCTGCAATCTCATCTCCTGAGAGAAACTGTGTTGATGAAACAGAGTACAGAAAACTCATCACCAGAGCAAGATAAGAACATGCAGGTAATATTTCTCAGATTTCTTTTGTGGTGGTGCAAATGTAACTTGGTGTAATTTGTTTTATACATGAAACCATGGGTAAAAAATAGAAAGAGGCTTAATCTCATAGAATGTGTAATTGACAATTTTATTTTATAGGAACTGATGATAGCAATAGCAAAATTAGCATCAAGAATTTTCTCTGGATCTTGTGAGGTAAGGGTTCAAATTTTCTATTCCATCACTAACTTAGTTTCTTGATGATTCAACATTTTCCCCAATTGTTATGTTTGCTCAACCCCTACCCCCACCCCCCTTACCACCACTCCATCGGAGTCCATCCTACCATTATTTTTATGAATAAGGAATGTGATTAACAACATTTTTCTCCGCAGGTGCTAGAAGTTTTAATAACAACCTGCAATGCTGTCATCCACAAATTCAAGGAAGAAAGAGAGGTTAGACTCCAGGGCCTGGAGCGCATTGCCAAGGCCACCATTCTGGGACACTTACTACCAGTCTTGCTGACCGCCATGAACCATGTCAATCTACATTGTCTCCCCCTGGCTGATGAACTGATGCCCAAACTTGTCAACCTGGTTGTGCTCTCAAGTCAGGTATAATGAAAGTTTGTTTTTTAAAGTTTTCATTTTACAAGATAGGATAAAGGCCTTAAACTGTCCATTCTGTAAGAGGAAGAAAAAAATTGAGGACATAGGGCAAATTAAATTTTAAAAATGTAAAAAACTGATCTTGTCTTGTTAAATTATTTTATTTATTTTTGTGACAATTTTAGGCTGCTCTGCTTCTGAAGAGTCATGTTGAGGCTGTGATGCAGGATGACCTAGATTCTGACACGGACACACACGTCATGGAACTGATGGCTCCCACAGTGGATATAGAGGAGTAAGGAACAATAACTACTTGTCAAAATGAAAATAAAAAACAACAACAACAAAAAAAGAAAATAAATTTTGTTTCAAATTCCATGAATTTTATATGTGCCTGCATGTTAAATAGCAGTGAAAGATATCCTCTTACTATTTATCCTGACATGTATTTATTTTGCATTTGTGTTTTCTATAAACTAGTGTAACTAGTGAGGACACCGAGGAGCAAGGCTTTTTAGCTGGATTGAAAATCCCGGCCCCCTGGTCCTCTGGGAAGACAGTAGAAAGCATCCACCCAGTGAGGGACAACTACAGGTTTAAGGAGACGGTACACATCCCCGGGGCCAGGTGCCTGTATCTGAGATTTGACCCCAGGAGTTCCTCCCAGTATGATTATGACAAGGTATACTGCTGGGCAGGTGAAAAAGAGGATAGATTAATAAAAAGCTTTTTTAAAGAATTCTGTGCAATTTTATTCACAAAATAAATCCAATAAATTGGGAATTTATTCTAGTCTTAAATGGATTTGAATATCTCTGCACTGAAATACAGGAACAAAAAAGGCAGGAAAAAAAAGCAAACTAATGAAAAATAAATGTCCTCACGGTATCCAAGTTGAATTTCATTAATCTGAAATATACATACATTAAAGTATTGAAATAGAATGAAAATTGCTGTAAATTACATATAAGTGGACAAATTCTGTTGTAAGAGAGGTTTACTGTGAGATTGAGTATGATTGATATGCATACTACCGGTAATGCCAATTGCATTGGTTATATGTATTTCAATACTTACAGCTTGTGATTTATGCTGGCCCAACCACAAATTCCAAGAAAGTACTGGAATATGGAGGGAACACATTTGGATTTGGGAGTAGGAGTGTCCTAGGATCAGGCTGGCCAAAGGACTTAGTAAAAGTATGTAGGCTACATCTTAAATTTAATAATGTATATGCTATAAAATGCACCAATAATAAAATTTATGGCCAGTGCAAGGTGGAAAAAAACTTGACTTGCAAAGCAGGTAAACATTTTTCATTCTGATGAAGATTTACTTTACATGTTTTTTGTAGGTTGATGGGGATACAGTGACATTTTCTTTTGAGATGAGAAGTGGACGTGAACACAACACACCTGACAAAGCCATGTGGGGATTTCTCGTCACAGTCAGAGCTCAGGTAATCACTTAATTTTATGGAGCCAATTTTCATGGCCAGGGAATATTAACATTACTCATTCAGTAGGCAGCATAATACAGTTTTATGCAGTATTCATCTTGACCAATGAAATTTCAACATTTTATATGTGGCAGAATAATAGTTTATGGAATTTGTAAGTTAAGAGAGTTTATTAGGAAATATAATGATTCAGCAGCATATTGTAAGAATTTTTTTTATCAACTTTGAAGAAAAAATCTAGTATTTAAACATCTTTGGTTAGGCTAAATGAGATTGTGTTCATGTGTGTAAGAATTCAGATTGCTACTCCTGAAACTGTAAAAATCATGTACAGTCAAACTTGTTTTAAGCGGCCACCTTTGGGAAGTCTGGAAACTGGCCACTTAAGACAGGTGGCCTCTTATTCCAGTTTGCCCTGGGACATTCGGTCAATAAATAAACAACATTAAGCACTACAGTTAAATTAATTAATCATAATTAAACAGGTCAGTTTCACAAAAGCTTTTTATGTGTATATGTAATATTTCAAGCTCATTTAAAAAGAATATTAAAGAAATCGAAATGTTTAAGGTTTTGTGCATGTTTCTGTTCCTACATATTAGTTAAAAAATCTTGCATTCATCAGTGTGCCTTTGTTACATTGAAATATTTAATGTTTTTTAAAATTTTCATTAGAAGAAATATATACAGTGCCTGACTATTATCCTTTTTTATAAAGAAAAAAATACACAAAAATACAGTATAATGGTAAATAAGATAAAGCATAGAAATTTAAGTAAGAATATGTTCATTTTCTTATGTTAAAAAAATTGGTCAGCAGTGTAACACCCCCCCCCCCTTCAACTTAATTAATCAGTAATTAAATTACTCGCTGGTGTTTTTAAAGTTCTGGTTAATTGTACTGTTTATAAAGATGTCAGAATTTCTATGTAACATACACAGACACACAAATAAAATTAACCAGTTGACCAGAGAGATGTATTTACGCAGTTGAAAATCACTCCATAACACAGGTGTCATGTGCAGTAGAGCGTAACTAATCCCTATCGGTAGTCTCTTGAATAGTGAAATACACGAGATAATCATGCCATATGAAGCACTTTGTTTTTACAAGAGTAGCAGTTAGGGCTTCTACATGGAAACAAAATCTAAAAGGTGTGAATTTCTTTAGCTAGAGGAAAGTATCAATTGTAATTAAATTCTTTTAATTTTTCAATCGGCGATCTTAAAAAAAAATTACAAATGGATCTAACAGGACAAATATTTTTTTTTCATAAACACAGAGTTCAGCGTATCTAAAAGCAATTTGTTTTATTGCATTAATAGGTTAAATTGACTATCGAGGATATGATTACCCAAGCAGTGCGTTTAAAAGATAATATATGATCGCAACAAGTGACGAAATGGCCACCTATTACAGTGTCAATAAGAGTTTTACCCAGGTGGCCGTTTATTCCAGTTAAAATATATAGGAAAAACCGTCGGGGGGAACATGGCCGCTGACTGTGAGTGGCCGTTGATTTCATCACTGTAATACGTATGTATGTGTATGGTGTGTTTATCAAACTTTGCCTATTTAGGAATCCACAGAGGAGGTGTCCAGTGGTCTACCCTTCCTAGCTGATTTGGCCCTGGGTCTTTCTGTCCTAGCCTGCACCATGTTACAGCTACTGTACAGAGGCCCTGAAACAACACAGCAAGAAGTTAACTGTCAGCATCTCCTAAAGTCTAAACTTTTACAAAGGTTTGTATGCCGTTGAGTTGAAAAATTATTTTTATCTAAACAAGATTGCAGATTGTGATATTATTTAAAAAATAGACATCACACAAACTTCTTATTGAAATAAAACTTTGAATTTATAGAAAAACGTTTTCAAATTGCTTTTTAATATATTTTTATATATATTAATGTGGGATTCTTACTTAAGCAAATTTTGTCAGCCTTTCTTGCACTAATTCTGAAGAATGCCAAAACAAAAAATTTACATACAATTACTTAATGTTATTGAAACACCAATGAAGCTTTTTCAAATTAATCAATTCTGAATTCTGTGCATTGTAGGTGTGTATGGCAGTCAGGATCAGATCCAGATGTCCTCATGGATAGTCCGTCCTCAACTGAAGACTCCGCGGACTCCTCATTGGCCAGAATTCGACTCTCTGCAGAAATCCTCCAGAACCTTAGAAAATTGTGTAGGCGACAGGCACCTCAGCTGAGACCCAGCATCAGGTATAGAATATCAGGCCTTAAAATCTGCATAATTTATTTGTCAATGTAAATTATTAAATTCTATATATATTTATGCTTGAATATTTTGCCCCTGTAAAATTTACATGGTAACACGTTATTTACATGAACTTGCCTGTATATCTTTTGAGTTCAGTATTTCTTTGATTAAACAGAGACGTGATTAACCCAGAAGATCTGGAGGAGAGAATTGTGTCAGCAGTACTGAAGCACTTGTCTCTCCAGGAAACAGTATTCAGACTGGCAAAGGCCGAGAACCAGCAAACTGAAGAGTTTATATTACTGAGGGCTGTTATTCAGGAAGTGTACACCAAGATAGATGCCTTGTTAAGACAGCTTCAGGTATGGCTTGTCTAGAATTAGTACATGCCCCTTCTCTCTTCTTCTCTCTGAATATTAGATATGAATTTTACATTATGTTATATCTTTGATGTTAAATACATGTTTGTTAAATCTACAGTAAAACATACTTATAATAAAGTGCCAGGGATGGACGATTTTGCTTCGTTAAAAATGTAATTTGTTATATTCATTACCTTCACATTATGTTTTAAACTCACAGGGAATGAAAGTCATTTCGCTGCGAGCATCAGTTCATTATAAGGGTGCTCAGTATAAGTGTGTTTTACTGTAAATTACCTGTAAGGACTTGTTAGGGCCCCGCAAGGATTTGCGGGTGCCCTATAGTAATCACTCTGTCTGTCTGTCTGTCTGTCTGTCCATCTGTCTGTCCGTCTGTCATTCCTCCGTCCACAAATTTTCTGTTTTTTCCTAATAACTTTTTCTATGCTCGCCCAATTAAGATCAAATTTTGTATGGTAGTTCAATAGGCAGAAAGACGTATTTTGATGCTAAGTTTGTTTCTCTATGTCCCCTGGTTTGGAGCTGGGGTGGTGGGGTAGATTCCTTAACTTTATATAAGAATGCATTGGCAAAGAGAGATAACTGCTGAAGATGTTGCCATTGTAAACTGAATGCTGCTATGAGTCCCTTGGGATTAATTAGCTTTCCTCCTGAAGAAAATCCAAAGCATTATCTTTATCTGCATTGAGATGAATTACCACCTCTGTTTGCAAATGAAGTTTGTTTTAAAGTTAAGTCAATTTTGAATGCTATGAGCACTCTGAAATGTGGATTTAAATATAAATATTTATACTTTATTTTTTCATTGAATTTTAAAAATATGAAATATATTAGAGAGGATATATTTTTTTATTTTTACCTTTTTTTCCCTTTATGTAAATTCAAGAATATTTTTAATTTTTAAGGTAGTTGTACAAAAACCCCATTCAAACTAGAGGTACTGTGAGCAATGAGCTCACTAAATGATATCCCCCGCCTCCCATATGATTATAACTGATGACAAAGTCCATGTTTTGCTGTGGCCGGGAAACCCAAAATGTGTGTCGGATCAAAAAGTAAAATAGGAGGTGCACAATGGCAATATATAATAAAGATTCTGTGAAAGTTTCATTAAATTTCACTCATTGGTATAAGAGGAGTTGCGGATAAGAGATTGGTACCCTAAAGCGTAACAGACGGACGGAAATCCCGATTACTATATACCCTCCCACTTTTCAAGCGGGGGGTATAATAATACTGAAAAGTTCTAAAGTTGTAAATTTAGAAGCTAGATATTGATGAGAGAGAAGTAAATTTATCCCTTGGGATTAATTATGGCTTGCAGAAAATTTAGTAGGCTTGTCTTTATCTGCCACTTTAAGATAAATGAAAACCTTTGTCTGCAACTGCTGTTTGTTTTGACATTAAGGTCAAGCCTTCATGATATTTGCATTCATTGCAAATGAAGGCTGTTAGTTGTTCTTTTTTGCCTAATGTAAGTAATAGATAAACCATACAATTTTGACTGTTTTCAAGGATATTATTTACAGGTTTCTGAATATTCAGGAATTATCTTGAAATTTTAAGAATACAGTTGCTGTTGCTTAATTCTTCGTACATTTTTTAATCATTCCGCAAGCTGCACACTTATAATTCTACCCCATGGCGGGGCCCTTGCTGACTGGTCAGTTTTCTAGTTTCTACATGTTGTTATTGGTTCGACTTTTCAGAGTCTGGCTGAGCTAGAACAAAGATGGCACAGTGAAGTGATGGACCACAAAGAAGGAAATACCACTGTCCCACCTTTCTTTGCTGATTTCCATCTTCAAGAGGTATTAAAATGATAACAGTAAAATTATATTTCTTATCAAACAAATACTGCCAGTACATGTATTAAAATTATACTTCTTATCAAGCAAAATACTGCCAGAATTGCAGATAATGATCATTGGAATATTTGTTTTAATTTTTTTTGTAGACAAAAGCAAAGGAACTTGCCATGCTGTGTTTTATGAAGGAAGTCCCATTAGAATCTGACAATGAAAGGGCCGTAAAAAGTTTAAGGTCAGATTTAAGATCAGAAAATCAATCCAATGGCATTATTAACTGAAAAGTTGTAACAAATTTCAAAGCCATACAAGATGGTAGCATAATGAATATGTTGTAACTTGGTACATGTATATGTTTTTCAGGGAGAAATTTGACAATGACATTGGAGATGAAACCTTCACCTCAGTGAAATCTGTCATGCCTAGGACTCAGCACATCATGAAGGGCCTCAGGGCCAGACTTGACTTACTTCTGCAGGTTACCATAGCACCAGGGGAGGGGTTACATGTGTCAAGGTCCATCTCAAATAACCAAGAAAGTGGTATGCCTACTCTTTGTATATTACCATTGTTTCTTTACAGGCAACTAGCAGTTCAAGTAAAATGACACAGCTTTATGAAGATTGTGACTGAATAATAAAACAATGAATCTTAATGACATTACACTGACATTACCACTGTGACATTTTGCAGTGTTAGGAGTAATGGTGAGATCAGATACAGATGTATTAGCCCAGATGACCAGGAGTGTCTCAGTCCCAGCTGGTGTGGAAAGTTTCCAGGACGACTCAATACTAGACATTACTGTTAAACAAAGGTAAGGTGCTCTATGTGATTATTTTGTGAATGGTGAATTAGATAATACAAAACATGATCTAAATGTGTATGTTTAGTTCAGCAGTGATAATTTATATTAGTAGAAAATACTGAGAAATGTCAGTTTTACTTATTGGAGTGATAGATATTTTTTTAGAAAATAAAGGTTGATTTACTTGACTTTTCTATGAAAGGAAAAGGAAAACCCATCGCCGGACCCCATCTAGTGTTCTCCAGGACTTGGTGGATGGAGAGGGACGAGACAAACCTCCTCATACTATTCTGATTGATCAGCTGTTCTCATTTATTGGGAGCAATCCTGAAAAAGCTGTGAGTTCAAAGATCCTTTGTTCAGCTCTAATTTAACTGTATTGTCTTCTTTGTAAGACATGAAATGTTTTTGCTTTCTATTGAAACATGATTGAATATATTCTTGTTTTTGTTTAGATATCGCCCAAAGATTTCTTGTCAGCAGCAGCGACTCGACTAAAGAGAGGAAATACTCGTAAACAAGCATTAATCCACATGAAGGAGCTGTTGACAGCAGCCACAAAAGTGGGCGGGGCCACACATCTAGTGGCAGCTGTCACTTCTGTCCTGCAATCTGGACCCTGGTAATTAAACCTTAATCTGAAATCTTACTGCAGAGACTGTATAGTTAAACTCTGTAAGGGCAAACTTAAAAAAACGTAATATGAAGTGACTATAAAAAGAGAAAAAAAATGAAATATTGGAGAGTTCAGAATATGAAGTTAAGACACACATGCACATTGCAGTTTGAAATTTCAATTCTTTGATGTATACCTGGTACAATTAAGAAACATCAGATTTAAGTTACTGTTCAACCGATTTTATAAATTTTGAATAAATTCACTCAATACAGCATGCATGTAAATCAAGTAAATATCATCCCAAACTATACTTTGTGATGGATTTGTTCTTTTTTCCAGTGTTGAGGAGCTGACCTGTGGAGGAATGGTTCCACAAGTGAGGGAAGCCTTCGCTGAGACAATGACAGCTGTAGTACAACTGGCCGCCAAGTACCCCATAGCCTGCTCCAACAGTATAGGACTTCTGTGTACAATACCTTATACCAGGTAGGCAGAGTATCCCATATTCTGCTTTTACAGTATTGGTTGCTACTTTACAAAACTAGAAGTGGAAAATGAATACAGTTGTTTCTTTTGCATTATGAAATCTGTTTGATTTTGACTTACAGAGCTGAGGAGAAGTGTCTGGTGAGGTCAGGTTTAGTTCATCTACTGGACAAGTTATGTAGCCTGGCCAACCTTAGATCAGACACATCAGAGACTCAGTCTGTCAATCAAAAGGTGTCGGCAATGGCGTGGGCAGGGTTTCAGGTCCTGGCCAATCGCTGTGTCATGTGGGAGACAGAAGATGGTAAGTTAAAGTTTTAAGTGTGTATTATAGACATCTCTAATTTCTGCGGGTGAAGCTTTCTGCATAAACAAATTAGTTGAATTCTTATCTTTGGTTTGGTTTTGCTAATACAATCATGTATCAAAAGTTAGTTATACTGTAGATGAGTGTTCAATAGGGTTGACTTAATCAGACTTGCTAACATTAAGTATAGACTTATTCATTCAAAAATAATCTTTAGTAGAATAGTAATGCAGACATTGTTGTGAATTTGTGTTTTTTATTCACAGGAAGTCAGATAGAAGAGCTAGAACACTCGGGCCTCGCTCGTCAGGTGTCTGTGTTATTGACCAATCATCTTGCCCGAGCCACGGAGTGTATTGGTAACGAGGCAGCGGGGACAGAGGCTCTACAGGACGTACTGAGTCTACTGAACACCTTGGCCCGGAGTCGTATGGGGAGGGCCATACTTAGTCAGCCAGCCTGTGTGTCAAAACTACTTTCACTGTTACTGGATCAGAGGTAATGCAAAATTTGTCTTTGTTTGAGTTTAGCTTTTAGGTATTAGTGAAGTTAGTGTATCTCTTTTTAGCTGTTTGGTATGGTATTATGTTTGTAATATCTTGATTAGAAGAAAAAAAAATCATCATTCAAATTTATGCTTTTGCTTTAATAGCAGACTGTTTGTATATTATTACATTGCATTGATGTGTTCTTTTATCATCGTTACAATAGATTTCAAAATATGGATACAAATAATTACATGTATGTAAAAACTTCATAGCTTTGCTTTCCTTTACTTTTACACACATCGAAAATTCTCACCAGATTTTAGAAAATAAATTAATGGTGAAGAGACAGCTTTATGTTAATACTGAATAAAGAATACAACATTTCCTTCTATTTCAGACCCTCTCCTAAGCTAGTCCTGATCATTCTTCAGCTGTGTCGCGTGGCCCTGCCCCTGATGAACACCGCTGACTGTGAGCTGGTAGAACTCCCCGTCTGGGGCCAGCATCTGACCACCACTCACTGGAACACCTCCGAACCCATCTCGGATCCTCCCGCCAAAATCGTCAGCCTCCTTCTTGCCAAGCTGGGAGACTTTCTTGTACCTGGTATGTAATATTTTTATGATATCTGCAGTATTTCCAAAAGTTTTTAAAGTGAAGGTTGATAAAATAAACAAGATATAATGTTTGAACTATTAGATATTCCCTGCTTTTTCTAAAGAGAGGGGACATCAAGTCTCTATCATTTATCTGTCTGTCAGTTTGACAAAAATGAGTAAAACTCTAAATTTGGACATAACTTTGGAATGAGAGAAGACAGGGGCTTTCAAATTTTAATTTCAGTGCCAATACAGATAAATTTGATATAACCCACATAAACTGACAATCAAATTCAAATCATAAAATGAATATTGAATATTATTAATTTTTGGCTTTGACAGGTGATTATGCTACTCTGGTGAGCCGACGCCCCTCTGTGGACTTGACCCAGGGTAAACCCCAGACAGGGGACAAAGAAAAGTCGGAGGAATCAGACATTCAGGCGGGAAAGTTATCTGTGTTCATCCACAAGAGGGAGGATCAGTTATCTCATGAAGTCATTCAACCTCTGCTGGGGTACGAATTGTGAATGCTTCATTCTTTAATGTACATTTAGTTTATTTTCGAAACAAGTTCAAATTCAATTCATTTATTGACAACACCATCATACATTGGCATATAGTCATGAATACAACAATTAACATACATAAAATAGAATATCCAAGTATGCATATCAGGTTTGTTGAAGGTTTTCCTTCCTGATATCAAAGCACTTTTTCAAGAAGTTACATATTCTTCTAGTAGTTTTAATACTTGTAGTGTTGATAATATCAATAAAAGGGTTTTACTTCATGTAACAATGAGCATTTATTTATCTCGCAATATTTTAATCTACATTGATCATAAATAGGACAATAAAGAACAAAAATGGTTTTCAATAAAAAATTTACAAAAATGACATACACGTTTTTCTCTAGGAATAGGTGGCCTTGAGTATCACCCCATTTCAATATGTAGTGTATGAGCACTAATTCTTAGTTTTGTTGGGATTGTTCTTTCAGATTTCTTCAATGGTAATTGTAGATAGTTTTGTAATTTATATTCATTTAAATCAATTATATTACTATAAAAAGTTAATTTCCCAGAATTTGATTTAGAAATGTTCTTTAATTGTTCACTGATTTTGTGTCTATAATGTTCTTCTAATTTATATTGTAAAGTTTTATGTGATATGTCCAATGAAGATAAAGACAATTTCTATTGTAGAGTATAAAGTTTTCTTTGCCAAGTTATGAGTAGAAACAAACTTTTTAAAAAGGAAACTTATTCTGTGTGTTTGAGTGTTTTATCGATGACATGCATTTGTTTTGTAGGTCAGATAACAGGCCATTTAGAATTGGAGGAGGTGCTAACATGGAGAGAGTTGTTCGTATGGACAGAGAAATGACAAAGGTAAATCTTAGTTATGTATTATAAATATCTGTCATGCATGTACATTGATATTAATTTTCAAGGATTATTCATGCATACTAAGTGAGCAAAGTGCCTCCTCTTTACAGTTTTTTTCTGTCTTTGACTCTAGTAGGTGCTGTTATTGGTAAAAATCATTTTTTTTTAAAACAATTGTCTTCTCTGAATCTTTGTAATCTGTAAGATAAAATCTAGTATATTTTGCCCTAAATCTTCCTATTTTCCATTTAGAGTGGTAAAGCAGAGGTCACAACAGAAGATGCCATAACTGCTCTGAAGAAGGCAGCTAAATGGGCACAGATGGGCTTAGTGGTGTCAACAGGCCCACCAGTGGAGAGTGGGCAGGCTGATACGCCCACTGGGGACAAAAAGAAACAACCAGTGGATGTAGTGTGCAGGGAGAAAAATACAGAACTAGCAAGGTATGAAAAAACTTACTGATAAATATATTATTGACACTTTCAGATAAATTTTGTTAATTTGTTAAACTAAGTATACTTAATATTAAACAGCCGAAAATATTTTATTCAGGTGCACAACAATATATTCTTATATTATTATAGGGTACCTGATAAAGGTGCACAAATAATATAATAACCTAACGCTGCAATTGTTTTACAGGACTGACCCAATAAGACCCTTCATCAGTGGACATGTTGCTAACAACATGGCTACAGAAGTGATAGCTCTCCTTCATGGTCTGTTGAATGCTCCTGAGACACACACGGCTCAGTCATGGTCTCAAGCTGTTCAGAGGGTATGTAAACTTAGGGAAAGTTAGCCGGGGGGATATTCTGTGTACATATATTTTTTCGCAGTTCACTTATAAACTCAAGATTATCTTTTTTTCAAACTGTGTAGAATTAATTTATGCCATTTTAACATGTTCACATGGTTCAAAATTCATTAGGACAGACTTGTAAACATTTTGGTTTAATTATGGGAAGCTTTGCTATACATAAACCTATTTCAGGTACTTCACAACTCCCTGTCCTGCCTGCCCCTGTTGCTGGCCTCTTTGGACACCCTGTCGTCTCCTCGCTGTAACAACAAACAACTCATGTCCATGTCTAAGATGGCTAACGCCGCTCTTTGTGCACTAGGAGGCTTCACAGAGATGATCAAACCAGGCTGTGAAGTCAAAGTAAGATAAGAAACTTCCAAAGAAATTACTATGCCTGCAATATATACTAATATATTGCACTATAATACAAAAACAAAATGTATATACATTCATTTCAAATATGGTAAAAAAGGAATGAAACGTAAGCTGATGAAATGCCTTTTTAGCTCACCTCGACGAAGTCGAGATGAGCTTATGCTATACCCCCGGCGTTGGCGTCGGCGTCGGCGTCGGTGTCGGCGTCGGCGTTAGCGTCGGCGTCCCAGGTTAAAGTTTTAGGAGCAAGTCCATTCCCAAGTAACTATAAGCCCTATCTGATCCAAACTTGCATGGATGTTGCATCTAGGGATGTACACTACCAGACTTGCTTCGGATGCTGGATCTGACCTACATTTTCTAGATGAGTGACCAGGTTAAAGTTTTTGGAGCAGGTTAAAGTTTTTGGAGCAGGTCCATTCCCAAGGAATTATAAGTCCTACCCAGACCAAACTTGCATGGATGATGCATCTAGGAATGTACACTACCAGACTTGCTTCGGATGCTGGATCTGACCTACATTTTCCAGATGAGTGACCAGGTTAAAGTTTTTGGAGCAGGTCTATTCCCAAGGAACTATAAGCCCTACCTGAACCAAACTTGCATGGATGATGCATCTAGGGATGTACAATACCAGACTTGCTTCGGATGCTGAATCTGACCTACATTGTCTAGATGAGTAACCAGGTTAAAGTTTTTGGAGTAGGTCCATTCCACAGGAACTATAAGCCCTATTTGGACCAAACTTGCATGGATGATGCATCTAGGGATGGACACTACCAGACTTGCTTCGGATGCTGGATCTGACCTACATTTTCATTCCCAAGGAACTATGAGCTCTATTTGGACCAAACTTGCATGGATGATGTATCTAGGGATGGACACTACCAGACTTGCTTCGGATGCTGGATCTGACCTACATTTTCATTCCCAAGTAACTATAAGCCCTACCTGAACCAAACTTGCATGGATGATGCATCTTAGGATGGACACTACCAGACTTGCTTCGGATGCTGGATCTGACCTACATTTTCATTCCCAAGTAACTATAAGCCCTACCTGAACCAAACTTGCATGGATGATGCATCTAGGAATGGACACTACCAGACTTGCTTCGGATGCTGGATCTGACCTACATTTTCATTCCCAAGTAAGTATGAACCCTACCTGAAGCAAACTTGCATGGATGATGTATCTAAACACTACCAGGCTTGCTTCGGATGCTTACCTACATTTTCATTCCCAAGTAACTATAAGCCCTAGCTAAACCAAACTTGCATGGATGATGCATCTTAGGATGGACACTATTAGACTTGCTTGGGATGCTGGATCCGACCTATATTTTCCATACAAGAGCCCAGGTTAAAGTTTTGGGAACAGATCAATCCGAATGAACTTGAAGTCTTTGATATCTGCAGTTTTAACAGTTATGAATATTTGTTTACACAATACATGTTTTTCACACTACATGCATAGAAATGTGTATATACCATGTAGAGGGTTAAGCATAACTTGCAAGAATATTGTTGTTGGGATGAATACTTAATATTAAGAAAATATGATGTAGGATTTGCATTACTTAAACTGATAACATTCGTCGAGGTGAGCTTCGTAATCTTTGATTACCTATGTTTAGGTCTCCTGAGTAACTCAGGTGACCTATTGCTATCCGTTTTCGTCCGTTGTCGTCCGTCGTCCGTCGTGCGTCGTGTGTCGTGTGTTAACATTTGAACATTTTCAGCTTCTTCTCTGAAACCACTGAATTAATTTCAACCAAATTTGGTATACAGCTTCTATGGCTGAAGGGGAACAAAAATTGTGAATTTCATGGTCCCCGCCCCCTGGGGCCTGAGGGGTGGGGCCAAAACCACTAAAATTAATGAAATCTTTAAAAATCTTCTTCTTTACTCCTGGACATCAAGCAGGCAAACTGTTGATATGAATGTAATGAGCATTGAGTCCTCTACCAAAATTGTGAAATTCATGGCCCCAGGGTCAGGGGTTCTAGTGCTAGGGCGGGGCTCTATAGCTTATATAGTGAAAATGCATTATTTCTTTGAAAATCTTCTTCTCTGCTCCTGGGTATTAAATAAACTAACTAAGTACATAGTTATGATGAGCAGGAGTGCCTCTGATTTGTGAATTTTATGGCCCCAGGGTCAGGGGTTCTGGTGTTAAGGCGGGGCTCTATAGATTATATAGTGAAAATGCCTTATTTCTTTGAAAATCTTCTTCTCTGCTCCTGGGTATTAAATAAACTAACTAAGCACATAGTTATGATGAGCAAGAGTGCCTCTTCCAGATTTGTGAAATTCATGGCCCCAGGGTCAGGGGTTGTATTGCTAGGGCGGGGCTCTATAGATTATATAGTGAAAATGCATTATATTTTTGAAAATCTTCTTCTCTGCTCCTGGGTATTAAATAAACTAACTAAGCACATAGTTATGATGAGCGATAGTGCCTCTTCTAAAATTGTGAATTTTATGCCCCCAGGGTCAGGGGTTCTGGTGTTAGGGTGGGGCTCTATTGATTATATAGTGAAAATGCATTATTTCTTTGAAAATCTTCTCTGCTCCTGGGTATCAAATAAACTAACTAAGCACATAGTTATGATGAGCAAGAGTGCCTCTTCCAGATTTGTGAATTTTATGGCCCCAGGGTCAGGGTTCTGGTAGTAGGGCAGGGCTCTTTTGATTATATAGTGAAAATGCATTTATTCTTTGAAAATCTTCTTCTCTGCTTCTGGGTATTAAATAAACTAACTAAGCACATAGTTATGATAAGCAGGAGTGCCTCTTCCAGATTTGTGAATTTTATGGCCCCAGGGTCAGGGGTTCTGGTGTTAGGGCGGGGCTCTATAGATTATATAGTGAAAATGCATTATTTCTTTGAAAATATTTTCCTTTGCTTTGGGGTTTTATGCCAATGATCCAAGTATATATATATTTATGATGAAGAAAGGTGCATCTAGCAAAGTGGGTTTTTTATGCCCCCAGGGTCAAGGGGGGGGGGGGGTTACATAGTCTGAAAATAAATTAATGCTTTGAAATCTGCCCTTTGCTCTGAATCAACCATTTTATGATTACATTTGCAAAATTTTGAAATATGTGGCCCATGGGTCATTGGGTGAGGTGCACAACTGGTTATAAAGTGGAAGTACATTTTCTCTTTGGGTATTAAGTAAATAGAGTAAGCATGCTAAGTTAATAATTATGATAAGCAATGGTGCCCCTTTCAAAATTGTAAATTGTGAATTTCATGGCCTCCGGTTTAAAACACGAACCAAATATAATTGTTTGAAAGTTGTTACACAATACTCAGGTGACCTATAAGGCCCGTGGGCCTCTTGTTAATTTACCCATAAGGAATATAAAGCATATTACATGTAATTTTTCTGCAATTATTCTAGACTGTACTTGTCTTGTTATTTGACACAGATGCTAGGACCAGGAATAGATGATAGTCGTGGTTCAGTGATAAGTGTGTCAGAACAGACAGGGATGGTCACGGTTCAGTTAGATCCAGAGACAGAGGAGGATAGGCATCCACGCTTCAGCGACACCATTCAGGTTCCATTAACCAGGCTCATCCCTGTCAGAAATGAGGTAAAAAAGAGGAACAAAAAATTTCAACAATTTGAAAAGTGTCTGGAACATGATATCTTTGTATATGGTGGGAATGAGCTATAAAAATAAAAAATTAAATTATCAAAATATTTAAATTTTAAGTGATATGCACATTCCTTCAGATCTGTAATGAGGATTTTTTCTATGCTAATAAACAGACTAATAACAAATATATAATAAAAAAAAATACTAAAGATTTACTTGTATACTATGTAAGAAGAGAGAAACTGGACAATTTTGAATACATTTTAAAGCTAAATGTTTTTGGCTTTTTACTTACTCAGATCTACAAATCTGCCAATGTGCCAGTGACAGAGTCCCTAGTGATGGCCATTAAAGCCATTCTCCTCCCTCAGGATGACGGGACCTGTCCCCTCCAGCAGACCCTGCCAGTCACGGGGGACGGTAACAGCCTCAGCAATCAGGTGTGTCGCGTCGTGGCAGAGCTTCAGACTCGAGCCTGCATGGTGCTCGCTCAGTATCTACAGGACATTGAGTTTACCAAAGAGTTCATTCAGCATTGTGGATCTACCATTGATATTCTGAAGTCACTAGCAAAGGATTGTAATTCAGGTTTGTTAAATCATGTAATCCATGATATACAGGTACTTTTGACATCTGAAAATTTATGTAACAACACAATAATTTGCATAGACATTAAGATATACATGTGTATGTACCTGCTTGTATTTAATTATAGTTTTGATTTACATTGTAGGAGATAGACTCTCTGTGGTTGAAGCCCACTGCAACAGACTGAGGCTATTATACAGGGATTGTGCTAAACCTCCACCCCCACCGAGCAAGCTTGACAGTCGAGCTGTGAGTAGCTTTCATTGATAAAAATATGAAATGCATTTTTCTAAGCTAAATTGCAAAAAAAAGCTTTGTACACAAAAAGCTACATTTACAAATGAAATGCATAGTCAGAAAAGAAATGAGGTAAACTATTTTAAAATGATGTTTATGATGCCAACACATGAACCTTTGATATTTTGAGGATACACTTATTTATTGTGAGCTCTGTGCTGTATTTCCATTAGAATCAGGAGATGTTGCTGGACGCCAATCGATCCTTCCCCCCTGTGCGGGCCTCTGTCTTCTCTCAGGGTATGACAGGAGTGACCTTCCTTGGTGACCCCAGTACAGGAAGTGGACTACCCAGGGGCACCATGATCTATGCCAACCAACCAGTTCCACAACAGGTACGTCATTTTTATAAAAAAAAATATATATATACCTAGGTACAATGTATATATATTCTTTCACAGCAGTCAATAACACGTACATATTCATGAAAATGTATCTATATTACAACGCACTGAATGCTGTTTTGTGCATTATATTGAAATTTATTTTTATTATCCTTGGCATAGCAGAGTGCATACCATAAAAGCTAATTTTCATTGCTTAAATACCTTGAAATAAAGAATTTATCTTCATTCTTTTAATATTTAGTGTAACTAAGAATTCATCTTTATCCTTTAAAATTCTGTGTACATGAAACCAAGTAATTCAAAACTGAACAAAAAAATATTGAGAGAGAATCAATTGACCCTATTCTTCTTTACTTTTAATATAGGCTCCTGCATTTTACTGGGAGTTGGAGATCTGTTCATTTGGAGACAGTCAGGAGGAGAGTGGAGCTGTCATCTCGTTTGGCTTCGCTCCGTCAGCTGACAAGAAAGATGGAGCCTGGACTAACCCTGTAGGAACATGTCTCTTTTTAAAGTAAGTCCTTTAATACAATTTGAGTTTATCTATAGTTTTACATCTACATAAAATTTAGTCTTTAAGTCAAGCAAGAATTTTTCTACATATCATTGGTTATTTTGTTCTCAAGATAAAAAAATGTGATCAGCAATAAATCTTTTATAGCAATGGTAAGGCCGTCCACTATAACGGGGCCAGTCTTCTTCAGTGGAGGAGTGTGAGACTGGACATCACCCTGAATGCTGGGGACATAGCAGGTATAGGATGGGAGAGGACAGGAGAGTCCCCTGTCCAGGGACAGACCCCAAGGGGTAGGGTCTACTTCACGTATAACGGACATCGCCTCAATGCCTATATGGATGATGTTTCTGGTGGAATGTATCCTGTTGTACATATCCAGAAAAAGGTGAAATGCCATTTTTTTCTTCATTTTTTTGCATTTAAGATATGTAATGCAGTATGACATACTGGGTATCTGAATGTTTTGTTGCTGATGGTGGTTTATTTTTTTATTAGAACACAAGAATCAGAGCAAACTTTGGAACCAGGCCGTTTGCTTTTGCTGAAGGACAGCAACATAAGGAGGCGGCTGATGCAGCGAATGACTTGACGAGGGAGATCAGGGAGAGTTTCTGTCACCTGCCATTCCACCCCCACACTGACAGTGAGAACGAGGGAAGCCCCCAGCCCAGCCCTGATACCTCCATGGTGGAGGAAATCAAAGCCCCGAAAGGACCCCCGTGTAAAACTGCAACCATACCAAAACCACAGAATGGTATGTTACCTGTTTATGACAGTTAGCACTTCTTAAATAACTCATATTTGATATTTCAAAACATTATTTTCTTGTACCTATAGTATGTATGAAGTAGTGGTTTTTTTTTTTAACAAGGACTACCATTATTTCATATATCTTCCCAGCTCATCTTTCTCTAATTGGGATGGACCTTTAATGAATGTTTTGCTTTCAGTCAAACTATCAATGTACTTTACAAAGAAACAAAAGGATTTTACAGGAATGGCATTTGATAATCAAAGCTCTCCTTTCAATAACCTTGAACCTTTTTTCAGTATACAACCCAGAAGACTGTCTAGCTTTCAAACTGTTCAGTTGCTATGATAATTTTGTGACGACTGGACCGGATCAGCGAGGACCGGTGATGCAGGACGATGAGTCAGACGAGGAGACAGTGGAGGAGGACAACGGGTCTGAGGACCACTACGCCCTCCTGGTCAAGGCCTGGGAACAGAAGGTGTTCCCCGTCATCAGACGGAGGTTCAGAAACGAGGCAGAGAGGAAGGATGGTTTGGAGCAGATCAGAGGAGCACTACAATTAGGTATCTTCTTCAAATCTGTAATTATCAGGAACATTTCAAGAATCCATATGTAATACAGAGGAGTTTTGAACAGTGATTAAGATGTGGGAATTTTTCTCATTTCTAAAATAATTTTATTTTTCAATGTAGGTTATTTGATTGGTTGTTGTCTAAAATTTCTAATACATGAATCTGAGATCATTTTCTGATGTTCTTCTAAAAAAAATTGTGCTTTATTCTGTAGGTATGACAGATATTGCTCGACAAACAGTGGAGTTTCTTTATGAAGAAAATGGAGGAATACCACGAGATCTCCACCTGCCCACTATAGAGAACATTAAGGAGGATCTAGCTAAGTTTACCATAGAGAGAGTGAGGAAGGGCACCACCGTGGTGATCAGGAACACCGCAGAAACCTCCACCGCAGGCACCACTGTACTGCCCAAGTTTGCTGTCCGCAGTATGCTCAAAACATTTGGTCTGACTGGAAATGTCCTAGATGTTGACAATGTAAGGAACCAGATTTTTATTTTTCATAATATTCATTATTTGTTATTTTGCACATATAAGTGGGGCTTTTGTAAAAGTCAATTGTTTTCAAGTTACAGTAGAAATAAGGCAATGGCATCAAAAACAAATGAAAAATTTGTAAATTGAGTATTTCAAAATGCTTGATTCATTTTATTTCAGTCTAATGAGATTGTACAAGTTGAGGTGTACCTGAGAAGTGAGGGTGTCCTGGTGAGGTTCTGGTACCCTATAGAGATGTTAGAGAGGCCCCCACAGGGACTGAGGAAGTCCAGCATCACCGGGGGTCAGATACTGGACACTTCTAATGTCTTCATACACAGGTTAGAAAACTGACATCTTGAATTTTGTTGAGGGTCTCTTTTTGAATTAAAATCCCAGTACCATGTATTGTTGAATCTGAATGTAATTGTTCAATTATTTTACAGAGAGCTGTTGAGTAGTGAGTCAGTGCTGGCCAAGATGTTCTGTAGGACAGCTCTACTTAAACTGATCGACCACTGTAACTCCCCAGCGATGGAGATTGTCTCCTGTTCTGCCAGTCTGGGCTCAGGAATGGCCGCGAGTGCTGCCCTCCTTCAACAGTTAGACATTGAAAACCTTCAGTTATTGTCCAATGAACTTTTATGTCCACCCCTAACCCATGGTACTGTCATGGCAACAAATCTGACAAATTCACCCTCATTGGCCCAGTGCTTAGCCAATCAGATGTGTTCTCTTACTAAGATATTGTTTAAAGATGAGGATAAGTTAAAAAGAGAGTTGGCTGTAGCCATTGCTAGAGCTGCCAGTCAAGGAGAAGATTATTTGATTGAATTGACAACCCAGATCTGCATATGCTTCCAGGTAATTTTTAACACCTTTAATGTAGTTCATTAAGAAAATCTAAATTGTAAAGATATTTGATAGTTTAAAAGATATTCATAAATTTGTTTTTTTTTTTTCATATACTGTAGATCACTTAATTTTCGCGACACCTTATTTTCGCGAGATAGTCATTGACTCCTGATTAGTGAGACAAAATTTTCGCGAATTGTGGTTATTGCTCTTTATAATCTTAAGGAATACTATTATACCCGAGAATTAAATTTTCGCGAGCACACTGTCTGGCTTAATTACGCAAAAATAAAGTTCTCGCGAATAAAAAGTGATTTACAGTAGTCTTAATTTCATTTTGTGCAAACTAAAGGTCAATGTCAAAACTTCAGGACATGTCAAGGTCAAATATCAAGGTGAAGGAGCATATAATGCTGATACTTTTAAAGTATTATATGTTACAAATTCTTGTTTGCTTTTATTTCAGACTGCCCCTGAGATGTTCCCTTATGAAGAATTTCCTGTAACAGAGGTCAAGGTTAACACAGACCTCCACTTCCCAGGGGCAGGGTGTCTGGTGGTGTCCTGTAAAACTGACTCCAAAGCTGCAAAGAAAGAGTAAGCACATTTTCCCCTTTACTGTTACATGTAATCCTGAACAAATTGATCTGACATATTACTATTTCATTTTTCTTTTATCAGTACATCCCTGTATAAGTCCCCATGGGCCAGAGTGTTTTCTTACACTGGACAGAGGATTAAAAAGACGGGAAATGCTGCAAAACTGGAAGTTGTGTGTTATCCAAGAGACACCACCTCTACCAGTAATCAGAATGAACAGTACAGCCCTGCCATTGTCCCCACTGACAGGGTCCACATCCGACTGGGTGTCTCCCCACCCCCAGGGATTATCCTGACCATCCATGCCCTGCCCCCACAGTTTCTGCTGGCTGTGGCTTACATAGAGACCCTGACAAGTGAGAAGTATGGCTGTGGCACTAAGAGCTGTGGCCCCAGGGAGAGGTCTAAGATGACGGACAGTCAGCTGACCCTCCAGAACAAAGATTGTCATGACAGTCTATGGAGTGTAGATAACATTGTCATCTCTCCCCCAGTCTTCAGACACATGATTGAACTTCTTTGCAGGTAATTATATGTCTCAGTTTCATTTTACAAAAAAAATAATTGTATTACAAAAGTAAAACTTGTCTAATCTTGGCACCATTAGTTCCTTAGAAATTGGCCAGCTCAGACAACATTTTAAACAAATTTACTTTAAGTTGACATTGTATTAGACAATAATGCACAACATTCAGATAAGACAAGTTTCACTGTATTTTGTTTATACATGTACTGAAAATGCTTTCAATTCTTTATCATGCAATATAGTAATGCTGGTCGTATTTTACTAGATTAAAGTTTGATTTGCCTAATTTCCCCTCATATACTTACTTCTAGACATTTATGGATGACAAACACCCCGGCCATTATTAAGGAGTACCTGTTCCATCTGTTGGCCCAGTCTCTGAGGATCCTCCACTACAGTGAGGGCTGTAACAGCAGTAAGCTCCCCACCCTGAACCCCCATCTCACCCCCTCCACCGGCCTCCTGGTACAACTTCAGGCCGAGCTCCGCAGACTGTATGAGGAGGAAACCAAGGGTAGGAAATGTTTTGGAATATTTGTGTAAAGCATTGGAAAATAATTTTTAAAAAACTTTATTCTTATATGTTTCACTCACTTTAGATTTGGAATCATACTCTTTGTTTGGAAATGTTAATACTGGTAGTAAACCAGCTGAAACAATTTGGTGTTTTAAATGCATATGAAAAATTATATTAGAAGCATTACTTTTCCAGGATGGCAGTCAGGTACTTTAGTGAGTGGAACAGGAATTGGTATTGGTGTTTCAGACAAAGGTAGATTCTCCACGTATTTCCATGCTCTGATGGAGGTAAATCTGGCCGTGGCAGAGCTGCGATATGATGACTACTTCAAACCTCCTCCCAGTCTTGGTGCTCAGTCCTCCTCATCCTCTACTCTGGAGACTGCATCTTCTTCTTCTCTACACCCCCTCAGCAGTCCCACATCTTCTGCCAAGAGGAAGAAGCTCAAAGCAAAACGAGATAAAGAGAGAGGAGGAGCCGTGCCTAAGAGATCCACCACCACTCAGCGTACAAGTGAGAGCGACTCTTCCATGTCCCTGAGCCCAGCATCTTCTTCGGATGTGACTCCAACTTCTTCTTCTGCTTCAGCGGCCTCTGCTTCTCCTTCCACCTCTGGGACTTCTATGGCCACCGCAGACAGTGATCCAGGAAAGGGGGATCCTAGTGGAACAAATATCAAAATGGAGGATATTCTGTGGTTACACAGAGCTGTCACTGTATCCAAAATCGTCAGGTAGGAATTTGAAGTTTGTGTTAGTAGTTTTGTTGATTTCAGGTGACAATTGAAGGAAAAGTAGGCATTTTCAAAATTATGGATTCAATTTTCTGTAGACCAAGTTAAATTACAGGTTGAAAAATATATTCCTCTTTAGCAAAACTAAGTGAGAGTGTGTTTTTACAGGTGCTTGGGATTCAAGGAGAAGCATGGCAGACGTTTTCTGAATGATGCTGTATCAGATGCAGCCAAGACTCTGAGCACCCCCTCTGTGGCCAGTCGCATGCTGGTGATCACAGGAATCCCTCCTAACTCCTCCCCCGAAACAGTAAAACAGGCCATCAGGGCCTCCTGTAATGCTAACGGAGGCCTGGACAGAGACGAGATCTTTTTACCAGAATTAAATGTTCCTGCAGATATTCCTGAGGTGCCATCCATTCCTTCAGGTTCAGTGGAACCCTCCTCAGAACAAGTGTATGAGGTCCCTAGTGTGGGAAGCCAAGAGATAACAGAGGAGGAGGTTCCTATTCAACACATCAAAGGTTATGCTGTGATAAATGTTGTGGCCAAAGCGAAGCTGGAGAATGTCAAAAAGGCTCTGTTTAAAAACAAGGTCTTGCTGGGGAGTCTGACCCAGGACCAGGAGGAGGCAGGGGACGTCCCTGAGGAAATGCTGTCCATCACCACGGTGATGCCGACCCTGGTGGGGGAGCCCCAGGCCAACTCAGCAGTAGAGGAGTACCTCCAGTATAAGTTCTTCAGCGACAAGCATCAGAAGGAAATGTCAGACGCAGCCACTCTGGCTCTGACTGAAATCTTTCACAGTTGTTTTATTATGGAGCACAAGCAGGGAGGGAGTGAGAGCAGGCACGACTCGGGATTCATCTGTCTAGGGAAGGATCAGATCTTACAGAACGTGCAGGAGAATTTGTTGTGTGTGTTTCTGAACAATATTAAACCTCCTAAGAAATCCTTGGCGGAACAAACCATGCATGTGCTGCGACGTTATGGAATGTTAAAGTCTCCAGACAAAGAAATGTAAGAAAGTTTTTACTGGTATTTCACCAAAATAATTTAAGGATATCTCTTTGAAAATGATGTGAATTCAAATTAACAAATTTAGATTAGCCTGGAAGAAATGTCTATCTTCATGTAAATACTTGGATTCTCATGTTCTTATTAAAGAAATCTCAAAGATAATACAGTAAAACTCGGTAATAGGGTTATATCTGTATTAACATTTATAAGGATTACTCAAAATGGGTTCAAAACATATATCTAAGGTTTTATTATGAATTGAATTTTATATACAAATCGTTATATCTGAAAGTTCGTTATTTCAACCGTAAAATTTTACAAATATTTGTTATAACCGAAAATTTTACAAAGAATTTTACCGGGGACCCAGAAAAACTTCACTATATTCTTGAATTCGCTATATCCGTGTTCGTACTAAACAAGTTTTCCTGTACATGTTTGTAAAATTTGGAATTCTTTGAGAAAGGAAACAAGCAACTCTGTGACTATTCATTTAAACATAATTTTATGTCTTTGTATAAATAACTTTAAGGTCACCAAATGCCGATAAGCCTGGAAAAGGGAAACCCTCCAAAAAGTCTCCAAGGGGATCCAAAGAAAAAGTGGTCCTGGGAGTTGTAGAAAAGTAAAGAATTTTTATTTATCACATTTGTTCAATTCATATTTACATTAACTATGTCTTACTGTATATTTGTTTAATTCAGAAAAAATCTTCTAAGCATTAATTAAAAACTTTCCAGAGTGAACCAGAAAGATAAAAAGCCAAAAGGAAAAGACTTTCCAGAAAAAAGTTCCAAGGAGGGTGCCACCTCTGATCCAGTATCCACCAAAGGCATGAAAGTAAGGATAACAAAATCACCACCCCAATCATGTCACACAAGGGCATTCTTTTGTGAAATAACTGAGAGTGTATCTTTCAATTTAGACTTCATAAACTGTGAAATCACTAATTTTTGTGGGGGTTCAATTTTTGTTGTTTTCGAGGCAAGGAGAGGCCCACAAATTTATGACCATCATGAAATGTAAAATTTCATATATATTATTAATAAAATATTCTCAATACACGAAATCAAGTCCCCACAAACCAAGATTTTTCCCTCAAATCTTGAAAATTGGACCCACAAAAAAATGTGAATTTACAGTATAAGCTTCATGTAACGTATAGATTCTTGAGACAAAATATTGTGAAGGAAAGAGAATATAAAATAAGTGTTTATTTTAGGGGAATATTGTTTAGTCCCTGTATGACTTTCAGATTTGTAGTTATTAGTAACTTTTGGTGATCCTGATTATGCAAAATTTTCAGCTTTAATTTACTCTTTTTTCCCAAATCTGCAGCAGGCCTGGATGCCAGAGGAGGCTAAGTACTTGACTCTGGATGGATTCTTCCAGTTTGTTCTGGATTCGGCTAAACAAGATATCCGCGGAGTATGGAGAGCCATTCTGGCTTGCGGATTTGACATCCACTTTGAAAGGTATAAAAGAAAATATTTCAAAATACATGTTCATTGTATTTATTGCATTTGTGCAGAAAAATTGATGAAAGCCCCCATTGGACTTCTGAATTTGCTTAATTTATAAGTAAATGTGAATGTTTGCAGGTGTGCCTGTTTGGACGCCAGTCAGGCGTCCCAGATGGCCAGTCAGTGGACACCAGAGATGGACTCGGCCCTGGTCCTACACATCAACTCCTTGTCCCGGAAGCTAGCAGTAGCCACTGCTCTGTTACATCCTCACGAAATCCATATCTCAGAGGCAGTCCTCAGTAATGAAAAGTTCAGCTGCTTACAAGGTACAATCTAATCATATACTGTGAATCACTGATTTTTCGTGGGGGTTTAATTTTCGTGCATTGAGATGTATGAAGAGACCAGCAAATTCATGTCCTCCATGAAGTGTAATTTTTCACCGATATAACTACTCAACAATTCTTCATCAAGAAAATTAAATCTGCATATTTTTGCCTCAAACCACTAAAATTTAATTCCCCCAAAAATATGTAATTTTACAGTATCATTTTAATGTACAACTTATTTTTGGAAACATGAGAAATTTTTTGGAAAATTTGCTTTCATACATGTAAATTATCAAATTATTTTTTTCTTGGAGATGGAGACACTAGAATGCTCTTCAAATCCATGGTATGATCCTTAAAAATAAATTTTACCTTTATTCTTCCAGGTGTTCCTTTGGAAAGCATTCGTTTGAGGTTTGCCCTCCTTCAGTCCCTTAATAATACTCTGGAAACCTTCTTCTTGCCCCTGGTGGACCTCAGACCGGCTCAGACGTATAACAGAAGTACAGCGGCTCTCCTGTCTCAGCTGAGGGGATTGGTGTTCTATGATACCAAGATTAACCTGATGAACCGAGTTCTGAATGCCACCGAACAGAGAAAACAAGACCAGGCAGCACCGGAAATAACCCTAGATCCTCTAGAGACAGTAACAAGTATATATCTCTTCTGCATGAAAAGAAATTTTTCCTAAAAAATAGGCTAGGGAATATGAAAAAGAAGAGGGAATGATATAGCAAATCATTTTCTTGTCTGTTAGAAATAAATATATATTTGAAAAATAAAAATTTATGGAAGACATGAATAATACTAGTTACAATGGTAACAAGGTAGATGTGATGAATTCCAGACATAATATTGAATGACATAACCCCCTGTTGTAGGAGATGTGAAGAACTGCCCGGCGACCTGGTTATGTCAGGCCTACAGACAGCTACTGACCGTTCCGTCTCGTCAATTCTGTGTGAGACTGGCCAGTGGAGGCGACCCAACCTACGCCTTCAACGTCCGCCTCACGGGGGAAGAGGTCCACGGAACAAGTATGTTAAAACTCATAAAGGATAATTATGTAGTATTCTGATAGATATTAAGACACCGATAGACACCTAGTAAAATGGTGACAATATTTATATGTACTTGGAAGTTAAATGGTAAGATATATTTTAGACCCCAATCATATTTTTCCATTTATATAGGATGTAATATACAGAACATACAGGTCTTGATTAGTGTTAAGGCACCTTCTTTAAGTTTTTAATTTCTTAATTTCTTTTTCTTTCTTTTTAATTTGTTGCAATCCAAACCTTTAAGATTTATGACATTCTAGTAAACTTATCCAGAAATGCAATTTAAAATTTTATATCTAGCGTTTGATTTTTTTCTTTTTAAGGTGGCTCGTTCCGACAGTTTTTATGGCAAGCTGCCAAAGAAATCAGTGGGCCCCTGGTACGTTTACTGATTCCCTGCAATAACTCGGACAACAAAGGTCGCTACATCTTCAGACCCGGCCCCATGTCCTACTCAGAGGAAAGGCTTCTACAGTTCTTTGGTCAAGTAAGATTCCTTAGAATATTTGCTTGTTCACAGAAAAGGTCTTTTTAATAATGCATGTGTTATTGAAAGAATGCTCTTGTCTTGCATAATTGTTTTAAACGATGAAATTTTTATTCAGGGATAAAAATATTTGTATCCTTATTTACATTAATCTATGCATTGTTTATTTGTGAAATATGATTGGTTTTATGATCAACATTGATCTAACATTGGTTATTTTTGTGCAGTTGCTAGGGATAACAATGCGGGCAGACATTCCCCTGGGAATGGACATGTTGTCCTGTTTCTGGAAGCTTCTTGTCGGGACAGAACTGGACCCGGTCCAAGACCTGAAGGAAGCTGACCAACTGACTTACAACTACATCAAGAAGATTGAAATGGTATTTTCAGTGAAGCTAGATCAGTAAATGACATGTTGTTGTTTCCTAAGTTGACATTTTTTCTTAGCTGTAATTTACAAAAGTCAGAAGATTTCCTTTTTAATGAAACAAAATTTAAGCTCAGAGACCCTCTTTTAAGTCACTTTCCCTGCATTTTAGCATATTCAGGTAAACTGTGTGCATAGTTAATTTTCGGGTTTTGATATATGGTGAAACTTGTCTGATCCTGATGTTGTTCATTTTGTAATCTGGCATACTGAGATGTAAACTTCAAGTCTCACTGATTTCAAAAGGTTTTCTAATCGGGAATGTTTTTTAAATTTAGCCAATTTTTTGGGGAACCAGTGGTGGTCGGTGTGAAAAAAGTTTCACTGTTTATGAAATATTAAGACATTTAAAAAAAGCAATAAAGATTATGCTACTTCAGAATAAATGAAATTAAAGTTTTCTTTATGTAGACACAGAGGAAATCTATGACAGGACTGAGTGTTAAATGTTGTAATAATTATTGTAGGTGGAGACAGAATCTGAGCTGCAGGCTCTGTGTTCGGGGGCCTTCTCCAGATTTGTGTACTCCTCCCTGGCAGGGGAAGAGGTGGAACTCGTCAACAAGGGGGGAACAGTGCAAGTCTGGTAAGGGATTTACTTATAATACCGGGGGGGGGGGGGGGGGGGGGGGGAACAGTTCAAGTCTGGTAAGGGATTCACTTAAAATACTGGTGGGAACAGTTCAAGTCTAGTAAGGGGTTCACTTATAATACTGGGGGGAACAGTTCAAGTCTGGTAAGGGATTCACTTAAAATACTGGTGGGAACAGTTCAAGTCTGGTAAGAGATTCACTTAAAATACTGGGGAGAACAGTTCAAGTCTGGTAAGGGATTCACTTATAATACTAGGGGAACAGTTCAAGTCTGGTAAGGGGTTCACTTATAATACCGTGGGGAACAGGATTCACTTATAATACTGGGGGGAACAGTTCAAGTCTGGTAAGGGATTTACTTATAATACCCGGGGGGAACAGTTCAAGTCTGGTAAGGGGTTTACTTATAATACCGGGGGGGGGGGGGGGGGTTCAAGTCTGGTAAGGGGGGGGGGGGGAACAGTTCAAGTCTGGTAAGGGATTCACTTAAAATACTGGGGGGAACAGTTAAGTCTGGTAAGGGATTCACTTATAATACGAAATACTCTAATCAACTGAACTAGTACTGGCCAAAATATATGCCTTGCATTGTATATCTTTCTTCATGTATTTTGCTTTCTCCCTCCTTTACCGTAGACAATGTAAATATGGCAATGAGCAAAACTTTGTTTGGTAGATAAAGAGATTGTAAAAAAAAAAAAAGGCACCAGCATTTCCATCATGTTTACCTAGAGTTATATATTAATATAGTATTAAAAATACAAATCCACCAGAATGTTAAAGTTTTAATATTTCAACTTTCTCTTTAATATTAAAATCCCAAAAATTCCTTATACCAAAATAACCTGAAATAAGGTAACTCTCTTGATAAAAACTCTGGGCTTATAATTGAAGCTGGGAGAACAGACAGGAATATGTGGACGCCATCAGACGACTCCGATTCCAGGAACTACTGTGTGAGGACAGGGTTAGGGCAGTACATTGTGGACTAGCATCAGTTATCCCCCTTCAACTGATGGCCCTAATGTCCCCACTGGATCTAGAAATCAGAACCTGTGGCTTACCAGTGGTGGATCTAGATTTTTTGAAGGTGTGTTTCTTATTTGATTTACTGATAGTCTTGCTAAGTTTTCTTTTGAAAATTTCTTGATGAGCATAAACCATATTGTAACCTTACAAACAAACATGAATTATTTTATTTAAGGCCCACACCATGTATCAGGTTGGGCTGATGGAGACTGATCAACACATCCAGTATTTCTGGAACACTCTGAGTGGACTTAGTCAGGAGGACCTGGGAAAGTTCATCAAATTCGCCTGTAACCAGGAAAGGATACCCCAGACCTGTCCCTGCAGGGATGGGGGTGCCGACTCCACACACGTCCCTCCCTATCCCATGAAGATAGCCCCTCCTGATGGACCAGGTAGGTGGTGGATACAAGAATATGAGGAGTGGATTTAGAAACAATTTTCTTGTGTACATGTATTGTATGCTCTGTTCAGTTTAATGATGTGTGTTATTATTAGATTTAAAAAAGAATAAAAAATGAAACACAATTTGGCAAACATTTCCTTTCTCTACAATTTTGTATTTATTACAAAATTTTAAATATCTTAAATAATAAAATAGATTATATACACAATCTTTTGCAGTTATTATAACCTGCTTTTGCACTGTTTTATGCATAGTAAATTCTATTTTTAGGTCAGCCAGACTCGCGATACATAAGAGTGGAGACCTGTATGTTTATGATCAAACTCCCCCAGTACTCCAGTCAGGAGATAATGACCCAGAGACTTATGTATGCCATTCACTGTCGAGAGGACCCCCTGAGTGGATAGGGCCACCCCTCATAATCCAGGATCCAATTTGGAAAACTCAAATCCATCCCCCAAAATGCTGGATCCTTTGTGGAAAATTTGAGTCCCCCCCAATAATCCTGTATCCCATTTGAAAAACCTTGTGAAATCTACACCTTACTGGAATAGATCCATTAAATATTAGAAACCTAGCATTTATCAATTTATTATGACTATCAAGTGTGATTTGCATTTGTGATGTATTTACAAATTTGTCAAATACACCAAGTTGTTGTAGTGTTGTTTTTTGTCATGCATAGTTATGTTATTTGATTAGCACATTCATATGCACCGGTGTACTGAAAGTATCAGGCATACAACCAAATATTGGTAACACGTTACTGTGCTTTATAACTGATGTATACATGTATATAAAGTGTGCGATATTTTGTGATGTTGTGTAAAATATTTCTGCCATTTTAAGAGTGCTATATCAGAATGAACATTTTGTATTATTAGAGGTGTGCTCTTTTGTTTTATTTTGGGTTTTTTTCCCAACACAAGTATTTGAAGCATTTATAAAGAATCTGTAGTTAGCATTTTGTTTTTTTTTTCTGAGAATTAGTGGAATTTTAGGTAAAGTTATTTATTTGCTTGAAGTGAGTTACAAGTAATTGAGTTGAGCAGGTATATGTTCATACATGTACATGTATGTAGTAAAGTGCAGTAGTTGTACATGAAATATTAGCATGTTAGACATACTAATATTTTTTTTTTGCAAAAGTACTGCATAATCCCATTATTTATGAATAAAAGTGTAAAAAATACAAGTAGAATTTTTTGATATGTGCACTTTATTGCATTCAAATGTGAAGGTATTTCGTAAACAAGAGAAGTGAACTTTGAAAGTGGTTGGAATTTTTTTTTTAGTTACATACTACATGATACTTGTAACAGTATCGTCTTTGTTTAGTATTATTGAAGGCAAACAGTTCTTTAATTTGCATGTATGTTTTTAGTAAAGCAGTAAAGTATTTTAGCATTTTCATTGCCATTGGAATTTATCAATGTTCATATAAAGAGGATTGTTTGACAATTTTTGTTGCAGCTGCCATATTGATTAAGTTAAACGGTCCATAACTTTACACATATTAGTTGTCACACAGATATAATCTTTTTTTTTTTGACCAGAGTAAATCTGACTTTTACAAAACTAACAACCTGAAAGCTCAAGGGAAAAAAAGTATTCAAAAAAACTTGCTTAAAATTCATTCTTGATTACCTTGACACCTCTGTATACTTGCAAATTCACTTGGCATATTTTTACCTTTTCATTGCAGGTTCTTATGTCATGTGAGCTTCTCTTCATAAAATATTGATGACTTATATGCTAATGTTTTTGTTTAATGGATGAAATTTAGAAGTATATCTAATTCAATAAACATTTTATGGTGAAAGTTATATATTACACCAAGAATATGATTACCGTGATCATATTATCCAATAATGAAAACTTTACTTGAATAGATCCATTAAATATTAGAAACCTTTTAGAAATTATCGAACATATTTCTTTAAACTTGGTTAAGATTTCATTGAGAGTTTGTACTTGATTTAAAGATTTTTTAAACCAAGAAATATTTTAATTTCTCTAAACTTGAAATTATCAAAGGATTGTTTTTCTTTAGAAAAAAATTCATCTTGACAAGAGTGAGTATTTGAAGTGTTTGTATTTTAGTTTGGTCAAGCATCCTTTCTTCTGCTATTACTAGGCCTTAGGCCATTCTTTAAACAAAAGCAATCAGTGTAAATAACTATGTTCATTTTAACTGTATTTTATTGACCACATTAAATGTGTAAATTTTATTTATTTTTTTTCATTTTAAATTGCAAGAAATAAACTTTAAACCAATTATGTGGGGGTTTTTTCTTGATTTGAAATTTTGGAAGTGTTCGTGTACAGTAATGCAATGAAAATTTTCATTATTTTAATCAAACAAATAATAAAACTTCAGCCTAAAAAATAATCTTTATAATGCTCATATTAACATTATTTTTTGTCATTTTTAGCCCTACTGGTCAGAGACCAGAAGGGCTTATGCAATGATAAGGTTTCCGTGTGTCTGTAAACATTTTTTCAAAACACTACTCCTCCTATAGTTTTGGTCTGATTTCAATAGAACTTGGCACACAAGTAGACAACACTAAAATACATAATTCTATATATCAGGATTTGATTTTGATGAATGGTGTTGCCGTGGTTACTAAAAATAGAAATTTCTGTAAAATTTCATTTACAATGCTACTCTTCCTACTAATTTCAATTCAACTTGGCACACTAGTAGACTCTACTAAGATAGATAAACTTGTGCATTGATTTTTGATGAACAGCATTGCAATGTTTCTGAAAAATAGAATTTTCTGTGAAATTCAGTTTTAATCTGATTTCAGTACAACTTGGCACACAAGTAGACTTCACTAAGACACATAATTTAGTGCATCAGTTTTCGATTTATTTGAATAGTGTTGCCATGGTTACTAGATTTTAAAAAAAAATCCTTTAAGGGCCTCCGACCCTCAGTCAGGAAGGACAACTCTTTAATTTATAATTTAATTCAAAAAGTCTTTAAATTTAGCTTGAGAATTAAATACTTTCATGCAACAATTTTCATTAAAATCTGGTGTGCAGTTCAAGTTCTTTGCAAAGGGATAAATCACTTCTAATTTCATATCATGTTAACAAACATTGGTATCTAAAAATGCTTTTTCGGGATAAAAATATCTACTTTTAATTAGACCTTTCTGAGAAGTTCAAAAAACCTTGAAGCACATTGAGAGGCATACAATGAAAATTGTTGCATGAAAAGATTTAATTTTCAAGCTTCATTTAAAGACTTTTTTGTTCTAAATTATAAATTAAAGAGTTGTCATTCCTGGCTGAGGGTCGGAGTCCCTTAAAACGCTATTCCTCCTCCAGTTTTAGCCTGATTTCATTTTAACTTGGCACACAAGTAGACAACACTAAGGTACATAATTATACCCCCGTTCCAAAGGAAAGGGGGGTATACTGTTTTACCCTTGTGTGTCCGTCCGTCCGTCTATCCGTAACAAATTTTCGTCGCAGTTTTTTCAGCAACTACTCAGATGCTTGAAATTTTAACACAATCCTCTGAGACATGCTATATGTTAGGATTAATTTTTGTTCACATCTGATGTCAACTTCCTGTTTATCAGTGCGTCTGTGTGTTTCATACATAACAAATTTTCTTCGCAGTTTTCTCAGCACCTACTCATAACAGATGCTTGAAATTTAAATACAAGCACTGCTCATAACAGATGCTTGAAATTTAAACACAATATTCTCTGAGGCATGCGACATGGTGGGAATCATTTCTGTTCAAAATCCGATGTCAACTTCCTGTTTGTCCGTGCGTCTGTCCGTTTCAAACATGTTTCAAGCTTAAATTTTTGTCACAGTTTTCTCAGCAACTACTCATAGCAGATGCTTGACATTCTTCCCTGAGGCATGCTATATGGTGGTATCAGTTTTTGTACAAATCTGATGTCAGCTTCCTGTTTGTCAGTGTATCTGTCTGTTTCATAAATTAACAATTTTTCGTCGCAGTTTTCTCAGCAACTACTCATAACAGATGCTTGTAATTTTAGTACATACTTTGGTCGAATTTCTTTTTTTCCTTGCATATACCGGTAACGTTTATTAACATGATATTGTATATTCACATCAGAGTGGGGGTATTATTAGTGAGCATTGGCTCACAGATTTCTTGTTTAGTGCCGCTTTTTTTTTATTTCGATGAAGGTACATTTTTCTCTTTTGGCTGGTCACTGTATTTTATCCAAATTGACCTATATGTGAAAGTCTAATTGTGCTCAATATGCTACACATACGAGGGCTGTTCAATAAATAATGTCCTGAGGCGGAGCTCTATGACATACAACATAGAAATCATATAACATTAAGCTTGACTTTCTCTCATGATTGAATCTTTAACAAATTGATAACAGTTTATGTGACCACTTTTCATCTCATATTTTCATTGTGAGAAGCTGGAAAACGAGGGCTATTCGAGACACTGCATTAAAAATGAATGGTAAAGAATCGGTAAACTAGAAAGAAATTAAACCCTTCATTTAAAGCTGCTGTAAAACTTGTCAAGAATAAAAAAAATCACTGAAATATGTAAAATTTATAGCAACCAATGTGTGTTTTATAGACACATGAGCAGATGGATTTCAATGACACAAAAATTACATAATTGGCATCAAAAATAGGCACCGTCATTGGAAAAAAGTACTTTAAAAAACGTACTGTTTGCAAAAATTCAACAAACTATCATTGATGATGTTTGATTGACTTTAAGACACAAAACAAATTTGATAGGCATCATTTTTGGAGTAGTTCACACTGATTTAAAGGAACAGTTGACAGTAAAAAATGTAAGTACTCAATTGGTCACCCTATGTCTTGTGAAAACGAAAGCGTGTAAGAATATCTGAACAGTCATTTTTTTTTTTTAATTTAAATTTTAGTTATCCTTGTTTTTTTGAAATTCAAACAGATATAATGAAGGTCTCAATAAATCAAATACACTGTACATGTCAGAGAAGATCTATAAAAAAAAAAACAAAAAAAACGAAAGCCATGATTAACTCTGTCGATATGGACACAGCCTCGTAGAGTGTACTTACCACAAACAAAAAATGGATGTACGGGTTGATATATGTTTTTTGACTGATTTTGATTTGAAATGACATAAATAATAAATCCCTGAATTATAAAGAAATCGTAGGTTTTCCTTGGTGCTTAAATATGAGATTTTGTTTTGCCTTCTTTATAATTCCATGCAAAAATTTTCACAATTTTTTAACCTTATGACAAAACCTTATAAAATTCTCCTAAACATTATTAGGTTACCATTTTAAATGTTAATTTATAAAATAATGCTGCACAAAAGTTTGTTTGTGTTATTTATCCTTAACATGACACCCCCCCCCCCCTGCCCACTAATATGTATGGCACGCCAAATTCACAAAAATGTATGGCACGCCAAATTCACAAAAATGAGCTAAACATAGTTTCACAACCGATAAACTAGGTTTATCGGTTGTTAACTATAGTTTACGGACTGTAAACTATAGTTCAACGTTAATCGTCTATTTTACATCCGTAAACAAATTTTCGCGATAATCTATGTTTCACAACCGTAAACTATACTTAACACTGAAAACAATCATTTGCGATTGCAAAACGTTTTCTGATAAATACAGTTTCCTCTTGTAAACTATGCAAACCGTTAACTATGTTGGGGTCTGATAAATTAGTTTGTTGTGAAACTATGATTAACAATATAGTTTACAAACTATAGTTTACAAACGAATCTATGTTTATCAACAAAATCTATTGTTTACGCTTATTACAGTCTGTGTGTTTCATAAACTATAGTTAACAACCATTAAATATAGTTTTACAGATGAAAACTATTTTCGAATCGTAACTATACTTATAACAGATTTACGATTTGTAAATTTAAACCTAGTTTATCAAATATTTTAGCCCATTTTTGTGAATTTGGCGTGCCATAAAAATGGTGGGAACCTATCATTTCTGATAAACAAATCCGATGTCAACTTCGTTAAGTTTTTTCATCTGTAAAACTATATTTAACGTTTCATACATGTTTCAAGCTATTAAATTTTTGTCAAAATCGTGGACAGTTTTCTCAGCAAGTAATGGGCATAAGCAAATTTTCAGTAAATGTTTATTCATCATATTTAAGTGCATCATCATGTTTTTGATAATATATAGGCAAAAATGAAGATTTTATTATGCTTGAATGTATCAATTTTAAAAATAACAAGGTCATCTTAGAATACACAAGAATGTCAGTTTTCAATACATAAAAATGTCAGTGTATCTGTCTGAATTTTGTCGTCTTTATAAAAATTTCAATTTGGTCAATTTTTGGCAGTTTCCCGCATTCGTTGGTAAACACAATACACAAAAAATCGCGATTTTTAATGACAACTACCATAACAGAGATTTGGATGTTGTAATTTTTTAAATGAATACATATGGAACTTCACTGCCTTATAGCAGAATTTCTTTTTTGTCAACCTTCCATTACATTATCACCGTGTCAAACCGTTTATTAACATGATATTGTATATTCATTACATTATGAACTCTTTATGGCATTAACCCACCCTACTATTGCATTGTGCCAACCTTCCATTACATTATGTCAACTCTTTATGACATTAACCCACACTAGTGCATCTTTTTTTTTATTGTATCAACTCTTTATGACATTTACATTTTTCTCTTGCATTTCGTTATGTTTACTTTTCATGACAATCTATTTTATTAAATTGACCTATATGTGCGACTCTTCTTCAATGTCTAATTGTTATGCGAACGCGGGTATTCTCGCCTTTATATGACACATAACGTATTTTCTGTTCCGAAAGCACTAAAATAGATGTCCTAGAAGAGATTCGCGATTTCGGAATGACATCTTTAAATGAAAACTACAACATAGAAATCATATAACTTTAATTAAAGTCACGTTTTAATGGTGTTTACTTTCTCTGATAATTAAATAAATCAAATATTATGATTGAATCTTTTTTTCTTTTTATTTTGAATTGATAAAAGTTTATTTGTAGGACATTTTAGTTTCACATTAAGTTTAGCTGAATTAAGTTTTTTTTCATAAAAGTGTGAGAGCTTCTCCGCTTTCCGCCCTTGAAAACCATATACCGTCCCCCTTCCTTGTTCAAGATTCCCATATCTGCCACTGATATGTGCCCATGCATGCTGCATATAAATTTAATGAATGGTAAAGAATTCTGGCCCTGGAATGATTAAAAAAAAATTAAACTCCAGTGACGTAGCATTTTTTTTTGAAAGAGGAGGTCAGCTGTAAAAAAAAATCATTTATCCGAAAAAACTAGAAAAAAAAAAAAAAGCCCGAAAATCCTACTGAAATAATGTAAAATATTATATTACCCTTAGCATATTTCAACAATGTGTGTTTTATTACATTTTCACATAAAGTTATGTCAGATGGATTTCAATGACACAAAAATTACATTTATTATATACTAGATATACATCTTTGAAAAAATGTATTTTTGCATCAGTAATGAACTTGAAAAAAAGAGTTAACAATATAAAAATTTTTAAATCACATGAGAAAGAGTTGGCAAAAAATATATCCACAAACTATCATTGATGATGTAATAAAGTGTTGATATAATATAAAGACATGTTCACATTATGTTAAATTTGACACCACGTAATTTTTGGAAAGGTAAGATGTGTTCACACTGGTTTAAAATAAAGATAAATCCAATTCACGTAATAATACTTTGATATAATAGAAATATACACTCTCAAAAAGGAATGGGCTTTTGACTTCATGTGATGATAAGTTTAATTATAAAACACAATTTACTTGACGTAATGCAATTTTTACCTCACATATTAAAGAAATGAAATGATGAAAGAAACATTCATTTCAAATAAAGTTTTAACACAATGTAAACACATTATCACTTCACATAATGAATTTTTTTTTTTTAATGAAAGGATGTATTTACTTCATGTAATAACATTTTGATGTTATATTTTCCTTGTTTTTCACATCACGTAAATAAATTGACGTAATAAATGCATAGTTGTATGCTATAAGGCAGTGATGGCGTCAAATACATATATCAAAAATCACACTTTACATGTCAAATGAAGTTTTCTATATATATATAAAGTAAAAAATGTGAAAGCTGCTATTGTAATAGCAAAAGACGCTGTCATTGTCGACTGTTGATATGAGATTCTCTGTTATTTAGATGCTGTTGAGAATACTGTCCAAAACTTGCGAATGAATTTTCAAAAGATTGCATGTGTGTGCCAAATGGGCTCCTTATCTGGTTATAGACAAATTCACAAAATTTTTAAATTTAAGTGGGACTAAACCTACTTTCACAATTGATAAACTAGGTTATCATCCGTGCGCTGTAAACAATACATAACATAACATCTAATTATTATGATTTGTTTATTTATGCATATATCTATTTGAAATTTGTCTGTATATTCATAATATATGTAAAAGAGTATAAAAATTTAACGCAGTGATGTTATTTTTCAAACTAGACAACTTGTCCACGATTTTACGGTGCTAATCTAAGTTTATCTGTCTGTAATAAGCGTTAACAATAGATTTTATTGATAAACATAGATTCACGTTTGTAAACTATAGTTTACAATCGTAAACTATAGTTAAGAGTTGTTAATCATAGTTTCACAAATCGTGAAACTATATTTATCAGATCGTTAACTATAGTTAACGGTTTGTAAACTATAGTTTACAAATCGTGAAACTGTGTTTATCTGATAATCTATGTTTTGCAATCGCAAATGATTGTTTTCGGTGTTAAGTATACTAGTAGTTTACGGTTGTGAAACATACATTATCGCGTTAACTATGGTTTACAGATGTAAAATAAAGATTAACGTTGTTAACTATAGTTTACAATTCGTAAACTGTAGTTTACAACCGATAAACCTAGTTTATCGGTTGTGAAACTATGATTAGCTCATTTTTGTGAATTTGGCGTGCCATAAATATGTTTAAGCTTTTCAATATGTAATTTCTTATTGCCTACATTATACTTGTAACTCAGATAATTATATAAAATTCATTTTAAAGAAATGGTTTGAAAAGCATCGTGTTGAGTGCTGGCCTAAAAACATTTTTAAAAAAATACTTAAGTATTACATATGTTTAAACAACGATTATCATTACTTATTAACAAATAAGGATTCTTTATATAAGATACTTAAACTTATTGGTTTGCATCCATCATTTAGGTTCAATTCCTGTGTGTGATATCGATCGTTGCTCTCATAGATTTATTACAATGATTAAATCATAATGCTTTGTTTTCTTGTTTTTGTTTTTGTTTTGTTTTTTTTTTTGAGAAAATTCCATTATTTTCAACTGTTGTCCTTTATCACTGATGTGAAAACAATATACTTTTACAGTTTTATAACCCTAAACAGTTGTTATGTTATAATTAATTTTAAAAAAATTCATTATCTATCATTATTCCTTGTTATACCATCCTGTTTTCAGCATTAAACTTGATCTGATCGTGTCATTGTCTTCATAGAGCTTGTACCCACAATATAGAGACGAAACATAATGGAAAAATATGGCGTATTAAGTGTCCTACTTTCGATCATTGGTAAGTATACATATTGAAAAAAGTACAATATTTCCATTAGTATTTGTTTTCTCTGTAATAATTCTTTGCAAGTTAGTTGAGTTGATTTCTTGATAATTCTACCGGAATGGAAATTTCACCAAGTGAAAGGTCAGGAGCTAGGGAGGTCATAAATTAGCATGTACGAGGGTTGTTCGGTAAAATCGTTCACAAAGCATTTTTTTTTACAAAAAATAATGAGCGCAATAAGCTGACATTTTCAGCAAAAGTTTATCAAGTTTAAGTGTAGCTGCAGTACTGTAGCGTTATGGTTTTATAAATTATATTAGTCTTTGACCATTATCACATAAACACATCTTTTTTTTATGTCCCCTGATCAAAGATTTGGGGGGTTATAGTATTTGCCCTGTCCGACCATCAGTTTCTCTGTCTGGCTGTTTGTATGAGAAAACTTTAACTATCCGGATAAGTTTTGAGTGGGTGGGGCTATGGCTTTCATGTTTCACGGATGTATTCCTTGTGACAAGGTCTTTTTTCGGTTACCACAAAATTTGACCTCTTGACTTTGAACTTTGGGTTTGACCCTCTTTTGTTAGGGTTTTCATACTTCACATGTGTATTCAATGTGAGAAGATTAATGGGTATAAAATATTTGACCTCTTAACCATAGAGTTTGACCCACTCTTTAACCTTTCACCTTGTCCATAACTTTTGAACTGTAAGTACAATGGCTTACATATTTTCCAGGTGTATTTTTTGTAAAAAGACATTCCTTTGGGTTATAATAGTTTGGCTTTTTGACTTTGATTAGCTTTCATACGGGGGAATCAGTGTTTTACAAACTCATCTTGGTTTTTATGCCCCCGTAATCGAAGATTTGGGGGTATAAAGTTTTTGTCGTGTCCGTGCGTAAGTCTGTCTAGCTGTCTGTCTGTTTGTCCACAAAACTGTAAAACCTTGGTCATAACTTTTGATTTAGTGGAGCTATGACTTTCCTATTTTACATGTGTATTTCTTGTGACAAGACCTGTCTCTGGGTACTACCAAATTTAACTTTTTGACCTTGACCTTGGAGTTTGACACACTTTTACACAAAAATTCCAAACTTTTACTTTGGACGTATTTTTTGAACAGTGGATACTAGGACTTTCATACTTCACATATGTATTCTTTGTGACAAGTCCTTTTCTTGGATACCAATATTTTTTACCTTTTGACATTGACCTTGGATATTTAAGTACTTAAAAAAACCTTTAACCTTGGCCATAATTTTTTGAATGGTTAAGGCTAATGCTATGGCTTTCATACATATATACACAAATATTTATCCCTGTGAGGAAACCTTTCATTGGATACCAAGACGTTTGACCCTTTGACCTTGACCTTAGAGTTTGACCTGCTTTTTAAAAACAAATCTTGATCATAACTTTTGAAGAGTTATGGCTTTCATACATCACATATTTAATCCATGTGATAAGACCTTTCATTAAATACCAAGAACTTTGACAATTTGACCTTGGAGTTTGACCTACTTTTTAAAACATTAACCCGACCTTAACCTTTGAACGGTATGGGCTAGGGCTTTCATACTTTACATATGTAATCCTTGTGAGAAAACCTTTCGTTGAATACCAAGAACTTTGACCTTGACTTTAAAGTTTGACCTACTTTTTAAACATTTGACCTTGGCCATAACTTTTGAACGGTTAGAGCTAGGGATTTCATACTTCACATATGCAATCCTTTTGACAAGACCTTCCTTTAGAAACCAACAACTTTGACCTTGACCCTGGAATTTGACCTACCTTTGAAATACTCCTTTGCCATAACTTTTGAATAGATGTTGCTAGGGCTTTCATACCGGTAATTCACAATTGTATTACCTTACTTTGGGTACCAACATATTTGATTTGCATTTAAGAAAAGTTTAATTAACCTTCGCTATGTTGCCATATGGGGGCATCAGTGTTTCACAAACAAATCTTGTTTGTTTTTGTATCAGAAAAGTTTTTCATATACCACGTATGTTTTAGATGCATACTGCTCTGGAGCTAATATTTCGTTGAATTGTGGTGAGTGATCTTTTTTAATTTTAAAGATACATGTACAATTTTGAATTACAAATAGGATTTAATTGGTTTGACACCAAAATATTCTGTGTAAAAAATTAAATTTTACTTTTCTTCTATGTATAATAACCTATAGCTCCGTGTAACACTTAACAATTCAAATTTCTAAAATGGTTTTAGGTTTTAGAATGTTAATATATTAGTTCAAATATTTAACTTTCAAAAACTCAAGCTGATTTGGTATATTGAAATTTAATGTTTTAGTTCAAAAATCAAAATTTGATATTTTTTGATATTTGAAGAAAACTTCTAAAAACTCAAAATGTAAAAAAGTGTTTTGGTTATTTAAAAGTTGAGTTTTTAAATCGAAATTCTAAATTTCTAAAAATCTAAAGCGTTTGAAAGTTGGAAGTTTTAAGTAAATTTTAAATAATCAAAAGACGAAAATGTTACATGTATCGAGTTTTAGATTGTCAAGAGTAAACTTTCCAAACAAATGGTAGATTAAAAACTCAAAAGTTTAAAATACAAAATTTGATTTTGAAAAATTGAATTTTGAATATTTAAGGTAAAAATCTAAAAACTCAAAATGTTAAAACTGTTTGAAAATTTGAAGGTTTGGGTTTTTGAACTAAAATATTAAATTCCAATATTCAGTTTGAGTTTTAAAAATTTAGAAATTTGATATATTATAGTAACATTCTAAAAATCTAAATCGTTTTAGAAATTTGAATTGTTAAGTGTTACACGGACCCCTATACCATTATTAGAATAAGATGTGATAATATTCATTTCTCAATATATTTCATGCATTCTTCCATATTATAATCAAAAAGGGCATTAAAGCAATTATATAAGCTGCAATTCCGATGTTCAATTTTCTGTTGCAAAATTGTTAATAACTATTTCGCAGAGAGGGAAAGGAATATTTATAAAATTCTGTTGTTCAGATTTGTAATAGAAGTATTTACAATTAAGCTGTTAATGATGCTAAATTACTTTTTTGTCGTCTTGTACAATACTGTTGTCTTAAGTAATACTAAATATTTGATTGTACTGAGGTATATCTTATGAAAAAGTTTAATATTTTATTTCAGGCTAATTGATCATAAAGGTTTTAATTACTTTCAAAATCATATTGACACATTTTAATAGCAAATTGAAATTTTCAAAAATGCAGCTCATATTTCTTTAACTTTCAAGATGACATTTTCAGGAAACGCCACTTGCTCATACGATAGTACTGTATGGACTTACAGGTCCAAGGATTGTGATGAAAATAAAATGAACGTTTCATTTCAATGTAAACAAAAACCTTTTTGGACCTTTACTGCGATTTGTTCAAATCAAAGTCAGTTATGGGAAGAATCAACTCCATTGTTCTGTTCGTGTAAGTTACAATACTCTCGTCTAGCATGTAAATCGCTGTTATGAATTCTTTCGACTCTGTTAAAACCCAAAGGTTGTGTCTGATTATTTACATGTACCCCCTCTCTCTCTCTCTCTCTCTCTCTTAATTTTATTATTACACATACAAATGAAATGAAGATTTTTTTTTTATTTATTACATTAAAATGATAAATATAATGCAGAACGAAAAATAAATGAATGTCATCCATACTGAATTTCTCAATCCCACTCTGAATTCCAAACAATGCACATTGAAATTCTTAATTTTTTTTTGTTTGAAAGAAACATTTTAATCTTTCTTTTGAACGTTGCTTGTTTCTTTATAACACACTCATTTCTTTAGAATAAAAATATTAGTTGTGATGCTTTAGGACATCCCACTCTTTGTGACTATTCGGCAAACCTCGGCTGATTCCGTCGCCTTCATCAAACATTCGGCAAACCTCGGTCGATTCGTACTTCTGTCTTTGATGAAGGCGACGGATTCAGCCGAAGTTTGCCGAATGAGATGAGGTACGAATCGGCCGAGGTTTGTCGAGTGTCTTTGTGACTAGCAACATTACATGAACTAAAGTTAAGAAATCCGTATCCAGTGCATTTAACAAATTATTTTTTCAGAACATGAAATAAAAATAGTGATGGTTTTTATCTGAATTTTTAACTGAATTGGACTTAATTTATTTTAATTGAAATTGCATTCTAGTCCAGTGCAATAAGTGCAGTTCAATTCTTTTTAAGATAAGCAGGATAAATTCCCTTTCAAATAAAAATATCAATTCATAATAATTACTCTTTACTTTTCCAATATTTAAGCTGTCTTTACAGTATGTTCTGCAGTTTACCATACATGTTGAAGTTTGTCTAAATGATTCAAAACTTATTTTTGAAAAGGAAAATTTATCACATTCTGTTCATTACAATTGAACAAAAACCATTATTTTTAATATGCAGCATCTATATATTCTGTGAAGCCTTATATATAGAACATCAAATATCAGAATGTGGTATTTTAGTCGAAACAGTTGTATGTCCCCGAAAAAACAATTATTTATAACTTTTCTTCTTTATTAGAATAGTCACCATCTTTCATCATCGCCATATCGGAATACTCCCCTCTCTTTCGTAAACCGAATAAACCACCATCGGAGGTGGTTTGGTTGGTTTCAGTTCCAGCCAAAAAAATAAAAAAATCTTAAACCGGTTCTGGGTTTAAACTAGTTTAAAACTACTTTGTGGAACAAATGAACAGTTTACAAGACTGGTTCAAAACTAAACCCAGTTTTTGAGAAATAAATTCACCCTAAGAAAAGCTGGATTAATTCCCTTGCAAATAAAAAATCCATCCATGCAGCATTCAGAGACAAGTCTTCCTTTCTCCTGGATGGTTTGTGAATACCAAAACTAGTCAGTTGATGAAAAGTCATTAATACGTAACTTTTTCGAAAAGTCTTTCCAGGACACAATTATTGATAGTTGCTTTTGATTCTTATCAAAGAAAACAAATGTGAATTAAAAGCAATTCCAGCTAGTTCGTTGGTTTATTTTTTCTAATTCAGAACACGAAATAGGAAAAGTGTGGATTTTCATTTATGTTTTTGAATTCAGTTGCGAAACAAATTGACTAAGTTTATTTCGATTGGTAAACTTGTATACAATGAACTGCAGCAGCAGAGTGCAGAATCATGCAATGATACTTTTATTTAACCCCACCATACACCCTCCAAAGACAGCCTATTTATACATTTCCCCCTTGCGATTGATTATAAGTTGTAAAGTTTGCATAATGTAAGTTTGTTACAACATTCCAGATAACTCAAAATATGACTCTTTGAACAACGTATATAACTAGTGCTAATTGTAACGGGGACCGTTACATATGTTCCCCAAACGCTCCCCAACTCCCTTTTGGTGCCATATTCCCTGTTATCTTTATTAAATAAGAAATACTTTATGGAATTTAGACTTAATCAAGGTCTTCCAAGAAAAATACAAAATATATTTAAAAAATAGGCATTGCACGCGTGTTCATGTGCGTAACGACCATATTATCTTGTCTACACTATCTAAAATTTTAATAATATCAAAGCATTTAATCCAAAAGTATTAAAAAATGCACTCATTCGAGTGTATTTCTTATTTTAATCATTTCACGTGCACGCACGTGCAAGCACGTGCATAATGACTACACCTTCTTGTAAGAGTCCCTTATATTTATCCAAGTTCTAAATCCCATCCTGTTTGGTTGAAAAACAAGAGAGTTATAGCCATTTAAAGTTTCAGCCAATCAGATTGCAGCACACGTGCATGCGTGTGATTTCATGAATATTTTCTATATCATATTTTAGGATATCGTTATGCATGACTATGTTTTAAATTTCAAAGCATTTCGTCAAAAAACAAAGGAGATATAGCCATTTAAAGTTTTAGCCAATCAGATTACAGCACGCGCGCATGTGCATGCTTTTATTAAAATTTTAATATATCATGCTGTAGATCTTCATAATGTAGGACCATGTTCAAAATTTCAAAAGATTATGACAAGAAACAAGAAAGATATTGAGACTTTAGTTTCAGCCAATCAGAGCGAAGCGCACGTGCATGCGCGTGAGATCTTGCTATTTTGACCATGCCATCTTGTCTATACTACTAATGTATCCTTACATTATAAGTTTCAAAGCATTTTATCAAAAAATAGAAAAGTTCCGACTATATCTATTATATTGGTTATTTCAAGTGTTGCACGTGCGCGCTCTTGCAAGCACGTGCGCGCAAAATGACCTTGATTCCGCAAATCTGCATAACATGTCTACTTACCCTAAAAAGGTTTTACCTACCTCGGACGAACAGTTTACAAGATCATTCCCGGACAAAAAAGTACCCAGGAAGAAGAAGAAAAATAATAATAATAATAATAAGAAACAGAGTAAAAACAATATGTTCCCCAACTTCGTTTGGGGAACATAATAAGAAACAGAGTAAAAACAATATGTTCCCCAACTTCGTTTGGGGAACATAATAAGACAGCAAAATTCAAATTCTCATTTCTCTACTAGGATTTTTACATCGGGCTCGGAGTTGGTTTTATTCAGAAAGACAGGACTGGGTTCAGGCAACTACATGTAAGGGTACCACACCGGTAATTGACCAATCAAAATGAACTTAGTCAATTGTAGTGCCATACATATAAGGCCGATTTTCCTTTCTTTTGAGAGTTTTTTTTTTTTTTTTAATTTCCTTCCAGGCCATTTTGACAACTCTGGTACATGTGCCTAAGAAATTTTATCTACTCTGTAAATAAATAAAGTGTTTAGACAGGAACTATTTTCTCAGGGTATAGGAGGCTACTTCCTGGGGTGCTTTTGAGATGTTTATAAAGACATTGAAAACACGTGGATTTGAGGGTAGCCTTATTTGCAGATGCAAAAAAATCAGAAAATGTCGTGTACGTACCCTGGTTTTTTGGTGCCAGCTAATGTGACAGGTATTGTTTAACACCCCTTCATTAATATTTTTTTCATGAATTCAAATACCTGATGTTTTACGGGAAAGAAACGTGTATTGCTTTTTAATATACCAAAACTCGCTATTTCGGGGGATTGCGTAATTCTAAAAAAAATTCAGATAAATTTCAAAGGTAAAATAAAAGAAGAATGCTTGGTATTAAAATATAAATTCATATCAGTAGAATTGAATGCTATTAATGTCATCTGGAGAAATAGGCTTTATAAGGTTTATATCATATCTTTGTTCGTCTGCACTTAAATTTCAAACACGACAGAATTTGTAATTTATGCCGTAAAAATTCATAAATTCTATATACTTTAGAGACTTACCGTAAAACTTTCAGGAAACTTTCTATGAAGTCTTTTCTGCACCTTAAGTGAAATTTTATGTCGATTCGAGGTGTCGATTGATTTTCAGAGAAATTTTCTATCTTGCTATTGATTTTTTTTTTAAGGAGAAGGGGGGGGGGTTGACTTATTTATTCTAAGCATTTGTTAAAGTCAGATTTGTAAATACATCTACGAACTTCAGCTGGATTGTGACCTTTGGGTCAGGGTCAAAGGTCAAGGTCAAAGGTCAAGGTCATCAAAACATTTCATAAAGAAATATAAAACTAACGGCCATATCAAGTATACTAGTCACTTGAGCATTGCACGCGCGCGCAGGTGCAATGCATGAAAGCCATATCATCGTGACTACACTTTTAATATGTTTCTATTCTTTGAATTTCAAAACGTTTCATAAAAAATTTACGACTATATCAAGTAAATCGGTCATTTAACGCATTGCGCGCGCACACGTGCATGCATCTCCTTGCATTCAAGTTTGATAGTAGCATAATGTAGGAATCCGTCATATCTATTCATATTCTAAATTTCATCCTGTTTTGTTGAGAATCAAAAAAGTTATAGGCATTTAAAGTTTAAGCCAATCAGATCGCAGCACACATGCATGAGCGTGTTTTCTTGAAAATTTTTATATATCATATTTTAGGACGTCTTAAGGCATGCTTATGTTTTAAAATTGAAAGTATTTTGTCAAAAAACAAGTAAGATATTGAGATTTTTGTTTCAGCTAATCAGAGCAAAGCGCACGTGCACGCGCGTGCATGCATGTGCATGAGGACTATAACTTCTTGTAGGAGTCTATTATGTCTGTCTGTGTTCTAAATCTCATCCTGGTTGGTTGAAAAACAAGGGAGTTATAGCTTTTTAAACTTTCAGCCAATCAGATTGCATCGCACGTGCATACACGTGTTTTCATGATAATTGCTATATATCATGTTGTAGGATATCGTAATGCATGGCTATGTTCAAAATTTCAAAGGATTTCGTCAAAAAACAAGAAAGATATTGAGACTTTAGTTTTAGCCAATCAGAGCAAAGCGCACGTGCATGCGCGTGAGATCTTGCTATTTTGACCATGTCATCTTGTCTATACTACTAATATATCCTTACTTTATGAGTTTCAAAGCATTTCATCAAGAAATACAAAAGTTATGGCAATATACATTATATTGGCCATTTAACGTGTTGCACGTGCTCGCTCTTGCAAGCACGTGCGCGCAAAATGACCTTGATTCCGCAAATCTACATAACATGTCTACTAACCCTAAAAAGGTTTTACCTACTTCGGGTGAACAGTTTACAAGATCACTCGCGGACAAAAAAGTACCCAGGAAGAAGAAGAAAAATAATAATAACTAGGGCTAATTGTAACGGGGACCGTTACAGATGTTCCCCAAACGCTCCCCAAATCCCTTTTGGTGCCGTATTCCCTGTAAGCGCTATTAAGTAAAACACACTTTATGCAATTAAGACTTAAACAACGTTTTCCCAGAAGAATACAAAATGTATCTAAATTTTAGCATTGCACGCGTGCTCATCTGAATGCATGAGCGTAATGACCACATCATCTTGTCTACACTATATATATATATATATTTTAATATACTAAATAACAAATCAATTAATCCAGAAGTATTAGAAAATACACTCATTTAAGCGTATTTTAATATTACTCATTTCACATGCACGCACGTGCATGCACGTGCATGAGGACTATACCTTCTTGTAGGAGTCTATTATGTCTGTCTATGTTCTAAATCCCATCCTGTTTGGTTGAAAAACAAGGGAGTCATAGCCATTTCCAGTTTTAGCCAATAAGATTGCAGCACACGTGCATGCGCGTGTTTTCACGACAATTGTTATATATCATATTGTAGTACATCCTAAAGTATGTATATATTTTAGATTTCATAGCATTTCGTCAAAAAACAAAAAAGATATTGAGATTTTTGTTTCAGCCAATCAGAACGAAGCGCACGTGCACGTACGTGCATGATGACCATACCTTCCTGTAGGAGTCTATTATATCTGTCTATGCTCTAAATCCCATCCTGTTTGGTTGAAAAATAAGGGAGTTATAGCCATTTCAAGTTTAAGCCAATCAGATTGCAGCGCACGTGCATGCGCGTGTTTTCACGACAATTTTTATATATAATATTGTAGAACATCCTAAAGTATGCCTATATTCTAAATTTCATATTATTTCGTCAAAAAACAGAAAAGATATTGAGATTTTTGTTTCAGCCAATCAGAGCGAAGCGCACGTGCAAGCGCGTGAGTTCGTGCTAATTTGACAGTGTCATATTATCTACACTATTAATATATCTTTATATAATGAGTTTCAAATCATTTAATTAAAATATGTAAAAGTTAGAGCGATATTAAGTATATCGGTCATTTCACTCATTTCACGCGCACGCACGTGCATGCGTATGCGCGCAAAATGACCTTCGTTCCGCACACCTACACTACACACCTATTAACCCTAAAAAGGTTTTAGCTTAGTTGGGTGAACAGTTTCTGAGAACACTCGCGGACAAAAAAGTACCGGAGAACAAAGAAGAAAAAAAAGAATAATAATAATAATAACTAGGGCTAATTGTAACGGGAACCGTTACAGATGTTCCCCAAACGCTCCCCAACTTCCTTTTGGTGCCTTATTCCCTGAAAGCTTCATTAAATAAGACAAACGCTATACATTTAAGACTTAAAAAAAGTTTTACCAGAAGTATTCAATTTCAGCATTGCACGCATGCGCATTTGAATGCATGTGCGTAATGACCATATCATCTTGTCTACACTATTGATATATTCTAATATACTAAATATTACAGCATTTAATTCCAAAAATATCTTTAATCTAGTGTATTTAGAATTTTGCACATTTCACGTGCACGCACGTGCATGCCTGCGCATGTTGACCATTCCCTGTTGTAGGAGTCTATAATATCTATCTTTGTTCTGAATCCAATCCTGTTTGGTTGAAAACCCAGGGAGTTATAGTCATTTAAAGTTTCAGCCAATCAGATTGCAGCGCACGTGCATGCGCGTGATTTGATGAAAAGTAATATATATGACATTGTAGGATATCCTAAAGCATGCCTATGTTTTAAATTTCAAAGCATTTCGTCAAAAAACAAAAAAGATATTGAGATTTTTGTTTCAGCCAATGAGACCGAAGCGCACGTTCATGCACGTGCAAGCATGTTCATGATGACCATACCTTCTTCTAGGAGTCCATTATGTTTGTCTATGTTCTAAATCCCATGCTGTTTGGTTGAAAAACAAGGGAGTTATAGCCATTTAAAGTTTAAGCCAATCAGATTGCAGCGCACGTGCATGCGCGTGATTTGATGAAAATTCTTATATACCATATTGTAGGATATTCTAAAGCATGCCTAATTTTTGAATTTCAAAGCATTTCGTCAAAAAACAGTGAAGATATTGAGATTTTTGTTTCAGCCAATCAGAGCAAAGCGCACGTGCATGCGCGTGAGTTCGTGCTAATTTGACAGTGTAACCTTATCTACACTATTAATATATCTTTATATAATGAGTTTCAAATCATTTCAGTAAAAAATGTAAAAGTTATAGCTATATTAAATATATCAGTCATTTCACTCATATCACGCGCACGCACGTGCATGCGTATGCGCGCAAAATGACCTTCGTTCCGCACACCTACACTACACACCTATTAACCCTAAACAGGTTTTAGCTCAGTTGGGTGAACAGTTTCTGAGAACACTCGCGGACAAAAAAGTCCGGAGAAGAAATAAGAAGAAAAAAGAATAATAACAATAATAATAAGAAACAGAGTAAAAACAATATGTTCCCAAACTTCGTTTGGGGAACATAATAAGAAACCGAGTAAAAACAATATGTTCCCAAACTCCGTTTGGGGAACATAATAAGAAACAGAGTAAAAACAATATGTTCCCCAACTTCGTTTGGGGAACATAAAAAGATCGTTGATCTTTGTTTTATATTATGCAAATATGCAGTCAATTCTAACAGGCGGAAAGTTTGTAAACTACATAAGACTTCAGAGATTCATTTCCAAAATGATGAAGACAGAGTCAGAGTGAAAAACGGTAATGTCACCTGTAAAGTTTGGTGTTAAATTTGAGTTAATCTCATTAAAGAAGTACTGCTACATAATATCATTTCTTTTTTTTAAAGATACATCTTATTTTTTTCTCTCGAATGAATAGTAAATGGGTTTGCCATACCACAGAGTCGGTGGATTCATTACAGAATCAACAAAATCTTTTTCCCCACCTTTGTCTGTATATAAGCCTATAAACAAGCAACATATTTCCAGATGCATATGTAATTACATCCATGTAGAATTTGAATTAGTTCAATTCATATAAAATTTCAAAATATTATACATGTAATTCATCTAAATTATATATCTAGCCCATTTGTCAACATCAAGCCCAAGCACAACTTCAACCACAACAACGAGCCCACAACCAAAAACAACCCAGACAACCACCACAAAGAGCCCACAACCAACAACAACCCAGACAACTACCACAAAGAGCCCACAACCAACAACAACCCAGACAACCACCACAAAGAGCCCACAACAAACAACAACCCAGACAACCACCACAAAGAACCCACAACCAACAACAACCCAGACAACCATCACAACGAGCCCACAACCAACAACAACCCAGACAACCTCCACAACGAGCCCACAACCAACAACAACCCAGACAACCACCACAAATAGCCCACAACCAACAACAACCCAGAAAACCTCCACAACGAGCCCACGACCAACAACAACCCAGACAACCTCCACAGAGAGCCCACAACCAACAACAACCCAGAAAACCTCCACAAAGATCCCACGACCAACAACAACCCAGACAACCTCCACAGAGAGCCCACAACCAACAACAACCCAGACAACCACCACAAAAACCCCACAACCAATAACAACCCAGAAAACCTCCACAACGAGCCCACAACCAACAACAACCCAGACAACCACCACAAAGAGCCCACAACCAACAACAACCCAGACCTCCACAACGAGCCCACAACCAACAACAACCCAGACAACCACCACAAAGAGCCCACAACCAACAACAACCCAGACAACCACCTCAACAAGGAAAACAAGTACAACCAGTCCTCCCCCGGAAATATCAAAAGTAACCACATCCCCAGCACTGTGCAATCTGGACAAACTGATGTCCAAGTTTAAGTCCAACCTTAACGTTGTCCTTGAAGGAACATCGAAAAAGCAAAATTTTCAAGTAGGAGACAAGCTGAATTTTAAATGTGCCAAAGATACCCGGTTTATGAATGGTTCTTTGGAGCAAGAGTGTGGATCTGGCGGATCCTGGGAAAAGGAAATACCTTACTGTCAAAGTAAGTAATGAAATCGTCGCTGGCTGGAAATTAGCTGCTGATCTGTAGCTCTCCGAAAAAACATATATTGATCATAGGCGCTCCCCATGTAATTCTGTAAATGACGTATGATAAGTATATATAGGTCTACCCCTCTATACTATAAAATATCCGGATATTTTATAGTATAGAGAGGTAGACCTATATATACTTATCATACGTCATTTACAGAATTACATGGGGAGCGCCTATGATATTGATAGATCGGAGAGCTACAGTGCCACCCGTTGTAAAATCTTTTTATTTATTGCGCACAAAAAGTGTGCTCGGTTCTCGATTTATTTCTCCATGTTTTTAAAATTGTAATCTCAAACTATTACTAACCGTGTGTTCCTGACATATTTTTTGACTCTTTCCACAACAAAACATTCATCATAATTGTTGTTAATAGTCCTCCTGGCCCTGATTTTGTAATCATCGAACATTTCGCTTACACATACTGCCATTTTGGTGTCAAAGATAATTCGGTCCAATATGCTTCGTTCAGATGTCAACTACGAGAATACTTGATAAAAAAGAGAGATTTCTTTTTAAATCTTCCATATTATGCAACTGAGGTAAGAATTTGGAAGAATTAATCAAGAACCGAGCGCACTTTTTTGTGCGCAATAATAATACAGTTTTTTTTCAATGAGTGGCTCTGTAGCTCTCCGGTCTATCAATATATATATTTTTTCTTTTCGGAGAGCTACAGATCTGCAGCTAGCTGGAAATCAGGGGGTCTATACAGAATTCACTTGTATACCAGTCTGACTTTTCGATGTTAGAATAACACAAATTGAAAGACAGTTCCTATCAAAACATAATCCACTTGTTAATATTTCCGCATATGACAACCCGAGTCAAATTCGAACACTCTTCACTGACTTGGAGGTCGAAGTAAAAGAAATGCTTGTTTTCACACTTTCTTCTTTAACCAAGTTATCCATTTTTTTAAATGGAGATTTTCTTTGACAAATGTGCTTATAGCCCTCCCCCCCCCCCCCCCCCCCCCCCCCCCCCCGCTTTCGAGATAAAGAAGGGGACATTTAATCTAATTCGTCTGTTTGTCTGTCAGTTTGTAGATTTGTCCGCTTGTCACAAAAACTTTAACTTTGGTTATACCTTTTGAATGAAAAAAGATAAGACTTTCATATTACATGTGTATTACCTGTGACAAGACCTTTCTAAATACACTATGATTTTTGACCCCGTGATCTTGACCTTGAAGTTTGACCTATTTTTTTAAAAAAGCTTTAATCGTGGTCATAACTTTGGAATAAGAAGATTTAGGGCTTTCATCTTTCAAATGTATATTACCTGTGACAAGACCTTTCTAAATGCACTATAATTTTTGAGCCCGTTACCTTTGACCTTAACGTTTGACCTAATTTCAAAAATGTTAATTTTCCCGTGTAACTTTTTATGGAGAAGATGGGGCTTTCATATTTGACATGTGTATTACCTGTGACAAGATATTCCCGAGCATGCTATTATTTCTGGACCCTCGACCTTCATGTTTGACCTAATTTTAAAATTATCAACTTTAATAATATTTTTGTATGAATGACATATGATAAGGCGTTTATATTTTACACAACATGCCATAAATAATGACATCTCACCCACAACGACAACCGAAAGTGGGGGACCACAATTCTTTGACTTCTTTTTTTTTGGGGAGGGGGGAGGGTGTTTTGTTTTTTGGCAACACGATGCGATTTCCCTTCAGTATAATCTCTTATGAATCTCTTAATGTTATCAAAGAATGTTCTTAAATATCGCCCGCCGCAAAAACTTTTCTGAACTTTAACGTATGTACATATTTGGTCAAAATTTGTTAAACTTCCAAAACTTTTCTTATTTTTTCACAGGATGCAAATGTCCATGTACACGTATGAAAAACCAGGTAATTATCAGGACACAAAAAGAACTTCAGGACAAAATTTCTGCCATACAAAAGAAACTTGTGCTGGAAAAAAAGAATCTGGCCAGCCAGAAGAACGCCAAGATTTCTGTTGCGGATCCTCGTCCGTCGGCAAAAGCAGTAGGATCTATTGTCGGTGTGGGAATTATTATGTTCACGTTCGCGATCATTGTTCTCTCAGACCTGCCTGTATTGTACAGACATATTCGATTTGGTCCACGCAAGAAAATTAAGAGAAGCGCCAAATCACATTCCAAAAGTCAAGGAAAAAAGAAGAAAAATACTTGATTTTCCATGGAAATAAAAACAGTGAATTTGTAATCTATCTACTATAGTATATTCAATAAATAATTTGACTTTATAAAATGACATGATATAACTGGTTTGGATAGTAAGAGCAGAGTATAATGATCATTCTCTTTTCGGGAATTAATTATATAGTAGCCATGAAAACGACAACACTCAAAACTCGATTTCAAAAAGAGGAACAGGGAGGGGGAGAATTTAAAAAAATTAAAAATAGTAGAGAAAGGACAAACTACATGAAATTCAGAAAATTTGTGTCCCCCGCTTAGGGAAATAAACATGTTTACTGAAGCGGATAAAATATGCCAATATGGATATAAAGATTTGATTGCTTATTCTTTATTATGTGTATAGAAGATTCTTTTTATATGGAATATTTATCACACTGTAGTGATGATTTTATGAGTTTGTACAAGTCAGACCTCATAAATTTTTCATTTCACATGCTGAATACTATCATTTAGTAAAAAAAAAGTATTTTGGGAAAAAAAGAAAATGGATCGTCCCGGATTCGAACCCAGTTCCTCTCACATGTAATGCGAGAGACATACCACTTTACCACGTAAATGCTTTAAACTGACGAAAGTTATATGTAAAGATGAAGTCACATACATGCGTATATTCACGTTCGATATTGTCAAAATTTTACACAATGCATGGTGTCTTATTTAACCTTTATTAAACAGTTCTAACAGATGTAATAAGAATATAAAGTCCGCCGATAAGCTGTTTTATACGTAATACATATACGCCAAATTCACAAAAATGAGATAAACCTAGTTTCACATTTGATAAACTAGGTTTATCGACTGTAAACTATAGTTTACAAACCGTAAACTATAGTTAACGATTCGTTAAGTAAGTTTTCATCTGTAAAACTATATTTAACGGTTGTTAACTGTAGTTAACGAATGATAATCTAAGTTTATCTGTCTGTAATAAGCGTTAGCAATAGATTTTGTTGAAAAACATAGATTCACGTTTGTAAACCATAGTTTACAATCGTAAACTATAGTTAAGAGTTGTTAATCATAGTTTCACAAATCGTGAAACTATATTTATCAGATCGTTAACTATAGTTAACGGTTTGTAAACTATAGTTTACAAATCGTGAAACTGTATTTATCAGATAATCTATGTTTTGCAATCGCAAATGATTGTTTCCAGTGTTAAGTATAGTTTACGGTTGTGAAACATAGATTATCGCGTTAACTATGGTTTACGGTTGTAAAATATAGATTAACGTTGTTAACTATAGTTTACAGTCCGTAAACTATAGTTTACAACCGATAAACCTAGTTTATCGACTGTGAAACTATGTTTAGCTCATTTTTGTGAATTTGGCGTGCCATACATGTAACTCTCCTCATACCATTGTGCTAAAAATAGCGTAATTGTAGTACAATAAATACTAATAAAACAAACGGATAGGGACACTTTAAGAGGGGTGAGAGAGGTCCTAGCGAGGTTTGGTATAAAATTACATTGCAAAAGCTCAAAATCTTCTTGAAATATCGCCCGGAAAGGAAAGTGTTACACACAGAGAGAATGTATAAATTTACGACCTTGAACTTTGACCTTTTCACCTCGAAATCAATAGGGGTCTTACTTAGGCCACAGGGAGTTGTTATGGAAAATTTCATTGCAAAAGCTCAAATGGTTCTCGAGAAAAATGTAAAATGAAAAGGCAAGTTACTTTACATTAAAATTTCATTTAAAATGTTTTTTTTATTTTAAAATCTCACAATTTTATTTTTCAAATGAATGTGAATGATCATATAACCTGTAAAATAAATGTATACAGTGTATATAAAATTTTATGAATTATATGTAACAATGGCAGTCTACACCCACATCAAACAATCCCAAAGAAAGTTCCTCGAATTTAATCTTCACCTGATCACATTCAAAGGCAATATTTCTGACTTTTCGCCATTATTACTTACAGCTCTATAATTGCATGCAAGATATGGTTTAAACAAACATGCAAGTTTTACAAACAGGATCGAGGAAAATCTCATAAAAAATATTAAGAAATCAGAAATTATGAAAAGTTTCAATCATCAATCATTCAGAGAATTTTTGACATACTAGAGATACAAAGTGCTCGCAATAAGTCACAGCTGCATAATTTTGGACAAGCCAGCTGTAGACAACCAATCAAAAATTACATCTCTCACACAAAATGACAACCTGTTTGTATGGGTCAAAGAAATGGAAGGAATTTTGCAGATGCTTAGAAACACTTTTAAAAAACAAAGTTCAATGATGTTGAACTCTGGGGTAGTGATCGAATTAAGATGTGTGGAGTATTTTCCCCCGAAAACTTCTATTCAACAATAAAGTAATGAAATTTATGCAACATGTTACCTTTCAGTCACAGAAAGTCTTCCAAAATTTCTTACAGCTGTAATGGCGACAACTTTCACCAGGAATGTAGTCCTACAAATAGTTTGCTTTTTTCTTAATAATCTGCATTCATTTGATGGACAAATTTATTTCTTTTTTTTGACAAAATCAACAAAACTAAATTGATTTTTCAACATACCTCATAGCAGGAAAAGTTCATAAGAAAGTCCTCACACTTGAAAAAGCCCAAAATTCTCTATGTGGAAATAAATTTGAAATTCAGTTGTAATTCCAATATTTTATGCAGAAAACTTTCGAGACATACTAGTGTATAATATTAGAATATTATTCAGCTTATTCCAATTTTGTAAATTCAAACCCTTCCGTATTTTGTAATACATGTATAGGAGCTTTCGTACCTCACGACAGGAGTTCACAGTCCCTGTGTTCCACAATGAATCTCGCAAGACTTGCCATAGTACAGCTACCAAAAGGATGAGGAAAAAATGTGTTATCAAACTAAAGATTTATAAAATTTTAGACTTACTAACATGGAAGATACAGTAAAACACTTTAAGAAAGGAATTCCAAGTATTGACTACATTTAGGAGGTTTCCATCAACTCACTATCAAAGATGTGAAGTAATATTCATTTCCTCAGTGAGATGCAGAAAACCTGCTTTACAGCCCTCTTTTTCTTGCATTAAAAACAATCCAAGAGATTTTGCCAAGAAATAAGAATTTCTTGTGTAGATCACTGACAAAATAAAATACATGTATCAGGTAACAATAGCTAAAATTTGCAATGTAATAATTTGATATCTGATTTTCCCAAAGAATTTATAAGAAATAGCCAAATTAAAAATCACATCATATTGAAAAAACATCTCTCTTCACATTCATAAACAAGAGGCCCAGGGCCCACGGCGCTCACCTGAGCACATCAGCTAGGAAAAAGCACATATCAGATCAGAACTAAAAGTTTACTCAGGGGGCGGGGGTGGGTGGGGAGGGGCTTGGATTTTAACCCACTAGGGGATCATGATTTAAACGAACTTGAATCTGCACTATCTGAGGATGATTCCATATAAATATTACTTATCATGGTTTTGAAGAACTTGAAATGAAGATTTTAAAAGGTTTTCCTATATATTCTTATGTAAAACTTTGGTCGGCCATTTTGACCCCACCCTAGCCCCGGGGGTCATGATTTGAACAAAATTGAATCTACACTACCTGAGAATAATTTCACATGATTTTCATCTTTCCTGTCTCAATGGTTCTTGAGAAGAAGATTTTTAAAGACTTTTCCTCTATATTCCTATGTAAAATTTTGATCGGCCATATTATGGCCCCAACCTACCTCCAGGGGTATTGATTTGAGTTAACTTTAATCTAAACTACCTGAGGATGATTCCACACGAGTTTCATCTTTCCTGGCCCAGTGGTTCTTGAGAAGAAGGTTTTTTTTAAAATGCCATTTATTTTTCTCTAATTCATAATTACCTCCCCTTGGAAAAGGGAGAAGCCCTTCATTTGAACAAACTTGAATCCCCTTTATCCAAGGATACTTTGTAGCAAGTTTGGTTGAAATTGGCCCAGTGGTTCTTGAGAAGAAGATGAAAATGTGAGAAGTTTATGACAACAACGACGACAACGCCAACGACAGACGACGGACAAATTTTGATCAGAAAAGCTCACTTTGACCTTCGGCTCAGGTGAGCTAAAAAGACTAGAAATTAAGATACCGGTAAATCATGGAAAAAGTACCCACTGCCCAATATAAGAGAATCTTTATTTGTATTTGTACAGTATATTAAGCCATGAGTAAAGTCCTTGGTATCAATACACATGTAGTAAAAAAGGATCAACTATATTATATAGAAAATTCTTTTCTAAAGTTTAACAAGATCTACATTTTTTCCTATGGAAATGACTCAGTTGATAAGTTGTCAGGAGGAAAGAAAGAAATATGACTTAATCATGCAGGATTAGAAAATTCCCACAACCATGCTCTCAAGCTAAAGGAATAATGAAGGAAAACTTTCTCCAATATATAGGTAAGAGTAAGGAATGCATGCACATTGCTTAAAAGGTTCTAAAAAATATGAAGGAAAGTAATTTTAATCCATCTAAATGCCTACAAGGTGGCCAAGATTATAATGAAATGAAACGATGAAGTAGGTATGGGACATTATCATACATTTGTAGCTATGGAGACAGATCTATATGTGTACCTCACATATTCATGCAGGATACATGCAGGATATCCCTCATGCATAGTCCAAACCAGAATAAGATTGCATTACCCAGTCTTGATTTCCGTTTTTTTTTTTTTTTTTTTGATAATTGGCTTTGATTGGTTTGTTTTTCCGAGTAACCTTCTTATCTGTTTTTGATTGGATTGAATGGTGCTTGATTCAACAGAAGATGAATGAATTGGTTGTAACTGAACTAAAGGTCTAGGGTTTTCTCCCAATGAAGCTCACTTGGTATTTTCGTTGACTCAGTAATTTGGTTAACTTTCTTCTTCCTTGGTTTCTTCTTAGGTCTGGTTTCTCTCTCTGGATTTTCTTCCAAATTTTGTATTTTGTCAATTGTTACAGCAAGGGTCTTTTTCTTGTGGATTTTCTTCCTTTAACCTGAACATTACTGAACATTTCTCCACTTTCTAAATCTTTTGGTTCCAGAAAAACCTTGATTTCTCTTTTGCTGTGCAATGGTTTTGATTTGGAACTCTCATAAATCCTCTGACTTTTTAAACTCCCTTCATTTCCCACAAAAGAATCATAAAAGGCCCTGTTAACTTGCACCTGTGTTCTCAAAACTTGAGATGAAGATGGAGTAAAAAGTTTTTCTTGCCCTACACTGGGGGCTGGGGTAAGTGATGCGGTTTTGGGGGTATTGAGCTGTGGGGGGTTAGGCAGTGATTTTGGGGTGAGCTGCTGGGTAAAGGAATCCATACTTGGTTGACGTATCTTTATTTCAATACAACAACAGCTGATGCCTTCACACTGCGAGCAGGAGAAATCACAATGACAAGAATTGCATGAACCTACGGAACTCTGGAAAAAATTACAGTGGATAGGTAAATTATATGTAGCACTAATTCCTAACCACACTTCTGTAAGTTCATCATTGGATACTTCATGGTTTAATACCAAAGTCTGTTTCACATCTCTCTGAAACTAAATATCTTTTATAAATGTGTGCCTGAAAATTAACCCTACAAACATTTTTGTAGTCTTTGTCAAACTTAATATTAATATATTTAATATACAATTAGATTAATATACAAAAACAATATAATGCATAGAAAAAGTCTTCAGTATTTCAATTGTTAAGGGTATTCTTTTGAATTTTTAAAAAGACATCTGATAAATATCAAACAAACCTTTGTTTAAAAAATATATCATTCAGATAAATAAGGAATGTATTCAGATGCCATTTAGGTTGAAAGAGAGTTTTTCTGAGTTAAACATTTAATTATACATGTATCATCATTTTTATCAGGACTTACTAATCATGCTAAATAATTATATTTTTGTTTGATTAGTGTTTGCACAACAAATAACTATGATTACAACATTCATGCAGCTACTTGTCTAATATAGCAAAGTAAGCTAAAAGACTAAATGTATAATTTGAAAAGAAAATAGAGCACTGAGGTATATTTTGTTAATTTAAATTTTTTCCACATTTCAGCACCATGTTGAAAATGGAGAGCAAACTATGCTCCAATTCAATCCATATTATTTTGATCTACATATTGACATAATTACGGTATATTATCTTTCTTTTTTGAACCCTTTTGCAGTTACCCTGTTCACTAAATGTCTTTTTAAGCAACAAATGATCTCTAATGATGATAAGACTGTTCAATTATTTTGCCTCATTTTAATTCATTTTTTGTTCATCCTTAAACAAAAGAAAAAATCTTTGCTAATAACAAAAATTATTTTATTACTTTTGAAATATGCCAACTTAAAAATTAAAGAAAATGACTTTAATCGTACAAGATTAAAAAAAAATTCCCACAGCTATGCTCTCAAAGTAAAGGAATAATGAAGGAATACTTTATCCAATACATGTAGCTATAGGTAAGAGTAAGGAATGCATGCACAAACATGCTGGTTATCAACCTTTCTTTACATATTTTATTAGATATTAACACGATGCTTTCATTTACAGTTAACTTTTAACTCGAAAACATCTTATTTGGCTATAAATACTTTTTTTCATTTTCTTTGAAAAAATACATAAAATTTAATAAAAAATAATTAAGAGCTATTATCGACCTTTCAATGCTGAAACCATTGATTAAAATGTATGACTCAAAGATCTATAAAATAAAAAGTTGGTATGGCATTCCACCTTTAAAAAAATCAAAAAAATGAGTTATCCTTGTTTGCCTGAAATTCAAACAGATAATGAAGTGTCTCAATATATCAAATGTTTACATACGAATACACTGTACATGTTAGGGAAGATCTATAAAAATAATGAAAGCCATGATTAGCCGAATGTTGATATGGACGCAGCCTAAATTAGTGTAGATTAGAGTTTATTTAACATGACACTCCACACTGCCCACTAATATGTTTAAACTTTTCAATATGTAATCTCTTATTGTCTACATTATACGTATAACTCAGGTAATTATATAAAAGTCGTTTTAAAGAGATGGTTTGAAGAGCATCATGTTGAGTGCTGGCCTAAAAACATAAACAAATACTTAGGTATTACATGTTTATACAACGATTATCATTAATTATTAACAATTAAGGATGCTCTACATAAAAAACTTAAGCTTATTGGTTTGCATGCATCATTTAGATTCAATTCCTGTGGGTGATATTGTCGCTATCATAGATTTATTGCAATGAATAAATCATAGTTCCTTTTATTTCTTTTTTGAGAATTTTTTCATTATTTTCAAGTATTGTCCTTGATAACTGATGTGAAAACAATATAATTTTACAGTTTTATAACCCTAAACAGTTATATTATAATTAATTCAAAAAAAAAATTCATTATTTATCATTATTCCTTGTTATATCATCCTGTTTACAGCATCAAACTTCATCTGATCGTGTCATTGTCTTCATGGAGTTTATTACCACAATAGAGACGAAACATAATGGGAAAATATGGCGTATTAAGTGTCCTACTTTCGATCATTGGTAAGTATACATTTTGAAAAAACTACAATATTTCCATTTCTATTTGTTTTCTCTTTGATAACTATTTGAAAGTTAGTTGAGTTGATTTGTTGATAATTCTACCGGAATGGAAATTCCGCCAGTCAAAAGGTCAGGAGCTAAGGAGGCCCTAAATATACATGTACGAGGGTTGTTCGGTAAACTGAATCGTTTAGAAGGCTGCATGTGTTTGCGAAATTGATCTAAGGAGGAATAAAGGGAAATTAGACTATGTACATAATCATTTCTACATTTAAGGGGGGCGACTGGGGTTTTATTGTGTGAAAACTATTTATTTTTATACCATATACAACTTACATTGACTTCAGTGTACATTCCAAATCTGGAGAAAATCTAACGCCCAGGTATTTTTAAGGGAACGTCTCAAATTACAGGTACATGTACATTTACTATAGGAATATGTAGGAAAGTGCCAATATTTCACACTTTTTAGGAATTTATACAAATATCACGATAGGCTTTTTGTACCGTCTTGTTTCCGGGGGGGGGGGGACATTTCATTATACCAAAAATTAACGAATTTTCCTGTGATTACAGAGTACTATAAAATATGACGGATACAAAGGATGTATACAAAAAAATGTAAAAATGATAGAGAGATTCTCAAATTTTTATGGTTCAAATTTCATGAGCATATATTTTCTACTTTTTCTTTTATTACATTTTTATTACCCCCTTCTTTAAGAACTTTAAAAGATCGGTTATATGCAATTGTAATTTAATTTATTTTATATATTAATATTTAATATATTTAAAAATATTTCAACTGGAAATTTCTTATATGCTATGGCGGCCTTCATTGCGGACGCTCTATTTACAGGTCTCATAGATTGTCTACTTTGATGGTCGTAAAAGCAGTTCAAACTACTTGAAATACCAAAGACTGATAGTCCATGTTGGTAAGCATTGTGATATTCTTATAAACGTTACTCGTGAAGCTGAATATTCCAAGTTACGGATGATATTCAAACTCTGAACTGATTAATCATGTCGGCCATTGAAACCGATGACGATAGTATATGTGCAAATGCTATATACGAAGAAGTACTCGAAAGGTTTGGTACGTTTGATCGCACAAGGTTCAAGCTAAACCTAGGAGCATTATACAGAGAACCTCCAGAAAATATTGCACATGTTCGTCAGTGTTTGTATGAAGTTGCAATTGTAAAAAGTCCCGAAACCCCCAGAGGTCAATTGGTCAAAAGAAATAATACTGGTCAGTTTACGTCGATAGAAAAACTTCTAGATGATATATATACGCTGTTACATTATGTAGAAGGGAATTTACAAACAAGTGATATTCGAAATGTTTTGTGTTGTCGTGACAGAATTAAGTCAGTGAGTGAAAACTACACCACAAGTTCACAGACTTCCGTTAAAAGTCTATACAATGACGGTGTCGACGAAAATCGTGTGCAGCCAAACCCATCGGATAGCGGTGACAGTAGCGACAATAATAGCCCTAACAATACAAATGAATCAAGGGTCAATGGTTCCGTTAGTAATTCCAAGGCCGTAACTACCATTGAGGCATTTGCCTCACTAAATTTTTAGAGTTTTCTGAAAAGTGAAAAAAGTTTTACATCGAATTTATGAATTATGTGTGTCTTCGTGCTAAATTAGTGTTTTCAACTTTTGTTTCAATTTCTGTAAATCGTTCATCTCACCAGGAGCCTCATTTTCATGAAGAACACATGTAAAATATAATTCAAAATGTTTGATTTGTAAATTGTTTGATTGTTTAACATCCCTTAGAACTAAGAATTTCTCATTCATATTGAGATACCACTACCTGCCGGTGGAGGGCTGCAAGTTTTAAATCTGTACTGGGTTTTCAGGGTCACTGAAGATGATTGAACAGTGAGAGATCTTTTTTTTGTGCCATCACTTACTGTGACATAGGACCGCAGTTTTTACGGTCTCATTCGAAGGACCAGTCTCTACATCCCGCAGTGGATTCGAACCCCTCCTTAGTCTGTGACTCTAGAGTATATGCTCTAACCAGCGTGCCATGCGGGCGACAATATATCCAAAACGTAAAAACTTTCTAATTTAAATTAAATCTTTTATTTTCTAATACCCAGGTTTCAGGATACCCCCCCCCCCTCCCCTGGAAAGCCACATCACTGGCCATCAGGTACTACCCTTGTCCCGTCTGAGACTAGGAATGCCCAGCACCCTTGCCTCACTAAAAATTTGAGCCTAGTTACGGCCTTGAATTCGCCTGGATTCAGGACACGCCTGTTTCCTATTGATTCTTCAGACTTTGGTAACATTCTTATTAGTTTTCGCGAAGAAGTGTTAGATAAGCTAAGTGAACTTACAGAAAGCTTTAAACAGCAGAACACTGCTCATAAAAGAAGTTCATGAATTACGATCAGTTATTGCACAAAGAGAAAAAGACATTGAAGGTATAAAAGAACATTTCTGTCATAAACAATCCTTGGGAAAATGCGAAGAAAGTTTACTAGACACAAATAACACACCTAATGAAACGTATGCCGATGCTGTACGAGTGGAACCGAGCAATAACTCCACTGGACCATCAGTAGGTTCAATTAGTGTGCAACTTAGTAGAAAAGGATCTGGAAAGAATGAATCGCGCACTGTTAGAGTGACAGATAAAAGGGTGTCTCAATAAACAGATTCACAAGCGGACATTCACAGGAAAATAAAGGAAATTCGGAAAACATTAGACACTAATGAAGTAATGCAAACAAATCGCACTATTGACATTGATACAACAGAGAAGGACACGCCACAAGAACCTGATGGTTATGTATTTCGCGGTGTGAAGACAGGTCCACGTATAAAGAGACTTCTAATGTCACGTGTCGAAGCAGATGGAGAGTTGGACGACATAATTGATGCCATCAAACGGTACGCCATGGAAAGAAATGTATGCGTAACACAAGTTACTGCGTTAAAGCTTTGGAAGCAACGAAAACATACGTACACTTTACGGGTGAATGTGCGCTCAGAGGATTCAGATAAGGCACTGGAACACGGGTTTTGGCCAGAAGGCATACTTGTGAGGCCTTGGCAAACTGAACGCGAACGCAACTATAGGCATAGTGATGAATAGTTGCATGAGACATATATCAAAAGTGTGCTTTGTGTATTTGTTTATAATACTTATTACAATGATACGCATAAAAGCATGGCATACTCGTGGTATAATGTATAGCACACCGTATTTGACAAAATTGTTGGACGAAAGTGATATTTTTGTCGTTACAGAGCATTGGCTTTTACCTGAACAAATAACCTTTCTGGACACGATTCACAATGAGTTTAATGTGTATGGTATCCACGACAAACCTATTCCCATCGAACTGGAAAATCGTACAAGATCTACAGACTTTGGTGGAATTGCCTTGATGTGGCGCAAGCAACTCCAGGTCTTTCCCATTGAACACGATTGTACGGACAGGGTGATAATAGCGGTTGTGAAGCTTGAAAACATTGAGATATATGTCATTGGAGTGCTACTACCCTCGACCAACATTTCGATAGATGAGTACAAACAATCAATAGAAAGTGTAGAGAAACTTTTTGACGCATACAGTGAATGTGGGCCAGTATTTATACTCGGTGATTTCAATGCACATCTGTCGAAAGAACATGGAGTGAAAAATCATTACCATGCAAATGATAGAGGTATCATTATTGAATCTTTCATGGTCGAACGAGATTTAGTATCAGTAACGAGTCAGCATAAGTCGCATGGTCCTGATTACACATTTATGGCACACAATGGAACTCAGACATCCATGATAGATCACGCTATTATCCAAATGAACAAGGAAGATTTTATTGACTCGTGTGGAATAATAGATGATCATCATCTTAACTGTTCAGATCATCTTCCGATATTTCTGAATATACGTCTACCATGTAAAATTCCAACATTTAATGGGCGTAAGAGAAATAGTGATGATGACGTGTATGTAAACTGGAAACGAGTTACAAACGACCATGTGCTGTTATATAGACAGTGTATCCGGGAAGGGCTACAGAACCTAGAAAGAAATTTGGTGGGAAAAACTGAAGGTGAACTTGATGAGTATATAGGGGACCTAACGAATGTCTTTTTGAACGCAGCCAAACGATCACTTCCTAGAAAGAGATATCGTTCATATTTGAAGCCATATTGGAAATACGGAGATGTAAAGAAACTTCACGCTATTAATCGACAAAAGCGAGCAGTGTGGATTGAACATAATAGGCCACGTGGCATGGAATTCCAATCCTACAGAGAATATAAAGCCGCAAAAAGGGAGTTTACAAATGCACTTTCTGTTGCTCAAAAGCAGTACGAACTAGAACAACTGGATCAACTACAGAAAACAGCAGAAATAGACATGGGTCTATTTTATCGTACTATTAAAAATCGGAATAAGAAATCATGGACACCCCATGAACTTCGGATCAACGGAGTGATCATACGCGATCCAGATATCATTCGAACAGCATGGTACGAACACTACAAAACACTTGCTGCAAAGACAAAAGACCCGTTGTTTGATCAAAGGTTCGAAGAACATGTAGAACTCTCTGTAATAAACATGAAGGAAGAATCCTATAGAAACTTTGATAAAGTTGGTGATGTTATGATAAGGAAAGAAGAGGTTACAGAAGCAATGGAGAAAATGAAAAACGGAAAAGCACCTGGCCTTGACAAACTTGTCATTGAACATTTGCGCTTTGTGCAAGACATTATTCTAGAAATCCTGTTAGAGCTGTTTAACGCAATTCTACACAACGAAAAATATCCGATACAATTCAAAAGAGGAGTTACTATAACTTTGTTCAAAGGAGGAAAAAAAGACAGGCTCGACCCTAATAGCTATAGAGATATAACCTTAACCTCAGTTCTACAAAAGTTATTTGAAAACATATTGTACAGTGCGACTAGAGCTTGTGTGTGTGACCTTCACATTCCAAGTGTTATTCTGGCTGACGACACTTCCCTTATATCCAACACTCCCAGTGGTCTCCAGAAGCAACTGGATATTGTCTACAATTACGCTAGACGTTGGCACTTGCGTTATAATCCTAACAAAAGTTGTATTCTATTCTTTAGCTCTAGTAGAAAGCGACAAAAGCAACCTGCGGCTAGACCATTTATTTTTGGTCAGGAAAACATCAACTTACATTCAGAAAATGTTTATGCTGGGGTCGTCCTTACTGATAGGTTGCGAAACGATACAGCAATCACACAAGCATGCAGGAAGGGCAAGCGCATATTAAACTCGCTTATCAACATAGGAGTTCATGATCAGGGTATACATCCCATGACCAGCGTTAAATTGTGGAAAACAGTTGTCATGCCATCGATCTTGTATGGATGCGAATTATGGGATGTGATCTCTAAAAAGTCGTTCTAAGAGCTGGAAATTGTATAGAGATACGCGGCCCGTCGAATGCAAGGATTTGACCAAAGATCACCAACACCGTGTCCCTTGGCCTGGTTGAAATGAAAAGAAGTATAGATGAAATCAAGTTGATGTTCTGGAACAGACTCTGTACATCAAGTTATTCTCTATTCTACAAAAAGCTTTTCATTGCAAGGTTGTGCTCTTTTGGTTCGACGACACCAAGACCGAAGCGTGGATTCATAGCAGATATTCACTCCATAATGAGGGAATACAACATTGATTTCTTTTTCAGGGAGTACCTTTTGAATCGTGACGTCCCACCAAAATACACCTGGAAGCAATTCGTAGGAACTGTAGTTGATACTGCTGCTGAACGTGAGTGGAGGGAGAACTTAAACCAAAGAAAAGAGCTTCGCAGATACGCAGAAATACATGAAAATTTATCAGCTCATCCCCTTTGGCTACTCGGTTTGAAGCTTCCGAAACACACATGGAAATTAGCCTCAGTAATCAGACTCTCGGTCGACATCGTTAAAGAGGAGGTGAACGCGTACAACAAGTGATATTGCATTGCATTTTCTCCTTGAATGTCCAACGCTATTTGCTAGCAGAGACAGCTTGATGGACGAAATAGTAAACGCGATAAATGTCCAATCTTACGTTAATCTCACAAATAATAGTGACGACGTAATCGCTGATACCATTCTTGGATCAAGACGTGGTTCGATCGTATCTGAGGAGGAGTGGGAAATGTTTATGCTTGCTGTAGCAACTGGCGTTGCGCGTATGATGACAGAAATGAACACTCACTTACATGAAGTATAAAACTTCAAAAAATTGATAAATAATGTACATAGTGTTTAAATTATGGACAGTAACTTGCGTAATTGAGAAATTGTGTACATATTTCCACATTTTTGTTTAAAAGTTCAAATATTATTACATACTTAATATTTTGATGTATTGATCTCTGCTGCAGAGGAAATAAAGAATGTCTGTCTGGTGAAATACTAGAATGTCATGATGATTATTTTCACCCCAAAGAACTTTAACCGGACAACGCTTGTAAATTGGTTTTGACTATTGACATTGATATGGTAGGTCTCGTGTAATTTAAATCTATTGGACAACATTTTTTAATCTGAATTTAAAATTTTAATCAAAATGAAATGGAAATATAAGGAAATATTCTTTAGTTTGTTGGGTATGCCAGGGACATCAATGATAGTTGGACATGTGGGCGGAGTCAGTTATGCAAATAGTCCAACGTATCCAACTATCTTTGATTAACTGTATACCAACAAAGTAGATAGTGATTATTAATTTCCAAAAAAAAAAAAATACAAGGTGTGTTTGTGAAACACTATGCGGCCGGCGGCAACAAAATTCGAGAAAGCTATTTTTATCATAAAGGTCACAGTCAATGTCAAAAGTATTTGACCTTGGTGTCATTTGAAAGAACCTGATTAGTGGAGTAGTATGCATACCAAATATGAAGTCTCTATCTCTCACGGTTCAAAAGGTATGGCGAAGGTTAAAGTTGACAACAGACAGACAAATAGATAAACAGACAAACAGACAGGACAAAAACAATATTCGCCCCGATCTATCACCTATCGATCCGGTTGCATAAAAATGATAATGAATGAAAACTTTCAAATTAATAATCCATCACCGGCGCGCTGCTTGTGCCCCCCCCCCTCCCGGTTTGATTTTTTTCTTTTGAAATTTCATTTTGAATTTTAAACATTGTATTATCCTAAACAAAAACAACTTATCTGAAAGAATCCCTCAGTTTCCTGAACCTAGAAAGCTCTGCCCTGGACTTGCAGGGGGCTTCAAAGCACCCAGATCCCCTGTCCTCTACCCCCGCCCCCACCCCACTCGTTATGAAATCCCTGGATCCGCGCTGTTATTATTTACAGATAGCTTTACATATAATGATGAGAATAATCAAATGTGTCTCATTTTCAAATATTTACATTTATTTGTCTTAAGCATTCCTTACAAATTATAATTGTCATTTTCTCATGAACTACCATGGGTGAGCCTGAATATCTCCATTGTTACGCCATAATACCGTACTTGACGTCAAAACTATAGTGCAGACTGTTTTGCTTTAAAAATGACAGCTGAATGGCGTAATTTGTGGTAATACATCAGAAAATAATGTAAATATAAGAAATGAAGTTGATTTTAGAAGATTAAATTCATTTCTTAAATATACTACATATGTTTTAGATGCATTCTGTTCTGGAGGCAGCACTCCGTTGCATTGTAGTAAGTGATTTTTTTTTCATTTTATAGATACGTGTACAATTATAAATTAATTGGTTTGATACTAAAATCTTCTATGAAAAGATTTTTTTTTATCTTTTTCTAATATATAATTATCTTATACCCTTATTGGACATGCAAAACTTGCATTCCCCAGTGAATGTCACGGCTTTTTTTCCTAAAGGGCGTTAACTTCTTAAGTTACTAACTTTCTTCTTTAGGAAAAGCCACTTGCTCATACGATGACACTGTGTGGACTTACAAGAACATTGTAAGATGTACAAGGAACAAAATGACTGTTTCATTTGAATGTAAACAGATACCAACTGTTACCTTCACTGTGTCTTGTGTATATCAAAGTCATAAATGGAATGGATCACCTCTATCGACCTGCTCGTGTAAGTTACCTTACCCTGGAATTGGAACCATTCTTAAAAATCTTTCGAATCAAAGATATCCTAAAGCTTGAATCTGCTTCTCTCTCTCTCTCTCTCTCTCTCTCTCTCTCTCTCTCTCTGTTTGTGTGAGGGTGCGTGTGTGTTATTATACTTGAACATATTTTATTGGTAATCAAAAGGATAAGAAACAATAAAATATGTTCAATCAAAGCAAACCGTAATGAAGCAAAGTGATGTTAAAGTGATGAATGTATATACGGTCTCAAATATACTAAATTTCTCAATCCACTCATAAATCCAAACAATCCAAACAAACAATGAAATGATCCATCTTAAGCTTTCTTTGAAACCTTTCTTGTTACATAATGACAGAGAGCAGTTTATCGTATGATGAAATTGATGGGGAACCACTCTAGAGCGCACCGAGAGAGAGAGAGAGAGAGAGAGAGAGATTTTTGTAACTTCATTCGAATACGCGTGGAGCTGCGTTGCAACCACTATTGAAATAACGACCACTATTGAAATAATTATATCAATAGTGGTTGAGAGTGCATTTCATTAGCAAACATTGTTAGTAACCACTGTTGAAATACAACCACTATTGAAATAATTATATGAATAGTGGTTGAGATTCATTTCAATAACAAATAAACGTAGTTAGTAACCACTATTGAAATAATGTTCACTTTTGAAACAAAGATTTTGAAACAGGATAAAATTATGGTTTTAGTTTTGAAGTATTATCAGCAACTATCAAAATAATTATTTGAATCACTTTTGAAATTATTATTACTTCAATAACTATCTAAATCTTCATTTAAGTACAGATGATACAAACAAAATATGGATGCCTGGATTGGTATATTTTTTGGTCTGATTTCATTGAAATTGATGCAAATAAAAATTACTATAATATAAAGAAATTGTAAACCTTCTTTAATGTTCAAAATTCTGCCTCACAAAAACTATCCTTAATAATTTATATACTTTAATTATTTATCTATATATTTTTCACCCAAAATCCAATATTTTGTGAAATTTTGGATAAAAAAAAAAAAATGCGCGGTGAAACTTTTCTTTCAATACTGGTCGTATTACAATAGTGGTTGAAACATATGGTCATCATATTGAAATACACTCTTCCCCTCTAATAAATAATTATTTCAATAGTGGTCGTATTTCAATAGTGGTTACTAACTATGTTTGCTATTGAAATGCACTCTCAACCACTATTGATATAATTATTTCAATAGTGGTCGTATTTCAATAGTGGTTACTAACTATATTTGCTATTGAAATGCACTCTCAACCACTATTGATATAATTATTTCAATAGTGGTTGCAACAGAGCTGCACTGGAGCATTTATTTAATAAATGCAATAGTCAATCATATTTGGAGTTTCCATACACGTATATTTGATTTAGCAATCGATAATATCGACAAAATACTGTATATCAAAATTATATTTTATTGCTCTGATTAGCTGCAGATCTGTAGCTCTCCGAAAAAAATATATTGACAAAGCTGCAGATCTTTAGCTCTCTGTGATGCACTTGTTGGGGGTATGCAAGACAGTGAAAAACATTCGAACTTGTTTGATTGACTAATGAACAAAAATTTTTAAACCCAATCAAACAACTATTAAGCCCCGAATTACAATGTAAAACAATATAGAACGCTCTTTTCAGAATTGCTGTGTGTTTAGCACTATTTGTTCAGTGAGATGAACTCATATTAATCAAGCTGAATTGAAATTTTACACGTGACATTACCTTTAGTCACTCTGAAATAGCCACTTTATTGCTTGGAATAGGCTCTCTTTTTATATAGTTTACAGAACTGCCGCATTATAGCATCGACTGAGTATTTGCATAATATGAAGCAGAGAGCAAAGATCGTTTTATCTACGTTGTTCAAAGGGCCATAATTTGAGTTATCGAACGTTGTAACTAATTACGTTATGCAAATTTCACAACTTGTAATCAGTCGGAAGGGGAAAATGTATAAATAGGCTGTCTTAAGAAGTTGGGTGGTGGTGTAATAAAAAATGATACTTGTGCTTGTTTAAATGAAAACATCATTACACGACGTTGCACTCTGTTGCAATACACTTCGTCGGAAACCCAAAGGTGATCTCGTCTCTACTTATCTTAAAGACAAGATCACTCGTGGGTCTCCGACGGAAATACCTTGTAATGCATTGTTAAATGTCCAATCGAAATAAACTTAGTCCATTTGTTTTTTAATTTAACTGAATATATTTCAATATTCGTGTTCTATATTTAAAAAAAGGACACTTGATAGGATTGCTTTTAATTCGCAGATTCTTGAATATTTGTTCTCTTCGATAAGAATCCAATTAACTATCAGTAATCGTGTCGAAACACTTTTCGACAGAGCTACATGTTGATGATTTTTCATCAACCGAGTAAGTTTGGTATTCGCAAAACATCCATAATACATGTAGATAGTTTTCAGTAGACCCATATTAACAAGAGTTATTTCACGTTGGCCGCCATCTTGTGGGTCAAACAGGTAATTCTCACTCTTTGTCCTACCAAATATACGAGGGTGTAGCAGAAATATTTGGGGGAAAATTGTTATGGAATAAACATTATGAAATAAAGGAGGCTCTAACAAATGTATAATTGTCAGAAAAACAATGCTTCCCACCCACAATAGCCATTAAAAAAAGTTAAAGTTGGTTGAATTATGAAGGAATATGAGCATGTTGACCCATAATATGGCGGCCGAAGGGAAATAACTCTTGTTAATTTGGGTCTACTGAAAACTATCTATAAGGAATACTTGTCCCTGATAAACGAATGGATTTTTTTTTTATTTGCAAGGAAATTAACCTGCTTTTCTAAATAGAAAATTAACTGCACTTTTTGCACTGGGCTAGAATACAATGTCTCAAGTTCTGAAAAAAGTTTTTTTTTAATATGGATGGGGATTTCTTTTTAATTCACAATTTTGAAATATTTGTTTTCTTTGATATGAATCAAAATTAACAATTAAAAAGTATATCGAAGGACTTTTCGATAAAGTCACCTATTACTACATACTGGGGTATTTAAATGAACAACTATATAATAGTTTTAATTTGCGAAAAACTCCATTAGAAATAAACAATCTTTGATTGATAAGTAAATTTATTTATTTTCATGAGAATTAATAAAGTAACAACTGATCTTAATAAGGATTGCACATGATTGCACTGAACAAGAATGCAATGTCAGTCAAAATAATAGAATTCAATTTTGTTTTACGTCATCTAATTGAAAATAAGATGGAAACTGACCATTTTTCTAATTCATATTTCTTTAAAGGAGATTTAAAAAACGGAACGGAATATTTCTATTCCTATTTTCAGCTGGTTTGCTTGTTGTCTTCGATATGAATCAAAATAAACAACTCAGTAATTATGTAATTATGATATACAGAATATCTTCACTTTTCTTTGGTGAATAGACTACTTTAGATATAAAAATAAAATTCAGGTGTTTGACTTTTGAGTAGAAATTTTGAGAATGATGTAGATATCCACCAGGAAGGATGAAGGAATTTACTCTTATAACAGTACTTTGAGCTGAGTTCTCCTGAAATAAAGGTTACTTTAGCTGATTTTTAAATATCGAAAACTTATTGGGTATATGCGAAACATCCAGAGGTAATTTTGTGTTGAGTAATTTTTAAAGTTTTTTTCAATTTCAAGCTAATCCTTTTAAATAAAGATGTGACTCCAATGCAGTGTACTGCTTAACGTATAGTCTATTTAAAACATATTTGGTCAATATTGATTCAGGTATGATTCAAAGAAAGGTATGTTAAAAATGTACTTTTCAATGCTAAAGAAGTCATATTGTTTACAAACTTATTCAAAATATATACCTTATATTTTCAAATAAATGGCAAAGAGCTATTTTTCAATGCTAAAGAATTAATTTCCTTTTTTTAAAATTATTTCTTTTTATACAAATTTATGTATATAGACCTATAAACAAGCAAAACATTTATCTAGTAACCTCTAGAAATACATGTAGTCTAATAAAAAATGATACAGTATTTTTCTTTTAATTTAAATTATTTCAATTCAAATAAAATTATTTAATTTTACATCTAAAATATTCAAAATTATATTTAGTTTCATCGTCATCTTCAAGCCCAAGCACAACTTCAACCACCACAACGAGCTCACAGCAAAAACAACCACCACAACGAGCTCAAAACAAAAAACAGCCCAGAAATCTACTTCAACAAAGAAACCCACCACAAGTACGACCAGTCCTTCCCCGGAAATATGCAATCTGGACACACTGGTGTCCAAATTAGCCAGCCTACATGCTGTGCCTGTAGGAACACCAGAAACGCAGGATTTTAAATTAGGAGAGAAGCTGCATTTCAAATGTGCCAAAGATTATCGGTTTATAAATGGTAGTTTGGAGCAAGGATGTGGATCCGATGCATCCTGGGAAAAGGAGATGCCTTACTGTAAAAGTAAGTAATGAAATCATCGCTGGGTGGAAATCAGGGGCTCTATACAGAATTCAATTGTATACGAGTCTGACTGTTCGCTGTAAGATATATATCTATTAATTAATCTATTATTATTTGGTTCATTTGATTTGAATACAAGAGTTTACACAGATTGAAAGACAGCACCTATCAAAACATAATCCACTTGTGAATATTTCCGCATCTGACAACCAGAGCCAAATTCGAACACTCTTCACCTGGAGGTCGAAGTGGTAGAATTTTTTATTTTCTCGTCTTCTTCTCTGACCAAGTTATCTACATAATTCATGTTTTTTTATTTTGTTTGACAAATGTTCTTATTTAACTTCCTAATCAAAGTGGAATCGAAAATATGGACAATTTATCTTACTGATTAAATAATAATAAACCATCTCCTATGCTATTCGTGTAAATGGAAAGAGTTTTTGTTTGTTTGTTTTATTACCGATGTGATTCCCCTTCAGTATAATCTCATATGTTATCAAAAAATGTTTTCCATTACTAGTATCTCTTGCGACAAAAAAACTTTTCTGAACTTTAACTTATTTTGCATACTGTATATGGTCAATAATTCTTTCTTATGTTTTCGCAGGATGCAAATGTCCATGTGAACGTACAAAAAACCAGGTAATTATCAGGACACAAAAACAACTTCAGGACAAAATTGCTGCCATACAAAAGAAACTTGTGGTGGAGAAAAAGAACCTGGACAGCCAGAAAAACGCCAAGATTTCTGTTGCGGATCCTCGTCCGTCGGCAAAAGCAGTAGGATCTATTGTCGGTGTGTGAATTATTACGTTCGTATTCACCATCATTGTACTCTCAGACCTGCCAGTGCTGTAAAGACATATTCGATTTGGTCCTCGCAAGAAAATTAAGGAAAGGGCTCAATCACATTCCAAAAGTCAAGGGAAAAAGTAGAAAAACATTTAATTTTCCATTGAAAAATAACAATTAATTTGTAATGTATCTACTAGTATATTCTATAAAAAGAAATGAATTTATACAATGACATCATATTACCGGTCTGGAGAGGAAGAGCAGGGTATAATGACTGTTCCTCTTGACATAATTATATGTACATAAATCATTCTTTCAATGATTAAATTATTAAGTTTTCACATATTTTTTCATTCAATATATGCATTTTCTTAATATCAGGCATATCAGTTTGACCATTGAATTAAAGGGGAGGATTGTCCACTTAAATGTATATAAGCAATGAAAACAATGATTTCAAAAACTGGAACGAGGGGGGGGGGTAAAAAAAAACTTGGAAAAGGAAAAAAATGAAAACTTGAATAAAATATAATCTAACTAACAGTTATCAACCTAAAAAAAATCCAATGTAATAATGAAAATTGGGTTCAAAGCTAATACAGACCGCTAGAAGCATCAGATGGGATCAGGTGCTATAAAAAAAGTAACCACCCCTGTCAACCGGTTTACATTTGCCATGTGCTTATTGTCACAATTGGGCAAACAGGAAAATTCATAGACAATTTGATATGTAAACAATGGCCCAGCAGTAAATATAACTGCATGATATTTTGTATTTGCTGACAAGGTCATTGTATCACCCATAGAATTTGCAAAATTTCAACTTAAAACACTACTTCTGATATCCTTGTTTTATCAACTTGTTTGTCAGTCGCTTGTCTTGTTTTAGAAATTGTTCTTACATATATAGCATAACATGCTTCTTTGTATTGAATCAACTAGAAAATATAAACTCTGAATACATGTGTTAGGGGTTTACAGATACATAAATACATTTTAGAGAAGTAAACAATGGAGTTTTGACTCACCATGATTGTAGTAAAGTTTTGTTGTTAGGTTTCCATTTATCTCGGTGGAGATTCTTTGGTCTGTGGGCGTTAGATCAAATATCAAGCCCAGTAGATTCTCCTCCGAGATTAGGTAACCATTTAAGTATTTTCTTCTTCTTTTTTATACCCCCCGCTTGAAAAGCGGGAGGGTATATAGTAATCGTTAATTCCGTCCATCCGTCCGTCTGTCTGTCCGTCCGTCCATCTGTTACGCTTTGGGGTACCCATCTCTTATCCGCAACTCCTCTCATACCACTGAATGAAATTTGATGAAACTTTCACAGAATCTTTATTACATATTGCCATTGTGCACCTCCTATTTTACTTTTTGATCTGACATATATTTTGGATTTTCCAGAGCAAAATGGACACTGCCGTTTTATTCATATGGGAGGCGGGGGGTATCATTTAGTGAGCTCATTGCTCACAGTACCTCTAGTTTTTAAAGTATCCAAATATGAGACAGATGTGATGGGCTGACCACTCTGTGGTTCATGTATATGGTCGACAAATGAATTATCTTTGCTATTATCAACTTCCATTTTTATTCCCCCATTTTAATTGGAGACTCAGTTGCAAATAGTCTTTTGTCTCTCTGTCATTTAACCTGTTTTTGTAACAATATACATGTACCATTATCACCTGAATACCAGGTTTATATCTCCCAGTTGATTCTATATGCAAGAGTACATTGTATGTTCTTCATACAAGCAACTCAAAGAGACAGATGAGGACTTAGCTGCAGAACTGTACATGTAGCACTCTGCTTGATAAAGCTAAATGAAGATTGTGATTGATAATGAGAGTTTTTTCAAATATAGTAAAAGTCATGGCACCTGGGTGAGGTTTCAGGAGTTGGGGTGGGCTCTGTTATGTTAAAGAGGTTATGTACATTCCTTAATATTTGCCTCGTAGTTTGGTCACCTGAGTCACTCAGATGACCTATTCCTACCTTTCTTTCCTATGACATGAAATCAGCATCCTTCATCAAATATAAAGGTAAAATTTACTGTAATGGTTTCAGCCCTATCACACAGGCCAAGAGGGGTAAGGGACTGTGAAATAAACAAGTTTTGTACTCCACTCATTCAACCTACCCCAGTACTAATATATGCTACATGTATACCCGGTATGCTATTGAAGCTATATGCCAAAATTGGTTGAAATTCGTTCAATTCTTAAAGAGAACAAACTGGAAATGTTCAAAGTTTAGGATTGATGAATGACGCAAATTAAACATCACATGACAATGGATGAAAACAAATAATAACAGCCAACATGTCGAAAGTGACCTAAAAATTCAAAGGCTTCTACTAGCAATCTATTTCTTGTCATATGGTATTTTTCAAATTATAGAAAATGATTTTTTAAAACATTTATTTTTTAATTCTCATTGTTGACCAAATAAATCAACAGAATGTATGAAAAAAAATTCAATAAATACATACATTGTTTATTTCATATCTATGGCAAAATAAAATAAATATAGGATATGGTTCATGGTTGGATTATAATTTTTTATTCTATTTATTTTTTATCCTTTTATTTATGCCTCACAACCATGGATATAAAAACGATATCCTATGAGCTATACCTTCTGCATAAAGGAGTAAACATGTGACGAAGATATGACTAAAAAAAAAAATAAATAAAATATAAACCCAAAGATCTGAGAAATTGACTCAAAATAAGAAATGGAGGCATTCATATACAAAGTATTCAATAGAAACACTAAGATTTTGCTATGAAGTTCAGTTGTCTCTATAAAATTACAACCAAGGTGTATCACTTGGAGCTACATGTTTATATCTATCAAATTTATGCCATATAAATGGACGGATTAGGTTAATATTTAACAAACTATATAATATCACTGAAACTTAATTCAATACCATATAAAAATTTCCATCACAGGTAAAAAAATCTTAAACATTACAAATTGTAACCTCATAGTATAATGTATAAACATTATTATAAACAAGCACACTGAACCAAAATCAATGATAAAACCACAAACAATAAAGTAAACTTGACAAATAAAATTATCATTAGCTATTTAGCTCATATTGGTTTTCAACAGTGCGTAGAGAATTTCAAAGAATGGATGGAATCGCAGATAAAACTAAAAAAGGTGCTATAAAAATGAAGAGTGCCCCCTCTTTAAAATGTCAAAGGCTAATAATTCTCCCAATCACAAAAAAATCTCTTTGAAATTAAGTTTTGCATTATATTTTGGATTTTGAATATACTGAATGAATCTGTCAGTAGCAGTCTCTTGCTTAAATGAAAAAGCATGTCAAAACAGGGAGGGAATAGTCACATTGGCACTTAATATGAGCATTATACATGTAAATGAAGTATTCTTATGCTTAAAGAATACTTTCAATCCTAACACTGAGCTTACAAATGACTTTTAAAATTGAAATCTAACTAACACTGCTATAACTATCACTTTCATCCTCTTCCTCCTGACTCCCATTTACATAATCATTGCTGTCATCGGCATTATTATGAGGTACTTTGGTTCTATGATTTGGTATTTTAAGATGAACCTTACGACTACTTATTTCAGTATCAGAGTCACTAGTAACGGGCTGATGTTTATCTCCACGACGATGACCTCTTTGAACTTTACGACTATTTATCTCAGTTTCTGAGTCACTAGTTACAGGCTGATGTTTATTTCCATGACGATGATCTCTGTAAACCTTACGACTACTTAAATCAGTATCTGAGTCACTAGTAACCGGTTGATGCTTATCTCCATGACGAAGACCTCTGTGAACCTTACGACTACTTATCTCAGTTTCTGAGTCACTAGAAACGGGTTGATGCTTATCTCTACGACGATGACCTCTGTGACCCTTACGACTATTTATCTCAGTATCTGAGTCACTTGTAACAGGTTGATGCTTATCTCCATGACGATGACCTCTGTGAACCTTACAACTACTTATCTCACTTTCTGAGTCACTTTTAATGGGTCGCTGCTTGTCTCCATGATGATGACCTCTTTTACTCTTGATATAAGATTCTAAGCTTTCCAAAGACACCTCAATACCCTCATCAACACTTTCTACTTTTTGCTTCCTTGCTCTCTGAAAATTCAAAATACAATTTCATGAATGATACTCCTACATATACCTAGTAAATAAAAATTGATACAATTTATTCAATGATTAACCATTATATGCATGTAAAAATAAATTGATATTAAATTTTTCATAGATTTTGCAGTAAAAAAAAGCCTTTTAAGAGAATTTTCAGTAAAATGAAAAGGAAAGTTACTATATACTAAATTTCACTTAAGACGTTTTTTATTTTAAAATCTCACAATTAAAGAATTCTATTTTTCAAATAAATATGAAAAATCAAATAACCTGTAAAATAAATGTATATAATAAAAGTTTATGAACTATATGTAACAATGGCAGCCTATACCCATATCAAACAATCCCTAAAAAAGTTCCTGGAATTAAATAATCTTCACCTGATCACATTCGAAGGCAATATTTCTGACTTTACGCCATTATTACTTACAGCTCTATAAATGCATGCAAGATATGGTTTAAACAAACATGCAAGTTTTACAAACAGGAGGTAAATCTCATCAATAAATATTCAGAAAACAAAAAGTATGAAAAGTTTAAATTATTCAGAGAATTTTTGACATACTCTACAAAGTGCTCGCAGTAAGTCAACACAGCTGCATAATTTTGGACAAGACTGTAAGACACAAATAAGCTATGGAGTCAGTAAACAGTACTGCTGAAGAAAACCAATCAAAAATTACACATCTCTCCCGCAAAGTAACAACAACTTGTTCGAGTCAAAGGAATGGAAGGAATTTTAATTTGCAGATGCACAAAAACACTTTTAAAAACAAAGTTCAATGACATTGAACTCTGGAGTAGTGATTGAATGAAGATGTGTGTTTTTTTTTCCCGAAAACTTCTATTCAACAATTAAGTAAAGAAATTTATGCAACATGTTACCTTTTGGTCACACAAAGTATTCCAAAATTTCTTACAGCTGTAATGGCAACAACTTTCACCATGAATGTAGTCCTACAAATAATTGGCTTTTTTTTATAATTTGCTTTTATTTAATGGGCAAATCTTTTTCTTTTTGACAAAATCAAAAAAACCAAATTGATTTTTCAACATACCTCATAGCAGGAAAAGTTCATAAGAAAGTCCTCACAATTGAAAAAGCCCAAAATTCTCTATGTGGAAATAAATTAGAAATTCAAATTCCAATATTTTATGCAGAAAACTTTTGAGACATACAAGTGTATATTATTAGAATATCATTCAGCTTATTCCAATTTTGTAGATTCACACCCTCCCGTATTTTGTAATACATGTATAAGAGCTTTCGTACCTCACGACAGGAGTTCACAGCGCCCTCTGTTCCACAATGAATCTCGCAAGACTTGCTATAGTACAGCTACCAAAAGGAGGAGGAAAAAATGTGTTATCAGACTTAAGATTTATAAAATTTTATCCTTACGAACATGGGGGATAAAGTATAACACATCAAGAAAGGATTTCGGTCTAAGTATTGGTGACAAGGAGATTTACATCAACCCACTAATAAATTCAAAGATCTGAAATAATATAATAATAGTAATAATTTCCACAGTGAAATGCATAAAACCTGCTTTTTCTTGCATTTAAAACACTCCAAGAGCAATTGCCAAGAAACAAGTATTTCTTGTCTACATCACTGACAAAATAAAATATCAGGAAACAATAGCTAAAATTTGCAGTAATGATTTGATAGCTGATTTTCCCAAAGAATTTAAAAGAAGAAGACAAATCAAAAACCACACACTTTTGAAAGAACACCCCTCTTCACATATATAAAAAAGACTAAAATTAAGATATATCATGGAACATGTACCCATTCTCCAATATAAGTAAATCCTTATACTGTGGTATGTATGTGTACGGTATATTAAGCCATGAGTAAAAGTCCTTGGTATCAATATACATGTAGTAAAAAAAGTATATAGTAAAAAACTATAAACTGCATCTTATTTTCTAAAGTTTAACTAGATCTAAACAGAACGTAGGGACAATACCTTAAAGTCACATACATGTAATTTCTTTGGAAATAACCAGTTGACAAGTTGCCAGGAGAAGAGAAAGAAAATGACTTAATCATGCAGGATTAGAAAATTCCCACAACCATGCTCTCAAGGTAAAGGAATAATGAAAGAATACTTTCTCCAATACATGTAGCTATAGGTAAGAGTAAGGAATGCATGCACATTGCTTAAAAGGTTCTAAGAAAATATGGAGGAAAGTAGTTTTGATCCATCTAAATGCCTACAAGGTGGCCAAGCTAGATTATAATGGCATGAAACGATGAAGTAGGTATGGAAAATTATCATACATTTGTAGCTATGGAGACAGATCCATATGTGTTCCTCACATATTCATGCAGGGTACATGGACATCCCTCATGCATAGTCCAAACCAGATTAAGATTGCATTACCCAGTCTTTGGTTTCAGTTTTTCTGCATCATTGGATTTGATTGGTTTGTTTTTCCGAGTCACCTTCTTTGGGGTTTTTTGATTGGATTGAATGGTGCTTGATTCAACAGATGATGAATGTATTGGGGGTAACTGAACTAAAGGTCTAGGGATTTCTCCCAGTGAAAGTTCACTTGGTATTTTCGTTGATTCTGTTATTTGGTTAACTTTTTTCTTTCTTGGTTTCTTCTTAGGTCTGGTTTCTCTTTCTATATTTTCTTCCAAGTTTTGTATTTTGTCATCTATTACAGCAAGGTTCTTTTTCTTGTTGATTTTTCTCCCTTTCACCTGAACATTACTGAACTTTTCTCCACTTTCTAAATCTTTTGGTTCCAGAAAAACCTTAATTTCTCTCTTGCCCTGCAATGGCTTTGATTTGGAATTCTCAGTCCCCTGACTTTGTAAATACCCTTCTCTTTCCTCATAAGAATCATCAAAGGCCCTGTTAACTTGCACCTGAGTTCTAAAAACTTGAGATGAAGATGGAATAAAAAGTTTTTCTTGCCCTACACTGGGGGCTGGGGTAAGTGATGCGGTTTTGGGGGTACTGAGCTGAGGGGTGTTAGGTAGTGGTTTGGGGGTGAGCGGCTGGGTAAAGGAACCCATACTTGGTTGACGTATCTTTATTTCAATACAACAACAGCTGATGCCCTCACACTGCGGACAGGAGAAATCACAGTGGCAAGAATTGCAAGAACCTACGGAGCTCTGGAAAAAAAATTACAGTGGATAGGTAAGATAGCACTAATTTTCAACTGCACTTCTGTCAGTTCACCTTTAGATAATACATGATTCAATACCATAATCTGCTGCAAATTCTCTGAAACAGAATGTCTTTCATCTCAAGTATTAATAATTTTGGATAAATGCGTGCCTGAAAATTAACCCCACAAACATTTTTGTATGTCTTTGTCACACTCTGTATTCAATTACAGAAATAATATTAAGCATGGAAAGCAATTTCAGTAGATCAAGTGTTTTAAAGGGATTTTGTTTTTGGTTGTTTTTAAAAATAGACATCTGATAAATACTTAACAGACATTTGTTAAATACAAAATTTATAAAAATGGAGAAATGAAAAAGAGTGTATGCCAATGACATTTTAGTTGGCAGAGAGATTTGCTAAGTATATATAATTATATATCATTGATCTTTGGGACCTAACTAACCATGCTATTATAAGATAAGTATTTGCACAACAAACAACTATAACAACATTCATGTACTTGTCTAATCTAGCAAAGTGAGCTAAAAGAGAGAACTTATTAATTGACAAGAAAGTAGAGCATAGAATTAAGTTATCATTATTTTTACATCATAGAAAACTATGTTTCCATTCCACTCATTTTTTCACTCAAGATTTTAGTAACAAATTAAATCTAACATAATGTATTGCAAATATCTTGTCCCATTTTATTTCATCCTTTTTTAGGGAAAAAAAAAAACAACTTTGATAATTAAGAAAAATCATTTTGATAGTTTTGAAATATGCAAATTTTAATATGTGTATATGAATGTGAAATAAAATGTGCAAATTTATCACTGGACAAAATTTTTTCAGCACTGTGTCTATACATGTATGTGCCCCTTTTTCTTTAAAGAGGCAAAGTATTGGCCCTTTATTAATCAAGTTATGCCAAAAAGATGACTAGTACATAGTTGAAAAGTTTACAGGTTGAAGTTGACTACTAGTTGAGAAGGTGACTACTAGTTGAGAAGTTGACTAGTTGAGAGGATACATAACAGGTGTTAATGTGAGTATAAGGAGTGCCAAAAAAAGAAAGCAGATACAAGTGACAGGTTAGTTCTACACACCATACTTACTTTTTACACATATACAAACTAGGAGGTCAAAGGTCATGTTGGATTGTTTTGTGATTGGAGAGTACCACACTGATTGCACCACTGGTACAGCAAAAAACAAACAGTTTCATTTTGGTTTAGTTTTTACCGACACAGTTGAATAAACCGAGCAACAAACAACTGGTTTGCATAAAAACAACAATTATCTTTAAAAAAAAATGTATGTGCATCATTTTCAAAAGTTCAGCTAAATATCTCCTATAAAACATGCTTTAATCTAATACCACTCACTATAATAAACTTGTTAGTCATATTTTAATAAGTTCATAGTTCATCATGCATTCTTGCTTTGTCATTTTGTTTAGTGGCATAGAATCTGAACCCCTTCATTCCATATTCTCATAAATTTTCGTGCAACTTAATACAATCTCATTTCCCTTAAATTATTATTAAATTCATCATTTGTCATTGCTTATGTATTTACAGTGGGGATAGTTTAATACTTACATTTGTAAAGCAATTATTTTCTCCTAAACAGCACTGACAAAGCAAAATATCCAGGCAAGTAAGCTGTGGAAAAAAAAAAACAGGTTTAAGTAAACCTACATATTAAAGAACAGGAAATTGTACATGTATTGAATATTTGGATTTGTCATATTAAACCAGTGAATGAATTCTCTTGAAAATTACTCTCAAACTGCATTGACTGACCTTTTTATTAGGACAACAATTGTTAAGGCAGTTATTGACAGAAGGGGCACTACATCCACATGACTCAGAACAGCTGATACAGCAATCGGAACACTGTGGCGCCCCCTCCTTCCCACACATTCCACACTCCACATCTTGGCACTTTCCCTGTCTCTAAAGTTAAAAAAAAAAAAACATTGCAATATGTCAAAGGAATTATTTTTTGAGAGGATGTAAGTAATTACTGTTTTACGTTCGTTCACTTACCAAATAAAATTAATACTCACCACACACATGTATCTGATGAACACAATAATAAAGATTAAGGCTGTGTACCCAAACACCGCAAGGCAGATAACTCCTGCCAATGGCAGTTCAGAAGAGGAGGAGTTGCCCATTATTTAGACTACCTATAAATATAAACATAGAAAAGTGTGAAGTTATCTCAATTCTGATAACATACATGTAGGGCTGGATATCAGCTGGGAATTTTATATTGCAATGTACATACTGTATAGGGAATTAATTTCACGGGTTGTAATTTTCACGTTTTTCTCTTCTCTGACACTGTCGCGGTGTCTTGAATTCGCGGAATTGGTATATTATAAAAGTCTCCTCCCTTATCTATACCTATTGAAAACTTATTCACTGTTTCTTGAATTCATGGTTTCATCAACACCGTGAATATAGTGAATATTAACACCGCGAGTGAATTTCCCCCTATACAGTACTGATATATTTTTAAATGATAGTGAAATATACTGCAATATTTTTCAACAAAAGTAAAGATGATCTTTTCTTATTTCATAAATCTTTCATCACCAGCAGAATGTATATATGTAACTGAGATTAAATATGCTGTGATAAAAATGTATCCTCACAAGAATATTGATATTATTGTGCAGCCCTACGTACAGACGCCTGGCTGTATAGATGACTTTCACAATTACAAAAGTTATTCCCCTTTGCAGGGTCAATCCGGGGTCAACCGGCGTACGACACTGTTTTCCCTCTACAACCTTACCAACTTTAAGGGTCAGTATCTCAGAAATAAAATCTGTATGAAAATGTTTATTACATTTTACATGTTGCCCCATATTCTGGCAATACATTTACAGATCCAAATTGTCCGATAACGTTTGAAGATTAAAAATATTAATAGGTAACTTACAAAGGACAAAGTGGGAAAAATGAGCGTTACACCAACGACGGAGATAACTCTTAGGAATGTAAAATTCATCTATTCAATGAAAAAAATATTCCCATGAATTTTCTGTATGCTGGTGCATACACTCAAAAAAGTAAATACAATTTTTAACCTTATCATTGCCTAACTGGACTACTTATAGAAATTATACCCCCCAAACACAGCAGCATTAGAGGAGCATACAAAAAATTAAATATACAGGTCCAGCACAATCTCTTGATTAAGCTATACAGCTTTAAAAAGCTATATAGCTTTATTAAGCTATTCAAAAATAGATTGATAAAGCTATATGCAGTTTTTCACAAAAACGTTTTTTGCAAGAAGTAAAAAAAAAAAGTCGCATATATCTGACTATTCATATATATGTACTATGGATCATCAAAAATACAACCTAAATCATAGAACGTTTGAACATTGCTGCTGTTTAATACTTTTAAGCAAAATATGAATTCCCATTGTTTGAGTAACTGTGTGTGTGTGTTGAGGCGAGGGCAAGTACGATTGCTTCTCATTGTGCGGAACTGTTACCAATCAATTATCATGTTGGCCATAACTGACCTCCTTTATAATTTCATTCAAGAAATAACTGTGTGGTCACTCATCAATAGCCCCAAAACTTTGAGTACAAATTCTCTCAAGGAGACACAAGTTGGTGAGTGACTTTTACATGCATTCATTTGTATTCAGAAGAGTTCAAGCTTCCACTGCACCAAGGTGCAACTTTTTGCACGTTGAAAAAATAACACATTTGAGAAAAAGTCTAATAAAATAGCTTAATAAAGCTATTCTGAATAGCTTAATAAAGCTATATAGCCAAATCAAGCTATATAGCTTAATCAAGAGATTGTGCCGGACCTGATATATAAAGGGCATTACAAACATCGTTGTTTCTAACGTAATAACGAATATTGAGCCAATACCAAAATAGCAAAATAGGAAGATGATTGATTTCTTTCGCATTTTAGTAAAGGCAAAGAGAGAGAATGACAAAATACAACTTTCTGACCATAATAGCTCTAAATCAGCTGCTAAAAGTATCTCTACATCACATGTATTTTTCTGCATTGCTAAAATTGCCATGTTATGAATGACCAATAGATATTACTCTGTAAAATTGAGTGAAAATCATTATTACATTTTCAGAGAACACATTGCACTATGAAATTTCTTAAATCATGACAGTTCTCGTCGATAATCATCAAAAAATACCAAACGACTGCAAGACAGATCCTGCACACTGATCACGTGATATCAACACTACCAACATTTAGATTGTTGATGGGAATTCCTTGTTGATGTCGTAAAAGCAAATCCTAGTTAATGAAGTGTTTTAAGCTTGACATGTTTAATGTAACTACTGTGAGTAAATTCGTCCCATGAAATGTATGAATGATGAAATAAATATTTCAATATATAGAGTTGAGCATTATTATGATCATTTTATGTTTCTAAAATTAGTCTCGTTCAACCAGACGCTCGGCTGTCTCCGTGAACTCCGACCAGCATGGGTGGTCGGAGATTTACGGAGACAGCATTTTCATAAAATAAGCATTTTCATTCCCATTACAAACACTTCTGCAACACAGATGAACACTAGGCGGCGCTGTGAAAGCTTCCTTAGCATTCCTTCTTCAAAAGTGAAATCATCATGTTTAAAGTTAAAATTCTCGTCGTAGGACCCTGTATGGTAATTATATAAAACATATTTAAGAAAAACTACGTCGATTTATTTTTTCTTCATGTCAAAATAGCTCTAGCAGCATTCATAATAAACTGTTTATATTTTAACGGGAGAGGAGAAAATGCAGCGGACCAGACCGGGATTCGAACCCGGGCCCCCTGAAACTCCGGTCAGGTGCTCTACCAACCGAGCTATCTGGCCACCGGCGATCAAACCCGGATGACCGCCACATTCCTCCCTCCTTAAAGGTCTTTGGCCCTCCAAAGACCCAAACCCAGGCTCATCCCTGGCAGGCCTCTCACCTGTCAGTTCCAGGGCATGGCACGGCACCAAATGTAACGGGAGAGTAGAAAATGCAGTGGACCAGACTGGAATTCGAAACCGGGCCCCCTGAAACTCCGGTCAGGTGCTCTACCAACAGAGCTATCTGGCCACAGGCGATCGAACCCGGCTGACCGCCACAATTTTTTTAGTGTAACATTACTTACGATGCTTACATTTTGTACATGTAATACATTGTAATTTTTTTAAACATATATGAAACATTTACAAATATCAGTTAAAACTGTTAAGTTGATTTAGAGTCAGAATCTACAAAGAAAACATTTTATGATGACATTTAATGAATATGATTGACATATAAATATTAACATGTTTACAATGACTGGTTATATTGTAACTTTATATTGCCTGCATTTAAGATAGTAAAAGCTTACCTATCAGTTAGACGTAGGTGTTGAATATCCCTCTATTGAATAATAGCTGCAGAACTGTATGTCACTAGCCTGAAAAGATTTGGATGGAAGACCAGAGCTTCAGTGGCATAGAAAAAAAAAACTATATTTATTGGAGAACTACAATTCTGCAGCTTTTGAATGAACAGATGACCTATTAACTTCTGCATGTTAGATTTTTGAAAATATTTGTTTGTAATTTTTTTTGGAAGAGTTGAATTTTAACATGTTTAAGTGAAAATATATAGCAGTAAATTTATATCTGATTTGCACAGTTGTAGATTACAGTAATATTGTTATTAAAATCTAGTTTGATTTGAAGTTCCAGGTAACTAAGGAGGCCATACTGGTACCTAGCATAAATTTTCCTTGTGTAGCACTTGTAGTAGGTCAGCATATCTTTGAAGATTGTATGTCATTAGATAGAGGCTACTAGCCACTATGCTCTTAAATGCACAGTGATACACATGTGGCGGTCAGCCGGGTTCGATCGCTGGTGGCCAGATAGTTCTGTTGGTAGAGCACCTAACTGGAGTATCAGGGGGCCTGGGTTCGAATCCCAGTCTGGTCCACTGCATTTTCTCCTCTCCTGTTACATTTGGTGCCGTGCCATGCCCTGAAACTGACAGGTGAGAGGCCTGCCAGGGATGAGCCTGGGTTGGGGTCTTTGGAGGGCCAAAGACCTTTAAGGAGGGAGGACTGTGGCGGTCAGCCGGGTTTGATCGCCGGTTGCCAGATAGCTCAGTTGGTAGAGCACCTGACCGGAGTTTCAGGGGGCACAGGTTCGAATCCCGGTCTGGTCCACTGCATTTTCTCCTCTCCCGTACACACACTTTTAATACACAGATTAAATGCATTGAAAATTTCATTTGAAGAGGAAAAAATAATTTTTGACACTTATTTTGCAGGCAGGAAAGACAGCATTGTCCAATTTCCTAGCAGACGCCACAGAAGGAAGCAGTGGAGAGTACCATCCTACCCAGGGAGTAAGGTAAATTATAACAGTGACTATAATCTATCCACCATTATCTTTATTTCTAGTGGAATATGAATATTTAGAATTTTCTCCTTTTTTCCATTCCACATTTTTCCGATTTATTTATCCAAGAAAATTTATTCAAGAAAAATTGGAATAGAACATCTTTTAATTGTAGATTTGGATTACTGTTTCTTTGAAGAAATGTACTGATAAAAAGGAGAACTATGCAATTACACATATTTCACTTGTGCAGTATTTTTAAAATGCTCAAAAGCATGGCCTAGCTTTTTAAATCTAAAAGTTAATAGCCATTCTCTGTAACCACTTAAACTTCGTTGCATGGTCACCGATTTTGATGAAACTTCACCCATTCTTAGTACTTGACACCAGAAACATATATCAAACAAAATTTCGTTGTTATGTGTCTCGGTTGCCATGGTAACAGCCGAAAAAGTTTGAAAAAATGAGATTTTCAGCCCCTTTAAATCTTTACTGAGGCTTAATAAAAACTAGGAAAAGTCAACAAACCATTCTCACAAAAACATGAAACCTTGTTGCCACTTATACCGCAAAGAAACTGTTTAGAATATATCTCTAAGTAAGTGGTAACCAAGGGTACATTTGGAATACATTTAAAATGCTGAAATATGCTGAAAAACACTCCGTATTCACTAATTGTAGGTGTTACATGCTCAAACTCAATCAACGACTTAAGAAAAACAATGAAAATGTTTAACCTTAAGTATATGGGCATAAGCAATATTATTCTATAAATAACTTTTATGGTTGCCATGGTAACACAGTGTAACCAAGCAAAATCAGTAAGTAAGATTGGGTTAATGCTACTGTCTTGAGAAAAAACATGGAAATTCAAGACTGACAAACATGCATTCTTAGGACCTTACAACACTAAAACCATAAGAAAAATTGGGATTAATTGCTACTTTGCGGTGTTACCATGGAGACAACGTATAAGTGGTTAAAAGTGAATTATTTTTTGCTGCATTAAGAATTAACTTGCCATTTAATCAAGAAACATATTATATGACCCACCTTGAATAGTACTTATCTGGTAGAACTGAAGTTGAATATCATATATTGATAAAACTTGACGAAGAAAACAACACTGTTGCTATGGTTACCAAGAAGGGAAAATGTTCGATTTTGTGAACTTAATATCAATATTAAACCCTGTGTGCCACCTTCTTGCATCCAGTTAGAGAATGGATGATAGTCAAAATTAAAAGTCAGGTTAGCTGTTAATAAATATCAATCATAAAAGTTTTGGGAATCTACATTTGAGGGTACGTATCCAAGGAAACGAAATATTTTTCAGATTTTTAAGCATTTTTTTCCTGCTTATTTCCATAGCAACACTCTATTTAAAGAATCCAATCTGAATTTTTTTAAATGGGAAAATAAGGACCACACCAACATCTTTAAAAATTGATCATTAGTTATGAGGAAATGTGCTTTATTAAAAGATAGGATCAGATTTAAACATACAGAGTGTAAATTTGAAGGCTCTCTGTTGTATAAAAACCCTGGCAACCATTGCCAACCAAAATGAAATATCATAATGTGTTCTTGGTTTATGCTTCAAGGCTCTTTTCTCTATTATTTGGTCACATTTCATCCTATAATTGCTTTTTATTTTTACGTGTATGACTATATAAAATTCAATGAATATTTTTTTTTACTTTTGAATACTTTGTTACCATAGTAACGTATGTAATAGTTGATTTACCCAACCTGTTTATCATGCATTTGAGGCAACAGGCCTTCAACTTTTGGAAACAGTCATTGCCAATTGTTTGCCTTGCCGCAAATGTTAATTATGGGGCTCTAAGCATGGTAAAAATTGTCAATTTTCAAACTTTAAGACATGTTGCCATGGTAACTATAACACATAGCAACCAATTTTTGCCTGATTTCAGTTTAGGGTATCAATGACTTTTATCATAGAGAGTTTGGAGAAATTCTGAGACTATGCGTGCCACAGCTCCTATATAAAATTCCAAGTCATTACAGAGAATGGCTCTTAATACAACAAATGATATTCTATATTGTTTCATGCTTTTGCATAAAAATCCTATACTTGCTCTTGACCATTATTTATCACACCTATCATTTTTTTTTTTAATTGCACCTTTATAAACTGTTAGAAGCATATACATATGATACTATAACAATAATCCTACTTTGTAGAATTCTGGAGTTTGAATCCCAGACCAACAGCAGACAGGGAGTGGATGTGGAAATGTGGGACGTCAGTGGGGATCCAAAGTAAGGAAACCAGAGAATCTTACTAATCGACAAAGGACACAAAGAGACATAGAATTCAGTTATTAATTACAAATAAAACCAACACTTACAAATTTAAAAATAATTCCAAATAATTTAAGATCAAAGGAAATATAATACTTCAAATTTGGAGAAATTTCTATTGTTTTGGGGGATTTTTTTTTAATCAGTGTCGGAAATTTTAAATTTTTGAATGAAATTTAGAATAAGCAGTGTTTTACATTAAATAATCTTCTTGTTTTTTAGATTTGAATCTTGTTGGTCAGCTCTTGCTAAAGATACCAATGGAGTGATATTTGTATATAACCCTGACCAGCCCAATCATGATAAAGACTTAGAAAACTGGTAAATTTTTAATCCAAATACAAATTCCAAAATTGATCTATGAATTTGTGCAAGACAAATTTTGAAAACTGATTGAAAATAAAAATACTTTTGGATTTCAGGTATAACTATTTTGTTGAAAACCAAAATATTAAAGAAAGCGCCTGCATAATATTTGCACATCACAAACCAGGGGCAAATGAAAGGGAAAGATCTGTACTTTGTAAGTAAATACATGTATTCATCAATATCAGGGTATTTCTAAATCAGCATTTTCTATGGAATTGCAAGAATCTAGGAGTAATTAAGATTCAAACATCCAACTGTCATGGTAGAGTCAAATCCATGCAACGAAATATGTTTATTACAAATATTCATGAAATACATTTAATTTGATTAACTTTGCCTTTGAAATTATTGTAATTTAATGTGTACGTAAAATCAAATTTTTCATTTTAACTTAACATAAGAATAAGTTGTTTTTTTTTACCTAATTTAAAAATGTCTCTATTTTTGTGGTAGCTGACACATTTAAGAAGATTCATGTGATACAAACAAACATTGATGATGATGGTGAAACACTGAGAAATGAATTCATGAACTACTTAACACAGCTACTGGCAGCCATGACAGACAAGAGAGAGCAGGAGGAATTAAGCATCATGAATAACCGATGACAAAGTTAGACCGCTATGAAGACATTTTTGACAATTGATATTTTTTTTTCATGTCCATACTTTTAAAGTTATTTTATATATTTAAAAAATGTTTGAATTTCCATTTTTTCTACCAAAAATTGTTGTGATCAACTTTTTATGAAAGGTATAAAGCAACATCTGAGTGTAATTTTTTAAACTCTTAAAATGTATTAATATAAGCATCAAATAAAAAATCTGTATAATTAGATCAATTATAAAAAGAGAAACTATAACTAATATAAATGAAATGTTTCTTGTATTTGACATTTGTAAGTACATGTTGACACACTGAAAGGTGATATGAAATGATTATACATGTATGTACATTATAATGGAAGTATTATTTACTGGAAATTAAAATGATACACAAGATCACTTGCTTTTGTATATATTTATAAAGTGAATTTTGTTTTGAGCATATGAGGTGATGACGTATTTGAAAGCACATGATAAATAAGTGTTGAAGCCTTCCACTCTAAAATTATCATGCATTTCAAGTGGTGGATAGCAATGCAAAAATTTTGTTAATTTCTTGAAAATATTTTTTTTCGTAAGTTATTTTTGAAAAACTATTTGATTTTAATAAATTCTCTGCCATATACATGTAAATGTCACAAATAGTTCAGGTCCCAATAAGGTGGGACTAAGCTAAATAAGTAACATACAGATTGAATAGTTCCTCAGAGAAACCTCTTTACACCAACTCCTTTGGGGGAGGGGGGTCAAAAAATGTATCAAGGACTTCAAGGTACACTTATATTAAATACTGATTAAGATTATCAATTTCATTTTCAAGAAAAGCCACCAACATTATAGTACATCCAATGAATAAAATCTAAGAAGAAGTATTGATGAACAGAATATTTTTATTCACATAGTTCATCAAAACACAACTTTTTTGAAAAAATCTATTTAAATCCCTGGTAGCTGCAGAATTGTAGCTTTCTGGTTAAAACAAGCAAATTCAAAGAATTGTAGTCCCCTGCTTTCTGTGTCTTTATGGGTGAGATTCATTATATATGGTATATTGTGTCAAATATGATATCATATGTCATTCAGAAGTTATCACCTATTTGAAAGATGATTTTTTGAAAATAATGTCAATCATGAAGGTCAAGGTCAAGATCATAGCCTGCTTGGAAATATTCATGTCACAGGTAATGCACATGTCAAATATGAAAGCTCTATCTTTTTTTCAATCAGAAGTTATCAGGCAAAAATTAACATTTCTGAAAAGTAAGTCAAACTACAAGGTCACGAGATCAAAAGTCATTGTGTAATAAGAAAGGTCTTGTCAGAAGCAATACACCTTTAATATGAAAGCCCTATCTCTTCTCATTCAAATGTCATGACCAAGGTTAAAGTTTATGAGAAGTATATGCATAGGTCAAACGTCAAGGTCACGAGGTCAAAATTATAGTGTATTTGGAAAGATCTAATCACAGGTAATATACATATATAATATGAAAGCCCTATATCTTCTCATTCAAAAGTTATGGACAATTCTAAGTTATGTTTTATTTTTTTGATTTTTTAAAAAGTAGGTCAAAATTCAAGGTCAAGGGGTCAAAATCATACTATATTTAGAAAGGTCTTTTCACAGGCGATACACATGTTTAATATGAAATACCTTTCTCTTCTTATTCAAAAGTTATGACCAAGGTTCAAGTTTTTGTGACAGACGGACAGATATACAGACGGATAGACGAATGAAATTTTAATGTCCACTCGCTTTCCGTTTCGCGAAAGCGGGGGAACAAAAAAAAAACGTTTAGGGATAATGTCCAGTGCCTATATTACATGTCTCTCTTTACCAAACAAAATGCCCCCCCCCCTCCCCCAACCCCCAATTATCGCGGGTTCTGACGCCTATGTGCAGTAGATTACAAGTACTTCACTGCAATTTTCGAAATCGAATGCAAAATTTTTGTGTTATTCATAAATTTCCTCTGAGTCAATTTAACCATACTCGCATATATCTGACTAGCTAAATATGATAAAGATTTTTTACCAATACATACTCGGAAGTTTATTCACACATAATCTTCGTCTTTCTAGTATACTATATCCGAAACATGGTGATAGATTTTGATGTGTGTGTTTTCAATTTGTTTTCCTTTTTATCGAAAAAAAATCTTCTATGATATTATATTGTAACTTTAATTTTAAATTATTATCTATGCATTTATTTCTTTTAGCTATAATTTAAATGATTAATCCATTAATTAATGCATTCCTTGTTATTATTCATTTATTTTATATTGGTTTGATCATTCGTTTATTTTAACTTAGTGTGTAACAGTCACTCAATTTGAATATCCTTTCTTGGGTTGGGTGTAATTTTTTTAAGACACCCTTACTAGGAATATAAAATTGCATTTCGATATAAGCCCCTGAAAGATTTTTGGCTTTCAAGAACAGCAGGACCCATTATGGAGTGGTCCTTTTTTCCCCAGAAATACGCATAATAATATCCACTACTTTAAAAAGAAGATGTGTTTGTGAAAAACCGACACCCCGTCAGGCTACTAACCCCAAAGATTACAGTTTCTCAAACGCAAGTTAAACTCCAGGGTCAAGAGCTCAAAAATATAAGATTATTGCTACCCAAAAATGTCTACATGTGAACAAGATGTGTTTGTGAAACACTGAGCCCTCGTATGGCAACATAGAGAAGATTAAGGACATATGATACAAACAAAAAACAGATGCCTGGATTGGTATATATTTTTGGACCTAATTTCATTGCAAATGATGCAAATAGCAATTTCTAGAATATAAAGAAATTGTAAACCTTCTGTGACGTTCAAAATTCTACCCTTCTGAAACAATCCTTATTATTCTGTACAAATATTTTACACTTTAAATTCCATTTTCGTCCAACTTTGAATAAAAAATTAATATATTGGTACCCGAAGTAGGGTATTCTCACAATTATGAATATGAAAGTAGGTCAAGGTTAAAATTTTTCATTAGTACGGAAATTTCCAAGGTCAAAATGTCAAGATAATTGGTATCCAATGAAAGGTCTTGCTACACAGAATACATATTTGAAGTATGGAAGTTCTAGCCCTAATCCTTCAAAAGATATGAACAAGGTTAAAAATTTTAAAAAGTAGGTCAAACTCCAAGGTCAAAGTCAAAATTCTGGATATCAAATGAAAGATCTTGTCACAAGGATTAAATATGAAAAGTATGAAAGCACTAGCCCTAACCCTTCAAAAGTTATGGTCAAGGTTTGTTTTTTAAAAGTAAGTCAAACTCCAAGGTCACTGTCAAAGGGTCAACGTTCTTGGTATCCGAGGATTACAAATGTGAAGTATGAGAGCACTAGCCCTTGGCGTTCAAAAGTTATGCCCAATGTTAAAGTTTTTTACATAGTAACAAAGCCCTAGCTCTAACAGTTCAAAAGTTATAACCAATATAAAAAAAATTTAAAAAGTAGGTCAACCTCCAAGGTCAAACTCAAAGGGTAAAAGTTTTTGATATCAAATGAAAGGTCTTGCCACAAGGATTAAATATATTAAGTAGCCTTAACCCTTTAAAAGTTATGGTCAAGGTTTGCTTTTTGAAAGAAGGTCAAACTCCAAGGTCAAAGGGTCAAAGTTCTTGGTATTCATGAAGGATCTTCTCACAAGAATTACATATGTGAAGTATGACAGCACTAGCCCTTACCTTTCAAAAGTTATTGCTAAGGTTAGAAGTTTTTTCATAAGTACAGAAATCTCCACGGTCAAGGTCAAAAGATCAAAGTGTAAGTCTCCAATGAAAGGTCTTCCCACAAAGAATATATGTATATGAAGGTCAAAAGGTCAAATTTGGTTGTACCAATCAAAGGTCTTGACACAAGAAATACACATGTGAAATATGAAAGTCATAGCTCCACTTAATCAAAAGCTATGGACATGGTTAAAGTTTTTGCCAAAGTCAAGAGTCAAAAGGTCAAATTTGGTTGTACCCCCCCCCCCCCCCCCCCCCCCCCGAAACTTCGTTTACGGGGGCATGAAAAGCATAACACTAATTTCAAACTTTTGATTAAGGTTAAAGTTTTTCAAACACATTTAGTAGGTAAAACACCAAGGTCAAGGATAAAGAGTCAAATGTTGATATGAGTATTTTACCCTATCTTTGGACTTTCAAACAGGCAGAGAGAATACAGTAGATTCTCATTGGTTACGAAATTAATAACATAGGAACTTAAAATTGTTGTTGATAACGATCAGACGACTTATGCCCCACCCCTGTGCCGTGAGAGAACTTTTAATTGGCTATTTATTACACCAGTTGACATTCGTATCATATGTATATTTCAACATTTTGATTAAGGTGTAAATTTTCGAACACATTAGGTAACGTAAAACACCAAGGTCCACATAAAGTGTAATTCTTCTATCTATAGGAATTTCTTGTGACAACAAAAATCATCTATGAGATATTAAAGTCCTAGCAAAAGTTATTACCTAGGTAAACAGTTTTGTAAGAGTGGATCAAACTCTGATGTCCAAAGGAGGGTCTTGTACAAGAAATACACGTCTAATGAGAAAGCCCTGGCACTAACCATTCAAAAGATATGGTCAAGTTTAACGTTTTTCAAAGTAAATCAAATTTCAAGGTCAAGGTCAACGAATTAAGATTCTTAGTTCCCTAAAGCTAGGGAATATTTTGTCACGAGAAATAAACACAGAGAGTATGAGAGCCCTTGCAACAATCGTTCAAAAATTGTTGCCAAGTTTAAAATTTGTTAATTTGAAGACGCGAGTCTAACTGTAGGGTCAAGATCAAGAGATCAGATATATTACTCAAAGAAAGCTTTTGTCACAAGGAATGTACATCTGAAATATTAACACCATGAAGTATATGTGCAAGGTTGAAGCTCAGTCGCCTGAAGTGTGGATCGATAGCCCTGCTTTTTTTTTAACAAACAAGATGTATTTGTGATACACTGATGCCCTCATGTTGCGACATAGCGAAGTTTGAATTTTCTCAAATGCAAATCAAACATGTTGATAGCCAAATTAAGGCTTTCTCACAAGAAATACTAATGCAAAATATAAAACCCTAGTACCCGCTGTTCAAAGATAATGGCCAAGGTTTACGTTTTATAAAGGTAGGTCAAACTCCGAGGTCAAGTTCAAAGGGCTAAGGTTGTTGGTATCAATGAAAGGTCTTGTAACAAAGAATAAATATGTGAAGTATGAAAGTCCTTGCTCTTACCGTTCAAAAGTTATTGCCAATATTAAACTTTTTTTACAAGTAGGTCAAACTCCAAGGTCAAACGATCAAAGTTGTTGGTACCCTATGAAAGGTCTTGTAACAAAGAATAAATATGTGACGTATGAAAGCCCTAGCTCTTACCGTTCAAAAGTTATGGCCAAGGTTAAAGTTTGGAATTTTGGTGTAAAAGTGTGTCAAACTCCAAGGTAAAGAGGTCAAAGGAAGGTCTTGTCACAAGGAATATAAATGTAAAATATGAAAGCCATAGTCCGACCCAGTCAAAAGTTATTGGCAAGGTTAAAGTTTTTGCAGACAGACAGACAGACAGACAGGACAAAAACAAACTATGCCTTGGATCTATCGATTGGGGAGCATAAAAACCCTATGGTTGTGTTTGTAAAATCTGACCAGCTATGTTCAGCCAACCAAATCATAGACATTTAAACCATAAATGTTTCGTACAAATGACTCCCATCTCCTTTTGGTCAGACCTTAGAAGTTGTAGTTGGTACAAAATTGCATCATGATGATGAAACCATGCAAGAACTGGAGCACCATTTTGATCTGATGACAAAAATATAATTATATTTACGCAATTAATTACGCTTAGTATTTCAACATTGACAATTCAAAAATTGTAAATTAGGCCTTTCTCTTCTCTTAATCTTTACGTGCACGTATGTACCATTTAAATGAATTTTCTTGTTTAGCTTGGCTTTTCTTTGGTTCAAAATCCTTTTTGCTTAGAACTACTATTTTTCTTGATTTATATTTTCCCTGATTTGAAGGTTGAGACTATCAAATAATGATTAACAACATAGTGGAAAATATTTGAGTAGTATATTTAACTGGGCTACAGCCTCACTGAATGCTCCTTGCTTCAAATTCAATTTCTTCGTTAAATTTTGAAATGATTCAAATCAAATTGCGTTTAAAAAAATTTAATAGAAAAGTGTACTAGAAGCTAATAACATTTTTAAAAGAGAGAGGGAGAGAGAGAAAGAGGGTTACAGAAATATACATATACAAATAAATAAAATTTCTAAGTAGAATTTGTAAATTAAGCTATAAATTTATAGTTTTTGGACACTGTCATTTCGTTGAACAGATTGTTGATCAAGCTAAATGTATGAAAAGGGATGTAAAATCTATATCGTAAAAAGATGCAGTAGATACAGGGGGAGTGGGAGAAAGAGAGGGGAAGATCTAGAGATAGAGAGGGATAAAAATGTCCTTCTATGATAAAACACTCCTGAGTAAAGTGTTTGTCTTCTATCGCTAAAAGGGGTCTTTCCAATAAAAGATTTTATTTCCTTGCCAGTGATATTGGCGTTTATAATAATGTTTGAATTATTAGAAAGTCAAATAAGAAGTACTGTAAAATCACATATTTTTGTGGGGTCAAATTTTTTAGGTTTGAGGGGGAAAATGGTTTGGAGGGATTTTATTTCGTGGTTAGAAAATGCTTAGTAGTAATGCATATGAAAGTTTACATTTCGTGGGTGTCATAAATGCGTTGGTATCTTCATGCATCGAAAACATCGTTAATTAAACCCCCAGGGAAATGAGTAATTTCACAGTTATTATGTTTAATTGTCGTGTACTTATTATTTGAATGTCTGAAACAGTTAAAGACAGTATCATAAAACTGAAACTCATATGTCTTCGTTTGTTATACTAAAGATCAGAAAATTGGATGTTCAAACATTTTTAGGTTTCTTAAACTTGTATTATATATAATGTATAATTGCATTTGCATATTTTAAAATTTCTCTTTGAACTGTGTTCTTTTTGTTACTATTTAAAAAATGGTTCAATGAAAATTACGTTATAACAAATGTACAAGTTTAAGTTAGATTTCAATTTAAAAGGGGAACTGATGAATATTTTATTCTTGCCTACGTATATGCATTTATCATTTCGCTATCAGGAAGTAAAATTTACAGCATTGTTTTGCTTAATATATTATAAATTAAGGCTTAATGTTATTTATAACTATGCGAGTTTTGATCTCAAGAATCCTGCTAACAGCATAAAACACAAATCTGTCAATTCCAGAAGTGGAATCAAATACCTAAAAAGAGTAAGAATCCCTTGTTTAATTTTCCTGTTAGAACAAGATGTGTTTGTCAAACACTGATACCCCCCGTATGGCAACATAATGAAGATTAAACTTTTCTTAAATGCAAATTTAAAAAGGTACACAAAGTAGTAGGCCAAGGTTAAAGTTTTTTTCATAAGTACGGAAATCTCCAAGGTCAAGGTAATTGGTATCCAATGAAAAATGAAAAATCTTGCCACAAAGAATATACATGTATATGTGAAGTATGAAAAACCTTAGCCCTAACCGTTTAAAGGTTATGGCCAAGTTAAACATTTTAAAAAGTAGGCCTAACTCCAAGGTCAAGCTCAAATTTCTTGATATCAAATGAAAGGCCCTGTCACAATGATTGAATATGTAAAGTACAAAAGCACTAGTCCTAACCCCTTAAAAGTTACGGCCAAGATTTGCTTTTTAAATGTAGGTCAAACTCCAAGGTCAAAGGGTCAAAGTTCTTGGTATCCAATGAAAAGTCTTTTCACTAGATTTACACATGTGAAGTATGAAATCACTAGCCCTTACCGTTCAAAAGTTATGGCCAAGGTCAAAGTTTTTTTCATAAGTACAGAAATCTCCAAGATCAAAAGGTAAACGTTGTTGATATCCAATAAAAGGTCTTCTCACAAGAAATACATAAATGAAGTATAAAAGTCCTGGTATCTACTGTTGAAATGATATGGCCAAAGTAAAAGTTTGGAATTTTTGTGTTCAAGTGCGTCAAACTCCAGGGTCAAGGTCTAAAAGTTCAAATTTGGTGGTACCCGAAGAAAGGTCTTGTCACAAGGAATACACATGTGCAATATGAAAGTCTTAGCTCCACTAGATCAAAAGTTATGGGCAAGGTTAAAGTTTCTGGGGACAAACAGACGGACAGACACGACAAAAACTATATACCCCTGACACTTTGTTTACAGGGGCATAGAAATTCCCAAGATTTGCTGGAAAATATTATTACTTCCATTTGATTTAAAAAAAATATGTCATTGATGGGAAATTATAACGATATTTTACTAGTATTTACAAGTCTTGAATTTTAAAATTTTTCTTTAATATAGCAGCAATAACCAAAATTGCCATTTAATTTTGTATGGCTACAGCTAGTATGTAACCATAACAACCATGAAAATTATTTCATGTTTATCACTTACCGGGGGTATACTTTGGAGTATATTCGACGTTTTCAACATTTTTAACTTTTTAATTTTGTATTCCATATGTACTGGTCCATGATTACGGTATCATACTCAGAGAGATATTTATGCCCCCGTAAATGAAGTTTCGGGGGTATAGTTTTTGTCATGTTCGTCCGTCTGTCTGTCTGTTTGTCCGCAAAAACTCTAACCTTGTCCTTGTGACAAGACCTTTCTTTTGGTACCACCAAATTTGACCTTTTGACCATGACCTTGGAGTTCGACCCACTTTTACACAAAAATTCCAAACTTTTACTTTGGCAATATCTTGTGAACAGTAGAGACTTTTATACTTCATATATATATTCTTTGTGGAAAGACCTTTCATTGAGTACAAACAACTTTGATCTTTACCTTGAAGATTTCCATGGTTATCACCTTGGCCATAACTTTTGAACGGTAAGGGATAAGGCCATCATACTTTACATATGTAATCCGTCTGAGAAGACGCTTCATTGGATACCAAGAACTTTGACCCTTTGACCTTGGAGTTTGACCTACATTTAAAATACATCATTGACCATAATTTTTGAAGGGTTAGAACCAGGACTTTCATACTTCAAATATTTAATCCTTGTGACAAGACCTTTCATTTGATATCAAATATTGTGATAACGCGAAACTTTTGCTGTTTAACCAAGACATTTGCATAAGTCTTTCTTCCGATTTTGTGATCTAGTTTATTCATTACAAAGAAAGGCGAAAGGCCATTTTGATCTTGGACCACCACAAGCTACAATTTAAAGTTTTCTTGCTATATATTACGGTCACATTTTGTCTTTCTCAACGCTGTTCAAACCATTCAAAGTTTATCAAAAGTTAAAATAAAGATTTCAGAAATTGAAAAAAAAATAAGGTAAATTTGTCAATTGTGCCTACCACATGGGTGAAAATTGGATGGCAAATTTTCATTTGTCTCCGTTCGATTCACTGTAGAAATACGACATCGTATTTTGAGGTTGCGCCGCGTTGTCATTCCATTGCTTACGAAAACATTGAAAATTAATTCAAAGTGTAAAAACTCTTTGCTGTATTCCTTAATAGTTTTGATTTATGGCGCTAGTCCACGAACTTTTCAATGACCCATCGGATATATAAATATTGAAGAAAAATTAAGAAAAATAGACCTCTCCTCCTCGATCAATTTGTAATCAACAACATCCCTTATGTTTATATTTATTACGTAAAAAGCATAATATGGCACCTTTTAAGTTATGTTCTACAATGTATACTAGTAATTTTCAGTTAGAAATGATGGATTGCTTAATTTAATAGTGGTACAGTTGTAGTGAGTGTTGCTGATAAAAACAGCTTGAGAAAGTGTCAAGTGGAGATTTTCCTTCAATAAAATAACCAGTCTAAAGATTTATTTGAATTTAACAACTGAAAAACATGTGCAAGAAAGTAAAATTAGTTTTATAAATTGGTGGGGTTTTGAAATAAAAAAAAATGTGATGACTAATCTACTAGTATCCTTTCTCCGGGACACCTTCTGAGGAAATGATAATTTATTCATAAATTCATGAAAGTTCGCGTCAGTGTTCATGTTCTTATCTCTCAGAGAAGAGGTGAGTATCGCGTTTATTCTCGAAAGTTGTACGCGTTATATATCGCGAAAGTTTCGCGTTATAACACGAAAATTTAATTTTTTTAACCTACGAAAATGAGCCCAATGGGCTTTCGTAAATCCAAACTCATAAACCTTTATCTAATTTTTGGTACCCCCCTTCAATGCTGGAATATTATATTCCAGTGTTCGACCTCACAGCAACAATACGTATTAAGGAGGGGGGGGGGGTTACAGCTCATGTCAAAGACAGACCCGTAGCAACGGTTTCAAAAGGGGCTTCCCAAATTAATATGACAAGGCGGGAAAAAAAAATCAAAAAATAAACTCCAAACTTAAATTTTCCAGTGTTCGATATTTCAGCAAAATCCACAAGCATCTTAGTATGTCTAAGGGAAAATTTTCTATGACAAAATACTACACTAATAAAGACCGACCCCCCCCCCCAGTGACCCCACTCCACCCCACCCTCGCATTCTACGGACCTGCAAAGACATTATCTGGTGGTAAAGTTTGGTTGAAAAAAGCTATGGTGTGTAGACATCTAGAACAGACAGGTGGGCATTTGACAACTAATGATCAAAACTAATAAGCCATGTAAACTGAGCATCTATTTCATGTGCGATAAAAATGACCGCCAAATATGTGAAGAAGACATGGGAGATTCAAGCTGCAACCCGAAAAGCCATCGTCTCAAGCCAAGGTCCGGAGTCCGCATATAGCTCTCTCCTCTCAGAATGGGAGAGGATCGTACAATTTGGCGGTGGTTTGCGACGATGCCGAAAAGCAGGTGCGCGGACTTTGTGTGTTAGAAGCCCCATCTGTCCACCATACTTTTACATTTCATTCAAATCTCTACAGAATACGGCAGAAGGTTTAGGATATGACTGTGATTCTGTTATTTACTCCTTTGAGACTGTTTAAATATTCATGTTCAACACTACAACTGATACCTCGAAGATAAATAATTGCATAATTTCCAAAATACGGCATAGTGCAATAGTCCAGCAGAGAGCGCAGATTGCGTAACGTGAACTGTGAAGTGCATTGTTTACAGAAGAAGCAATATTTAGAACAACTCATTGGTAAGTGACAAAGATATCCATTATTAAGACTCATCTCAGAGATAATTACGTTAATTAAACTATATAATTAACTATTCGACGTCCAATGGACATAGATGGATATCGGGTGAGACTGGAAATTTACCCGAGAAGGCGCGGGGGGGGGGGGGGGTGCACGCATTACTTTAAAAAAAAAATTGAAAATTTTGTGCAGATTATTTAATTCAAATAGACTCTTATCTTTCATTAAAAAACATAATAAATGAGTTTACACGTGTAACTAGATGTCTTTTCTGTAACACTGATGATTGTTACCCCCTTCCCATATGATAAAAAAAAGGATATCAATATTGAGCTAATATTTTTATAAATAATGAAACACACACACAAAATCTACTGATGGCTTAAAATTGTAAAGAAGCTGGGGTTTTTTTGACAGTGAAAAACACATTATTTTATATTATAACATAATCCTGCAACACAATACTTAAGTCATATTATATTATTATATAATCTGGAATTAAATTCTCATAAGTATCATCTATTGTATCCTGTTTAATCTAATTTTGCGGTTTAAAAGTGAGTATAGGTGGAAAATAATGTGTCCTCTTAATTAAATGAGTTATCCGGTAAATATAATGCAGTGTACTTGAAGCTTTTAAGAAAAGTGGTCAACTAATGCATTTAACATGTCTCACTGAGTGTAGATATATTCCTCATGATTTACAGGTAAAATATAAAGAAATAATTTTTAGCCTTTTAAGAAAAGTGTTTCTTTCTGTTCACTGTAATATCTCATAGAGAATTTTATAGGTTTATCTTGTATATTATCCATTTGTCATGTTTATATATATAATGTTTTACACAGGACTCTTCTTTATTTAATATATGCATGATTTTATACTTATAGCTTACAATCTTTAAAGTTGTGATATTGCAATGCAGAAATCTTTTTTGAGAGTATGTCATAATAAAAAGGAGAGAGAGAGAGAGAGAGAGAATGTATAATACATTTTAATAGCAGGCCTATTACCAAAAAAGAGTTATATGTGAACAGGGACAAACCTAGACCCAAAATTTAGGGAGACTTCACTTCTCCCTCAGAGAAATTTAGGGAGAAGTTTTGAAATTTAGGGAGACTTCTTAGCGCGCGTGATGTTCACTGATCATTATGAAACTTTATAAAAATGAAACTATTTTCACTGTTTTTAACTTAAAATACTTTTCAATAATTTTTTTCTGTATTGAAATCCTAGTAAAAATAATTTAAGAAGGAGGAAAAGAATCTGAATTTTTTTTCCAATTACAAGGTACCGGTATATCTAGCAAAAAAAAAAACAAAACAAAACAAAACAAAATAAAAAACAACAACAAATAAAATAAATAAATAAATAAATAAATAAATAATGACAATGTAAAGGTTTTTTTTTTCATTTCTTGCATAATAATTAATATGCACAATTAACTTTTAAATTCTATCTTTTCATTTTAAATTTTTATGCTCATTGCATAGTCATAATTCTGTTATTATCTCTTCAAAATTTGTTTTCAATCTTAATTTTTTTTTCTGAAAAAGTTTTGATGTACTACGTACTGCATGCTGATTGAACTCTGTATATCAGACGTGTAATTTCTTACACAGTCAATAACTACACAATTTAACAGTAAAATAGGTCTGTATTCACAGCATGAATTAATTATTTGGCAATAAAAAGATCAAAAATCATCTTCAACATCTTTGGCATGACATCGATATATATAGCTGACCAGCTGTTTTGTGTCTGGTTGTGCATAACTTGTAACAATGGACTTTATCATACCCGGAAGTGTAAAATCTAGAGGAGTTCCGACAGAGTATTCGATGCATTGGTCATTAGTAGCGAAACAGGTACAAGTGTCCTGCTGTTTCGTTTATTTCAGCAGTAATAAAACAGGATTTATAAACTACTGATGATTCTATCATGTTTCTTAATAGATTTTCTTCATGATTTTCAATAATGGGGTCGCAAATGTTAGGGCGACTTTAACTTCGCTTTCATGATAAATTACGGCGAAGTTTGGAGCCCAAAAGCGACTATTTCGCCTCAGTCGCCCCCTCGGTTGGTCCCTGTGTGAATGTTAAATTTAACGAGGCCCGATCTACTTGATCTGCGCATACGTTTTAACGCAGCGTCGACTCAGGCACGTCACAATACCCTTGACTGCCGTCACAATTGAACATAATAACGTCACAAATAAAATGACGTCAAATTGCGCTAAACTGTTACAGATTTATTAATTTTATCCTTTTTATTTCAATTTGTGAGTTTAAAAAACAAACGCTGCAACTAAAAGTAAACGATTTTAGTCTTTCTCTTTGAAGTGTGTATACACACTCTTTTTATTGCGGACTTAAATATGCATGGATTATCTTCAGTTTTAAAAAATAAAATAAGTCTATAAATCATTTAAATTGAACCCCCCGAAATATTTAATTTTTCTATATATAACATAATATTAGTAAAAATCGCAATTTTGTCGCCTTTACCCCCCCCACCCCACACACACACACCCTTCTACCCCTATTTTCCACGTAAAACAACGTTGCGTGTTAAGAGAAAAATAAAAATAAAGCATGGCGAGAAAATAATTTCCTAATGTAAGAATTATTTATTTTTTAGAAATACAGTATTGCAATCGTTTGTTGGTGTTATGTAAACCCATTGCGACCTATAAAATACGTAGTTGGATAGAATAAATCCAAATTTTGTGTTTTGACATGCCCCCTTTTCATTGCATTAAAGGCTACCGCCAATTTTCTTTTCATTTTTTATGAGAGGAATGAAAATTGCATGATATATGTGAAAAACAAAGAATTTCATCGTGTATTTTTTTTAAATTTGTAAATTTCTTTGTTTTTTGAAGAGTTTTAGTATGTAATTGTGTATAAGAACACGAAAAATGGTCCATATCTTGACAGTGCCCCCATTTCACTACAATAAAGGCAAGGTAACAAAATTTCATCCTAATTTTTCTAAGCATAAAACATACAATAGTATATTTCCAAGAATTAAAAATTTTTATCATTCCGTTTTCGTAATTTTTAACTAGATCGGGCCTCGTTAAATAAATTCTTTATAGATATTGAAAAAAAAAATCTTTTTGCTTTAGCCTATGTAAGTTATGGAAAATCATATATTATAGTGTCATATGGATTAAAAATAATGAGCCTTCTTCCATTCTAAAGATAATAAATTTCATATTAAAATATTTTAAACTGCAGGGAATAAAAATCACTTCCTGGTTACCTTGAACTCATTACACTAATAATATATCATAAATATTAAAACTGTAATACTTTTGTGTGCCATTAAAATAATATAATACCATTATAACAGTATATTATTAATTTATGGCTATTAGGTGAGTGTTCTGGTCCAGAGGCTTATAAGAATTAAGAAATTTTAAGTACATAATTTATAATTAATCTGAAATTAGACATAAGCAATTACTGTACAGTCAAGCATGGTTATTACGGAGTCCCACAGATGAAAATTTTCAATTTGTTTGTAAATCTTACATTTTATAAATGAGAATCACTAAGTTGTTATAAGCTTCATGAATTCATTATACATGTAAGCATGGTCACTATATATCTGTATTTTACTGTATGACAATTTAATATGTATTTATTAGATCACTTGACTAAACAAACTATAAAGTGCATTTATGTAAATGATGAGCAAGGGCACCTCTTCCAAAATTGTTGGAGCTTTGAGTTTCAGTGGCACTACAGTCATGTTTGTTGATAGTGGCACTGGCAAATACATGCAAGTAACTGGTAACTACTCTCTGAGTTGTTGATAACTAGATTTACTTTTTTGTTGATCCCTGCTTATCCTATTTGCCCATATATTTTAGAAACATTTTTTTCATCTCTCATTTTATATTATTTTACTATGTAGTTATCATTCTGTGGATCCTGAACAGGGTTTTATTATACTCTGGTGTTAATGAGGCTATGATGCTCTGACAACCAGGCAGCTAAGTTTTTCTGATGGTTTTTAAACTCATTGACAAATTCTAGAAGGAAGGAACTGTACCGAGGAAGCAGTGAGAGATGATTAGATCAGATAGCTATACTGATTTGATAGATATGCAAGGTTAGATGAATAGTTTCCACTGGGTGTAGTATACTTGTTGAAGAGGGCACTTTGAGATGTGTAAAATCCTGAATATTTAATAATTTGGGTACATGCATCTTCAGTTTTCACTGGTTGCCTGTTATTACTTTGAGGTATAGTAAAATGAACTTCAGTTTTTCAAATTTATATAATATATTGGATAAATATCAGATGTGTGCAACAATACAGAAATATTCAGTGAATAACATGGAGTTACAGTTATACATTTACATATGTATGATTGGTATGATTTATCAGTTGAATATTTTTTCAAAAAATTCTCGCAGCAAGAAATGTCCAGAGGGCAGTTATTGCGATTCCCTTGTTATCAGCTAGTGTTTATGAACAATAGGTTAAAGTTTTCTGTTCCTAATTTAGCTTTCTCATATGTTTATGAAGCACAGGTAATATGACTCTCTCATTTTGAAGATTGCAGTTAAATACTATATACTAGTGTAAATTGCAGTCTTCAAAATATATTTACTATATAGTTCAGATTCTATGCAGATATCATTCTTTAATTTATGTTAGTTTTAAATTAAGATCAAATTTATTGTGTGTGACAGAAAACACCATTGTATTTTACCCATAATAGGTCATAATTCTCTATCATGTCTCAAATGAATTACTCGGGTATTCATTTACAGGATTTAAAAGCAGGAAAGGATTTACCAAGATCATCTAAAGCATCATAAGTGAAAAGTGTAATATTTTTAAGCAAATAATTACTCAGCAGAGATTGTGAATTGAAGTTTGTATAAAGATAAACTGAATTTAAAATACAAAGATGATAAAGATTTATATTTAAGGATAGAATTTTAGTTGAAAAAAGATTTTTTAACTGGAATATTTGAAATTGTTCTTAAGGATATCCGATCCTCAGCCAGGGTGGATAACTCCAAAAATTAATATTTAATTTGAAATGCATCAAAATGAACCTTGAAAATGAAATTTTTTCATGCTACAGTTTTCATTTTATTCATCTTTATAAGATTCAAGGTTTTTGTAAGTCCTAGAAAAGGTACGATAGTATATAAATTTTGCATATAGTTGAGTGTAACATTGAAAATTTTCACCCCAAGAAAACCATGGTCAACTGAGGCACACGTCTTACAAAAGTTGACATTTGTTCCCTATAAAAGGAAAAAAATAATACAGTTTTAGAGAAATAAGATTTTCTTGAATCCAGCCTTAGATACCAATGCTTATTAGCATGATATGAAATAAGAAGTGATTTGTGGTGTCTTGCAATGATAGCAAAAGCCTTTTACACTATGTATTATAGAATACATGACAAAAATAGAAGACAAAAAATACCAAATAAGTATAAAAATCATGACAATTTCTCTGAATGCTTGGATACCTATCGTTTTTTTACCTAAAAATATTTGTAATTGATCAATTTGCAATTAGAAAATGCATTGCTGATATTCCAATTTGCTTTAAATGCAAAAATATTGGAGATTTGACAATTTTCCCTTTATAATATGATTACTAACTTTAATTTTTAACTTTAAAGAAATACTGTGGATAAATTTACATAACTTTGTGGATTCAGAGATACTTTTATGAGTATTTTTGATTACTTAACTGCTAATTTTATAAACCTGAGGATCGGACTACTTTAAAATATTGATAAAAACTAAGAAAGATGACTTTTGAAGGACAGGTCAAGGTCATAAACTAGTTAAGGCACATTTAACACCTACATACTGATCGAGGGATAGTAATTAGTGCATGTGAGTGAAATTATCATCTTGGCTAGCCAAGGGTTTCTCATACGCTTACTCTCCTCATGATTATCATGAAACCCTTGGCTAGCGAAGATGGAAAATTATATCATATAGTATAAAAATTGAACCATGCATTTAAAACAGCTCAAATCTGTTGTGCATTTCAATTCATTGAATCTTGAGCTGTTATGGCCAGAATGCCTGGTAAACTTGAATATTTCATTTTTTTGAGTATCCTTCTAATATTTCCAATGCATAATTTCCAGATCTTGTTTTTTTTTAACATTCCATAGTTGTGAATATCATTCCATTTAAGAATTAGTTTTTTGGTGTTGAATTCAAAGGCATGCAGGTACAGAAGAAACTTAAATTGGTCTTCTTGCTAATGAAAACTTATCACACATTTTCTCTTACGTAGCTTGGAACTGATATGTCAGTTGATTATTTATCTATTTTGTCAAACTAGCACTATGTCTCATGTGAGCATTGTGTCCTGTGGGCCTCTTGTCTAAAAACTCCATGCATGTGAATTTTAATGGTCGCTTAATGCAACCAGGTCACCCTTGACCGTTTTCTTTTATTATGGATCGTTATCAGTGGGGCTTTAAACTAGCATTTGCCAGTACATACTTTAAAGTATTTAAAAACATTTATTATTATCATTTTCTAAATAACAATGTTTTTGATACATTGTCAGAATAATAGCCAGAATTTGATCCAGGTGTCACTATTGCGCCTCAACATGATGTCATTAAATGTAACACTATTATTTGAATTTTTACTCGTACTGTACATAAGCTAGACACTATTTACCACTCTTCATTTCATTGTTGATATTCATTTAAAGTCCTGACCTTTAAATGGTAAGTTTTCAGATTTTTTTTTTTGGTTGACTTTTTAGGCTCTTATGATATGTTTTTCAAACAAATGTGTGCTTTTGTTTAGTTCCTGGACTTAATGCTTCAATTTTTAAATGATGATGAATAGTGTAAATATTAAGAGAAAACTTAAAATCAACTTTGGTATTTTTTTTTTTTGCATTTAATGATAAAAAAGTATAAACATTTTTATCAATAAGAACCAAAAATTACCTTTGATTTTATTATAACTTGGCACACAATATGCTCACTAAGGTACATAATTCTGTGTATCGCTTTTTTTTCAACCAGGTATGCAAACCTATTACATTAATTATAAAAAATTTCTTTGAAATACATTTAAAATGTATCACAGTTTTGATATCACTGCACTGATAATGGCACACAAGTACACTAACAGGTAGCATGTGTGATGGAGAGGTTGGTGTATTTTGTTTATGGCTTGGTTACAGCAAAATCTGTTGGTACATTCATCTAGTTCTCTTGTCCTCTGGGGTTTAATTACTGAAATTAGATGAGATTCCTTTGAATTAAATTTTGAAGTTCAACATCCTTATAAGATTAAATACACCTTGTTGTCAGTAATGTATGAAGAAGCAATATTGTTATAAAAGTGGGAATGTGTAAAAACACACATATTTCTCAACATTTCTTGATGGTATGTCATTTTATTTATTTATTGTTGTCAAAGAAATATTCAATGGAGTTTTGAAATTTTGAAGAAATATGACCATTTTTCATCCAAACACTGTTAGTTTCAAGAAGTACATGCATGTACTGGCATGCTCTAAGAAATATTTCTGTAGGAAAATATCAGTGGCGCTCAGCATTTGCATGACTTTAAAGTATTTAAAAACATTTATTATTGATATTCTTTAAAGGGCTGACTTGTAGGTAAGGACAGACAATGCCACAATTCTTAAATATTTACGGGAGTTAGGAGTAATTAATGCAAATAAAGATGTATATATAGCAATTGTTCAAAAGCTCATATTCCACTTTATTCGATGGTACATGTATATCCTTTCTCTTAAATTATTAATATTTAATTATAAGCTATAGAAATTTAATGTAGGTGTTATTTGCTTGATGTTTGTTTGTTTAATATTATCCTTTAAAAAAAATTTACTCAATGTTGACACCACCACTTACCAGTGGAGAGGTGCAAATTTATACCTCTCAGTATACTTCGCACCCAAGGCCATTGAGCAGTGTGGAATTTTGTGTGTGTCATTATCTATACTGCAGCATGGAACCTTCGGTTTATATGGTTTCGTTGTTCTGAATGGCCTACTCAGTGCCACAATGACAATGTCCCTCAGAAGAATTTGAACCCATGACCTAAGGATCAACTCCTTATATTGCAACTCTAGAGCAAACACTCTGACCACTGCGCCACATGGTCAATATTCCCTTGATGTACCTGTATCTTCATTTAGAGTACATATATAAATTTTCATGAAATTTGGCATTGTACATATAATAGGCAAAAATTTATTTAGGACACAGATTAGAATTTAGTTATGTTTCTCTTTCTGACCAATCGAAATTAGAGATGCACACCAGTAGGTGACCAATTCAAAATTAGAATTCAACTTCATGCAGTCAAATCATTAGAACTATGCATATATCATGGAAGCATATCTTAAAATTCATTCACATGATTGTATAATTGTAAAGTAAAACTTTAAACAACCGGTATTTACACTGTATGACATTGAATATGTAAATTTGTAATTATTAAACCAGTTCACAGCAGAATGTGTAGTAAACCTTGAACAAAATCGTAAGGTGTTAAACACTTTCTTTATCTACGGGTATGTGCATCTGGTTAAATACCTTTATATGTATTTAATGTATTAATGTGACTAGATTGACAATGGTTTTCTTTGGGTGGTTACCCGCATATACCCTCAACTACATGCAGATTTTTGACATTGATAACATATTCAAACTTTTTAATTTATATAGTAGGTTTAGGTAATAAAAAATCTGTTGGCACATATCTGAAAATTTGATATAATGTTCCCTAGAATTTACTCAAATTAGATTGCAATTTTTATAAAATTTGCCTACGTATTTTTAATGCTATATTACTATAAACGCGGTATTGTCATTAGTACATTTTTTACGCTTCACTATTGAAATATATGGAAAAATGACGTTTTTAAGCCAATTTTGTGAAAATAGTTTCTTAAAAAGGTTGGATAACTTTTTAAAGACGCAGACGATTTAGTCAGGAATTTCAAAATGTCAAGATGAGGTAAAATCAAAACTATTGATATAAAAAAATCAATATGTCTTCTCGCTAGATTTTTCGCTAAAAAATTTCAAAGTTCCCTTTTATATTGCTGAAATGTTGCGTTTATGGCGTTATTTATGTCTACAACGTCATTTGTTGAACGTTGTAACGTTTACCGTACGAATATAAATATTTTGACATTTGGAATATGCAAGATCTAAAATATGTCATAAACTCAAAATTTAATTTTATTCATCATTTAACTTATTGCAAAAATATATTAGGATGACCAGCAACTTATTTTCACTAGTATTGTGAAATTCATATTCTAAGCACAGAGTCGGAATAGAGGTACATGTATAAACATTCCTCGTGCATGAGAATTAACATGCATCGACAACACCGCGAGTGATAAAATATGAGTTCCTGTATTTTTAGGAAATTGATGGTGGAAAGGATTTCAGGCATAACACAAAAATCTGATCACTTTATTAAAAAATAACTGTAAAGAAAAAACTTCCAGATACTGGGGAAATTAGCCGGGGTTAGGGGGGTATTTGCAATTTTCTTTCTATATATATTAAACGCAAGCTAGTACATGGGCCTAACTCTTAAACATTTGTTAATTACGAATTCTCTTAATCAAATTTCCATGCACAAAATGTAAAATACATACACTTGAATTGAGCTTTTACACTTAGACTAGAGCTTTTGTTTAAAACTTTTAATAATAGAAAAAGATACTTGTAAATTGTTTACAGTGTCATATAGGTCTTACAGGTGTTTGTATAAATTTGGATTTTGAAAGCATTTCACAATTTATCAGCCAGTAAAACAAGGCGACTAGATGAAATTTAGATACATAATAAGTAACCAAACAATACTTAATAATAATGATGATGATGATAAGAAAAAAAGGAAAATGCATGTATTAAATTTAATCCGTTTTTAGTGTTAAGGATTGATTCCATCCTTGAAAAAAATTATAGGTGATTATTTTCGCTTTGTGCTTTGATTAGCAGTCATTTGTATTTAATGTATTGTGTCGGGGTTGCAAATAACGTGGGGTGAAATACAACCCCTCAAGTTTTCCGCTAAACAATTTTATTTAATTGATAACATTACTCTCTGCATACCATAACTTTCACGCCGACTGCTACAGTGACCTTTAGCAGTTTAATAATACTTACAATATAAATTATTTCTTTCATTTGGTATTGTATTTAATTTTTCCTATATACTACATATACTAGTAATCACATGAGAGTTCGGTTGTAATTTTATGAAACATTTTGTACGGGATTTGCTATTGACGTACAATAGCATGCACTTTTAATCTAAAACCTGGTTCGACTAATTTGAAGTCATTTGCATAGAATTAACCTGGAAACAACGCAACGTTGCCTTTGTGACGTAACTGACGTCATAATCAAATGTGCACAAAACAAAAGCCGCTCGAATGTCACTTAAAATGTGTACCAAAATTGATGACAAAAGCAAACCCGCGACCTACCTTAAGCTAGGTGTCCATGCATGCAGCATTTTATTTCAGCTTAAAGTCCTTCCATCTGTCTGACTGCTACAGTGAAACTTGCCTAATCCAGAAATTGTGTAATCCAAACTCTTGCTTGTTTGTAATTTGCTTAGTACAATGTTAAACTTAAGTCCATTTTAGTAAATTCCTTTGTTTAAATACGTCTAATCAGCAGAATGGAATGATAGTAATCCGACCAATTATGTAGACAGAAATATGTACACACCACCTGTATTTATATCCAGGAAGTAATTTGTGTATTTCAGGATGTATCAACAGAAAACCATTTTACTTATAAATAGATTTTTACTACACAGTTCTAAGAAAATTTTTGAAAGGTTTCTTAGAAGTTCTTATATACCAAGTTAAAAGATCATGTTGATTTTTTTTTCCATTTCAGGTTATTTGAGAAGTGAAAGGAAGGTTGAAAGATGGTTGCTCGACAGAATTGGAGTAAGAATGTGGAGTTTTTGCTGGCGGCCATTGGGTATTGTGTGGGACTGGGAAATGTATGGAGATTTCCCTATCTCTGTTACAACAGTGGTGGGGGTAAGGTGTTCAGATCTCTTAATATAGACATGATGCAATGTATCAGTCCTCCTTATCTTCATATATATTTCAAATACTATGAATATATAAAAGTTAATTTAAAAAAAACCCTACCATACTACAGTATTTTAATTGCAATATTTTGAATCCTCTGATATCCTGAAACCTTTTCTTGGCTCTAACCAGTTCAAGATACTAAGGTTCGACTGTAGTAAAGCAGATCACTATGTAGAACCACTCTCTGATGCTTATATAAGAAAAGGTCCTTGATCAACTTTATTGTTTGATCAATATTTATTTTTTTACTGGCAATAATAAATGCATTAATTTGTACAAGAAAAATACATTCAGTTAAATATTCATTACTTGAAGAAGTTAATGTCTCGTGGCTCTAATTCACAATGATGAGTAAATATTTTCTTCTCCAATTCAAAAATTGTAAAATACTTATATGCACATTTTTATTCCTATTTCCTGGGAGAAATAGGTCATTAAAGTACACGAAGTGCATGAATTGGAACATCGTGTGCAGGACCATTGAGTTGGTCAACTTTGAGAATAATGGAAATCCTAAGAAATTAAGGTTTAAAAGTCTTTGTTAGAATTATTGATTTAATCTTTGGTAATACTCAGCAGTTAATAATGTGGTTCTAAGTGCTTGATGTGTTGAAATATCCAGTATTGTTTTCAGTATGAGAGGGGAGATGAATGAATTAAATGTCAAAGTTTTTTTCCAACTCAGTGGAAGTATATGGAGGAACATGTTTGCAAATAACATTTAAACAATACTGGTCCCAAAGAAAAAGTAACGATACATGTAATCTGTGCATCAGAAAAGCATAAGGAAAAGGTTTTTAGCTAACCTCAATGAAGTCATTGACAAGATGAGCTTATGCTATACCCCCAGCAATGTCATCATCTGTGTTTGCGTTGTCATCCTGGTTAAAGTTTTAGGAGCATGCATATAGGTCCACTCCCAAGTAACTATGATCCCCACCTGGACCAAACTTGCATGGCTGGATGATGTACATGTATCTAGTAATGGATACTAGCACACTTTTTCAGATGCTGGATTTGACCTAGATTTTCCAGATGAATGACCTGGTTTAAGTTTTTGAAGCATGTCCATTCCCAAGTACCATAACTATAAATCCTCCCAGTCCCTTCACTATGGCCTAGTTTCTTGGATGTTGCATCTAGGGTTATACACTACCCAACTTGCTTTGGATATGATGCTGGATATGACCTATAATTTCCAAATGAGTGAATTGCAATATGTTCATTCAAATAACCAAAAGTAGGTTAGGTTACAGTTGTAAGGGTTGGAGAAAATCTGGACAAAGGCTATTAAATGTACCTGTATATAGCAATCAAAGTACTAAAAGTACTAAAATGAGATATTAAGAGGGCTTGGTAGTTGTAGCCATTTTCAGATTATTTTGATGTCCTTTAAAAGGAGAGCTCCATATAAAGATATACAAAAATGATCAAATTTTAAAAAACTAAAATGTATGATTTTTTCTTTGCCAAATGATAGTTGACATTTTATGATATCATATTAGTATATAATAATTGAGTTATATCTGATGGTTAATTTGTTGACCCCAAGCCTCCTTAAAAATATCACATATTTATACTTACAGTCAAACCTCATTATCTTAAGCTTGATGGGACTGATCAAATACTTTAGATAGGGATTTGATATATCAAGAGTTAAGTACTTAAAGAATAGGGGTTTGGGACTTTGAAATATTACCTCCACATATCCATGAAATTTAAGGCATTAGAGATATGGAAGTTCTACTGTATATACACACAAAATCAATGTCAAACAGTGGCTACTTTACAATAGTAGTAATTGTTTAGTCCTAATCTGCCCATCCAATCAATAATCTCAGATGGCTTGTTCATGTAATTGAGTTCCTTTTTATGGAATTGCTTCATGTTCAGGAAAAGTTGATAAATTTACAGCTGTTGGGGTCATGGTTACTCTCTTAAAAGGCACTAAGATCAAACATGCATGTACAGCTTATTTACAGAGGCAAAAAAATGATTGGTGTTGAAAGTAGTTCTTTGTTTTATTTGGAAGTGAGACTGTATGTTACATTTTTGTCTTTTTTAGGGGCTTTCTTAATCCCGTTTTTCCTGATGTTGATCCTTTGTGCTATCCCTTTGCTCTACATGGAGTTAGCTGTTGGACAGTACACACAGAATGGGCCAGTGGGGGCCCTGGCCAAAATGTGTCCACTCTTTAAAGGCAAGTCTGGCAATATTTTTTGTTGAATTGAGTGTTTACCGAAAAAGTATTACAAATATTTTCTGTAATTTTTGGGGTAGGAATTAAATGGTACAATAAATTCTTTTATTAAATTCAAATATAAACATGAAATTAATACAGTAAAACTTAGTTATGAGGACCCACTCAAATTTTGCTATCTTTTTATATTCATATAATGAACCTAGTGGAAAACTTTCTATGGGAATTATAAATAAATCCTTATAACCAAGATTTCCTTGTTAGGGAGTTCTTTATGTCTGAATTTTATTGTATTGTATAAAGATACATAATTCACTGTAAGGGGAAAGGAGAGAAATACAGCGGAAGGGATCAAGATTCAAACCCGAGCCCCCTGAATCTCCTGTCAGGTGCTCTACCGAGTGAGCTATCTGGTCACCGGCGATCAAACCCGGCTGACCACCACATAAGTTTTCTGTAGAAAATTAGGAGAGACATGGTTTTTGTTGAAGAACATAAGTATAGCATAATTATTGTGGAACATAAAATTAGTATAGTACATTCTTATACTGTACAGTTGTGACAAACATATTGAAGAAAATAAAACTTCGATAATCAGATCTTTTGATCAATCTACCTCAAAATTTAAATAACCCTTCTTTGTTCAATGATATCCCAATTTCTCATTAAACGTTACTGAAATCTGATCTCATTTTTGGGAGTCAACAAGGAGACCTACTGTGTATGAAAGGGAGAAGTACTTGTTTACCAGGTTGGGACCAATTGCCCAAATGGGATATAATAGTCCATTTGGGATATAATATCCCAAATGGTCTATAAATTTACAGTGCAAAAATTGAAAATTTTTATTTTGGCTATAAATATCATAAATCCGCATCAGGACACTTAAAAAGGAATAACTTTTGGTTGACAAGTTTTCCTGTATGCCCATTGTTTAGGAGATTGATCCCTTGAAAGTTCCTTAACTTCTTGGAGTTTACTACTTCGGGCTGATATGGGGCCACTCGGGCTGATATGACATATGATATGGATTTTAGTATGTAATATTCTCTATATATATTACAAGTCATAAAATTGATATAAACTCAGAATATAATTCACAGTTCTATCAATATGCAGACTGGTATTAGAAGAGTATTGATAGAAAAAGGTTTCACCCTGCAATATATGGTTACCATGGTGATTATAACCTACATCATTGTCAACATATTAACTATCATTTCAATCCAATTACGAAAATCAGTAATGATATGATTTTTGCATTAAAGATTTTCTTTTGGAATTCCGAGAGCAGAAACATTGATATAACATTTACAGGCTGCTATTGGTTGATTTGGTTTCTTATAGGAATATTTTTTTTTATCTGTAGATCATATGTGGACTTGGTCAATGACCCTGAACTAGGATATAGACAAAGGTTACAGATATTGATCACAAGTTCACTGAACTGCTTATAAGTACATGTTGTGAAGAGAAGAGAGCGTAGTTCATTTAAAGACAAGCATGGACATAATTGCAGACAATGACAGGCAATCTCTCAAGGTTAACCACTATAGATCTAATACATATATGTACAACTTGACTGTAGTTTTTTAGGCTTAAGAACAGGGCAGGATGGTAAAAAAAATAAGATGACAAGGAAAAAAAATTGCAACTGTTTTAATACCTTATAAAGAGCCTATCTGAGCAAAAGGCTCAGAGAAAGATTTTAGAGAGAGATTATAGAGAGTGGTGTTGGATGGGGATGAAGGTTTGATGGGGGGGGGGGGGGGGGGGAAGGGAAGGATGGAGAAGAGATAGCAAAACCCTTTTTTTCCAATGGATCCTTTTCATACACAAAAAAACATAGTTTTTTGTTTGGATACATTCAAGAACCAGTAAATACATGTATGGTGATCAGACAGTTTTAGTACTCATTGACAAGTTAGCTCAGTTGGTCAAGCATCTGACTGGAGATTCAGGGGGCCCGGGTTCAAATCCTGGTCTGGTCCATTGCATTTCCCCATCTCCATTCCAAACATACCACAAAGCTAATTATTTCTTTTTTTGACTGCATGTATTTTTCAGGTGCTGGATTAGCCACCGTTGTGATTTCATTCCTCTTCACCACATACTACAATGTCATCATTGCCTGGGCCTTCTACTACCTATTCAGCTGTTTCCAGGCGGTGCTACCGTGGGTTGGATGTGACCATGACTGGAATTCTCCCAACTGCTGGGATGGCACCGCCAAGCAGAACTTTACCAATGGAACCACCAATGCCTCCTATGTGGGGACAGCCCTTAAACCAAATGGGAGCATATCACCCACAGAGGATTTCTATCAGTAAGAATTCTGTACATTTCAGAGTCGCAAAGCAATGTGATGTGCAGTATATTTGAATGAAACTACAGTAAAACTCGATTATAATGAAGTCACGGGGACCTATGAAATTACTTCGCTATAACCGTAATTTAATTTGTTATATCTGTATAAGGAATTCTTAAAAATAATATATCTGGGGAGTGGGGATCCAAGATAACTTTGGTATATCCATTAATTTGTAATATCTGTGTTTGTATGAAACAAGTTTTACTGTACTTGGCATTAAACTTTCCATTGGAATGCGGTTCAAATTTCATTTTTGTAACATGTTTAATTTGAATAAAACTCTCCATGTGATTATAGCATTATATTCCCTCTGTTTTGTGAATAAAAGTAGAAGCATTGATCTTTCAGGACCTATATACTAGAAAAAACAAAAGGCATTGACGAGGTTGGAGAACTGAAATGGGAGCTGGCCTTGATCCTGCTGCTGTGTTGGGTGGCTGTTTATTTCTGTATATGGAAAGGTCCTAAATCAACGGGAAAGGTAATCAATTCATTGTTCCTAATTAGGTTGGAAATTTTCTATTTTAAACCTCATTTGGCTTTTACTTGGTAAGTTGTTGCAGAGAACAATGTTGCATTTAAATTATGAATGCTTTAAAGATACCTAAATTATACTGCAAGTTTTAAATTTCAAGGAAAATCTTAATTTGTAAAGGAATTTTTTTTAAGGACACAAACAATATCAACCCTGGCCCTTCATTATAAGTGTATTGCTGTTGTAAACTTTTCTCAGTTTTATAAGATACAAAAGGTACCATTTGAAATCCAAACTTTGACTTTATTTTTAGGTTGTGTATTTCACCGCTACATTTCCTTACTTTGTCCTCATTACATTGCTGGTAAGGGGAGTAACTCTACCAGGATCTTTAAAAGGGATTCTATTCTTCATCAAACCTAAATGGGAGCTCCTTTTGGATCCAAAGGTATTCAACATTTATTACAATATCATAAGTTTTCTATAGCATACATGTTTGCTACAGCTTGGCTATTTTTATGTATGTTAATGCCTCAGTCTATCATAAGCTTGCAGATGTATGCAATGAAAACATGTCATATTTTTGTTCAGTTGAACTCAGAAAAGAGAAAGTTTCCATATACAAAAGATTGTAAAATTTATTTAAATTTTAAATTTGACTTGCAGCTATTTTACTTAAAAGAAAATTACATATATATACATGTATAATTTTTTTAACCATTATCATGCATCTAAGATTTCAAATGTGCTAAGGACATATTCCCTTCTTTAAGTATCAAGTATTCATTATTGTTTTTTTTTATTTCTTTATTTTAAAGGGACATCTTTTTTTCCCTATATTTCAAAGGGACATTTTGTTGACTATATGTTTATAAACCAGTGCACAATCAGTAATGAGACATAACTCATTGTCAATGACATACTCATTTTTTTCTAAAACGCTCAGATTTTATGTACAGTGTATTTTTTTTGCCATGCATCGAGAGCCAACTTCTTTATTTTGTCAACAGGTTTGGGTGAATGCAGCAGCCCAGAACTTCAATTCAATAGGCATAGCATTCGGTGGCATCATTACTATGTCCAGTTATAACAAATTCCACAATAGAATCATAAAGTAAGTGGGCACAGGGTTTGAAGGTGCAAAGCGGATTAACTCTGCTGTTGAATGATTGCCACAGTATCAAAGTTAAAATTTGGGTATATTGCTTAATATACAAAGTCTTTCATTCCCTATGGACTATATATATTAGGAAAGTTCGTGCAAGTAATGTCAGTTTATTTTTTATTTGATTAAAATCCTGATTTCAAATTATATTATGCATGAACTTACAAGAAAATTATGCACAACTTGATTGAGTCCATTTCATTTCCCAGAAGTAATCAGAACTAAAATACTGATCCTCATTTCAGGACATGTTATATAAGGACTTACAAGTAAAGCATGCATGGCTCAACTGACCCTTTTAGGTACAGGGTTCTCTGCCTTTTCAATTTGTAATTTTTAATTGATAAAAGTTGCAAAATTTGGATTTTTTTGGACATATTCTAGACATATTTTCTGTACACATCTGTATCTCCAATTCCATATTCTTGAATAAAAAAAAAAACTTGAAAATTTGACAATTTTTCAAGTCCCTTTACCAGACTTGGATGCAATGGATATTAAGCCCTTCAAATTTACATGATTATGTAGATTGCATACGTTTATTATGAATTGGGACAAAATCAATGTATTGTGCTTGGATATGGGGTAAACATTTCACTGTTTACAAACTTTAAATATTTTGGGATTTGTCATCTTTTACATATTAATCTAAAAGTTTAAAAGGGTATCTTCTATATTAATATTTTGGTCTCTGTAGGCTGTGTCATGATATCATTTAATCTGAAAGTAATGTATAAGATGATCTTTGAGTGATTTGTTGGTAGAAGTTCAACAACTTGCAAAATAACAATGCAGTGAATAGCTATGCATGAACTTACAAGCAAATCATGCACAACTTACTTGAGTCAAATCACTTAGACAAGCTCCTTGAGTATAGAAAATTATGTTCTATTATTTGAACATATTAATCCATGATTGATAAGATTTAACACATCTGTCTTTGGTGGATATAAATGAACAAATTTATCCTTGATACATATAATTGGATACATTTATCAGTGATGTTTATAATTGATTAACATTTGTCCATTTATGGGTATTATTGAATGCATGCATTTATTCTTAAGATATTTGATTGAATATGTTTTTTCCAAATGGATATGATCATTGAATTATTAATCCATCATGAGATATATGACTGCGTGCACAAGTTTATCCATGACAGATAGGATACATTAATCGATGAGAGATTTGATTGAATATTTTTATCCATTAAGATAAGTGTATGATTGATCATATTTAACCATGATGTATATGATTGCCGCTGCGTATTTATCCAGGACAGATATCATTGAATACATGCATTTATCTAAGATATAGATAGATATACTTGAATACATTCATTCTAATGTTTGATATCATTGAATACTTTACCCATGACAGATATGATTGAATACTTTAAAAAATTAAGGATATGGCTGAATACATTAATTTATCTATCATGATAGTCAGGAGATTATTTTGACTGTATTTTATAAAATTCTGAATTTAGTCACCACCAAAACACCATTCATTTTCCCCAAAACTGTTGATTTGCATTTGACCTATATAGGGCCATCTTTAAAAAAAGTTTGGTTGCCCTCTCCCAATTGACTGACTAAAATGGCTCAACTCCGAACTTTTTTTGCATTCCTGGATACAATATTTTTTTTCCCCTTTTATTCCTCATACCGTATAGCGGGTTTTCTTGGCGGGTGTAAAATTTGGCGTTTTGCCTGCTCAAAGGTATGCCATTAGTTTTGGCGTAATTTATTTTAGCGGGTACATGGATTCAGCTATTTGCAGATGGATACTAAGAAGAGTACGGACTATTTTAACAATTAAAATTTTAGCGGAGTATCATCAAAACGCCAAAATTAGCACCCCGCTAAAATAATCCGCTATACGGTATCCTGTCAACAAATATGTTGAAATTTTCTGGAAAAAAAGATTTCCCCCAACTACCTACTGACCCATAAATTTTACTCTGAGTCAGGAGAGGGCTACCAAACATTATTTTTAAGATTAATGGAGTTATTGAACATTAATCCAGTATTAATTGGATTGGAAACATTTATACCTGGGCAATAAAGTGATATACATTTATTCGTTTATGTATGATTGAATACTTAATCCACAATGGATAAGACCATGCTTATCAATTTTAGATAAGATTATAAACTCAGTGGCATTTTATCCTTTATAAGAGTTGTTAATATGATTATATACTATTAATTATTACTGATATGATTGAATATATTTATCCACAATGGACATGATTATACACATCTATCAATGATGGATTTTCTTGAAACCATTTATCTGCAGTGGGTATGATTGGGTACCTTTATCCATGACATATCCACAGCCGATATAAGACAGTCTTATTTTATTTCCAGGGATGTGCTTGTTATTGCTGTGGTGGATGCTATCACCTGTCTCCTAGCCGGATTCGCCATCTTCTCCATTCTCGGATATCTGGCAGAAAACCAGGGTAAAGAAGTGGGTGATGTTATACAACAAGGTCAGTATCAACTATAGAAAGTTCAAAATAAAACCAAGAAGCATACTTTATCATATCATTGCTGATTTCATTAGTATAGTTCAACTGAATACCATGGATTAATAGTTACACAGATAGTATGGAACTTATTGGAAGGGGAGATTCATGATGTGAAATTGAATTGCATATTGGGTGAGGCAAATCCAAACTAACTGTGTCCTTTATTTCATTGAAGACCTTATCACAGTTATTTTATCATAAAAGAAATAAACTATAAGTTTCAACAAACACTGTTTTTGCTGACTAGTGTTAAATGTATACTAGGTCTGCTCAAACATTATTATCATGTACTTTCAGATGATCACAGCCTGGATCTAAATTTCATATTACATGTATATGTAGTGTTATAGGATTTTTTTTTTTTAAACTTCAGTTATTTAAATATTAATATTATAAGACACGTTTTGCAGTGCACTTGCAATGTTTAATATAACTCACTTTTCATATCATGAAAAATCAGTAAAGATATGTGATAAGTACTCTGAAGTAATTAATCATTAGACTCCTTATAATTTTGTTTTCTTCAGGCCCCGGTCTAGTTTTTGTTATTTACCCAGAAGCCTTTACAACGATGCCTGTGCCTCAGCTGTTTGCAGCAGTATTTTTTGTTATGTTGATTACACTAGGACTTGATAGTCAAGTATGTACTTCTTTCATGTTATAAATTTTGATATTTTTAAACAGTAAAAAAAGAAAAATTTCAGGCTTTTACCGGTAATCTGTTATTTCAGAGAAAATTTCTTACTAAGGCAAAGTGTAAGTTGTAGCCATTGAAAAAAAATGTCTAGTCAATAATATGATCACAAATGAGAAGTATTTGATATTAAATTCACAGTAGTCATAATTGTTGCATAAAATCTGTATAACCTTGATTCAAGATCATACATGTAAAAGGTCAAGTCCATTTTAGCTAATGAAAAGGTCTGACATTTATTTTTACTCTGCAATGATTAATCTTGCTCAATTCATATTTCTATGCATGGTCATTATAATTGCACTACACAGAGCTGAGTCAATTTTTTTTTTGTCTGGTGCAAACCTTTATAGAAAGACATTAAAAATTTACAAAACATATGATTAATTTTATAGCAGTTCTTGTTTTTCAATAGGGCTAACCTGTCTAAATAGCATATTTTTCCCTCACCAGTTTGCATCCACAGAAGTGATAGTTACCACAATAAATGATCATTTTCCTCATCAAGTCAAGAAGTACCTGAAGAGAAAGGAGGTGTTAGTGGCAGTAGTCTGTGCTTTCTCCTTTCTATGCGGATTGCCAAATGTTACTCAGGTAAGAAACTCAGATCAGTCATTGGCACATTTACCTTGTAAGTACACCTGAACAAAAAATTTCAAAGTAAATATAGTACCCTACCTGGACCATACACATGGGCTATAGATAGTGCAATATCTAGGCTATACCTATGTAGCCTTAGGCAAGCTTTGTTTAGGCCTTAGGCTAGCCCTATTTAGGAAGAACCTTTGGGCTTTATTTAGAAAAATTGGAATTCAGAAATGTAAAAAAAAAAAAAAAAAAAATACCGGTAATTCGCAGACTTCCCTTTGGATTGTTTTGTGCATAAAGTTTATAAAAGCAGGTTGTTGTTCAGTACACATGTATTTATTAATAAGGTGATACATCAATCTTTGTGTTTTTTAGGGAGGCTATTACTTTTTTTCACTGATTGATCATTATGCAGCAGCGGTGTCACTCATGTACCTGGCATTCTTTGAAGTCATTGCCATCACCTGGTTCTATGGTTAGTAATGTTTATTCCAGTTTTACTGATTCATACTGAGTAAATTTGAAATTCTTGGATTTACACAATCATATAAATTTGATCTGTAAACTGTAGTTAAAGAAATACTGGTCAAAAAAAACATTGAATAATTATTCTTTGTTGTTTGCCTTTATCTCAAGTGTTCATTTTTGTAAGTTGATAAAAATTTTGACAGGTTAATACCTAGCTAAAAATTCTTAATGTATTTCACTACTTAAATGCTAAAAAATAAAAATCAGAACATTTCAAGAATGCCCTGTTCACACGCTCACGAAGTAAACTAAAAATAATGCATATTCTTTGTTGTTTGCTGGTACTTTATCTCACCAGTGTTCATTTTTGTAAGTTGATGAAAATTTTGACAGGTTAATACCTAGCTAAAAATTTCTTAATGTATTTCACTACTTAAATGCTAAAAAATAAAAATCATTAAATTCTCCGAACATTTCAAGTAACTTTACGTTTACTTTGAATTAAACTCTCCGTGTGAACAGGGCATCAGTTTATAAAAAAAGAGGTATTTTTTGTCCACAGGGTATATGGTTGTTCAGTATGATTAGCTACCGTCCCTTCCACCTGGGTGGCTACCAGTACCCGGTCTGGGCTACAGTACTGGGCTGGTTCATAGCCACCTTGTCTGTGTTGTGTGTTCCCATAGGAATGGTTCACTCTATATATCAGGCCAAGGGTAGCAACTTATGGCAGGTAAGGTTATTTACCTGTAAGGTTACAGTTTGTGCCATGTACCATTTCAAGCATTTTTAGCTCACCTGAGCCTTGCTCAAGTGAGCTTTTCTGATCACATTTTGTCCGTCCATCTGTCTGTTTGTAAACTGTTCACATTTTTGACTTCTCAAGAGCCACCGGGCCAATTTTGACCAAACTAGGTACAAAGCATCCTTAGGTGAAGGGGAGTTTGAATTGTTAAAATGATGGGCCAAGTCCCCTCACAAGGTGAGATAATCGAGAAAAGACAAAAATTGGGTTGGGTCATAAAAAAATCCATTAATAAAACTGGGCCAGAAAAGCTGACACTTATGTGGAAGCATTCTTGGGTAGTGTAGATTCGTAATTTTTCAAACCATGACCCCCGGGGGTTTGGCGGCGCTGCAATAGAGAATCCAAGTTTTGCACTGAAATATAGGAAAAATCTTCTTCTAAAGAACCACTGGGCCAGAAAACCTGAAACATATGTGGGAGCATCCTGGGGTAGTGTAGATTTTAAATTGTTCAAATCATGACTCCCGGGATAGTGCTTAGCTGCGATAAGGAATCCAAGTTTTACATTGAAATATATAGGAAAAATCTTAAAAATCGTCTTCTGAAGAACCACTGGGCCAGAAAAACTGAAACTTATGTGGAAGCATCCTGAGGTAGTGTTGATTCTTAATTATCCAAATCAAGACCCTTCGGGATAGGGTGTGTCACAATAGGTATTACCAGGGGGGGGGATCTGGTAAAGAACAGCATGACCCATATTTACTCAGGTGAGCGAGGTGGCCTATGGGCCTCTTGTTCATGTTGCTATCACACTGTATTGAAAAAAAATCTTACTCTGTGCCATAGGAGCTGGTGGCTTAGTCTTTTCTGTCATTGGCACTAAGATAATCTGGCCCTTGTTGACTTTTGTGTAGGTGAATTGATATGATATGCTAGCCTAATAAGCTTTTTAGTTCTCCTGAGCTGAAAGTACAAGTGATCTTTTGTGACCATCTGTTGCCCATCTGTTTGTCTGTCTGTAAACTTTTCACATTTTCAAGAACCATTGGGCCAATTTAAACCAAAGTTGTTACAATACAATTTTGGGTGAAGGGCAGTGTAAATTGTTAAAATAAAGGGCCAAGCCCCCTTACAAGGGTAGATGATCAAGAAAAGACAAAACTAGAGTAGGGTCTTTAAAAAATCTTCTCAAGAACCACCAAGTCAAAAAAGCTGAAACTTGTTTTTGAGCACCCTGGGGTAGTGTAGATTCTAAATTCTTCAAAGCATATGACCCCCGAGGGTAGAGTGGGACCACAATAGGTATTACAAGGGGAAATCTAGTGAAGAACAGCAGGCCAAAGTTACCTAGGTGGGCGATGTGGCCCATGGTCCTCGTCAGTCAATTTCAGTTTGATATATTTGCCTTCTTGGCTTTTGTGTCATTGAAATTTAAGTTTTCCTGTTCTTGTTAATGCCTGTCTCAACAGTTTTTATGGGAGGAAAATGATATTACTCTATTTATACTGTCTGTCTCCATCAGGATAGGATAAAAACAGTCTGCACAGGTTTCTAACCTTTCATTTTCCTTATTTTTTTCCAATCTCTACCCTTCAAATCCCCTTTTCCTTTCAATTTGATGAGAATTAAGTCTGTTTGTTATTATTGTTAAACTTAAACTTGTTTTTTTTTTTTTACAGAAATTGAAAAACTCTATTGTGTCACCATTAGAAGAACATACAGATGCCTCATATCCAAGTCTATGTAATGGGGACATGGTTCTCGAGGTTAAATCGGACAAAAAGGAACCTCTTAATCATTATTGATATTAATCTGAAAAATTAGGATAATTGTAAGAATTAGATATATTAATATCTGTTGTACTGAAGCATAATTTTTTTTTACCAATTTTTGCCAATTTTTTTTTTTTACCGTTTTAGTATGTACACATTTCAAATAGGACACTGAAAAAATCTGTATTTATTTGCACAAATGATCAAGGCTTTTAAAGCAATTTTATGGAAATATGAATATCAGGTTGAACCATGCAATTAAAATGATCATATCTGTGTAATAAGAAAAAAAAGTTGCATATCTCATAGTTTGTGCAAGTTAAATTGGGGGCACCTGTTATGGTCCCTGATTGGTGACTCAAAAACAGTGCTGTGCTGTAAACCAACTTTTATTCACATCACCGTTATTTTGCGATTTACATGGGGACGGGGGTAAATAATTTAGTGATGCTTAATTTGTGCAATCAAGCCTATTTTGAATCCATTGTCTTTTAGGACCAAACTGTGGCCGGAAATATTCGCAATAAGGATCCCACGAACCTCACAAAAATTCTCGCACGCTAATAAAAGTTGGTTTTCAGTATTTAGAATAGAATTCATTTTATTGTATTCAGACGAGTGTATGTAATGTATTCCATTGAATGTACTGAAGAAACAGGAGGATGTTTGATTTTGACTATAGACATAATCAGGTACTAAATTAATATACTTTTCATGATTTTTTTTCATGATTTTACCATGTATTTTTCAATATAAAACTATTGCATTGTTGAATTTTTTTATTAAGAACAATGTTTTTTTTTTTTAGATTTTAAGCAGTTATAGTATATGTTTTTGTATTTTGTTTCATGAAAATCCCATACAAAAGTTGTATGGTGACTGTTAATCTTTAGAACTTTATTTTTGGTTTAAATCATTTGTGTATAGACACACAAAGAATATAACAATATGTTGATGACATTCATCATGTGACCATGCACTAGGAAAAATGTTTGGAAAAACATTATGATATACTATTTTTATTTGATTTTTTAAACAAAAGTATTTATAATTTTTATAGTTTTTGTTTGAATGAAAAAGGACTTGTGTACAGGCATGAATAAGCAGAAATATTATGTATTGAACTACAATGTAAAACATTTATATATGACCAGACTGACATTCCATTGGTCTTTTGGGTATTTGACCTTCTCCAATGCTGGGGTGAAGGTACTCAATCAGCCCCAGTCCTAGGATGACTTTTTCACTACAGTTGTATTTATCTATTATATAATTTAGTTGTAGATTCTGATAAAGAAGCTGGTCTTGTATTATTTAAAAAAAAAAACATTTTATATTAGAATTTTATTGAAGCATGTACAGGTACATGGGGTACTGCATGTATTTGATTTTTTTTTTAACAACTCCTTTTACAATGTTGTGTCTATTATGAAAACAAAGAAATGAAAAGATTTATAGAAAAAATAGTTGTTTTTTTCTTTCTATTGTGCCAGTTCAGAGTTCGACAAGGTTCCTAAAAATCATAAACATTTTTACCTCACCTGAGCTTTCAGCTCAAGTGAGTTTTTCTGATCACCAGTTGTCCATCATCTGTCTGTCCATCTGTAATCTTTCAGATTTTCAACTTTTTCTCAAGAACCACTGGGCCAATTTCAAACAAAGTTAGTACAAAACATATCGGGGTGAAGGGGAGTTTAAACTCTTAAAATTAAGGGCCTAGCCCCCCTTACAAGGTTAGATAATTACCGGTAAGGAAAAAATAACAATGTGGGGTCATTAAAAAATCTTCTCAAGAACCACTGGGCCAGAAAAGTTGAAACATGTGGAAGCATCACTTCACGAAAAAGGTCCTACGGTACCCTGCTCAATGGCCATAAGTACAGAGTATAGGACAAAATTTGCGGCTCTCCACCGGTATGTGGTGGCATCTCCTTATGTCAATGAGTGAAAATTCTTAAGAGGGACATTAAACAACATACAATCAATCAATCAATCTTTGGGTAGTGTAGATTCTAAACTGTTCAAATCATGACTACTGGGGGTAGGGTGGGTCCACAATTGGGAATCAAAGTTTGCATAATATAGAAAAAAATCTTTAAAAAATCTCAAGAACCACTGGCTCAGAAAAGTTGAAACTTGTGTGGAAGCATCTTTGGACAATGTACATTCTAAATTGTTCAAATCATGACCAGAGGGTAAGGCAGAACCACAATAGGTTATTCAATTTTTACATGACATATATATAGAATGTTTTTTTTTAAAAATCTCTCCCTCAGGAACCACTGGTCAGAAAAGATGAAACTACTGTGGAAGCATCTTGGGGTAGTGTAGATTCTAAATTGTTCAAATCATGACTCTCTGGGGTTGGATGGAGCCACAATAAATTTTACAAAGGGGTGAAAAATTGGTGAAGAACAGGGCCAAAGTTACTTATGTGAATGCTCTGGCCCATGAGTCTCTTGTTTAAAGTTTAATGTGAAGACTTAATCATCAAATTTGAGAAAAATCCCCTTACTTATAATTGTATTGATAACTTTACATTATGAGAGAAGATAAAAACAAATTTTAAAGAAAAGGACAGCAGAAAATTGCAGTGTAGTATTAATATGGGTTGAATAGCAAAAGTTTTATCAAGACTTATCCTACAGAGTTTTAGAAATTACAGAGATCTGCACCCTCCCTTCAGTGGTTGTTTCATTTATTAAAGTAAATGGTTTGGTATTAACATGTATAATATCAAGGTCTTATCAACTGGCACCAAAATACTTAGTCAGTATTGATTTCTGTAAGGATGATGCATCAGATGATTTTGCTTCCGATTATGCAACTTGACAATTATTTCTGGATGAGTAACCAGGATATATAGTAGTATGATCCATCTCTATCCCAAATAACTTGGATTAAACATGCATGAATGATTCACATATTAAAAGGTTCCAACTCCAGAGGCTGCATCTAACCTTTAGTGGCCATACAGATTTCATCAAATGCGTAATATGTAAATTAGTTACTAGCAAGAAAACATTCTAATGATAAGGAAATTTCAAGGTATTTTCTTGACCATAAAGTATGAGAATTTGTTGCACATACTGGTTAGCTATGCTCGTCAGTGATCTTTAATCCTGTGGTTCTCATAAAGTAGAACAACAACAGAACCTCCAGATCTGACATTGTAGCATTTTTAGCACTTCTTAACCAAAGTGAATTCAAGGTCAAAGGAAAGGTCAAGGTAAAAAAATGTTGATGCATTTGAATAGCTTACATCAGTATGTTTTAGCTTATGAAGTTGGATAAGGTTATCTTGAATAGTTTCTTTAAAACATGGGCTACATGTAAATAATAATTTAAGAAAAGTGAGGTCAAGGTCAAAGGAAAGGTCAAGGTAAAAAAAAAAGTTGATGCAGTTAAATAGTTCTTATCATTAGCTATCAGCAAAGATATCTTGAATGGTATCTTTGAAACTAAGATTTGAACTGAGCTAAATGCAAAGCAATATGATAGGACAGACAGAAGGGCAGAAGAAAGACATGACAAACTCTACATGTCCTATCCATTTTCATGACAGGGCACAAAAAGTAGGTCACAGAGACCTACTTTTTTAATTTTGCAGGAATTCATTTTCAATTTGTGTTAGATGCATATTTTATACACTTAAAAACCCAAGATCATTAAACTTTGTCTGTTGATGCATCTGGATCCTCCAAGTGTGTCAATCATAAAGTATGTCACTGTGACCTACTTTTGAACTTTTATGGCTATAATTAAATTTCTCGGGTACTAATTAGCTTAGAATCATCAAACTTTGCCAATTGATGCATCTTGGGTCCTTGGAATATGTCAACTGAAAAGTAGACAACCTTGTCAGACCTACTTTTGGAATTTGATGCCTATATTTAAATATTTCGATACTTATTGGCTTAGAATAATCAAACTTTGTGAGTTGATGCATCTAGAGTTTTCAAATTAGTTCAACTGAAAAAGGAGGTCACTTTTAAATTTGAATATTCAGGTACTTTGAAAAGAAGTCACTGTGACCTACTTTTGAATCTCATGGCTATATCTGAATATACTTATTGGTTTAGAATCATCAAACTTTGTGAGTTGATGCATCTTGAGTTTTGAAATTAGATCAACTGAAAAAGTAGATCACCATGACCTACTTTTAAAATCTTATTGCTATATTTGAATATTCAGGTACTTTGAAAAGAAATCACTGTGACCTACTTTTGAATCTCATGGCTATATCTGAATATACTTATTTGGCTTAGAATCATCAAACTTCGTGAGTTGATGCATCTTGAGATTTCAAATTAGTTCAACTGAAAAAGTAGGTCACCATGACCTACTTTTAAAATCTTATTGCTATATTGAATATTCAGGTACTTTGAAAAGAAGTCACTGTGACCTACTTTTGATATTTCTCATGGCTATATCTGAATATTTAAAATAATAAGGAGCTTATAATTATCAAAGTTTATCAGTTGATTCAAGACTTATCTATATACACAGATTACTTACATTGGCTTCAAATAGAAGTGATAAGTTGTACTACATGTATTTATCAGAAGAGTGATTCAAGGCCCTTGGGCCTCCTGTCTGACACGTTTTGCAACAGGCGATAAAGATGTCTAACAACATTGTATATATAGGGAAAACTTGTCTTTTCAAACTGGCAGGTCACAGGTCAAGGTCACCCCATCCAATAATAAATCTCAGGACCAGTGTACATTCCTATTAAAACCTCTATATTTTACCATTTTAAAAGATGAAGGCCACATTGAAGGGCAACATTATTCTCATGTCAGCCTCCAAATAACGTGAGGTCATTTAATACACTGAAGCTTTGCGATTATAAATTATCTATCTACATGTATATATAAATGTACTCCTTTTAAGCCTACTGGCCACATCACTCTCTTGAGCACTGTGGCCGGAAAAAGAGCAAATTTCAGTTCAGCATTGAAAGGCTTAAATGCCTAAGTGGTCCAGACCTACCCATAAGAGAGGGGGTGGGGTGGGGGTATCTACACTTACTAAGGATACTCACATATTTTTGACTTTTTTTCCTACTTTGAACTTTCATTGTTGCCACACCCTACCCCTGGGGTCATGATTTGAACAAAATTGAATCTACACTAACTGAAAATGTTTCCATATAAATATTGAAGATTCAGGATTATATAGTTTTTGTCCTGTCCATCTATCTGTCTGTATATCTGTTTGCCCACAAAAACTTTAATCTTGCCCATAACTTTGGACTATTTGGGGTTATGGCTTTCATAATTCATGGGTTTATTCCCTGTGACAACATTTTTCTTTGGGTACCACCAAATCTGACCTCCTGACCTTGGAGTTTGACCCACTTTCACAAAAAATTCTGAATCTTTAACCTTTGGCATAACTTTTGAACAGTTGGTGCTAGGGCTTTCATACTTTACGTCATGTGTCTTCATTGTGACAAGACCTTTCAATTAGTATAATGAAGACCTTTTGACTTTGACTTAAGAGATTGACCAACTTTGTAAATAACTTTAACCTTGGCCATAACTTCTGAACAGTTAATACTAGGGCTTTCATATTTTAGAGGTGTATTCCATGTGAAAAGAACTTCCTATTGATACCATTAATTTTAACCTTTTGACCTTGACCCTGGAGTTGACTAGCATTTGATAAACTTCAACCTTTGCCATTAGCTGCCATACAGGGGGCATCAGTGTTTCACAAACACATCTTGTTTTCTCTAACCTCCTCATTTTGACTTTAACTTTTTCAAACATGCATCGTCAAAATTGGTCCATATTAAATATTCAACAAACCTTGCCAATTGATGCATCTCGGGAAGGGGAAAGGCATGTCAAGAGTCAAAAGTACATTCAATCAGATTTAGCAAAATAATGCAGACATTGACAGCAATTCTTTTTTAAATAAAGTGCCACGCTACAGCATGATACGCCCGTCAAAAAATTACAATTATAATGTATCTTAAACAGTTAAAAGTGCAGGAAAATCATGTCAACCTTGATTTTAAGATTTCAATGATTTTTACACACCTTAAAAAATTTGTTTATCCATCTCATGTGGTGTAGGCATTAATTATAACAAATATTGCATCATTCATAGATTTCTATACCTTGCCAAATGCCTATCATGTTAAACAATATCAAATTAATCTTCACAACTTAATCTATACCTAATTAATTTTGGAAATAAAAGGCTGGCCATCAAATATAAACTGACCAACAGTTCTTCTGTCTAATTCCCGAAGGAGACAATTAAGAGCATGCTCTGAAGTAATGAAAGAGACATGCAGCTAGCCTTCCTACATTGAACACATTAATTAATCTTTAACTGGATGCTTGTCTACTCATTACTCCCAAAAGATTATTGGATCTGCACTATCTACCATAAAACATTTTTAAAACGTATAAAACATCAATGATTGGTTTTTTTTTAGATTTAATGTCAGACAGTTAATTGTTAATATGCAATTCACATGGACATGCAGATTCAACCCCTACCCCCATAAAATTAATTTTTAAGTTCACAATATTATGTAATAGTTTAATATGCAATATCAAATTAGTTTTAATTACTTCTCATCAAATTCATTTTAAAACTTTGGCTATCCAAGAAGAGCTATTTTTAATCCAAAAGGCTTACCCATTTGGCCCAATACTCAAGATAGATACATAGATAGCACTGATGCTCTTACAGCTACTCCTCACACTAAACTCATTAATTTCTCTCTCTAATTTGACATGCAATTTTCTGTTATCAAAATTCTTCTTGACCAGTGCTTGATAATTAGACTCATGGGAGTGGTGGAATTTCTCTAACATACATTACATTTGTTATAGATTGCTGTCAAGTATATATGCTAAAAAAATAAGTATTTTCTTAATTTAACATTTTTCTAATAAGGTTAGTGCAATAGTTTTACATTTTTTTGAATGTGTAAATGAATAGAAATAAAGACATTTCTTTTTAAAAATTCCACTTAAATTAAAGGTCACAGTGACCTTGAAATAGGTCGCGACACACCTTCTACCTAAGATGCATAAACTGGCCAAGTTTGATGATTCTAAGTCTAATAGTTTTTTAGTTATGAACCGGACAGGATTTTTCCATATTTGGCTATAACTTTTTAATTATAGGTCAGAGCGACCTACTTTTTGTGCGCGACACACCTTCTACCCAAGATGTATCAGCTGACAAAGTTTGATAACTCTAGGCCTTATAGTATTCAAGTTATGAGCCGGACACGAGAAAAGCTAACAGACGGACAGACAGACAGACAGACGGACGGACACGAAGCCTATAACATAATACGTCCCGTCTTAAGACGGGCGTATAAAAATTTCATGTACATCAAAGGCGAGAAAAGTCAGATGGGCTAAATAATGATCTCAGTCTTAGGACTTCACAGTAGAAAAGTGGGACTGAGATCAAAAGTGGTCTTGTCTCTGTTTTATGGTACCGGAAATTCTATGATGGACAAAGAGATAGATAAGGTCACCTGAGTGACCTAAAATTATAAAGAATAACTCCATTTATAATAATAAGGATTTTATTTTTAATCAACTGAGCTGCCAATAGATTATACATTTTGTGACTCCTTAGAACTTTAACCTCCACACGATGCTAATCTATGTATACATTCCTACACAATTCTACTCTATATATTCCACCATGCCACAAAATAAATTATGCTGCCTTCAAACAGGAATAGGTTTTGTTCTAGGGGTGTAATGATATTTAAGTATGTGTATATTAACCAAAATACACAATTAAATTTAATTGCTTTGCAGTCCCAAAAAATGTATCCTGAAATATCACATTTTTTCATTTTAATAAACATTTTCTGATTGATTCTAATAATTTAAAAAAAAAAAAACAAGAAAAAAATTGATCTTCACCTTTTATCATTTTACATTGTAAAAATTATCATTACACCCCTAAATTGTTCCTCATGTTGGTTATAAATGAAAATGAATCTTTGTCCACAATGACTATTCACAAAAGAACTGAGGAAACATATTTATATATGTAAACAATTTACTTGTTTGGAACAAATGATTAATAATAAAAAAAAAAAAAACAAAACTTCAATATAGATAGCACTTTTCAACCCAAACATTTTTTAAAGGAAACAAAAATGTACAATCATTCCATCAATTCACTCACAGATGGAACTGTTAAACTAAATGTTTTAAAAATAAAATTCATTTAATATGCTCAAAACATTCAAATATTTTTTATCTTGATCCCAATACTAATAAAATTAACATATCTTACAAAGAGGACAGAAAACAAAAATACTTAACATGTAATAAAGAGAAAAATGAACACAATCAAAACTCTACAGGGAAAAGTCTCAACTGTCAACAGGGTACAAATTCAACTGTTCACAGGGAAAGTTCTCTACTGTCAGTAGGAAAAGTTCTCAATGGTCTGCAGGGAAAATTTACAACCGTCAACAGATAAAGTCATCAGATGAAGTTATTCTTGGGACTTGGTGGTAGTCACTGTTGTTATCATAAGTCATGGTCTGCCACACTCTGTTTCAGGTACTCCGAGTAAAGGGATTGCTGCAATGATTGAAATGCCATTCAAATAAAAAATAAAACTGTGTACAAAAAATGAATTAAACTGTTTTGAAAGCATCAATCTATCAGGTTAGAGTAAAGCCGACACCCTTCTAGAGGAATAATGAAATGTTTACATTTATCTAAGACCTGTCTAACCCTTTGATGCAGAGGTGTAATTTTGATCCGCATTCTGGTGGAATTTTGAAGACAAAAGAGGAATTTTTTGTATCTTCATACTTTGTCTTATGGTGATTTTATATCATCTAGGCCTAAATCAGACTCAAGATTATATACTGAATAAAAAAGGACTAAGATTACGTGATTTCATTAATTATGTATTGAAGAAAATCTTGGATTCTGTAAAACTTTTGCATTCTTACATCCCAAAATGCCTTAAACTTACAATTCCACCGTTTTATTGAAGTATTTGGTCAATAGCTTGTGCATCACAAAAGATCTGATCTTACAGTGGTCAAATGTCATTTTAATTGTTAAAGCAAGACTACCTGGTAAGTACATTATGTATTTACATCTGCTTCTTCCAAATTTCAACACCTATTGCAAGGCTAAGTTTGAAAGCCATCTTGGTTATGATCATTTCCCATATTGCACTTGTAAAGAACTACATCCCCCTTAATATGTAAAGCGCTTTTTAGATTTTGTGTACATGTATATGTTTGTATCAATCTGATGCAATAGTTAGTCTTTCTTAAAAGAATACTCTAAATTGCTCAATGTTTATGCCTGAAATTTTTAAGCATAAAATTGAAATTTATGACATTTAATGACATAATTCACGGATGAATGGAGAAAAAATAGACCAAAAGTGGAAGGGTAGACAGGTCTGTTACCATCTAAAATTGTTTTCTTTAAAGAGAGTGTTGTCCCAACGTGTTTTTAATTCACATATGCCTTACCTTCTTCTTTTTGACAATGTTCTGTACATACTCTCTGACTCCTGATAAGTACTTCTTGTCCTTCCGAGAAAGAGTTGGCTTTGTTCTGGAATGAGGTCAAATGAATAAAATTCTTAGTCCTTAATAAATACATCACTGTTACAGTAACAAAATCAATCATTTCACTTCAAAAGTTTCTGTAAATAAATTGTAGCTTCAATATTTTCATACAAGAAAAAATGTTGGATTGGATATACTTTTCTTTTCCATTTTACACTTACAGAATTATGTAACTTGATGTTTTTTAAACTTGTGTCTCAAGTTTATTTGAAATTAAACCAATACGGAGAGAAGCATTACTCAGTGCTTGTATTCAGCATTAATCTAATGATCCACTGGACCAAGTAATGGTTCAACATGGGTCTTCTAACCAAATCTTACTTTATGCATGAAGTCAATAAAGGATAAATTTGTTCATTTATTTAAAAGTCTAAATGTTGGTCACATTAAAGTACAATTTAAATCATCACAGGCACCAGATACACTTATGTATGTATTTATACAAGTCAGGTGAGGCAGACCTAGTAAAGCAATTTTCTTCATAAATCGTTGTAACAGATGTTGATATACTGGTGAAATCATATACTGACAAAGGAGTGACTAACAAGTTCTCAATAGTTCAGACCTAAATCAGTAAACTGAACTGGGCCGAGTAGCAGGTGTCACCTAAATTTACAATCAAGACTAGCTCAGCAGCAAGTTTATACAAAGTCCACATCTGTATATGATTCATGCACACATTTAGAAAGCATTCCCATCATCTTTAAATAAAGTGAATGTACTGTATTTGTTGGTTTTTAAAATAAGTAACTTAAAGCTTATCAAAAAATTTAGTTTGAAACACAAAGCCTAGAGTAAAATGTGTATCTTTCAGAGGATAATTTTGCCATTACAAAGAATGTTCAATCTCAATCTTGCACATGTAGCACAGTTTACCCATCAAGTATTACTAGACTAAAATGAAGATAGCAGACAGAAACAGGAGTTTTTATTATTGATCCTTTTTTGAAAACGAATGGCCTGAAAACTGTAAGTTCTAATTCTGCAAAACAAATCATACCTTGAGACATATCTTGCTATTAGCAGCATTACAATGGTAAAGAACAGGATGAAGTATAGGATGTAATTAGAATACTGGGGAGGGATGGCTCTCCAACCTCTGGCCAAAGGACCCTAGGAAAAAAAAAATATAAACATAAAATTATCTTTAAACTAAAATTTATAGAAAGATTATCCAAAATGTACATGTATAACAGTGATGTATTTTTCGGCAGTTAGCCTGAATCCAGGAGAATTTGCAGTTCTTAATACCAAATAAATCCCCAATGTATCCAAAATATTTTCTCCCAGGATGTCTTTCATGAATTTCTGTTGTGTTGAGATGAGGTATGTGGTCAGCATGATGAATGGCATGATCACCCCCAGCAACCCAAAGCTGGCTCCCCGAAATCGTGCAGATAGGTTTTCACTGCTTGTCTCCCTGCAAAAACATTAAAGTGTACTTTTTTATCCCTATTATATTTTTCAATTATAATTGACAGTAAATTTTCTAAAAGCTCAAAGTTCTGATGGTGGAAACTTTCTAATCGTATTTCTAGGTACGAATCTAAAATAGCTTATGTCAGCAAAATATTAAGTTTTTGAAAATGATTATTCAAATGTGACAACTGGAAAGTCAAATGTAGTAAATAGACATTAGAACAATAACAAATAAAAATATGCAATCACAGGTGAATAAAAAAGTTGTAGAAATAATTTGTTAGTAAAGTAGTATGCTTTTTGGTTTTGTTTATTATTTCTTAAAGCCCCCCTTCCTCCTTTAATTAGAACAGACTTAAACTTATCAGTGCAATGATTTGTCACCGTAATGCATACTCAAAACACAACTTGCTTCAGCTAAGAAATTAGTGCAAGAGTAAGAAAAGAATCACCAAATATTCAAATATGAAAACCACCCAGCTCCAAACCAGAGGACATGTGAACTATCATACCAAATTTGAACTTAATTGGACTACAATAAAAAAAGTTATTAGGAAAAAACAGAAAATTTGTGGACGGAAGAATGAAATGATTACTCAAATATGCAATCACAGGTGAATAAAAAAGTTGTAGAAATAATTTGTTAATTATTTCTTAAAATTAGGAATTATCATGCAATGTAGGGGTGAAATTAGTGCAAGAGTAAGAAAAGAATCACCAAATATTCAAATATGGGGAAAATATGTATGTCATCTTAATAATGGAATTCATGGTAGGGGTGAATGAATATGAACAGTCCGTTGGTTCTGTTCAATAATTTCTCCCCAGTGAAGAACCTACGCATTCTCTTTCAGTTTTGTTTCCACCAGTTCCGCTATTTGATCACAGTCACGCTCCAGTGAATTCAGAGTGTTCTGGATGGTTTGGTTGATGGTTTTTTCAATGTCTTGACACACATCCTCAATCTGGTTCACACAGGTGCTGTTTTTCTGATTCATGTTTGGAATGAAAATCGTTGGCATCTCAAACCCTGTACGATTTAGGTTGGGTCTCTTGCAAAGTTCTTGTACAATTTGCATTAGGACTCTCTGCAACCAAAGCATGAAAGATATCCATAGTTATGAATCTAGGAAGCAAAGCATATTAAGCCATTGTGGTTAATTCTCTATAACAGCTAAGCAAAATGAATGGGAAGCAGTTAAATAAGATAAAGGATAATTGGGAGAATTATATAATTGATAGGATGAAAAAATTACATATAAAGAGATTTAAAATAATTTCTTTCCCTTTATTGAATTGTGCTCAGGGAAACAAATGAAATTTACTTATACAATTGTACATATATCTATCATCCGTTTGTGTTTTTATCGGTCACATGAAATGATCAAAACATCATGGTAATTTTTTTCCCTTTTACTCTACCGTAAATGTTCAAATCTTAAATTACCTTAAAGCAAAAAGGGGTTTAAAAAAAAACCCGTATCTCCAAATGAAGATATTGGAAAATTTCAAACATTGAAGTTAAATAGTGGTTTTTGACATTCAACTAACTTGGATATATCTGATATTTGAGATATTTATATTCATGTTACCAAAAGTAAAAAAAAAAAAAGAAGAATTTTCATGTTAAATTGTTACCTGTCTATCCCCCTCATCCCCAGCCTCATCTGCTTTGCTAAGAAAAAATCTCATTATCTCCGAATGGTTATTGCTCAGCTCTTCCACGATGTTCAATGTCCTCTTACACAGGGCCTGACCAATCGGATCAAAGAAGACAAATATCAGGTCAGCCAACTCCCCTGTTAGAGAAAAAAATTGATAAAAACCTAATATTTCTACAATGTTCTGAGATAAACCTGAAAATACTTCTATTTCTGTATTCAAAAATGTTCGACACATTTATTATAAATCTAAAAATTAAAAACAAATTTGCTTGATTGAAGTTGCATGTAAAACATAGGTTCTTTCAATATTTAGTTCTTTTTTCCCCTTTGCATCATCAAAGGAATATATGCTGCTAAAATAGTTAGGTTTTGCAAACTAAATAATAATTATTGAAAAAATGCTTCAATTTTCCTTTGAATCTTCATTGTGACTAATTGGCTTAACCTGCCGACAAGTTAATCATTGGACATGAAAAAGATGCAAATTAAAGATTTTTACCAAGCCAAAGTATGGCTCTGTTGACATCAAATGGATATTGCATGTCTCCATCCACTAAGCCAGGCGTGTCTATAAATTTGACAAGGTTAAAGCGCTTCTGCTTGGAGGTAGAAATCTCTGTCGTCAGGTAATCAGTGACACCTGGAAAATGTTCATACAGAAATCGACTGAGGTAAAAAAAAAAGGAACATTTGATTTAAACAAGAATTGTGTTGTATACTATTAATATAGAAGAGCTTGATAAAGATCAAATCAATAAGTATAACTAATAAATTTATATTGATTTCAGTTTTTATAAAAAAGTAAATTTGCTTTCCTGTTGCTCAACTTGTTTTTATTTCTTTTATATACATTTTTTTTTTTCAATATTTCATTTTTATTTTTATCTTTAAATTTGTTTCTTGAGTACCATATCTAAATTATCTGAAGTACTCAACAAGAGACTAATAAATCTCCATGGCAACCAAAGTACAATGACTGACTTCAAATGCAATCTATAAGTTACCTTAATGACATATACACTTCCCTTATGCTGCAAGATTTTTACTTTTAAGCTCAAACTTAACATTTATCTTCAAATAACCTTGTTATTCAACGCAAAAATATTTCATACTTTCCGTCTGCTGACTCTTACCTTTTCCTTAATTACCTTAAGTTTCTATCTTGCTCATTTAAAATTAATGTAATAAATTGACTGAAGACAAAAATAACTGACTGTCATACTTAACAATTGATTTTAAACCCATAATTTGATTTTCAAGAGAGAGAGTTGATAATTATTGACACAATAGTGCTGTAAAAGTTAGATTCGAGCCACAGGAGCATAAAATGTAGAAGTTGGATTCAGAGTAACCGGAGCATAAAATGTAGAAGTTGAATTCAGAGTAACTGGGGCATAAAATGTAGAAGCTGGATTCAGAGTAACTGGGGCATAAAATGTAGAAGCTGGATTCAGAGTAACTGGGGCATAAAATGTAGAAGTTGGATTCAGAGTAACGGGAGCATAAAATGTAGAAGTTGGATTCAGAGTAACTGGAGCCTAAAATGTAAAAGTTGGATTCAGAGTAACTGGGGCATAAAATGTAGAAGTTGGATTCTGAATAACTGGGGCATAAAATGTAGAAGTTGGATTCAGAGTAACGGGAGCATAAAACCTGAGAAAAAAATTTCAGAAAGTCAACGGGAGCATAAAATACAGGTATATGCATTATATCTCAGACTGTGGCAGGCAGCACACTAAATCATATCCTTAGCTGACCACTTCGGAAAGTTTACCGAGATTGAGCCAGAAAGAGACTCATGACTTTGAATTTATGAGAAGATACTTGGCAGGGCATTTACTTGGATATATAATTTAGGTAAATTATTAAAGTTATTAACAAAGTCTCTAAAACCTATATATTTCATTGAGTCAATGAACCATAAACATACAGTATATACAATTTACCTAGTATGCATATATGCACCATACCTGCAACTTTGATTTGTATAACCCTGAATATAAGAAAGAAAGTGGCTAAAAAGCCCAAGCTTACTTTGCATACAACCTACAGACATACAGTTGGCAGGGCATTGTCGTTGGAATATATAATTCAGATACAACTTCATCCAAGTTATTAACAAACTCTCTCATCACTTCTATATATTTATTTCCTGATATGTCATCTTTAATAAACATTAAAATTTCACTATCCCAGGTTACATCTGTATGCATTTGCTAATATATTCAGACATTTTTGTCAGCATTCTAGCAATAAAGGTCAATAATTGTATTGTCTGGAAATCATGGGCCAACAACATATGTCACTAAAATGTCCATTGATCAAGAGCCCTGACAATAATATGAAGTCTTCAATTATTCATGTACATGTTATAATGTGATCCTGTGAGAGTAACCAGTATAAACAAATCACAAACTAGCAACAAATCAGATGTCTTGTTTATATGAATGACATGAATTCCCTTACATCAGAGTAACCAAAGGAAACATCTAAACAATCAAAACCAAGCTAAATCTCTGGACCTAGTTACAAGCAACATGAGATGGTTCTGAATCAATACTTCACATCTTTTACCTTATATAAACACATTTTATTAGTTTCATTTCATTTTAAAATATTATAGTTTATATAAAGATTATCAACTGTCTCATCTTTCATTCACATGGTATAACCTATCTCACCTAAAACTTGTATCACAACTATGATCTTTTTGTTAAATTCAAAATTAAACAGGGTCTCCATTTTCAGTATAATTGACACTTGTCTCTTCTTATAGAATGATCTCAAACTATTGTTATATGGCTATTCTAGCATGCTAACAATGCACTATACATGATGAGAGGTATATGACACATCACTACACAGGTGACAAGACGTTTGTTCATGCATGCACTAGCCTGATTGGTATGTTGAAGTTTGCTTGGTGAGCAGAAACAACAGCCCTTCATTTGGCAGCTCTCAGCTCAGATTTGCACGAGATAGCTGGCCAAAGGAAAAACTACCATTCCAAGCTTGTCAAACAGTGGAGTATCCAGTGCACAGAAAGATGACCTTCTACACAAAGTGAATATGAGGCAAATATTATATGATTTCCAATATGGCATTTGATCATGCAAACGAATATTAAAAAGATATTGAAAAACTGGTGATCTTTGCACAAAATTGAAAAAATAAGTGCTCTCTGCAATGGATTTCATAAAAGAATAATTGAATATCAGTGCAACCAGCCTTATAGAAAATGGTGAAGACATGACATTTCAGTATCAGACAGCATGCAAAGGATGGTGACAAAATACCATACATCACTCTAGATAAATTATAAACTGATGACTTCAGTGGAGTCAGAAGTACTAGCTTCAGTGGCTTAAAGGTCTGCATTGGCATGTGTGCTTTAAGAATGGCAGAAAGTCGGGTAACTGCTGACTAGGAGAACATGCCAGACAGATCAATACCAAGGCAGGTTTAAAACCTCTGGATAAGGTCAGCCTTTTCAACATCAGCACACAACAATTTCCATCATGTCAGCCAGAGCTCAATGTTACGACCTTCCTCATTGCTTCAGAAACCTGTCACCTGCCTTGTTTGTCACACTGAATGTTTATACCCTACAGATGGAGTACACCAAGGCAATTCACTCCCCTCTGAAATGTTCACATAGAAAAATATTTTGCAATTTATACCGTGTATTTTTCATTAGACTATAATTGCGGTCGTATGCTCATAGCTGACGTCAGTCACCTTTACAAAGGGAAACGACCTGTTAAGGAATGGGATGAAAGAACTTTCCAGTACTTCAATCTTGACATTCAAAGAAAATTGTTAGTTAATTACATGTTTGCCTTAGAAATACATGGGAGTGAAAAGGTGATGGTCTGAAACTTAGGTTGTGTTGGCCTTAAAACAGGACAGCTCTTCATCAGGCAGCTTGTAATAAATAATCAAGTCTACCTAGTGAAGAACCGTCTGCTCATCAGCACATTCCTTTGAATCAAACAAATTTCAAATTCCTTTTAAAGACACTGAATACAAATCAATTTCCTTTACAAGATAAGCGTTTTTGTTAATACTAATCTCATATTCATTCTCAATTTTAACCTGCAATGCTTTCATTTCCAGAAAAATTTCAACTTCTGAAAAAAATAAGACAAAGAATACAAATCAATTTCCTTTACAAAACAAGCGTTTTTGTTAATACTAATCTCATATTCATTCTCAATTTTAATCTGCAATGCTTTCATTTCCAAAAAAAATTCCAACTTCTGAAAAAAATAAAATCTGACACAATAACCACAAACCAGCTAAGTAAAAAAATCAACTTATAAAATTTGATTTTGGCAAATTAAGAAACAAACCAAAAACTTGTGGATGATCTATTCTTGCACTCTAATTTGACAGTAATTAATCAGTCTTTCCTGCTGAGTGCACTTTTAATCAATGCATTGCCTTTTTACTTAACAGAAACATGTTTCCTTTCTTTGTAGTCATGGCTATTAAGACCAGACATCAAACCTTTCTTTTTTTTTCTCTTCCTCATTGTTGTTTGTCATCATAAATAAATCCAGTTTTAATCCAAGTTCCTTGATCCATATTTGAGAAACTTTAAAGTTACAACAGGGAAAATTTTCATTTGCAAAAAAGTACATATAATACAGTTGAACTTTGGCATCCAAACAAAGATTTCTTGAATATAGCATGGCTATGTCCAAGTGAATTGGAAGTCCCAACCAATTATTTTTCAATTTCACCCTTAGTATCTTTAATCCTCTGACATTTCTCTGTTTTCTTAACCCATCAAGGTTGAGATATAAAGGTTTGACTGTATTTTTTGATTCATCACAGCTGCCCGTAAGGAAAAAAATGCCCAACCTATTTATTCTTTTTCTGAATTCTAAAGATTAATACATGGATCAAACAAATCAAAAATTTTATTTACAAAAATAAATTATAACCCATTTCTTTCATTTATGTTATTAAATTAAAAACAGATAAGAATTACAAGAGTGCAACTAATGAATCATACAAATCAGTACAGCAAACATTATGCTCAAGAATTTGGGGTTTAAAAACCATGCAGACTTGATTAAGTAATGTCCAAAAATAGACATTCCTTAGAAAGGAAGTTCGAATCAAACTTCCTTTTGTTCTGTGATTGGCTAAATCAATCTGAAACTGAAAATGGCTATTATCTACATCCCTAAAATGATATAGACTTTGATTGTCATATTCTTACCTTTAATCTGTCTAAGGGGCTCAAAATGGGGATAAAGGTGAAGAGTGGCATTTCCCTGCAAGTAAATAAGAACACGGGGTCAAGAACCAGAATAAAAAAATCTTGATTGAAATTTAAATGATCAACATTTGTCAGATAAAGATAAACATGAAAGAAGACATGTCAAAAAAAGTGTACGCTCATGAACTTCCACACGGTGTTTATTCAAGAGCCAAACACTGTGTTATTTAACAGGACTTGGCAACAATTACATGTAAACCATATATACATTCTCTGGCCCCGTGTGATCTGACCTTGAACTTCCATATCCTACTCCTACAATATCATTAAACTTCAATTCCTTTCCAAAACGTTCCTTTATATATTTTCTTAATTCATGTATCATGATCCCTTCTGCTATTGTACATTGAACAAACTGGAAGCTTTTATATTCTGCACACTCCAGTTCTGTCCAAAAATCCTGGTAATCAGCTGATAGTGACTAAGCATTATCTTCAGCATGGCGAGCTGTCAACAACCCCGTCTCAATGCATTTAAATTTTAACTTGCATCCTACATTGCAAAATAAAAAAAAAAGAACTTGCAAAATTTGATCAATTTTCTTCTAAATTAAACACTCTCAATGCAATATGATGTGTACTTGCATTGGAGTGTTTTGGTGTAATTTGCTAACATTCCTGTATTTGAACCCATCCTTTTGGCAAATAGCAACGTGATTCATGCATACCTACATACCTGTACCTACTGAACCTAAACACAGGCAAACAAACACTAAGTTTTGTCTTTAAAAAAATAAAATTGAAAAATAAAAAATATTAAAGTAACAATTTATTTTTTCAAATAAGAATCTACACATACAAATACATCTCCTTCAGAATAGTTTATTTCAATGGATGTGCAATTATGACACATTTGTGGCAATTCAAAAAATAAAATAAAATATCTTTACCTGTTATGTGCAAGTTAAATATTTTTCTTAGTACCTATGGACAACATCCAAATTACTAAAAGCTTTGCCAAGTTTACAAAGGACACACCCTTAAAAACCTTAAACTGTATGGAACAAACAAAACATGTACCTTAACCATCGAAGAATGAACACTCCCCAGTTCACTTCTCGCACCACTTCAAGATTAAAATTCAATGTGCCGGTAAAGAAGATAATTTCATAAAGTACAAAATGCCCAAATCAATCAGAATTATTTTTGTTCTTTCAAAATACTTGAAGCTTTGAAAAAAAAAATTTCAATAAGAGGTAAAAGTATAATAGCTTACAAACCTAGCTAATCTATGTTAATCCTGCACAAGAGAGGGCCTGCGGAATAGTAGCCTGATAAAACATCATAGAGTGCAACTTAAAAATGCAGACGTCTACTGCATTACCAATCAATATCAGGCTATATAATGAAAATCAGTTAGATGGACAACAAAACATAGAGTTATCCCCCTTACCGCAGAACTAATCAATATTAGACCAATGAAAATCAGTTAAATGTATATGGTAAAACAGAGTTATCCCCCTTACTGCAGAGCTAGTTATCAAATGCATCACAGGTACATTAAGTAATAATATTATGATAATAAAAAGTTGTAAACTTTGAACTGAATTTTTAATTATATAATCAGAACATAAAATCACCAGCATAAAAAAATAAATTTCATTGCAGAAAATCTCACTGCGAGGCATAAATATATGTTATGGTCACTATCTTAAGGCTTAATCATGCATTCTTATCTCTTCCTTGGGTGCAAATAATTTCCATTTTACATATCATTAAACTTGTGGCTATTATATCATGTCTGTAAAAGGTCAATAACATTACAAACTGTTGTCCCGGAAAACAAATCTATACAGCCATACTGGTCAATGTGAGTTCAGACCATGACATTGACCAACAATACAGGCACATCGCCAGGCTAAATTCAACTCATTTCATTTTCTCCTCAGTGCTATGAACATCGGAATATCAAATCCCAAGTTTACATAAAAGATTGTTTTTGGTAAACTCATTAATAAAAGATGATTCAAATATATACATTTTTTTCAAATTCCTGATCAGGAATGTTTCCAGGGTGATTTATCATCTATAATAGAACATAACTCCATTACACCCATTACACTATAACCATAACTTCAGTAAAAATCCATAGTCACAGCTTTATGCAAGCTGTGCTATCTAATAAATTATTGCAACGTCAGCACAATTCATAAGCATCCTCCACTTTGGTCCGCCTACATATAACCTAAGATTGAGCTGTACAGCAAGACAAACATGAATTGCTTTCTTTTTAAAATATATAAACCACTTTGATTAATCAGATATAACAATATCACTCCCATTTTCAATACTTCTATTTTTTTAAAAAATATCTATGAGAAGTGTACATGTGATAAATCATGAGAGGGAGGGACAATCAAGCTGACATATGGAGGGTCATCATACTGACATTTGACATCCCAATGACTTAAATACAATGTACTATCATTACCATGACCTATTTACACTGAATTTAATCATCCCTTTTTCATTTGACTTGGATGTTTGTAAACTACCATTTTTAGTTTCAGGGACAAGAAAACTTTTGACCTTGACCTCGTGACAGTATAGTGCAAATGACAACAATTGATTCGAGTCATAAAGTACGGGCAAAGTCTAAAATATCATCCTTGTATACATGTACATAAGGAAATCATATTTTCACTTTTCCATTATCGACAGATGATTAAATATGAAGATAACAGCTAAGTAAATGTTAGCTTCAACAAAACCGATCATTTATTGATGACATCATCAATTGGGAAGTTTAAAATTATTTAATAAGATACAACATTTAAAGATATTGAACTGGTGTACACGATTGAGTTGTCATATCTTTAACCTGAGCCAAAGGTTTCAATCAACAGACCTTATCTAACTAGATGCAGCTCAACTCTACACCCATGTGTCTCTGGCAAATGTAGGATTCAACGCACAGCTGAATACCAGACTTTAGCCTGAAACTGAACTTTAATTCCACAGGTTACAACCTTGCACAGATTACAAAATCTTAACTCTCTCAATTTTAATAATTTGTTTTTTTTTTCATAAAACTTGCTATCAAGGGAAACCTAAAATATCATTTCTTTAAATCCAAATTGTTCAGGTCCAAAGTTTTTCCTGCATGAAATATTGATATGGACTTTTTTAAATATACTTGACCTGAATGCCTTGGGTGAAATGAAATGGTCCTCCTTCTTAACCATTTGCACTCATGTTAGTACAGGATTTAAACTAATAAATAAATAATTTAATCACTTGCATTGAATTAGAGAAAGCAATTTTTGTAAAAAAAAAAAAAAAAAAAATTAATGTAAAACTAGACCATAATGTATTCGAACATGTTATTGACATGAAATATAATCAAGAAATTCCTCGAAATCAGCAGATTTTATGTTTGATGTTCATGCTTTTATGTTCCCTTTCTATTATAAGGCACACTGCAATATTGTTCTCAAGATCAATTTAACTTTAACTGCCAATTTTTTCTCAGAGGGCAAATTAAGGTATTCTGTCTAGATAAACCACAAACTTACTGAACATTTTTCAGTTCCTTAGAACAACATTTGAGCATTAAAAAAATTACACTTTCCCTTTTCAACCATACGTCACTGTAACTATTTTCAGTTATGTAACATCTCCTGATAATGCTAAATAATTTAGTAGAACTTTCTAGAGGTAAAATTAGATGAACAGTGATTTTACATGGCATGTTTCTGTATTGTTCTTACTGCTTAAAAACTTGTAATCATGTTTCCTGCTCACTTTTTGAATATAAAGATTCTTCCCCTAAAAAGCAATTAAAATTTTTTTAAGCATCTTGAATGTGGTAGACTATATGTAAGTATTCAATAAATACGAGCAGTTCCTGGTATGTAATCAATGGATTTGATCTATGAGGTGTCCATTACCAGATCAATCTACTGCAGATCACTGGGTAAAAAAAACCCTCTCATAGTCATAATAAACAGGTAATTCTTCATTTGAGCTGGAAATAACCATGATACTATAAAAATACATTTAATTTTGCATTTTTGAAGACACATAGTATGCAAAATTTATTGATTTTCAATATGAAACTATTAAATTAGACCTAGCAAATTTTTCTATTTTACAAATCTACATCCAGATTGCACTTCTGAAAAAAATAATACATGATGAAATTTGGCAGAAGATTGAAATGAAATTATTTTGTTTCATTAACATTAAAATGTAATTTAAATTAATTTTTACTTCAAATTCAAATGATGCATTAATTAATATTTTAAAAAAAAAGCTTTCTGAATTCACTTTTCAGGAAATGAACATTTTTGCAAAATGGAAAAAAAATTTATATTGTAGACACTGAAAACCTGATTTTGTTATAATAACACTTTACATTTACTATTCATGTAAAAGTTGAACATGTTATGCAGATTTTTCACAGGTTAGTTGACCATTTAGCCCCATATTATTCAATTCAGCCAACTTAACCTACTTTCTTTACAATTCAAAATCTTGTTCAAAATTAAATTATTCAGAAATACTATTTTTAATTTAATTTCAAAACCAGGTTTTTTGTACAAAGTAATGCAATGGACACCTGACTTCTGAATACTGAAAACTATTCACAGTCAATAGGATAAGGCAGCACCTTTTTTAAACACTCCACCCCTAAAACATACCAACCAAATCTCTAAATTTGCAATTTCCTGTCCAGTATCAAAACTGCACCAGTAAAATATTTTTCACATCAGAGTAAACAAGTTGAGGAAAATAAAAGTAATTCCTACCAGATAAAGCACTGATTACCTATGGTTGAGGCTCTGGCATCTGCCTCTTGCCTTATTAAGGAAACTACATTTTTCTCCTTGCTTTCAAATATCACCAAAATTATCATATACACTTTGCACATCGGGTCAACTTAGCAATGTCTTAGGTAGTGACTAATACTAGAAGTCTCTACCAGTTTTAATTAAAACAAACGATTTTTGCTGTATATACTCACGGTTAATGACTCTCTCTTTCTCCCACTGGTAACAATGGAGAAGCCCTGTGTCTCAATAGCAACCCCTGTTCTCTGTACCTTCTCTTCAACATACCTGACGATAAAATAAAACATTGCCATATTTAAAACTGACTCTTTTCTTACATATAAATTTTCCTAATATCAACCAAAGGATTTCAAATATAATTTGCTGCTGATTTCTGAAAATTATAATTTTGGATGTTGGGTAATTTGATAATTTGAAAAATCATCCTTTCTAAATTTGAACATAAGGAAAGAACACTCTTTTTTTCCCATATTTAATCATATAAGTAAAAATCCCCAGATGATAATGAGACAATTATCACATATGGAATTCTAAATGCCAGCAACAGACATTCACATATATAGAGTACAGACTCACTATGAAGTTCATATGAGGACAACCTTCCCCTACTCTCCACTGATAGTCCATGCAAGATCAAAAGATTACAGCTGGGACCCCAACCACAAGTATACATAGGGTAACACAATGGCTAGACCTCATAATTCGGCAAGCCTTATTAACGACATTTTCCCTGCCTGCTGACTTTGGGTATATTGATTGTTTTAGTTTTATCTCCTCAGGATGGTAGCATGTCAGACATTTGCGCATATAGTTAATATCAAAAGTTCATAAGAAGCTTAAACTACATGATTTCTGAATAGCATAGACCCATCCAAGCAGAAAAGCCTGCAAGTACTGTGCCTCGAATTAATAAGGAACTTGTTTTTTTTTTCCCTATAGTGCACGTGGGTGCAACATTTGTGCAGAGTCAGTAATCTGCATGGGCTTGCAAGTCGACATGTTTTGTAACATTTAATTATATTAATATTATAGATGAAAAGGCTTTTTTTCTCCTTTAATTTACCACCACACAATATAGAATGTAACAACCAGACAGGTAAAAAAAGTTTTCTTCACTGAAAAATGTACTTGAAAAATGAATAAGCTCTTCAGTCCAATCAAGCATTTTATACTCTAATAACACCTGAAGTTTTAACAGTGCTGCCCTTTATGAAACCCTTCTTCACAAATCTGAAACACAATATGCTACACTACATAATTCCTCAATTTACGTACATTCAAATGAAAAGCGGTAATTAAAACACCAAAAACGCAGCAATAGCTCTGATTTTAAAGAGTACAGATTACATAATTTATAATATCGATGTTCTAGAACATACAATGCCTGCATCCTGAAAACCTGCTGACATTGTAGAAATTTTTGGCGAAAAGCTGACATTACAAAAGACACCATGCAGAGACAAGAGTTTACTTTTCTATCAAAACATTTGAAATATGTAAACTCTGCCTGACCTCCTATCAAGAACACTTCCGTTTTTCTTCAATTTAAGCTGGATCATCTGATTTCTATGTCTATATAGCTTACTTGTTTGCTATTTGCTGCTTAGTTCTGAATCAGATGAACAAAACTAAAACATATATTATTCATATCAAGATTATATTCCAATCAAATCCTATAGTCATTCTATGACAACTGGATACATTCAATCTACATAAACCAAACTGGGTAGTAACCATAGATTAACGGGCAGCATGAATCAAATAAGAAAGAACTTAGATAATTAAACAGTGAAGAATTGCGAAAAGATTTAATTTTGTGTTATAAGTACCTCTTACACACCCCAAGTGTTCTAGTTCTTCACAATCGCCTGACCTGTCATACCTTTAAATTCACTCAAAAAAATGATCCTTATGCTATGTCAGCAGAATTATATCCTATGCGAAAAAAGAGATTTAAGTAATACTGAAATTTAAAAAGAATCTCGTCTACATAGACGGACATGACTAGAAGGGGGTATAGTAGCACTGTGTATCCCCGAGTACCACACACAATTAACTGTCACTAGCGTGCAATTCTCTCACAGAGGCCTGATGTTAAAGCATTGACTTCACCTTCACATACCAAGCTATGGTTACATCAAACAAACAATTATTCACTAATGCCGCACACGTCTGGCTGCAAGTCAGCTGGCGAACTATCAAAATCAGCTGATTCAGCAATTCCTGTCAGTCTGTAGTCTTCTTTGGTATATGCATTCTGATTGATTTTTCCCCCCTCTATGAATATCTATAGGGCATATAAATGAAGACAAAATGAGGGGAAATTTGATCATTACAATATTGCTTGCACAATACCAATAAATCATTCTCCTATCTTTCATAAGTAAGAAAAAAAAATGAATTATTGTTCCGGTTTGAGAGGGTATACAAAAATCCATGAATTAACCTTCTACTTTTTGAGTGGGTATAAAATGCAGTCAGTGATATCTCTGGAATGTGATTCTATGTACATGTTTGTCTATGTATTTTTCCTGTTCATGTGAAAAAAGATTTGAAAGATAAGAGTTTAATTTTACCTTCAAGGAATTTCTGGCCTCAGCAGTCTTATTATCTGAGGAGGAAGCGATATCAAATATGCAAGATTTGCCTCCCCTTTACAGCAGTGACAAAATATAAGTGGAGTTAAATTGTTATTTTCAAAAAGGTCATTTCAAAATGTTATTATTTCTATAAAAAATTCTTATCAGAGTTTTATGAATGCAAATGTTAAACAAGATGCTCTTGGTCCACAATGCTTACCTGAGCAACCTTGGGCCTGCTGTTTATTATTATCAGGGACTACTGCTTTTCATACGATTTAAAAGCATTTCTCTGTGCCCCATATGCAAAACTTTAACCTCCACTGTGCCCCTTACTCCTAACTAAAGAGATTGCATATAATTATGATAGGCCCTGCATTTTTTTCTGTCATTTATTTGAAATTTTTCTACCTGACATTTCTCTATGAAGCACTGACCCTCTATTGTGTCCCCTCTAGCACCCGTGGAAATCATTGAGGGGGGGGGGGGAAAGATCTATACTACATGAAAATGGTTGTGTTTTTATATGAATGAAAGAAAAAGTGAGCAAGCTCACATACCCCACACTCCCCAAAAACTCAAAGTGCTAAAAATCCCGGAAAAAATGAGAGAATCGGAATTTCCCGGTAATATGCACATCTACAAATTGTGTCCTAAATATCTTCAAAGTTTGATGAAATTCTGTGCAGGGGTTTATGAGGAGTTGCACTACCACTATATTCAAGATATCCCCAAAAATCTAAGTTGTAAAGTGCCGAAATTCCCAGAAAAATAAAGGAATCGGAATTTCCTGGTTAAATGCACATCTATACATTGTGTCCTAAAAATCTGCAAAGTCTGACGAAATTCTGTGCAGCGGTTTATGAGGGGGTCGCACTGACAAAATATTCATCTGTATATTCAAGGTATGGCCAAAAATCTAATTTGAAAAGTGCCAAAATTCCCAGAAAAATCAGGAATCGGAATTTCCTGGTAGTATGCACATCTACACACTGTGTCCTAAATATCTATAAAGTTTGACGAAATTCTGTGCGACGGTTTATTTGGAGTTGCGCTGACAAAAAAAAAGGACTGACTGACTGACTGACAGACACTCTGACGGACGGGTCAAAAACATTATACGTCACGCAACTAGTGGCGTGGGGTATAATAAGCAGTCCTTTTTTTTTTTTAAATAAACCTAATCAAAAAAATTTCATGATGCCATTTCACAATAGAATTATTTTTTCTAATTAGAATTTGAACAGATTTTATCAAATGAATTGTTATGCATAAATATAATCTTGACATTAAAAATATATCAGAGGGAGAATAAAATTTTCACAAGCAGATGGACTCACTAAAGTGTACAAATAAAATGTGAGTTACACATTTAGATTAAATTACTTAAAATGCCTTCTAGCAGTCTTCACGAAAACTCACTAGCCCGACGCCCGAGGCTAGTAAAAATTGGTCTGAGCTAGTAAATATTGTTTCAGAAGTAGCCCGACTGGCTAGTGAAAAGTAAGCAGGTACTTTCAGAGTTTTTGCTTTTAAATCTTAACCAGGAAATAAAATCAAAGCACTGTAGTCCTATTCTTCAGAAAACTGCCTCATCTAACTCACGTAGCACTTAACTTAATAGCTTATTTTTCCATAACAAGAGGCCCACGGGCCTTATAGGTCACCTGAGCATTCTGCAACAACTTTCCAGTTATTGAATTTGATTCATGTTTTAAGCCAGATGCTATATGGCATTCATAATTTTGAAAGAGGCACCATTGATCATCATAACAATACACTTAGCAGTTGCTTAGCTTGGTTTATTGATTTAAATATGCCCAATAATAAGTTCATAGGATCTTCATGAACGTTTCATGAACATTTCATGAATAAAATTCATGAAAAATTCAAGGTAATTCATGAATTATTCATGATCACCTCGCAGGGGTACTGAATACCCATACGCAAGGTAGGGGAAAAAAAAAATGCATTCCAACTAATCAGTAATATTCAGCAATAATCAGTAATGCCCCTAACACTGTGAAATAAACCCCTGACCCTAGGTCCACACATTGCACAAATTTTAAAAAGGCACCGTTAAAATTGCCTATCAAAAAATAAATAAATGTTTTATAAATACAAAGGAGCAGATTTCAAACAATTAATTCATTTTCAGTATATAAGTAGAGCCCCACATCCACCCCTGACCCTGGGGCCTTGAAATTCAAAATTAATTGCAAGATTAGGGCCCTTGCTCATCATAACTATTTAGGTAGTTCATCTGCTTCATACCCAGAGACAGAGAAGAAAATTTTCAAAGATTTAATGTATATTCACTATATAATCAATAGAGCCCCCCCCCCCCCCCCCACCCCCACACACCCCGCCCCCACAAAATCCACCATTTGGTCCGCCCCACTCTTGCTCATCATAACTATGTACTTAGTTAGTTTATTTAATACCTAGGAGCAGAGAAGAAGATTTCAAAGAATTTATGTATTTTTACTATATAATCAATAGAGCCCCACCCTAACACCAGAACCCCTGACCCTGGGACCATAAAATTCACAATTTTGGTAAAAGCACTCTTGCTCATCTTAACTATGCACTTCGTTAGTTTATTTAATACCTAGGAGCAGAGAAGAAGATTTTCAAAGAATTCATGTATTTTAACAATATAATCTATAGAGCCCCCCCCCCCAACACCAGAAGCCTTGACCCAGGGACCATAAAATTATTCACAATTTTGGTAGAGGCACTCTTGCTCATCATAACTATGCACTTAGTTAGTTTATTTAATACCTAGGAGCATAGAAGGAGATTTTCAAAGAATTTGTGTATTTTCACTATATAATCAATAGAGCCCCCCCTAACACCAGAACTCTTGGCCCTGGGGCCATAAAATTCACAATTTTGGTAGAGGCACTCATGCTCATCATAACTATGCACTTAGTTAGTTTATTTGATACCTAGGAGCATAGAAGGAGATTTTCAAAGAATTTGTGTATTTTCACTATATAATCAATAGAGCCCCCCCCCCCCCAACACCAGAACTCTTGGCCCTGGGGCCATAAAATTCACAATTTTGGTAGAGGCACTCATGCTCATCATAACTATGCACTTAGTTAATTTATTTATATCTAGGAGCAGAGAAGAAGATTTTCAAAGAATTCATGTATTTTTACTATATAATCTATAGAGCCCCCCCCCCCCCCCCCACCAGAACCCTTGACCCTGGGGCCATAAAATTCACAATTTTGGTAGAGGCACTCATGCTCATCATAACTATGCACTTAGTTGGTTTATTTAATATCTAGGAGCAGAGAAGAAGATTTTCAAAGAATTCATGTATTTTTACTATATAATCTATAAAGCCCCCCCCTACCAAAACCCCTGACCCTGGGGCCATAAAATTCACAATTTTGATAAAGGCACTCTTGCTCATCATAACTATGCACTTAGTTAGTTTATTTAATACCCAGGGGCAGAGAAGAAGATTTTCAAAGAAATCATGTATTTTCAATGTATATAATCAAGAGAGCCCCGCCCTAACACCAGAACCCCTGACCCTGGGACCATAAAATTCACAATTTTGGTAGAAGCACTCTTGCTCATCATAACTACCTACTTAGTTGGTTTATCTAATACCCAGGGGCAGAGAAGAAGATTTTCAAAGAAATAATGCATTATCACTACCTACTTATTTAGCCCTGCCCTATCACTAGAACCCCTGACCCCAGGGCCATGAATTTCACAATTTTGGTAGAGGACTCATTGCTGATTACAATCATGCAAACAGTTTGACTGCTTGATGTCCAGGAGTAAAGAAGAAGATTTTCAAAGATTGCATTAATTTTAGTGGTTTTGGCCCCACCCCTCAGGCCCCAGGGGGGCAGGGATCATGAAATTCACAATTTTTGTTCCCTTTCACCCATAGATGCTTTGTGCCAAATTTGGTTGAAATTGGTTCAGTGGTTGCAGAGAAGAAGCTGAAAATGTTCAAAAGTTTACGAACGACGTACGACGTACGACGAACGACGACGGACGAAAACAGATAGCAATAGGTCACCTGAGTTTACTCAGGTGACCTAAAAACGATCGTCTTTTTTCTCTAATCCGAATTTCCTCTGTTCGATCTTTTACGGTAAATACATGCAGAAATCCCACTGAATTAGGCCTAACTATGATTACTCACTTAATTGAAGAGTAAAGGATTACATGAGTTAACTATGTTAACTGCTATCCAAATTTATATTATAACAATGTATCTGAAAATTTAATATGAAAAAAAAAAATCACTTCTTTTGAGGAGAAGTCTAATGACCACAAAAGGGGCTAATGTACAATACATGTACATTATCAAAAAGCTAAAAAAAAAACTTGTTTGTTCAATTTGATTTAATCTTTATTAATGATAACTTATTTATTTATGATTCAAATGAGGGGGAAAACAAAATAATTAAGCAGAAGAAATACAAAAGAAAAGGGGAATTCAGTATGAAATTTAAATGGAATAGAGTGATACAACATTTAATTCTGCAATTTCATTTTTTCTTTTTCGTTGGCTATTAAAAATTTCTTTGGGCTAGTAATACTGTCAAATCCACTAGCCCTATTGGCTAGTGTCTCAGAAAAGTTTTCGTGAAGACTGTTCTAGTAAACATTGAAATTCACAGTTGTTCCCCTTCACTCATATATGCTATGTGCAAAATTTGGTTGGAACTGGTTCAGCAGTTCAAGAGAAGGAGCTGAAAATGTTTAAATACTAAAAACACACATTGACAGTGCCACATTGGAAAAAAATGGATAACAATGGATCACCTGTGTGACTCAATTGGATTAGCAGCCTATAGCCACTAAACTGTTTTTCAGTCTGAAACTCTAGGATATCTGAAAAACCTTAACTGTACATATAAATTATCAGCTCATCTTTTTATATAGATCTGCTTTATCAGCATTCCTCACCTAATGTTCAATAACAATGTAAACAAGGTACCTCAGCTATTAATGAACATTACACGTTTTCAGTGTACCCTATTTACAAAAATATGTTTTCACAATAATGCCTTTGCAACTTACGCAAAATATGTGTAAACTCCTTCAGACCAGCTCAAAGAAACAGAATAACACCACAAAAAAAACACAGGTACTTGTGGACAGGACCCCCCCCCAACTATACACCCCTGGTCAAAATATTTTTTTTTCTTTTTTTGTCTTGAATTATGTTTCTAGTACTTATTTACAACGTATTCCATATGAAAAATCCAAAAAATAACATTGATTTAACGATTTACTAAAAAAGTCATACCCTGGTATTATAAAATAGAGAAGGTAAGTCACTTCGGGTTGTTAATTCGGACCCCTCTTGATTATCGGGCCTAAAATATCATATACCTACTACATGTCACCAAAATGTGTCATGATATCTTGTTTCGGTAGAGGTTTTTGTCATTTATCGTGCCATTTAATTACCCAGACATTCCCCAGTTATCCGAGTATTCAGCGTCAAACGTGAAAAATTTGGAAATGTCAAAGCAGAAATTACGGAAGTGATCCAAAAACGACATCTAGCGGGTAACTTTCGAGTTCCGAGTGTCATAGAATGAAGGGAAAAGCCAGAGGACTACGAAAAAGTTCGGGAAAATTTTGATAACAGTCGAAATCGATTCATTAGAATTTAAATTATTTCTGCAGATTTTCTAGATGAATAAGGATCGTCTTCAATATTCTTTTTAGAGGATTTGTTACTGATACAATATAGTGTTTTAAAAATCGCATAGAGACATTAAATGACATGCAACCCCCCTTTTCTACGCGGATATGTTTAGGCAAACTCAACTTTTATTTTCTAGTGACTGTGTCTGCGTAAAGGTGGATTTCTGTTAATGCGTTAGTTTAAATAGATAAATACAACCAGAAATGTGCTTATTCAAAACAGCACAAAAATCATTATTCCATTTGCTGTGAGTTCTGAACTCGCTATATTATTTAATGTTTGGGAAGGAGTGTGTGGACGTCATTACAGGTTAGAATTATTTTGATTAAACTACAAATGTAGAGAAAGGTGTTTTGAGAGAAAGGTGTTTTGAGAGAAAAAAAAGTTTTTATGAATGGTTGTGCAAATACATCCCATCCTATATTCAGTAGTCAAAATCTAGTACATGCAGGCACGTAGCATCGTTTTTTGAAAGTGGGCGGGGGGGGGGGGGGGGGGGGGGCAACCAGAGAAAAGAGAACAATGTTTTTTTACTTGCCTGTAAAAGTTGACAAGCCAAAAAAGGGGGAAAATGCCCAAAGACGAAAATCCTGTTTCGGAGGGGGGGGGGGGGGGGGGGGGGGGGAGGTAGTGGCCAACCTTTTCCAAGGCCAACTCCCTTTTTCTTCCAATTTTTTGGCATACAATACTACAACCTACCTTCCAATGGACGTATTCAATATTAAAGGTAATGTTGGGAAAAAAGTGGGGGGCAGCCCCCCTGCCCCCCCCCAATTGCTACATCCCTGAGCACATGTACTACAAGTGACAGTATTAAACGATGGCTGTTAGATAAGACATACCGAATGGGCGAAAGAAGTTTTAAAAAGTCTCTAAATTTATACCTAGACAGGCTCGTAGGAAGCAATTTCAGACTGGGGGATGGGGAACAGCCAAACATTTTTAGTTAGGACATTATGCTATCAACTAAAACTTCCCCAACAAGCAAAAAAAAATGTCACTGGTTTTTATTGAGGGGCACGAGCATATAGTACCTCTACAGCATATTATATAATATACTAATATTATTCCTACGGCCATGTTAGATAAATAAAAAAAAAGTTAAGCTTCTTTAACAAAGCAGCAAGATTTACAAAGTCAAGACCAGAAACAAACTCCGAGGCTGTAGTTAGGACGATAAACGAGAGAATGTGATGATGAAAAGTTCCGATTTTCATTTATTTTTAAGAAATCTTCATAAATGCTTAAATTCTTTGGCAAGTGAGAATCATTGTATAAGATAATTAATTTCATGATATCGGAATTATTGTAGATTGGGGTGGGGATGGGGGTGGGGATACATGTATTTTTATGTCTATATGCGATTTTTAATACGCTATATGGTATCAGTGATATATCCTCTAAAAAGAATATTGAAGACGACCCTAATTCATCTCGAAAATCTGCAGAAATAATTTAAATTCTAATGAATCGATTTCGACTGTTATCAAAATTTTCCCGAACTTTTTCGTAGTCCTCTGGCTTTTCCCTTCATTCTATGACACTCGGAACTCGAAAGTTACCCGCTAGATGTCGTTTTTGGATCACTTCCGTAATTTCTGCTTTGACATTTCCAAATTTTTCACGTTTGACGCTGAATACTCGGATAACTGGGGAATGTCTGGGTAATTAAATGGCATGATAAACGACAAAAACCTCTACCGAAACAAGATATTATGACACATTTTGGTGACATGTAGTAGGTATATGATATTTTAGGCCCGATAATCAAGAGGGGTCCGAATTAACAACCCGAAGTGACTTACCTTCTCTATTTTATAATACCAGGGTATGACTTTTTTAGTAAATCGTTAAATCAATGTTATTTTTTGGATTTTTCATATGGAATACGTTGTAAATAAGTACTAGAAACATAATTCAAGACAAAAAAAGAAAAAAAAAATATTTTGACCAGGGGTGTATAGTTGGTGGGGGGGGGGGGTCCTGTCCACAAGTACCTGTGAAAAAAAAAGGAAAAAAAAAAGGAAAGATCAACAAGTACAAACGATTTTTCTAAATTTTAACCACCTGAATAGATGCTAGAAAGGTCACAAAACAGACCCAAAATTCTAATGCTTTACACCTTTTGTGTTAACCTTGATCTTCTCATGTATCATATGTAATTAATTTTTCCAGTAAAGCTTTTTCAAGTGAAATGTCAAAATGCCATTTCAGTTTTAGTTTTTTGAAAAAATTAACCAACTGGTAAATTAACATTCCAACGTTCTTAAAAATATAATGATTGTTCTTTACAAAAAATTTTCAAATTCCTTAAATGGTAATGACAGATAAATCAATTGATTTCAATGCTCCTTATTAGAGGCCTGTAGGTCATAATGCTAACCTGAGACATTGATGCAGAAAGTATACAGGAGAGGAAAGAATCTTTCTACTATTTTTATAAACCAATATTAATACAAGATTCAGGGGTATATACTATATAGTTTTCACCCTGTTCATCCACCTGTCTGTCTGCCTGTTTTCCCCCAAAATTGCCCATAACTTTTGACCAGGTGGGGCTATGGCTTTCATATTTTACAAGTGTATTCACTGTGACAAAGGTACCATCAAATCTGACTTCTTCACCTTGGGAGTTTGACCCACTATACAAAAAAACTAAACTTTTACCTTGGCCATTACTTTTGACCAGTTGGTGCTAGGTCTTTCATACTTCACAAGTGTATTCATTGTGACAAGACCTTTCAATTGATATAAATATTTTTGACCTTGACCTGAGAGTTTGACCTGCTTTGAAAAAAAACTTTAAAACTTGGCCATTACTTTTGAACAATTAGTACTAGGGCTTTTTTTTAATATTTCATAGGTAGACTGTTCTCTAGATACCAAGATTTTTTATCTTTTGATTTTGGAGTTTGACTTTGTTTGAGAAACTTTACCAAAAGCTATCCAATGATAGCATACATGTTCCAGAAAAACATCTTGTTTTTCAAATAAGTGACAAATTTTCCATCCTATTACGCATGAGGAGAGCACATTTAAATGATGTAGCCTGCAATAAATTTACAGTTCACGTGTATTTTGCTTTAAAAATGAGTGTATTTGAAATGCCATATCACAGGTGGGAAGGTGGAAAGGTTATGTCATGATTTCATCTCAACATCACAAACATTCATAGCCATGCAAGTGCAATGTCATGTAAAAATCAAAATTTATCCTTATACTGATATTTAAGTGATGTCCCTTTGGCCATAGTCAGCAGAGTTTCAATGCATAAAATGCAAGTAGCAGTAATCCCATTCGTCAAAATTCATGCCATTTTAAAAAGTATTGACCCTGTTTTTTTGTTTTTTTTAGTCGTTCTTCTTATCCCTACGTCCTAAACCTAACTAAGCAAGTCTTTGGATGAGACTGTATTAACTGTTTCTGGCTAAAAGTCCCTCATTGGTCAATGGCCAAAGGGCTGAATACAGGTCTAAATTTGCAACCTCTCATGAACCTGCATGCAACTGATACATCCTAAAATGAGTTAAAGTTCTTGAAGAGACATAAAGCATACAAGCAACCGACCAATCATGTGACCAACAAGGATGTCTAATGAAGCCCAGTCTGCCTTCGATCTCCTGTAGTCATAATCACCAGGAAATGCAGACAGCCAGATCAATTCCTGGTTCTTGAGCAAACATTTTTTAGTGTCTCAGTCATCAAATATGTTCCTTTATATAAGCTGCTGTTTAATGATGACTTCAAGAGGAGAAAACTCAACCTTTTCAACAAACAGTATCTGAAGTTGGTACTCTGCTATTTGTCACCCAAACTCAGCTATTGTCAATCTCTTTTACATCAAGCTGAAATATATTTTATTACTATTGAGTTTTTTCTAAGTTTCATTCCAGGAAGGGCCTAGCTGTTTTTTTTAAAACAGGTTTATCCTTACCTTATGACCTTTCATATCCCTTTTTTATGGGGTAGCAAGTGTTCCTATGAGAGCCAATCCCATTTTTGGCAAACAAGATAAAACTGTGCAACTGTGTTAGATGCATCTTGCCTTGTTTAAAATCTATAAAGGCAGCACCTATCATTTCATATTATTACTTAATTGTTGCATCAAATTCAGCTATTTGTGTGCTTCAGTGTGATTTGGCAAGCCATGGAAGTTTGGAGCAGACACTAAGCAGTAAAAAGATGCAAGGAGACTATTCTGTGTGGGTTATTTGCAGACTAGCAGTATTGATTTTGTAGTTTGTGAGCCACTTAGACCAAATCCCAGACATTGGGAAAAACAGAATGCAAATAGAAGCAACACCTTCCACAAGACATCATACTATGACAGAGCATTATGTAACCCAAAATTACATTAAAAGCGGATAGCAGAATATTAAGCTTACTGCCTTTAATATTCAAAATACATGATCCTTTTTTATGTAGCATTAGGGGTGGGACGATATACCGATACACCGATACATACCGATATTTTCCTCTAAGATACGGTTTACGATACAAGCATCCAAATATCAGTACGAAACGATACACGAACGACCTATCCAAAAATTGAAAATGAAAGTACCTGTCCTTGGAAAATGGCGGCTTGTACGAAGCGAAGAGATGATGTTGATTATTGAAAACACACTTTAGAACTAATAAGTGGTTGTTTAGGGGTAAAGGGGTAAAATGTTTTCACTTTTAAGCAGCCTCGGAAGATTGGACAAGAAAAGTTCAGTATGTAATGCGTGCTATACACAGAAAGCATCGTTTCCAGAGCATTTGATATTATTTATAATTGTTAGTCCATCTCGTTTTTTTTTTTTTTTTTTTTTTTGGTAATCTCAGCTTTGCTACAGACTTTCAGCAATTAATAATAATGTAAATGTGATGTTTTTAAATGAATTTAAGTCAGTGTACTCTGATGAACTACACAACTATTTGTAAACAACTTCTTAAAAGTAATTTGGTACTAATAATAATATGTACATGTATTATTGTTTTTGTAAAGTTTTAGTGAATGACACTGATTAATTTCATGTATTAACTTCAAAGCACACATTATTTGATATAGAATAATATGTTGATTTAATGTCAAGGCAAAAAATGAAATAAAATACTAATTCTTTTGAATAGTTTTATAATTTATCATGTTGATTTAATGTCAAGACAAAAAATGAAATAAAATAAATTACTAATTTTTAAAAATAGTTTTATAATTTATCATAATATCGAGATACGTATCGTATCGTGCCAATATATCTAGATACGTATCGTATCGCAAGATCTGTGTATCGTCCCACCCCTATGTAGCATGTTGATTGATGACTGAATATTAATAGCTTAAGGTTATATTTAGTCTGTTTTTCATACAACAAGAGGCCCATGGGTCACATCGCTCACCTGAGAAGCTTTGACCATTCCGTTCTTTACCAGATTTCCCCCTTGTAATAGATATTGTGACCCCATCCTACCCCACAGATCATAATTTAGACAATTTGAAATCTACACTACCATATGATGCTTTGATTCCCCATTGTTAAACTTTGATTCCCCATTGTGGCCCCGCCCTACCCCTGGGGGTCATGATTAGAGCAATTTAGAATCTACACAACCCCAGGATGCTTCCACATAAGTTTCAGCTTTTCTGGCCAAGTGGTACTTGAGAAGATTTTTAAAGATTTTTCCTATATATTTCTATGTAGAACTTTGATTCCCCATTGTGGCCCCGCCCAACCCCCGGGGGTCATGACTTGAACAATTTAGAATCTACACTACCCCAGGATGCTTCCACATAAGTTTCAGCCTTTCTGGCCCAGTGGTTCTTGAGCCGAAGATTTTCAAAGATTTTTCCTATATACTTCTATGTAAAATTTTGATTCCCCATTGTGGCCCCGCCCAAGTCCCGGTGGTCATGATTTGAACAATTTAGAATCTTCACTACCTAAGGAGGCTTTCACGCAAGTTTAAGCTTTTCTGACCCAGTGGTTCTTGAGTAGAAGATTTTCAAAGATTTTTCCTATATATTTCTTTGTAAAATTTTGATTCCCCATTGTAGCCCCGCCCAACCCCCGGGGGTCATGATTTGAACAATTTAGATTCTTCACTACCCCGGGATGCTTCCCCATAAGTTACAGCTTTTCTGGCCCAGTGGTTCTTGAGAAGAAGATTTTAAAAGATTTTTCCTATATATTTCTTTGTAAAACTTTGATTCCCCATTGTGGCCCCGCCCTACCACCGGGGGTCATGATTTGAACAATTTAGAATCTACACTATCACAGAATGCTCCCACATAAGTTTAAGCTTTTCTGGCCCACTGGTTCTTGAGAAGAAGATTTTTTAATGACGCCACCCTATTTTTGTGTTTTCTTGATTATCTCCCCTTGTGAGGGAATTTGGCCCTTCATTTTAACAATTTAAATTTTCCTTTACCCAAGTATGCTTTGTACCAAGTTTGGTCAAAATTGGCCCAGTGGTTCTTGAGAAGAAGTCGAAAATGTGAAAAGTTTACAGACGGACAGACAGATGGACGGACGGACGACGGACAAAATGTGATCAGAAAAGCTCACTTGAGCCTTCAGCTCAGGTGAGCTAAAAAATGTTCAGTTAGCCCCCTCCCACCCTTTAAAAGAATTTTTGTTTATACCCAGACAGAACATCACAGTTTCCTTGAAATCATTTATTTCCTAGTTATTTCAAATTTAATCCAAGTTTAATTTACAAACACAGACCTACTTTTGGAAGGGGACATGTTAAAGTAAGTCTCAGTAGATAATATTCATTTTTCTCATATCCACTGCACAAGCACAGTAATCTATATGACAGGTGATATTATTTACATCATTTATTTATTCAAGTCATTGAAAGTCATCAATAGTTCAAGGTCACTTGATTGCCATCAATCAGTGCTTTACAATCCCAATTCACGATGGTTTCAATTCCACCCACTAACAAGATCTTCTAGATTTATAACTCAAAATCATGGTAAATAATATTGATTACTTTTGTACCAAAAGCTTCTTCGAAAATATTTTATCTCCAGGAAGTTATACAAGTTTTAGTATCATGTAAACTTTAGGATGTGTATATTTGAGTGTTTGATTCATGATCAGTGTTCTACCATTACAATATTGGCCATAAAGGTCTGGGTAGGAAGTTTTGTGAAAGATCATTTTATGGTGTTGAAAGAGAAAGATCTGAAAAGGTGCCAAGTTTTGTGTTCATGGATTGCTAGAAGATTAAATGTTACATGTACATGTAGCAAGTAATCTATTCATTGTGTACCCTAAACAGTGTAACAAGATTCTAGTGAAGACCACCAAATACATCAAGGTATTTGGTAATCTGGCATAAATATCTGTGAAGAAAATCAACATGTATTTACATGAGAGTGCTCAGCCTATAAAAGATGTGAAACAGTACATATTTTATGCATGCATTGTTTAGTAAATTGATTTTTTTGTCCCCCGCTTGAAAAGTGGGGGATATTAATTTGGGTTTGTCCGTCCGTCCGTCCGTCCGTCTGTCCGTCCGTCCGTCCGTCTTTCTGTCTGTCTGTAACGCTTTCGTTTCCACACGATATTTCGAGAACCCTTTGAGCTTTTGCAATGAAATTTAGCATAGCAACTCCCTATGGACTAAAGAAGACCCCTATTGATTTTTAGGTCTAAAGGTCAAAGGTAAAGTTCATAACTACGCAATTTCTGTCTTATTAAACACTTTCGTTTCCACACGATATCTCTAGAACCATTTGAGCTATTGCAATGAAATTTTATATAACAACTCCCTGTGGCCTAATAAAGACCCCTATTGATTTTGAGGTCAAAAGGTCAAAGTTCAAGGTCGTAAATTTATACATTCTGTCTGTGTGTAATACTATTATTTCCGGGCAATATTTCAAGAAGATTTTGAGCTTATGCAATGTAATTTATATCAAAACTTCCTAGGACGTCTCTCGCCCCTCTCAAAGTGCCCCGCCCCCTTTGTTTTATTAGTATTTTTAGTATTTATAGTATTAATTACATGTCGCTATTTTTAGCGCAGGGGCATGAGGAGAGTTATTGCGTATAAAACAGGTTCTCGGCGGACTTTATGTTCTTATTACATCTATTAGAACTGTTTAATAAAGGCTAAATAAATCAAACACCATGGATTGTGTAAAATTTTGAGAATACCGAACATGAAAACATGAATATATAACATGTATCTGACTTCACTTCCGCATATATACTTCTCACCAGGTAAAGCGATTCCGTGGTCCAGTGGTTATGTCTCTCGCCTGAAATGTGAGAGGTCCCGGGATCGAATCTCGGTCGAACCTTTCTTTTTTTTTTTCTTTTTTTTTTTCAAATACTTTTTTTTTTTTTACTAAATGATAGTATTCAGCATGTGAAATGAAAAATTTATGAGGTTATAAAATCATCATTACAGTGTTATAAAAAGTCCATACAAAAAAATCTTCTATGCACATAATGAAGAATAAGCATCTTTATATGCATATTGACATACATGTATTTCATTTGCTTCAGTATACATGTATACATTTAATAATTCTACAAATTCAGTCAGGGGGAGCCGACTTTTTCCCTAAGCGGGGGACACGAATTCTCTGAATTAGCTTGTTTTATATACTTACCAGTTGATAAAGGAACTCTTTCCAGCTGAGTGGTTGCCAATAAGGAGGACCGAGATCTTCTTTCTGGGTGCAAGCAATGTCAGGTCCAAACTCTCTGCTATCTTTATAAGGCCTTTAAAATGGTACAGAAAAAATAAATGTCACACATTGGAAAGAGCAGTTTTCAATGAAATCTAAAAATTTTACTTTATAAACAATGTCTTAATGAGGCAGAGGGTGGGTGGGGGATTGATTAAAAATTGTGTATCATTAAACTTATGCATGTAATTTATCAAAAAACTGCTGCATAAAATTTATTTCTCTAACTACCATGACATTTTTTTTCGGACATTTTGTATCATATTTTACAAATTCTATATAAAAGGGATAAATCCTCTCTTTAAAATAATATTTTCATCTTAATAAACAGACCCCCCCCCCCCCCAAGAGAATATCTTCCAAATGAATTCAATCATGTTGATGAATGGAAAGTGACAGCATTACAATACCAGTTTACATGAATATGCTTCAGTTCCTGTTTCAGAATGACCCTTTCACACTACAAAATGATCATCTTTACATCCTTCTATGGAATGATATAAAGATATACATGTCTTAACAAGAGGACAGTCTACTTTTGGAAAGATTTGAATTCTTTTCTGCTAAGTGGTGAAATATATAAATGTATATATACATTTCATACATTTCCCTTCATTTTATAGTACTTGTTTCAATGTTCATTGCTATAATTGAAATAATGAAGGGTCAATTAAACATGACCACTGTCCAATGATTCTTTTTTTTTTTTTTGTTGGAGGGGAGAGTTGTTCTAACAATTGTTAGGCGTGTCCACACCTTGTTTTTAGATATATACTATAAATGTAGATCTTATATGTTTTTGTGAATCCTTCATCGTCAAAAAATGAACAAAAAATATTTTTTAAATTTTGAAATCCATTAAAACCACCTGATCAAAATTGTTTGACAAATTAAAAGTATTTGGCAATTCAGCAAATCCCATCTTTCCACCTCATGAATTGTTGACTTGTGTTCACACCCACATGACTCAAAATGTTGTATACTCACCTGTAATACTGCATGTGAACAAAGAGGGAGACTTTTCCCATTGATTTTTTTCCTCAGAATGATAAATGACTGTACTAGCATTATAACCTCTATGAAAATTTTCAAGAAAATATTAAGTGAAGACAGCTATTTGAAGGTCATACAGTACTATGAGTCATCATTCATCCAGACACATTCACAACCTGCTGCAATGATGCATCAACTCATCGATCCCCTTTCCTTTTTTTCTCCATTGTTCATGTTCTTTCCAAGATTTTTTTCTTGAAATCCTGCCAAGATGTCACCAAACAAGTACTATTTTCGCCATGACTGACCACGTCAAAATAAAGAAAGCTGCATAGACCAGTCTGAATTGATCAGACAGGATTATATTTAGAACATGCTCGGCGGGGTCAATCCAGTATTTGGACAGGTCTTTCATAATAACCGCTTAAAATAACGTTTTCCTTTGCCATGTTTAAAGATATGCTTTTTATCTTCACAAATTAAAAAACGCATTAACTGAAAATTCAAGAAAAATCTCGAATAATACTTCTCAAAACGTAAAAGTGCCGAGTCGGCTAAATGAATGAAATGACGGAAATTCACCGGCCCATGCCCTTGTGAATTGCATAAGTAATTTTTAAAACGAAGTCTGCTCTCAAATGAAATAAAACTTGCTCACCATTATCCGGTTCTGTGTAGAGGAAATGGCATTCTTTAAGAATCTTCTCGTTGGTTGACTGAGTCGACGAGTCCGCGGCAGTCGCCGACGATTTCTGCTTAACTTTGCCAGACATCTCACAACTCCTGTCAAGTCGAGCAGACAGTTTATTGAGCCCGACTGGATAGTACACTTCATTCCCGACAACAGGAAGCGACTTTATGAACGTTTTCATGGGAATAAATGTACTCTGATATGAAATAAATAAGCTAATATTTGTTCGTATACTTTTTTATCTTTAACATTTGTATTTTCATATTAAAAAAAGATTCGATGTTTTCATCTACACCATTTGTGTATATTAAGAATTTTGCAATATTTTAGAAATACCCTTCGGTTCTCAATTCCACGGCGACTTCCGTCAGCTGATCGGAGAATGATCCGAAGTGAAAAGATGCAGAAAAGATGTCTTTTATCGATGAAATATTGATTACTCTTTCAAATAAAGCATAACTTTAAGTACAAAAGCATGTCATCTATTATTTTCACGTATTTACTATTATTTTACCATGCTTACCGATGACGGTGCATAAGCCGGTATTTTCCGCGAATCCTACTGAGAATTTGATTCACTTCGAAACTGAGGTAAACAAATATGGCGTCTCTTGTACCAAATTATGGTAGTGATGAAGATTCATCTTTTACGGATTCAGATGATAATGTCACATTGTCAGCGACGTTAGTATTGATTCTTATTTGGATAAACTTGTATGATTTGCCACGTACAATCCATACCTGAATTTATAGTGACATTTAAGCCCAATTTAAAGACTATTTCTTCCTACCCAACGTTATAGGTTTTTAGCTCACCTGAGGTGAAAGCTCATGTGAGCTTTTCTGATCACCTGTTGTCCGTCGTTCATCCATCTTTAAACTTCTCACATGTTGAACTTCTTCTCAAGAACCACGGGGCCAATTTTTACCAAATTTGGAAGAAAGCATCCTTGGACAAAAGGGAGTTTAATTATGTTAAAATGAAGGGACATGTCCCTTTTCAAGGGGAGATTATCACGAAAAGCCAGAAAAAGCTTTAACTTGTGAAAAAGCATCCTGGGATAGTGTAGATTCTATAGTAGTCAATCATGACCCCCCAGAGGATAGGGTATGGTTACATTAGGGATTTCAAGTTTTACAATAAAGTATATAGGGAAAATCTTGAAAAATCTTCTTCTCAAGAACCACTGTGCCATTGAAGCTGAGACTTACATGTATGTGAAAGCATCCTGGGGTAGTGTATATTCTAAATTGTTGTTCAAATCATGACTTCTGGAGGTAAGGTGGGGCAATGCAGGGCTCTCAATTCTCTAAATCTGGGGCCGATATTTGGCCCTGTTCCCAATGCAAAAAAAGTACCTTTTTTCCCAAAAGAAAGGTGTAAAGAGGTAGAGCCACTTTGGGCCTTATTTGGTCCTGAGAATTTCTGAAAATTCAAAACCGCTCAGTTTAGGTTGCAAATGCAGTATTTATCACTTGGACTGTTGGTGACCACGTATCTATTTATTGTGACGTCATTTCACATCTAGTCAATGCATTATGATGTCATAAAATGCGTCATTTTCCTCATATCCTGTAAATTCCTTTGAAAATGACCTAAAGTTGAAGCTTTTTTCAATATTTCATATAGAGCACAACCTCTGATCCAAAATATGCCAATACATAATGAAAGGCCTATTTCTGAAGATAAAAAAACATGTTTTATTTTTTGGATCGTGGGCTGTGCTGATATTTTAATTCTTTGCTAAAGGTAGTCAAAAACGCATATTTTCTGCAAATTTCAAGAACATTGCAATTTCTCGAAGCCTGTTTTCAAATATTTGGATTCTCAAAACGAAATTTCATCATAGAACATGAAAGCACCAAGTGTCTATTTTATTTTGATATATGAAAATGGAAAGAGGGTGATAGTTAATTAATTGATATAAATACAGGGCCATTTTATGCATAAGATGACTCTTGCTCTTTCCCAATTTCCATAGCAAAAAATTAATTAAAAAATAAAAGTCCATGAAACTTAATCGCAAAAAAAAAAGAAACCCAAACAAAACACACTTGCAAATGAAAGTGAAACTGTACTACTATTTTATTAGTTCGCGCCAAATGCATTCGTAAACTGGTTCGGGGAACCAGGTTATTGTTTTTACAAAAATGTGTACTAACTATGAGTGCAGAGTATCTTGTCATGTAGTTTCGACAAATTACATTTTGGTTTCAAAAATAGACATTTCATTTAAACATTAGTAAGCTGCACCTAGAAACATACCCACGCTTCGGCATGTTCAGTCTCGCACTGTATTGGTAAGCAAAGTTGTCCATGTGATCAAGGAAATTCGGAACTATGTGACTAGCGACTCTCACTCATAAAGACATAAAACCGCAATATCAACTCTCAAAGATAGTATTGACAAAGCTAATGTACTTTCATAAATAGCCTACGCACCCACGTTTGTTCTGTTTAATTGTTTATTCAAAACCAGGGTTAAATTGATGACAAAATGCTAGAAAAGCATAATTTGAGGATTTTTTTTCATGAATTTTGGTTATCCATTTTCCCCAAAATGACGATAATTTTCCCAATTTGAACGGCCCCGGCCCCAGTCCCAAAAAGTGGTGTGAGAGCCCTGCAATGCCAGGAATTCAAAGTTCAACATTGAAAATTATAGGTAAAATTTTAACGAATCTTCTTAAGAACCACTTTGCCAATTCATATCATGTCTTTAAGGGGTAGGACCAAATATACTCAGGTGAGTGATTTGGCCCCTGGGCCTCATTGTTTTCCGAAAAGGGCCTTTGAATGACACCAATAATGGACAGTCAAGAGTCCTGCAATGCTACAAACTAAATTTGTTTGGATGTCTATTGCTATATAATGAAGTAGGCATATTCCCATTCCCAAGTAACTGCAAACTATATTTTGTTCAAACATGCATGGATTTTTTTATTCTCTTATCCGTAACTCCTCTTATACCACTGAATGAAATTTGATGAAACTTTCCAAGTAACATATTGCCATTGTGCAACTTTTACTATATTTTGTAGCAAAACATGGACACTGCCATTTATACACATATGCATGGATTTTCATTTAGGGTTGTACACAATCAGAATTCTTTCAATTGTTGTATTTGACCTACATTTTCTGGAATGTATATTCTTTGATATAAAAGCAGATTTTTTGTAAGTGAGTCTATTTGTCAAGTCAATGTATTGGTATGATGGTTTTTGATGAAATTGCTGCCCATATCACCTAATAATGAAAAGATTCAGTTTTGCATTCGATGAAATTTTCTCAAAATGATTTTAGCTTACCTGAGCTGCAAGTTCAAGTGAGCATTTCTGATAAAAATTAGTCTGTTTTCTGTTGTTGCCATGTAAGTTTTACTTTTCATCTCACCTGAGCTACAGGCTCAAGTGAGCTTTCTGAATGAAATTTGTCCATTGTCTGTCTTTGTAGTAATTGTTGTTGTTGTAAACTTCTCACATTTTCATCTTCTTATTAAAATCCACTGGGCCAATTTCAACCAAACTTGCCACAAAGAATCCTTAGGTTAATGGGATTCAAGTTTGTTCAAATGAAGGGCCACACTCTCTTTAAAGGTGAGATAATTTTAGATATAATGAAAATTTGGTGGCATCTTTTAAAATTCTTCTTCTCAAGAAATACAGAGCCGAAAAATTTTAAACTTATAGGAAACCTTTTAAACAGAGTGTAGATTCAAGTTTGTTCAATTGATGACTCCCAGGGATAGGGTGGGCCACAATGTACCCATTGTACCCATATCCTGTCCTTGGGGGTCATGATTTGGAAAAAAAAATAATCTTCACTATCTGAGGATGCTTCATGAACAAACTTGAATCTACACTATGTAATGAAGTTACACACAAATTTCAAATTTTTTGCCCTTAAATAAACTTGAATTTCCTTCACCCAAGGATCCTTTTTAACAAGTTTGGTTGTAATTGGCCCAGTAGTTCTGGAGATGAAGTTGAAATATAAAAGTTTGCAGAAAGATTACAGACAAAATGTGATCAGAAAAGCTCACTTAATCTCTCAGCTCATGTGTGCTAAAAACTAGGTGATATCAAGGATGAGATACTTTAAAAATACTGTTAATTCAAAAATTTTTGTGGGGGGGTTAATTTTCGTTGTTTTCGAGGTATGAAGAGACCCACGGAATCATGTCCACCACGAAATGTAAAATGCTACATACATAACTAATCAACAATTCTTCGTCCACGAAATCAAATCCCCACAAACCAAGAGTTTTTACTCAAACCATGAAAATTTGTCCCCTCAAAAATATGTGATTTTATTGTTGTATATGTTGTTCGTACATCCAAATCACTCTGACATATCCATGGTTTCAGAGATACATGTATCGGTGTTCAACTTGATCTTGAATCCTTGGATTTCTTGAACATTTATCTTGGTCCCATGCAGTCGAGTTAAGGTTTGATTGTATTATACATGTATGAAAATGTCAGAATATATTTGATTGATTTTTCCATTCCTTTTCTCAGGACAGAGAAAGACACTGAAGACAAAGCAAAGCAGAATTTCTTTGACGCCGGTGCAAGTAGTTCATCAGAAGAAGAGGACAAAGATGATATAAAAACAGATGAAAAGAACCGTCTTCCTAATCCACTGCTAGGAGGCCTCCCTCAACCAGTGTTTGATGCGGACAATGATAGGGAACTACTCTCTGTGTTCACAAATCCTTATGAAAAGGCAGAACAAGCTAAAAATACTGTCCTTGAAAAACATGTGAAAATGGTCGAAAGGAATATTCCTAAGGGAAAAGCTGGGCAAGTCTGCTTCAAGTACAAGAAGGGAAAGTGTCCGTATGGGAAAAATTGTAGATATTCTCATGATTTGAGTTCAGAACTGATTTCAAAACCCCAAGTAATGACAGAGGAAAAGTCAGTGTTTGATTTACATCACCATTCTGTTACTGTGCAAAAAATTGAACCTGAGCTTGAAGATGATGACAATTATATGGCAAATGCCAAAAGGAAAAAGAGATCTGGAATTACGGACAACTTACTGCCTCCAAAAAGAGCTCTAAAATCACTAGATAAACAAAGACAAAGTGAAAGGCCGTGGACTGTTAACAATTAATAAATTCAATATAATAGTCTTTTAATTAATTGTTTTTTGAATGATGTATCTACTAATTATGCCATATACCAGTTAAGTGCAATAAAATTTCCTTAATTACAACATTTAAAGCATATTACTGATAATATAGTAAACACTGTGAGAGAATTACTTTGGCATGTCAACTTGAGACAGTTTCAAAACAGACTTCATTATCCAGGTTATAAATTACCGCCATGCTCATTTTCTTGGAAAAAATGATTTTAATGTTTTTGGAGACCATCATAAACATATTTTGATTTGATTGATATACAGACTGTATGCCAATCCATATTTTTATCTCACCTTAGACTTCCAAGCGAGCTTTTTGATTGAAGAGTGCCTGGCATTTATGTGTCATCTGTAAATGAACACTCTATGTTTCTGTACATATCTGTGGGTTAACACTTAGGCTTTCTTGGGATACTGGATGTGTTCTACATTTTCCAGATGAGTAACTAGAGTAATGTTTTTCAAGTACTTCAAATATGTGGCTTGTTATGATGAGACTTTCCTGGATGACACATCTCAGGAATAAAGATGGACACTGCCTGACTTACCAGACACTGGAACTGACTTACATTTTCTGGATGAGTGAGCATGTTTAAGATTTTGAAGCAGGTCTATTCCCAAGTAACTACAAGCCATAGTTAGACTGAACTTGTAAAGATACTGATCTTGGGACATACAAGAACTAGAAAAAAAATGTAGTTGAGATTTGCCTTACTTATAAATAATATTCACTGAGATAAATTTTTTAATCTTTAAGTATCATGACAATTCTCATATTTTTTTCTAGTTAGTTTACATCCTGAAATCAATATCCATGCAATTTTGGTTGTTCCAACCTCTAGTCTGGAAGTGTCCATCCTAGATGCATCATCTATGCAAGTTTAATCATAACAGGCCACAAAACTGCAAAACTATTGCAAAAACATTACAACCCTGGTCACTCTTCTGGAAAAGTAGGTCAGATTCAGCATCCAATGCTGGTCTGGAAGTGCCTCCATCCCTCTATACAACATCCATGCTAATTTGGTTATAGTATTGCTTAACTTAACTCATCTGGAAAATGCAGGTCAGATTAGCATGCAAACAGGTTGTGAAGTGTACATCCTATAGTTGTATCAGCCATGAAAGATTGGTCAAAGTAGGGCATTTAGTTACTTGGAAATGGACCTGTTCACTCATCTGGAAAACAGACCTGCTCTAAAAACTTTAACCTGGTTACTCATTTGGAAAATGTAGGTCAGGTCCAGCATCCTAAGAAAGTCTGGTAATGTCAATCTTAAAATGCACCTACCATGCAAATTTAGAACTTGGAAATGGACCTGCTACAAAAACTTGAACTGGTCACTCATCTGGAGAATGTACTCAGAAGGTCAGTTCCAGCACCCACAGCAAGTCTGGTTGTTTCATCTGTCACCATCCATGCAAGTTTTGTTCAGAAAGGGCTTATTAGTATCTGGGAACGGACATCCTAAAACTTTTACTGGGATGTCAATGTTGGGGATATACCTTACAATAAGCTTAAATCTAAACTTCATCAACATTAGCTAAAAATTTTCCTATACTTTCATAATACATTGTTCAACAAGAGGCCCATGGGCCACATCGCTTACCTGAGTAACTTGGGTGATGCAGTTCTTTACCAGATTTCCCCTCTTGCTATACCTATCGTGCCGCCCTACCCCCTTCCTTTTCATGATTTTAACACTTTAGAATCTGTACTACCACATGCAGGATGCTTCCACATAAGTTTCAGCTTTACTGGCCCAGTTGTTTTTGAGAAGAAGATTCTTAAAAGATTTTTCCTAAATATATCTATGTAAAACTTTGATTCCCTATTGTGGCCCCGCCCTAACCCCGAGGGTCATGATTTTAACAATTTAATATATACACTACCCAAGGATACTTCCACATAAGTTTCAGCTTTCCTGGCCAGTGGTTCTTGAGAAGAAGATTTTTAAAGATTTGTTCTATACATTTCTATGTAAAACTTGGATTCCCTAGTGGCCCCGCCCTAATGATTCAAATTAATATCTAGATGCTTCCACTTAAGTTTCAGCTTACCTGGCTTAGTTGTTCTTGAGAAGAAGATTTTTAAAGATTTGTTTTATATATTTCTATGTAAAACTTGGATTCCCTATTGTGGCCCCGTCCTACCTCCAGGGGTAATGATTTTAACAAATTAATATCTACACTACCCAAGGATGCTCCCACTTAAGTTTCAGCTTTCCTGGCTTAGTGGTTCTTGAGAAGAAGATTTTTAAAGATTTGTACTATATATTTCTATGTAAAACTTGGATTCCCTATTGTGGCCCTGCCCTACCCTTGGGGGTCATGATTTTAACAATTTAATATCTACATTACCAAAGGATGCTTCCACATAAGTTTCAGCTTTCCTGGCCCAGTGGTTCTTGAGAAGAAGATTTTTAAAGATTTGTTCTATACATTTCTATGTAAAACTTGGAATCCCTATTGTGGCCCCGCCCTACCCCCGGGGGTCATGACTTTAACAATTTAATATCTACATTACCCAAGGATACTTCCACACAAGTTTCAGCTTTCCTGGCCCAGTGGTTCTTGAGAAGAAGATTTTTTAATGACCCCACCCTATTTTTGTCTTTTCTTGATTATCTCCCCTTGTAATGAGACTTGGCCCTTTATGTTAACAATTTAAACTCCTCTTCACCGAAGGATGCTTTGTACCAAGTTTGGTTAAAATTGGTCCATTGGTTCTTGAGAAGAAGTTGAAAATGTGAAAAGTTTACGGACGGACAGACGGATGGACGACAGACAAAATGTGATCAGGAAAGCTCACTTGAGCCTTCGGCTCAGGTGAGCTGAAAACTGTATGCGATTTTTTGTTGGCAGACTAACAAACATACATAAAACTGTTCCAATTTTACTGCATATTTAGCTATCAACACCAGTAGTAAAAATAATTTAATTTAATATAACAGAAATGACAGGGGAAAAAAATGTTTACAATAGTTTTATTTAAGCTGTTAAACAAGCCTGCATTAACATGATGCATCATACAAAGGTCTCTGAGATAAAATTAAGTCTTTCTTAAATTCATTGTTTTTATCTATACATATAGTCTGCCTGAAGGTTGGCTGCTATCTCCACTTCCCATTTGTCTCCATTACTCAGAAGCTTTTCTTTGTTATACAGAAGCTCTTCATGAGTCTCGGTGGAATATTCAAAATTGGGGCCCTGCAAATAAAGCATACAAATTATTATTAACATTTGTGCCTCCCCCCATTCAGAATATAATGAATGAATAAATTTATAAAGGAAATAACGATACAGAGAAACCGACCTTAAGGGGAGACAGGACACATGTCACATGACTCAAAAGACATATTACGTCATAGTCAATGCTGATATACATGTTAAACGTTGTTAAAATCAACAGCTCTTGTGTAATTTTATTCTAAAATTGGTTTTTAAACATTTATTTTCAAAAATAAATATTTAAGATTTATAAAGATCTTGTCAACATTTAGATATTGTGAAATTGCCAAATCCACACATCCATTTCTCTTTACCTTGCAGTCTGATGTCAGTGACGTCATAGACGTAGTATTTGAATTCACAGTGCAGCGAGATCAAGTACACATTAGCTACACCCGTCATGATCAATTTTATTTCATAATAAACAGGTCACAGTCAATGCATCGTGATAAATTTCTGAAGCAGAATTTTTAAATTAATATTTTTTCATGTTTAGTAGCAGAGATTCTCTCTATTTAGATAATTTTGCGTGCCTTTGTTTTCGTGTGACGTCACAATTGATTTCTCGCACTCGGAAAATGCAAACGTGAAGCGTTTTTATCATGCATACGTCTAATTCAACGGTGTCCTGTGCGATATTGAGGTAAGCTTCACCCTTCGATATTTATGCAGTTAATAATTACGATGAAGGACTGACATTCAATCGTAAATTTAGCAATATTTATTGACAGAATTTTTTCCAAAATGAGGTTTTTGTTGTTGAAGCTGCCTTGAAAAATTAAGAAATTATCCCACCCAAATACTATGTGAAATTAAAACAAATGCTTTCAGATAATTTAAACACTATGAATATTCTAAAATATTTGAGTATATAGTGTTATCAAACATATTTATTATTTGTGCGCAAAAATTTGCATTATGGACTCTGTAATGGACCCGTAAACATGAAGTATCGAATCTCCATACAAACACTACACAGGGCGATATTTGTGAGGCGATACCTTTTAAATTAGTCAAGAAATCTCATGACAGGACCAGTTTAAAATGTTAAGTACATATTAAATTAATAATGTAAGAAATACGAAAAAAATTCATTGACAGGAATTTTTTCAGCTCAAGGTCCTGTTCCTCCTTAAATACACAAAACAAATATCTTTTCCGTAGCAATTTTTGTTGAGTAACATTTGAGTGAACTGGCCTGGTCTAAATTAGCTTGAAGTATAAACTTACCCAGTAATTAAATCAAAGATATGTTCATATCTAAGTTATTGTAATGATAAATTGGGATAACCCCCCCCCCCTCCAAAAAAAAAAAAAAAATGGCAAGTATGATGGTATTTGCTAATATGAACAATACCATATACATGACTGTACAATTATCAAATGTACTCCATTACAGAAAAGGATGATTATTCAAACTAATTCATCATAAATACAATGAAGATCCATTTGAATTCAAACAATAAATGTTTTATATACTTTTGTTTTGAGCTTTTAAGAAATTACAAATGAATGTACTTGAATCCTACCAATGTTACAAGAGGGAAATTAATTATTCATGCAAACATTTACCCTTGGCAATTCAATAACAAGCATATTTCATGTATATAAATTGCAGAGTTGTAGAAACACTCTTTTCTGATCAATTAGGCAAAGAGCACTTCTAAAATTCAACCGATGCCAATATCTGTAGCAATTTATTTGAAGCTATATAATCCATCCAAAGTTGGGTCTCAGAACTCTCGTAAGTAAAAGTATAAATTTAATATCATTACACTTCTGCAGAATTATTCCATCACTGTAATTTATAGGTTAATGATTTGTGAATTTTAAAAGCTAACCTCCACAATGGCGTCTACAGGACATGCTTCCTGGCAGAATCCACAATAAATGCATTTTGTCATGTCGATATCATATCGTGTCGTCCTCCTACTGCCGTCTGCTCGCGTCTCTGCCTCAATCGTGATGGCCTTCAACACAAGATATGAAATCCAACTTTTTGTAAATTGCACATTGACTGGCAAAAACAGTCTGGATTCAAATTTTCATTTTGAAAATATTAGGGCAAAAAATCTACATGTACAACTACAAGTGACAATCACATCATTATACTCCCTAATCCTCAACTGAATTTCACTCGTACTGTTTGAGTCCTTCAACACCCATATAACTATTTTCATAAATGCACTCAAAGCTATATTCCAATAGATACAGTAGTGTATAAATATAATACTATACCTGAGCTGGACAGATAGCTTCACACAGTTTACAGGCGATACATCTCTCCTCTCCCGAGGGGTACCTTCTCAGAGCATGCTCCCCACGGAATCTCGGACTGAGGGGACCCTTCTCAAAGGGATAATTCAGAGTGGCTGGTTCTTTGAATATCATTCCAAGCACAGTTCTCATACCTATAAAATCAAACAGAAAATGTCAGCAGGTCCTTCAAAATATTTTTTTCTATGTGAGAATCAATCTGATTAAAATCAGATCATCATTACACTCCGAAATACTGTTGGTCGCTGATTTTAATCAGACTGAGTGAGAATGGAGCATTTTCCTTTAACTTGGACACTGGTGAAGGAAATAAAGCATAAGGTCATTTTGATTGTGTAAAGGTGAGCTTAGCATGCTTTGGGAAATAAAAAAAATAAAATACACACCTGTCACACATGTATGCTACTTACCTGCAATAATTTCCTGGTAAAAAGAAATCATAACAAATCTGTTTGTCATAGCCTCAATTGTAACTTCTGGTTCCTTCCTTGATACAACAACTGAAAAAAAATATCCATCAGAATATTCTATAGTACATAAGATTGTTCAAGACATGGAAAACTAGTTCTTAGTATTCTGATGTATTCTTAGACTGCATGCATATGTACATCGATTATGATAACATATTTCTGGACATCATTATCAGTGGCAAAAATATTTTTCCCATTATATCATTTCTAAAGAGAAATGGAACTGACCATATTTGTTTTTATTTTGGGACACTGAGAATGGCCTGGCAGCTTGACCAATGACTCTACTGGGCTGACCTGTAAAGATAAAAGGTATTTATCACTTTTGATGACATTAAAAATCTATTGTAAATCTAAGTATCTAAAAACAAAATGACTGTATTTCACTTTTTTAACAAGAATCAACAGTCAACTGGTCAGAAAAACATTTACTTGTCCACAAATTATATTCTAAATTCAAACCATCTCACACAGTGACATCAATAATTAGAATTCTAGTCTATTCAACTTTCCAATAATATATTAATGATTTTAAATTTAAATGTTATGAATTATTTTTTTTTTTCAGAAAAGGTTTTAATCTGTAGTGAATAGCAAAAACAGAACGAGCTATGCATTCTTCTCTGAACACCTAAAAACTAAAATTAAATATCCATAAATGATAAATGTTAAACATGTTAACAGCAACCACTGATGATATGCAATCATGGAGTGATTTTTTCAACAACAACAATAAAAACCAGAAGTCTCTGTCAAGACTGTAGCTCTTCTGCTTTGTACTTATAATAAAGGAAGAGAAAAGTAGCAGTTGGGACTTAAAACTTTACAAAAGCAACAATTAGAATGATGATATTTGATAAAGTCTCTTTTTGTGGCAAGATTGCAATAAGACTACAACTGTAGGAATAACTTTTAATAAAACTTTACAGAATTTTCAATATTAGTTACCATGGCAACATCAATTATCATAATCAAAAAAACAAAACAGAAAATTATATATCTCAATGTAGTCTACTTGCATGCCAAATTATATTATAATCAGACTAAAACTGTAGGAGAAGTTGCATTTTTAAAGTATTTCACAGAAATTTCTATTTTTAGTAATCATGGCAACATCGTTCATTGAAATAAAAAACACCCGATATTATAGGGTTATTGAACTTATATTGGTGAATACTAGCACAAATTGGCTATGCAAACGCACAAGCTTGTGAACTCAGCTTGCGAACTCGTGCATTTGTACAGCCAACAAGTGCCAATATTCACCAATAAAAGCTCAGTAACTCTTTTATTATATAGCTAAATCATTTCCTCATAATTTATAATAATCATTCCAACGTAAAAAAAAAAGCTCAAATTAATGATTTTTTAGTATCCCTATTCAAATCAACGCCTGTCCTGTTAGTGTTCAATATCATATCATTCCGATGACCCTACCGAGCGTTATGATTTGCTTATTTAGCCTAGGTTTCAATGGGTCTAATATGTACTAAATTTTAATAAATAATTTCATTTTTGTGTAAAAATAAACACATCTTACCTAGATGCCACTTCCTTCTTTAATTTAACTCTGAGAATTTGACCAGACAACTTTTTTGTTTACAACGGGGCGTTCGATATTGAACGCTCGTATTTGGAATGCTTCAGGCATACTCGTATATGTAATACAAACTCAGCATTCAATAAATCATCATTCAAGATATTGAATGTTAAAATTCTCTAAATTTTTGGTAGTATTTTATTAGAGACAATTCATTAGCTATATATTAAATAGAATTATGTATCTAAGTGTAGTCTACTTAAGTGCCAAGTTATATTGAAATCAGACCAAAACTGTAAGAGGAGTAGCATTTTAAAAGTATTTCACAGAAATTTCTATTTTTAGTACACAGCAACACCGTTCATCGAAATCAAAAACTGATTCACAGAATTATGTATCTTAGTGTAGTCTACTTGTGTGCCAAGTTATATTGAAATCACACCAAAATTGTAGGAGGAGTAGCATTTTAAAAGTACTTCACAGAAATTTCTATTTTTAGTAACCATGGCAACACCGTTCATTAAAATAAAAAATTATACAAAAAATAATGTATCTTAGTGTAATCTACTTGGATGCCAATTAAAAGTTACATTGAAATCAGACCAAAACTGTTGGAGTAGCATTTTGAAAAATTGTTTACAGACAGACAGACGGACAGACAATGGACACATTACTATCGCATAAGCTCTTCTGGTCTCTGACCAGTAGAGCTAAAAATTGTACATTTAATTTTAAATTGTAGTAATACATGCATGTATATCTTAAATCAAGAATGTCTATATCTAGCCCTGAAAGAAGATACCAAGATACACTTAGAATCAAGAGGTCTCCACATATTAGATCATCCTAACAGAAAATAAATCAACTCTCCAGATTTTTTTTTTTCGGAAATCTACTGAGTACTGATTTTGAACTCTTATCCAATACTTGTTTATCATGTCTACTGATAAATTCTTTTTATCCAATTTCTATCAATATCTTTTAAGATATTAACATTAAGATCTTTAACAATTCATTTTGTATTTTAACATTTTACAATCTTCCTTGTGGAAAAATGATGATAGTTCAAAGTTTTAACAGTCGTCATTTGTTGCATGTATATTGACAGTGAAAACAGGGATTGAGGAAATCAACAAGGTGTCAACTGTACCACCATATTTTGCAGACATGCTAAATATGAAATTTTCAAAAATATGTCTTAGAAAATGACAATGAGATATAAACTATAGCAACCTGTACACAATTACAATTTTTGTCTTATCAAAATGATTTCGAAAACATGTTTATAGTTATGCAAGGTTTGGAAGAAAGAGAGGAAATTCGAACGCAAATATGAAGGTGATTAGCGGACATAGCATACTGAAAAGTTTAATCTACACAACAGCCTAGCAGTCATAACGCAAAACGGAATAAACATATGATTGTTAATGCAATTTAACACCTTACCTCTTGATACAAGAGAAAATAACAGTTTTGTTGCCATTTTGGCATAGGTCCCCAGAATGTATCCAAATCCCGATCCCGACGGTGATTTTTAGAAAGGTAGTAGTTTTCATGAACTCTGGTGACGTTTTTAAAAATAGAAAACTGATTCAAATAAACATTGTTGTCTTTTTTTAAATTTGAGCTACTGTTAACATCAATAATAAATGTTGATTCTCAAATGAAGTTCCTGAAATTTTTTTTAGTCGGGATTGTAATACACTTAATTCGAGTGTGACTAAAATGGGTAGCGAAACCCGGGCCGGGCCGGGATTTTCGATAACGAAAACCGGGTTTTTGATAATCTCGAAATAAATACTCATTCTTTCTTCATGAAATTTACGGACATAGTTTATTATTCTATCGCTGAAAGTTTTAGGTCAAAATGTTGTGTTTTTAAATGATTTTCACCGATTGTCCTTTTCCAAGTGACTAAAATGGGTAGCGAGCCCGGATTACTCATTTGGGCGATTTAAACTTAATTTCGGCAGCATATTCACAATTATTTCATTTGGGTCTTTGAAATTGAACTTAAACTACCTAAAACATTTAACTGTTGCAATAATAAATCACGATTATTGAAAATACACGCATTTTTTTGTGTACCCGGGATGTCAAAACCGGATTTTTTTATTTCCGAATTTATCAGATAATGACATATAATTTGATCTGACTCTTTTCTGCTTTGAAAATTTATATTAATTTTTTCCAATTTATTTCTTAGATGTATCTCGGTCAGGGACTGAAAAAAATCCACATTCTGTCTCTGGCAATCCGGAATTTTATAATTTGTCCCGGGCAAACGCGTCCGGTTTTGACCCGTCCCGGGTCTATGAAAAATGACAAAAACCCTCATAATTGACATTTTATTTCATAATGATTGAACAATTTAACTTCTTGAAGTTAATAAACAACCATTTAATGCAAATATCACAAACACTTTCGATGCATTAAGCTTAAAATCGCCAAAATGAGTAAACCGGGCTCGCTACCCATTTTAGTCACCTGGAAAAGGACAATCGGCGATAATCATCGAAAAACAAAACATTTTGACTTAAAATTCCCAGCGAAGGCAAAACGTATACTTATAAACTATGTCTGTAAATTTCATGAAGAAAGAATGAGTATTTATCTTGTAATTATTAAAAACCCAAATCTCAGTTTTGAAATTCCCGGCCCGGCCCGGGTTTCGCTACCCATTTTAGTCACACTCACTTAATTCAGTTGTCAACAACCTCAGTGGAAAATGTTTGATTTATCTTTTGTAACAAAACTTCATTTTTGAGTTTATACCAGGTTTGAGTACTTTTTATTATGCTTGAGTTTTATGTTTTTATGTCTTGTTTACAAGAAATTTCGAATTAAAGTCGTATCCATTCGGTCAGCAACATTTTGTTTCATTTTCAGCAGCTGTTTCCTGTCAAAATGTTCAGCAAAGTAGATATTACCAAAAAGAACCAATTTTTGGAACAGACTAAAGCATTACGAGAAGAAAGAGCTAACGACAAACTAAAGAATGATGCAGCCATTGTCATTCAAGTATGTATAAACATCTTTTACTATTGTGGGTGAAGGCAAAAGTTTAAGATATTTAATTTGTGAATTTAATTTTATTTTCAAATCTTTTATGTTCAAGTCATTTTATCAATGAAGGTATTAATTTACTGTCAAGTTTAAGATTGAAAAAATAATTAAATTGTATTGAGGCTGTGTAGATAAGTGTGTAAATATAATTTATTTGAATGCTTCATATTTGTATAGGCAATCAGCTATGACAAATCAGTACTCGAAAGATTTGGATTTAATTCTAGTTCTGCTGATAAACAAAAGTGTATTACGGTTCAATCTTAGTTGCGTTTTACATTTCTCTTAATAAATGGCTGAATATATGAAATATGGGGATTTTTTTTTACTTTAATATAAGTTAAAAAGGTCCAGTGGTTGTATATTATATTTATCACAAAGAAATGTCTTTCCCAAAATAAGTTATATTGATTTTAATCAACATATTATGCTCTTTTACTTTTTAAAAGGATTGAGATTTTTTTGACTTCATTTGTTTTGTACGTGTTATATAAAAAAAACCAAACATGTAGCACAATTTGTATAATAGCTGCAATCTGGTCTGAAAAGGAAATGGGATGGATGACCCCATTATATGACCCCTTGATTTTTTTTTTAATTTTACAATTTATATTTATTACACTGTCTTTTCATGTTTTCAATGCGAAAAATTTAGTTAAAAGACTGAAGATAACCGTTCCATACAAAAAATACTCCTCTATACACAATATTAGAGGGGTATTCGTTTGTGAACGTGGGTGTAGCCAGAATTTTTTTTACTTAAAGACAAGCAAAAAAAAAGATAGAAAATCCTATTACATGGGGGGGGGGGTTTAAAGCCAATTTTTTTAATGCCACATGTGATGACTTGCCATTTCACGCCATTTAACTTTTTTAAAGCCAGCGTGCACAGATCCAGGGGCTCTCTTTTTATTGTCGTACAAACCAAATAACGAATATAATCGGCACGACCGTCGTGCGGATAGACACTTCCAAAAATTTAAGATATTTAATTTGTGAATTTATTTTAAAAACAAGATTTTATCATTTTCAAAACCTTCATATTTGTTAGGCAACAGTCATTTGTTTCTACACAGGGAAATATGGTCATTATTGATTGCTTCAGTGAGATTTTGAATTTGTTTTGTCTGAAAAAACCTTTAAATATTTAAAATCCACCCTTTTTTCTTTCTGTAGCAAAGAGCTAGAAGATGTGTTAGAAATTCCACCAGATCCAGGGGCAGTGTACAAACCAAAGCTCAAACCAGGTTATTAAAAACAGATTAATTTTCAAAACCATGTTACTCATCTACATGGCATTGCTTTTTTTCACCTTCATTTAGGTTCACAAGAGCCCTCAAACCTAAGAATCCTATTTCTTAATATATGGCAATGACCTTGCATATGCAATTTTTGTTAACCGAAACTAAAAAAGATTGCAAAAAAGGGTGAAAAAAAATGCACATAAACTATCTTTGGAAGGAGGGAGTATATGGTAATTTAAAAGTGTATTTTGTTAAAATAAAGTGCTACATATGATATCCAGGCAGAATGCTTTTCCTGAAACATGCAGGAGAGTGACTAAATATGATTTATAAATACATGTAATATGAATTTAATCAAAGACACCATGGTCACATGATTTGGTTCAAAATGAAAATTAAGTAAAAATTATGCACATGAATGTAAGACTTTTCCATATACATGTATTCAAATATGTATTACAAAAATCAAAGTACTCAGAAGTACAGAGAGCCGGGCTTATTTACAGAGTAGAATGGATTTCTTACATGAATCACGTTTATATTCTGATGAAAAACTTATTTTAAAACTATCAATATAAATGATAAGACAATGACAGTGAGTTTTTCATTCCTAATACCACGGTCTGATTTTGTCAGAATCAGAATTAATCTGGTACCGCAGCTGAATGTAAACAAACAGGCCAGTCTGGTTCCCTCTCCTGCTTTACCTCGTATGTGTAGAGAACTACGGTAACACTGATTATCAAAAATCCTTACGCTAATGAACTATGTTCTTTGACTTATCAAGTTTTCAAAGTTATTACTACTAATGTTTATTTTATATAGATAAAACTTCGTTTTATTTTTGTTGCTTTATTTAGCGTTTGTATTATCTCAAATGCGGTTGAGAGTAAGAACTATATTTTTGGCTTTTTTGCACGTAACTTTAAATTGGCGACTATGGGGTCAACATCCTGCCTTGAACAGGATCACATAAGCCGGCAATTGCTCTTTGAGCAATAAGCCCGGCTAACCAGTTATGAATGTAAGACAGTCATAATTTGTACAGTGCAATATGAGAAGTTGTATTCATTACGCCAATAAAACAATATGATTTAAAATGTCTAGATTTTGAATGATGAACATGTGATAAAGATTTTATTCTCTTTGCAGCACTTGAAGTGTACAAGACAATACAGAAGTTTTTCTTTGTTTTTGAAAAAGACAGAGATGCTGGGGTAATTAAGTCTGCATGTTACTACATGTATAAAGTAAAAACATGTCTATTACATGAAGACAATGCTAAAACGGAGGGTGCTATTGATATATTTGACAGTAGATTGTCTTTGAGTCATCATATAGAGCTATAAAAATATACGTTCATGTACTTCCATATGATGGTTTAAAAAAGACATTTTGACTACATTGCTAGATGTATGTGTGTATATACTTGTAGATGTGATAATATAATGTTTAATTGTAATTTTTTTCTTTATTACAGCAATTTGATTACCTCTGCAGATACCTATTGTCATCAATGGATGCAGGTGCAGATAATATGAAGGTAAAGCCAATTTTGAAAGACTCCCTTAAAATATGCTAGGTTTACACATAATATGATCAAATAAAGACATCAATTTTAGTTACATGTACTGTATAAGGAATATTATTCAAGATATTAATCACACTCCTGAGTACAGTTGTAAGTCCTACTCTTATAGACATCTATGATTGAGAAATTAAGAAATTAAATATACACTTCGTAATAATCAAGTTTCTTTATTCACAGATGTGCTATGTGTATTTAGTACTGAACAAAGATGTTGTGTTACCCTGGATTGCACAGATTAAAGAAGTTTTATGGAAGTGCTGCTCTTTTCTCAAGTCTTTGAAGGTATATTACTTAATACCAAGATGAAGTTACTTGTATGTACATATCAAAGTGAATTAATTTCTTTTTCACAAGATTGTTACTCAAATGAATGACCATGTATTATTGGTATATTAAGTAGTCATATCATAACTTACAATTACTGTAGATTTGCAAATAATTACGATGGTTTTAATTTCACTATGTCCATGATTCATCATTTTCTCACAAAACTAAAGCCATTGTGAATGCTATATTTAGTTTTTAAAATTATTTAAATGTTATGAAATTTGAATTAATTTTCTTGCAGCATGAAATTAAAACCATTGCAATTGGAACTTTCTGAGAAATCATGAAATTTTAACACCATGGAATTAAAACGACTTACAGTATATAAACCCTAAATTATATTAAACAAGTACTTGTGTGTCTTACTATTTCTTTTTTTACAGAAAAAAGGTAATGTGGTAACATAATTACATTTGTATATGTTTGTAGGCTGAGAATCATAGTGATATGAAGAGAGTCAATCTGTATCTGACTGTACTGATTACATTCACAAGTTCAGGAGGATGGAAGATTCTCAAGGGAAAACTGGGTATTAAGATTGCAAGGAATTCATCAATGAAAATAACATCTTTTAAGTTTAATGAACACATGACAGTTTTAAACCAGATTTTAATATTATGACCTTTTTAATGGACTCCGAGACTATCTACCACGAAAATCAAACTTGATTTTTTTTTTCTCAGGGGAGACCCTAACACCTGGGATGAATCAGCTGTGTAACAATATAATGGGCCATCTTAATACAAAGGGATTATATCCAGTGTTAAAGGTACCTCTGTAGAATGAAATCATTCAGTGAATCAGTCTATTTGTTTATCATTCTCAGGAGATGCTGAGCAATTTGTTTCTCCCAGTACAAGGATTAAACTTTTTATGGCTTTAAGCCAACTTTTTGTGTGTCCATAATCTGTAAAAGGTTTTCCAATCAAAAATCTTTCCTAGTAATAACTACATGTATGTAACCTTGATTAGGATAACTTCAGACTTCAGTTTGCTGTATACATCTGTGTGTACATTCATGTTTTAATTATAAAACACCTACTCATAACTAGGTACCTTATATTCTATTTTTAGGGACTTTTGGCACAAGGATTATCGAGGACCAAGATTTTGTTTAATTCTGCCACTCTGTCTGCCATTGTTAATCTGTCTCTGAGGTAAGTAAAAAAATATCTGTGACTTGTTTTAGTGCATAGTGATATAAGAAATGACAATTTACAAAGAAGAAAGCTTATTTTACTGAAAAATTTATGACTTTCCTCCAAAAATGTGAAAACAAAATGAAATAATTATTACTTTTTATCAAAAGGGAAAGACTTGTTTACTGAAGCATTTTTTTTTTTTGAGAGTTGGAAGAAATTCGCAATTAAAATCTTAGTAAAGAAGATGCAAAATGTACATGTATATAGTTTCCATGACTTTGAATCCTTTCAGGCCTTTGATTGCCTCTAACTTCTCAGAGAACCTGATGACAGTGTTTGTCCTTCACATCATGTCTGTACCAGCTCTTCTTCATCATGTGGCTGTCACGTCAGGGGAGGTAATTTATGTGAAGTCTGATCTTCCCTTGTTTCCTTATATGTTTTTGAATAGTATATGCATTCTGTGCCAAGAATCCTTCAAGTTCCTATAGAAAGTTTAAGATTAATTTATTAAAGATTAGAGACAATCAGTTGCAAAGGAATAATAACACCCAAAAATTTGATTAGGACAATAAATTCTTGTAAGAAAAATATACAAGACCTTGACCACTTATTCAACCATGGTAATTTACAATATAGATATTTAATGTGTAAGAATTATAATTTTTCAGTGCCTAAATGTCCTCATCACTCATCGTATCTTCAAACGAGCCCTTGATTTGCTGACCAATGAACAGAGCACGAGGATAATCTTTAATTCACTGGAGGGAAGTTATGCACTATGTCTACTAGGTATTGCTGAACAAGATCCCAAGAACACATTATAATAGAAATAGCAATTTCCTTGTCTTATAGTAAAACAGTAATGTATATTTAAATGCTTTTATGCACATAGATGAATTTAATAGATACAGTCAAACCTGTTTTGGTGACATATTGATTGGAATTTTTTATATACAAATCATGTAGGCTAAAGACATCCATGACAAATAGTAATTTAGATAGATTTACATAAATTACCTCCAAGGAAATCATAAAATCCATAAGATGAAAATAGAAGGAGCAGCTAAGAAATACAAAAATGTAGATTTGAAAAAGAAAAATGTGATTTTTTTTTTTTTGCGTAACAGATTTTATACCATTGGTCACCAAGCCAGGTCTGGCTATAAATAGACGTTAGGCATACACGTTTCCCTTCACCATGCTAGTGCACCATAAAAACTGAAAAATTTATAAAAGCAGTAAATTAAAAAAAGCAAGAGACTTGGTTACGATAATAAAAACTTTTTTTTATCTTTTAGCAAACTTGGTTAGTTTAGGAATGGCTGAATTAGAGGTATGTGAGAGATTTTAACATTCATTGCATTTTTTTTTACATTCGATGCCATGGTTTTCATATGCTGATTTACATTTCTGAAACAAATTGACCATTCATACATTTGAATTATGTTTTTTCAGGGATTGGTTGAAAATACTCAGAATTTTATGGTAAGTTTTGTCAATAATTCTATTATTTTAAAAGATAAATGTTAACTGTGCACTTAGATGTTATACACATAGATTATTTTCTAACTCTTAGTCAGTGGTGATTCGACTACTAGACAGCTGTAAGAAGTACGTCCTAAACAAGAAATCCAATCTGACCAGTTGGCATCTCATCCTGGGCTGGTTCTCACAGAAATCGGATGAAAGGTACACAACTAAAGCAAATTGCGCTGTTTATTTATTTATTTTTTTTTTAAAGATTTGGTGATTTCAGCAATGTTCATATAAATATTTTTATAGTATACAGTTTCAGGAAGGTAATTAGATCCTTGCTAGTATAGATAAGCTACCTGATTGGTCAATTATAAGTCACAGATAAATGGGATTGATATTTTATGAAAATCATTTACAGTACTGTGATTTACCTGATAGATAGAACAGCATCTTCCACAAAAATATACACTATATATACTATACAGCAGATCTTTCAAACCCCTGATATCTTGTAAGAACCTGAAAATGATTGTTTCTGTGCCAAAAAATATATTTTCAGCTTGAATGCAGCAATGCCACATGTAAAGGAGCAGATCAAATTGCTGTGGTCGGAGAAGATGATAAGAATTCTGTTTTCTGACCTTCTGGCTTATGTAGAGGCAGAGAGAGAACAGGCTGTAGCAAAGAAGGAACCCTCTCCCTCAAAAAGTAAGAAGTCCTTTCCCTCAATAAGTTTGGGACTTAATGCATTTTGTATTCTGATCATTTAATTTAACCCAAAGAGAGGCTCAGCACTGCATGATTTTTGGTAGTATTTTAAAGAATTTCTATTGGTGCGCTATGTGGTGTGTGTTTAGTGTCTTTGATTACCCCTGTCATATTTAAGGTACAATGAATGTCTCATTAGTGCTCCAAATGGATCTAGCAAAGGAATTTAATTTAGGGGATTCAGGCCTGAATCTTAATATTCATTTACTACCTAAAGCCATAGTTAGAAATAGAAGAATGCATAGTATTTTATTAAGTTTTTATACTTATTTTACAGACATATTGAAGAAAGCCATAGAAAAAGCCTCGTCTAAATCAACAGCTGTCAGGATAAAGCTGGAGAGTCCGTTAGCCAAGACGACGTGTTACACGTGTGCCCTGTATCAGATAATGATGAACACACTCACTCAGCTTAGAATGGACATCCTCTCAGGTCTGTCTTACGAGTTTTATAATTTTATCAATTAATGATCAAGCTTTACCAACTGAAAGAATTACAGAACATAATTATTCCTCAAGTCAAGTTTAGAAAAATTGATCATTCAGAAAAAATTGAGTTATCTGTTCTTTTGTTTTGTTTCTTATATAGATTCAAGTTTCCTAATACATGTATGTTCAATGATTAATTCTCAACAGGTATAAGTTACAATCAGGTTCTGCTGCCAGCCTTGTGGAAGTTCCTCTGTGACCTTGGCCCAAACTGTGGCCTTAAGGTGTTTATTGACCTTTTGACCCAGACCCCCAACAGTGTTATACACCCAGTGTTCAGCCTACTGACAGTATTCTGTGAGGCAGCTTCTCATTACATCATGTAAGTGCCATCTCTTAAAAGTTGTCAGTTTTATTTTTAGTGGCTATAGATGCCTTTTGGAAATGTACATGTAAATATTAACATGCTTGTACATGTACAGATTAATTTGTTAAATTTTTATTTGCGAATTGTCAGTTTGAAATGCATTCCTGATGAAAATTTTCTTGATCAAGACAATATTCTACATGGTTTACATACAAAATTAAAATGAAGTGAGCATTACGTAATGTTTGCAAGTTAAAGAAAGACATTTTAATATCAAAGGGAATAAGGTTGATGAATTGTATCAGTTTTATAACATTTTGTAGACTTATACATGTACATGTATATATCTTTAGCTATTTATAATGCAGTATATTGCTACATGTATCTCTTTTTAACATTGTAGAACACTGGATGATATGGAGATGTATGAACAACAGAAGATGTTTACATTGGATGACTACATCAGAATGAGCAAGTTTCTCAATTTATTTGTGTACAGAGTCACCTGGCACAATCTTATAGGTAAAGATTTGTATTAAGTTAATTTTTTGAGAACAGAGAGGGTGTTCACAGTATATTTAAACTTTATATAAAATATTAATCAGTATTTTTTTGTGAGAACTTTATTTTTGTGTAATAATATATGACTCTCTGCCAACAAACATTCCTTCATGCTAATATTTGTGTTATGCAAGCTTATATATATTAATCTGATATTTGTGAAAATTTTGTCTTGCTTTAAAATACCAAACAACTGTTTTTTGAGAATAATTTGTCGTAAAAATACAGGAAACAATCAACTGTATAGAATGATTATCAAATGAAAACTTTTTAGCCATAGGTATGAATTATTCTTTCCTAATTTTAATTAATTATGTCAGCTAGCTATCTTCTTTTCCTGTACATGTATTTGATGTATACGTATCAGTACATTATTATTCCTCTAATCAGATATTAGGAGTTTGGAGAGTGGGGAGTCTGATGTTTACAATGCCACACACAACCTCCTACTTCTGTTGTATGAGAGGGACTGTCGACGGCCGTACGCTGAAAAGGATCACTGGCTCAACAGGTCAGTTCACAGGAAATGGAAAAATTGGCACAAAATAAATGTACCGTAACTTAAAGTTGTCCCATATTTTTACTTTTAATTTTGTTGCAGGGACATCAAACCAACTGCATTCCTTAAAGATTCAGACAGAGATAGGGCTATGGAGGTGCTGGTGAAGAAAACTCCTTTTATCATTCCATTTGCAGAGGTAATCCAATTAGGTCTAAATATTCTTGATACATTCAATGATTGTCTTGATGACATATAAGTTTTTTTCTTACAATGCTCACTATTATCTCATTTTCAAACAGATGAATTTTGCTATGATCCTTATGAATTTCTGCTTATCAGCATATACTCTATTTATACTGCTATAATTTGCATTTACTACAGAGTTGGTGATTCATAAGGGAATTGCTAGTGTTATTTTAAGAATAAGTTATAAAGTAAGAATCCTAAGGGCCATCTTTAATTTTCAGAGAAATTATAAAATTTAAAAAAAAAACCTTCCTGTTTAATTGTAGAGAGTGAAGGCCTTCAGACACAGAGTCCGGCTGGAGAAGGAGAGTCTGGGATTGACAGAATCAGCGGCCATTTCTCCCCAGTCCACACTCATCACCGTCCACAGGAACAGGGTCGTGGAGGTCAGTATTGGGTCATGTAAATGTTTGATATGTACTGGACATTTGTACTACAGTAAAAGGGCTTACTATACTTAGAAATTAGAACTTTTATGTTCACATCAAGATATGATAACTGTACATTCCCTATGTAGCACCACCAAAGTCTGAAGTACTTTTGGAGTAAATAAAAAAAGTCATCTACAAAAAGGATAGAATGTTTTATTTAAAGTATTTTTTTTATAAAAAGAAACTTCAGACTCCTATGGTAGCACAAAAAAATTCTTATTCTGTTCATTAAATTTAATGCTAGCTTTATATAATCAGTGCAATTTTTTTTAACTTTTCAAATTAGATGCGTCACATGTAATACTTTGATATTTTTTCCTGATATTTAGGATGGATACAGACAATTGGCTCAGATTCCGGCCCAGTCCTTGAAGGGGGTGATCCGTGTGAAGTTTGTGAATGAGCAAGGTCTGGATGAAGCAGGGATTGATCAAGATGGCGTCTTTAAGGAGTTTTTGGAGGAGACTATATCTAAAGTGTTTGATCCTTCACTCAGTCTATTTAAGGTATTTCACTTATCATGCTAAGTAATTTTAAAGTACCTGTGTCATTGTAAATCAGATTTGTTTAAATTTATTTTAGAAAAATGGAGGGATTTTTTAGAAAATATTCACCAAAAGAATAAATGTCTCTCAATGGAATAGTACATACCCTCGAGACTAGCAAAGTTAAAAAGTGTATATATGTCCACATAACATTACCATATGTTTTTTTTTCGGGGGGGGGGGGGGGGGGGGGGGGGTCATTCACTGGTAATTTTTCAGGATTTATTTCTATTGTCATTTTAAAATATAGTTTTCCCTCATTTGCTTAGGGTAAACTTTTTTAAACATTTACCAAATAGAAAAAAAATCTGTATAATACATGTACCAAATATTTTTCTTTTAGGTCACCACAGAACAAAAGTTATTTCCTTCATCCACTTCTTTTATTCAAGAAAACCATCTTCACCTGTTTGATTTTGTGGGGAAAATGCTTGCCAAAGCTGTGTATGAGGTGAGAAAGAAAACTAAACTTGAGAACTATGCATAGTATATGCCCCATATATGGGCATGCGTTTTCATTTTGTTTATACATGTATCAATAAGAACATTTCTTTCGAACAAATTTTGCATTAAAGCATTCAGTTACACTTAATACTTGTACCGTATAAAGCTTTTTTCATGAAATGCAAAAACAAGTGTAAACCTTTTTCCATGTATATCCAGTATAGCAAACATGCTTATAATGACTTCTTATATAAAGGAAAAAAGTTATTAATTTATAGGGCTGGGCAATAATGTCGATATTTCAATATATTGCAATACAAAGACAAAAAATATCGTATCGCAATACGATTTTGTAATATCGATATATTGGCAATATACTTAGATTAAGGAATTTTGTCATCAAAATGATTTAATATAAAAAAGGAATTATGAAAGTTTGTTATTAAGACAAACAGTAAGACAGAAGTTGTTTTGTGGGAACTTTTAAGAGCATAACTTAAATGAAATCAACAAGATTTTTTTCTTCATGTTGGTTACTTATCACAGTTATGTAAATTCTGCATGTAAATTAAAGTAAATATAGTAAGAAAATGCCATTTTTATTACATTGAAAATATTGCAATACATTTCGCAATACAGTTAAAAATATCGCAATATATCGCAATACGAAATCTCTGGCCAATACCCAGCCCTATTAATTTAATCATCAACTTACTACATGTGTGTGGGTAATTTTTTTTTATAAGATTGTCAATTCCCTCAAAGGGTGAATAAGTGAATAATAGGGATTTTCTTCTGATCAAACCATTCATTATTTTTCAGATAATTTTACATTTGTTACACAGTTGTTTTCTGTTCACAGGGTATAGTTGTGGATGTGCCTTTTGCTCCGTTTTTCCTGACCCAGATACTTCAGCATCATCAGAACACGATGTACAGTCCTCTAGATGAACTGCCTTCCCTAGATCCAGAGCTAGCAAAGAATCTCTCTTATACCAAGGTAATTAACTTAACAGAACATATCTGAACAATGGTCTGATCAACGTTGTAACCTTTTTAGCTCACCTGAGCCAAAGGCTCAAGTGAGCTTTTCTGATCAAAATTTGTCCGTCGTCTGTCGTCGTTGGTGTCGTCGGCGTCGTCGGCGTAAACTTTTCACATTTTCATCTTCTTCTCAAGAACCACTGGGCCAATTTCAACCAAACTTGCCACAAAGTATCCTTGGGTGAAGGGGATTCAAGTTTGTTCAAATGAAGGGCCACGCCCTTTTCCAATGGGAGATAATCATGAATTTGTTAAAAATTAATGGCATTTTTAAAAAATCTTCTTCTCCAGAACCGCTGGGCCAGGAAAGATGAAACTCATGTGGAATCATCCTCAGGTAGTGTAGATTCAAATTTGTTCAAATCATGACCCCCGGGTCAAGGGTGGGGCCAAAATGGCCGACCCAAGTTTTACATAGGAATATATAGGAAAAATCTTTAAAAATCTTCTTCTCCAGAACAACTGGGCCAGGAAAGATGAAACTCATGTGAAATCATCCTCAGGTAGAGCAGATTTAAGTTTGTTCAAATCATGACCCCCGGGGCAAAGGTGGGGCCAAAATGGCCGACCCAAGTTTTACATAGGAATATATAGGAAGAATCTTTAAAAATCTTCTTCTCCAGAACCACTGGGCCAGGAAAGATGAAACTCATGTGGAATCATCCTCAGGTAGAGCAGATTCAAGTTTGTTCAAATCATGACCCCCGGGGCAAGGGTGGGGCCAAAATGGCCGACCCAAGTTTTACATAGGAATATATAGGAAAAATCTTTAAAAATCTTCTTCTCTAGAACCACTGGGCCAGGAAAGATGAAACTCATGTGGAATCATCCTCAGGTAGTGTAGATTTAAATTTGTTCAAATCATGACCCCCGGGGCTAGGGTGGGGTCAAAATGGCCGACCCAAGTTTTACATAGGAATATATAGGAAAAATCTTTAAAAATCTTCTTCTCAAGAACCACTGGGCCAGGAAAGATGAAACTCATGTGGAATCATCCTCAGGTAGTGTAGATTCAAGTTTGTTCAAATCATGACACCCGGGGCTAGGGTGGGGCCAAAATGGCTGACCCAAGTTTTACATAGGGATATATAGGGAAACCTTTTAAAATCAAAGCTATGATTAGTGATATTTATATGGAATCATCCTTAGGTAGTGTAGATTCTAGTTTGTTCAAATGATGAATGCCTGGAGGGGGGGGTGGAGTAAATTCAAGCCTGATGTGCTCAGGTGAGCGCTGTGGCCCCTGGGCCTCTTGTTACCTATAGAACTACTGGGCCACTTTTAGGCATAGAACTTGAATATTGCATGCATCAGATCATTCATTAACATACTCTTTGACTAGATGTAGGCATCAAGAGGAGTCTTGTCACATATATACCATATAAGTGGAAAATTTAGCAAGACGCAAATTTAGTGATTTGTCCTTAAAAACTGGTATTTGATTTTAGCGAGATGCAATTTTAGCGATTTTAAATTGTTCACTGAAGACGCTTTTACAAATAAAACACAATTAATTTTTAGCGATATTAAATTTTAGCAATCTCAACACCCTCGCTAATAATGCCAAAATTAAATCCTCGCTAAAATTTCTGCTTACTCGGTATATGAGAGGGAGAGGGGTAGTGAAGGGGGAGGGGTTATTTACAGATTTTACTCACTTTGGTCTATATAAAAAAACAGGGAGCACAAATGAAATTCCTTTGGAAGGTTAGAAAACCAAACAAATCTATGCATGCTCTGTTTATATACCTGTGCATGTCCAGTATCAGGGTCTAATGTCCAAGTCGCATTTACTTCTGACAAGAACCCTTTTACTTATAATCTTTGTAATCCATCAATTTTGTAGCAAAAACTGCTCTCATAGAGCATAATTTTAAAAGCATTTTTTACCCTCACTGATCTCCCAGTGACAGGCACAAATAGCAATATTTTGTTAAAACCAATTTAATATACTGCCAAAAAAAAAAGAGGAAAAGTTTTTTTTATTTATTTGGAGAATTATTTGATGTATTTTACAATGTGACACTCCCCCTTTCCATCATCCCCTTGCCCTACCCACAGTTTTCCCTCTCTGTCCAGACATACCCCCCTGGGGCTCTGTAAGCCATATTTATCACTGAGAAGGTTCATCAGAAATCTTCCATCTTTATCCAGAAGCAACACAGAATTGTTCCCAAAGTCTGAGAGAATAATGTTCATCAGAGAATCGCAGCAAACACTTCTTGGGAAGAAGAATTGTTTGGTCTCTTCCAAACCTTTGAATTTCCACTTGAGTGTGCCTTTAGAGTCTATGGCAATGACGTAATGAGTTTGGAGGTGGTCGTCGAGGACAATGTAGTTTTCATCACCATTTTGAGCCACTCGATTGGGAGCATTGAGCAGATGGTTGGCAATATCTCTGTTGTTTTGGTACTTGTCCCCAGAGTAAATCCTCAGACTACCAGTCAGTCCGGAGATGCAGACGACTAGTTCTTGTCTGTTGTTCAGACACATGCCCTTTGGGTTGGACGGAGAAGTTCTTATGAACGTCTGTGGCTTTCCTTTGTTCTCGATTTTCCAAATGCAGTGGTTGAACCTGTCTGATGCAAGAAGACAGTCTTTTTTCAAGAGAAGAAAACACTCAGGTTTGAACTGCAGGTTCAGATTTTCTACTTCCACTGCTGTGCCTTTGTCCTGTTTGTATGCATACTTGGTGAACATTTTATCATCATGGAAGCTTACCCATACTTCATTGGCTGAACAGGCTTGGATATTTGACACTGGGAGTTTGCAGGAAAAACTGCTGTGCATGCTGACTAGCAGAACACTGCCAACCAAACGTTTGAGAGTTCTTTCTGATATTTCAGCCGGGAAAAATCTAGAAGGTATAGGCATGGATAATGCTGGGGGAGTGGCAAGTGAGTCCCTCAGATGAGGAAGAGTGTCCAGAAATTCCTTGATTTCCAGTATCCCTCTCTCGGACATAACCTCGCTCTTTCTAATTTCATTTTCAATTTCCAACTTTCCTGCAACTATATCTTGCAATTCACTGTTGATTTGATTGCCGTGAGCCTCAAGGGTTGTTTGTACAGATTCTATCATGTCATCGCACAAATTGTCAACCATTTGTTTCAGCATTTCTCTCTGAGAGTTAATTGTCATCTTCACGGCTATTATTTCTGATTCATAATTGCTTCTCTGTGCTTTGGCTTGGCCTTCCAAAGCCTGATAAACTGGACAGACATCCTCTCTCCAATGTTTTGTATACCTCTTTACTTCCTTTAGTTTTTCCTCTTTGGCCTGATTGATACTAGAAAATTTATGTCCATTATGGGAGCCAGTCAGACAATCTCTACAGATAGGAATGTCACACATCTTGCAGTGGACGGCGTAGAATTTGAAATGTTCGGGACACTTGGACTCCGCCATTGGGAGCACCATATGATCCTCCTTGAATAGCTGTGAGTGGGTCCTCCAGCATTCCGTACACAGTTTTTCGGCACAGTCCACACAGTATGCAGGCAGACTCCTGTTCACACAACAGATACCACACCTCAACAGATCCTGGGGGGTGCCCATTTCTACAATAAAATAAAAGTTAATCTCATTATTTATTCCTCAGATTCATTCAAATGACCCATTTCTTTATTAGCTCTACTGGTCAGAGACCAGAAGAGCTTATGCGATAGTAATGCGTCCGGCGTCCGTCCGTCTGTCTAGCTGTCTGTCTGTCTGTCCGTCTGTCCGTCTGTCTGTAAACAATTTTTCAAAATGCTACTCCTCCTACAGTTTTGGTCTAATTTCAATATAACTTGGCACACAAGTAGACTACACTAAGATACATAATTCTGTATATCGGTTTTTGATTTCGATGAACGGTGTTGCCGTGGTTACTAAAAATAGAAATTTCTGTGAAATTCATTCAAAATGCTACTCCTCCTACAGTTTTGGTCTGATTTCAGTATAACTTGGCACACAAGTAGACTACACTAAGATACATAATTCTGTATATCGGTTTTTGATTTCGATGAATGGTGTTGCCGTGGTTACTAAAAATAGAAATTTCTGTGAAATTCTTTCAAAATGCTACTCCTCCTACAGTTTTGATCTGATTTCAGTATAAGTTGGCACACAAGTAGACTACACTAAGATACATAATTCTGTGTATCGGTTTTTGATTTCGATGAACGGTGTTGCCGTGGTTACTAAAAATAGAAATTTCTGTGAAATTCTTTCAAAATGCTACTCCTCCTACAGTTTTGGTCTGATTTCAGTATTACTTGGCACACAAGTAGAATACACTAAGTTACATAATTCTGTGTATCGGTTTTTGATTTCGATGAACAGTGTTGCCGTGGTTACTAAAAATAGAAATTTCTGTAAAATTCCTTCAAAATGCTACTCCTCCTACAGTTTTGGTCTGATTTCAGTATAACTTGGCACACAAGTAGACTACACTAAGATACATAATTCTGTGCATCGGTTTTTGATTTCGATGAAGGGTGTTGCCATGGTTACTAAAAAAAGAAATTTCTTTGAAATTCTTTCAAAATGCTACTCCTCCTACAGTTTTGGTCTGATTTCAGTATAAGTTGGCAAACAAGTAGACTACACTAAGATACATAATTCTGTGTATCGGTTTTTGATTTCAATGAATGGTGTTGTCGTGTTACTAAAAATAGAAATATTTGTAAAATTGTTTCAAAATGCTACTCCTCCTACAGATTTGGTCTGATTTCAATATAACTTGGCACACAAGTAGAATACTCTAAGATACATAATTCTGTTTATTGAATTTTAATTTTGATGAACGGTGTTGCCGTGGTTACTAAAAATAGAAATGTCTGTAAAATTGTTTCAAAATGCTACTCCTCCTACAGTTTTGGTCTGATTTCAGTATAACTTGGCACACAAGTAGACTACACTAAGAACATAAAGAGACTTTATCAACGATCATTATTCTATTTAATGCTTTTTATAAAGTTTCAAATCCCAGCTGCTTAAGTACTTTCTCTTCCTTTGCTATAAGTTCAAACCAGTAGAGCTTCAGTCTTGACAGAGACTTCTGGTTTTGTAGTAAGCAATGAAGGTACATGTACCAATTCCTAGTAGGGTGCTGTATATTTTAGAATAACATCTGTGTGATACTGGTACATGTACCTGATTCTGTAGGAAATAGAAATACAATTTGATTTTGTACTATATATGTTCATCACCACAGAAGGTGGACTTTATACACACAAGCTTTTCTGCTAGGAAATACATGTACGGTATGATTTAACAATAGATATGTTATACATCACTGTAATATTTGGACATCACCTACAGCTGTCAAAACATCTTATAATACACATGTATTTGTCTTTTTCTGTAATTAAATACAGACTTACAATTAATTTAAATTTTCAATTAAATATCTGTATGAGTTGAGAGAACAGAAAGTTCTTGAATATTAGGCATATTTATACTGACATTTTGTCGATAATCAATGTTATTGAATGTTTCAATGATATGACACTATCAAAAAGATAAATAAAACAATCCTATATAATTCATATTTAATTTAGAACTGAAAGTGCCTTGAAGTGGCTTGTTTTGATGTAACAATAGAAACATTTTAAGCTACGATTTTCAGAAAAGCAGCACTTGTGTAAGACCAGCTATCAAAAAAAAAAAAAAAAAAAAATGAAAAAATTAACTCAAAAGAAAAAAAATTAATATAAAAGAAGTACAGTACTTACTGATATAGACAATGATAAAGTTTGGAGTCCTCCTATAACCTGTGCTATTTGTAGGTACAATATTATTTACTCTATATCCTACACATCTTGGTTATCAGTGCCCTATGATAATAACAAGCGAATCAGTTTTGAACATGTGAGCGTAGTATGCGCCCCCTTCCTGATTTTGTGCAACTGATATGGATTTTCCAGAACTAAATTTTAGTTTATCCACCTCTATATGTTACTCATAGTACAAAAATAGCTGTCTGGTCATATGACTTCGAGTTTCTCAAGTGGTAGGCAAATTACTAAGTGCAGGTTTTCCTATCAAGCTAGTTTCTAAAAACTTATCAGTGTCAATCAGGAGAAAACTATAGAGATAAAAACTTGTCATATTATGGGGGACAAAGGACACCTCCTACCTAATCAAAACAATTATTACCCGGTATATAGATGCTGTTCAAAGTAAATGATTGAATTAATTGGTAATTAATGAATAGAAAATAGTATAAATTGGTCAAAATTGTAAAGCATAAGATTTCAAATTCATATATTTGGGACATGTATAATATTATCATTTCATTATAATATTTGTCCTATTTGGATCATATAATAGCTTTAGAGACCAGACAAAATCTTTAGATTAAAACTTGAGCTTGTCTTCAGAAAAAGTGAGAACACTATTTTTAAAGTGAAAAGAAATAAAAACTAGTACAGTAAAAACTATCTCATCCATCATTCATCACAGTTTGAATTCTGACATTAAATATTGTTCCAATTTTACTATTTTCCATGTTTCTGTACACTGTCTTATCAGACACACTGTCTATTCTGACATAAAGTTCATCTCCCAGTGCATGTTTGATTTAACACAGGTTTCACTGTACATCAAATATATTAATACCGTAACAGTAAAAATATGTTTAGTACTTGTACACACATGGAAATAGCAAATTTATGGATATAGCAGTTTTGGGAGGTCTTCAGCTAATGGGAGATCCTCAGCTAATTTGATTCTTAGCAATACCTTGTAGAATTTTATGGTTATCAACTCTTCAGAATCAATATGTTATCACCTTTTTTGTGAGATCTAAAAAATTTGTTCTGAGTGAAGCAAGGCCCCCTTGGACAAGGACAGGGCTTCAATTAATTTTTGTATTATGGGTATATATGGGTCCAGGGCCCAAGACCATAAACTGAGAACAGACTTAAGTCAAAATTTGAAATCGATATAACTTTTGAAATAATTGCATTTTAGTAGTAAAAAAATGAAATTTTCATCATATGTTTGAATTGAATTGAAGTGTTTTGAACACTTGCAAATTTTTAAACTAATACATTGAATGAAACTAGAGATATTAAAAAATAAAAATTTTGACTGAAGTCATCTCAGTTTACGGCCTTGGGGCCAGGTCCACAATTTGTAATGTACAGTGAAACAAATCTATCATCTGGATATTGTGTATTCTGAACCTTTTTCAATAAATTATTTTAAATTGTTGTCTAATGGTGTAAATTTCTTCAGAGTAGTGTTCGGATTAGACAAGTTTTACTGTATTATCCATTTATTCACAGTAGATTAAACTTGTGTTCAAATAATGGCCACAGAAATGTAGGATAGGGATATATACATTGAGAGATTTATACAAAATATGTGGGACATATTTGATTGAAGCCATTATGAAAGAATGATCACATTACAGATATTTCTAATCTCCATTATTACCTCTTGTGAGTGTCTTTAAGTTTTATAATGAGCAATGAGCTATAATTGCAAAGATATATTTAGAAAATAAAAATAGGATTCTAATGCAATTGTTTTGTAAAACACGTTTTGATTGGCTAATGCACTGATGTTTGAAGCAGTAAAATAAGCATTAACGAGGCAGAAAGCCATTGTGATTGTGACGTCATAATAGAGCGACTCAAAAACACAATGCTCCGTGACATATTTTATATAATGAAACACAACAAAATAAGATGTAAACAACAAATAAAATGCATGGATTGCATTAGAATGGGAATAACATCCGTTTTAGCGGCTCCGTTTACGCATCACCGGTAAAACTCAGTTTGCAACCGTTAAATCAGCATTAACGGTCGCAAATACCAAATTAGAAGATAATTATTCCTTAAAGGAGATGGGTGAACATGACGAGCAATAATCCCATAGCGCAACAAACATGAAGGTGAGAAAAATTAAATCTCAATTATACCAAAATTTTCCTTAATATTTCATCTAACATTAAAGTATACTTTATGTAAAATCTCTACAACTTGCACAAATCTCATGAAGATTGAAGTTATTTGCCTATGAAATATTATACACACACGAAAGAGGACAAAACGAGTCATTTTTTCACACTATAACACTATTTTTCGATATGGGTGCGTCTTCTCTCCATTTTTTTGAAAGTTAATCCTCAAAGTTTGCATAAAAACATACATATTTGGTTTCCAAAATTATGGAGCAAAAGACCCACTATACCTTTAAAATATAATTTTATGACATAACTTTCGTATCTTTTCAAGAAATACTTGAAGTCCCTTAAGTCAATGGTTATATCACAAACATGATTTAAATGCCACACTTCATCAGGACTTGTGTAGCGTAGTGGTTAGCGTGCTAGTTTCAATAGAGAATGCAACTCAGGATTTTTATTACCAGGGTTCGAACCCAATGGATACCATATTATTTTTCTTTTATAAAAGAATAAATTTTAACGAGAAATTTTCCTCAAAACTTTGTTTATCATGATTTCATAAAAATCAATGATGAGAACTTTACTCTACACTAAATACTTAATTCACAATTTGAACATGATTTTTAGATATCTGAAGCTAGTGGGCTTTCTGCACGCTAAGTGCCATCTCCTTTAACACCATTTTAATTCAGTTTGTGTCTACATTTCTTAATTTGAAAAACATTAAAATAAAAAACAAACTAATGACATATTTTGTTTTAGAAAAAAATATAATAAGTATCATTCACGACAATAACTCACCCAAAGAACATTTCTGATCGAATGAAAACATTAATAAATAATCCTTATTCAAATGTTTACCTTGATTAACAATACCTTGTTATCAATTATTGGTAAGCACTTCTAGACACTTGTAGACATACATGTATTTCATGGTACATGGACTAATAAAACACTTGGTATTTCCTTTAATAATGATATTTGGTAACAACATGTACTGGTAATATGATACAGAATGCATCATGTGATGTTTCACATACTTCCTGTTGTGTTTTATTTAATATTTTCAAACACATGTATGATTTTATGAAAAAATGAGACTGCTATCAGTACTAATTATTTCCCTGTATTGGTATGTTAATGGCAATGAAAGTGAGATTAAGTCTTATCTCCTTTGGGGAGATGTTTTACACTTGATAGCAGGGAATTGTCTGTAATAATTACCCAAACAGGAAAACCAAGTACCCACTTCATTGATAATGATGTTTTAATTTGATAATTGCTAATCTTGATAGCACATTGTTTATACAGTGTATTTTATTGTTCTCTGAACAAGCTTTGTGAAGATGTGACCTTGATCTGGCCTTTGCTTTAAAATGTAACATAATGAAGGTAATGGAGATGCCTTTCACCTTGATTTGACCTCTATTTTTCTTTTAAATTAGCATTAAAAAGGAGACTTAAGTGACCTTTGTTTTAATATTCAGCATTATGAAGGAGATGTAAGTGACCTTGACCTGACCTTCTCCTGTGATGAGGACTGTATGGGGAGACTGGAGACACATGAACTTGTTCCAGGAGGGAAGGCAATGCCTGTCACTAATGAAAATAAGTAAGTGGTACTTCAGTTTGAAATTCCTTAATTTTCAAAATATAGTTTTAAAAGTAGTAAAAGAGGATTTTTTTCCCATGCTTGTTTGTTGCAAGAATATCTGTCCCGCTCACATTTATTTGTTAAATTGGAGTATAGAATGGTGAATAATGCATAGGCAATGATTTATTACTATGGGCATTTCTCCACATATTTGCCAATGTTTCTATTGTAAATCATGGTTATGTTCTACAGACTACAGTAGACTTCAAAGTCTGGAGAAACAACAAGTTCCAAGGAAAATTAATGATTTTGATTTTCAAAAATATTTTTTGCAATTGAGTACTTACTTTGTGTTGTTTAGGATTCTGTATGTTCACCTGATGGCCCATTTCCGGATGTATCGCCAAATTAAGGAGCAGACGGCAGCATTTAGAAGAGGATTTCAGACGGTCATCAATCCGGATCTGCTTTTGATGTTTTCAGCCCCGGAATTCCAGAAACTAATATCTGGAGACAATGCAGACCTGGATATTCAAGATCTCAGGTACGTTATATGTGGTTTAATATTAAATTAAAGCTTTGAAAATTTGTGAGCAAACCTGTGTGATAAATTTTTAGCTGATGTCATGCAGAAAATAAATGCTTAATACATTTTATATATATAATCAAGGAATATCAGTATGGTTTATTTCTGACTTCTTGCTAAATATTTCTTTCCAGGCGTCACACGCGATACTATGGAGGTTATCACAACAGCCATAAAGTCATCAGCTGGCTGTGGGACATTGTCACTAATAACTTCACTCCCCAGGAAAGAGGTTTATTCCTCAAGGTACTTAACAACTAAAAAGATTTAGATCAAACAGCATAAAAAAGACCCAAAGCAATGTTAATTCATATATTTTGTGTTTATGAAAAACAAATCTGATAAAATCTTACTAAAGGTATGGATAATTTTGTGGATGAGGCTTCTTTATGCTCTCAGTTTCCACATCCAAATATGGATTTACTCATGATTGATAATTTTTCTTCCATTTACTTACTTACTATTGACATTTGCTGGCTGATTGCTTAATTGAAGTACAATACATATAAACATGTAATTCACATGATTGAAATGATGATCAGACAGATGCAATCAGAAGGATCAAAACAGAAAATGGTTTACACGAAAGTGTACATTTAAAATGAAAGTTGTCAGTTTAATGTAGAGATATTTTTCTTTACGTCGACATAATTTCTTTACAAATTGCTTTATAAGTGTTGAGTGATTGTTATTTTGTGGGATTATGAAATAGATGTATCTCTCATGGCTCTCTTACAGGGGGTAATCATATTTCACATCTAGACAGTCAGAATTTTTTTAATGTTCTTGCATCATACTTTGATCAATAGTGTAAAAAAAAAAAAATTAAATCTTATATTTTACTTTTCAGTTTGTGACCAGTTGCTCTAAGCCCCCGTTATTAGGCTTTGCTCACCTGGAGCCTCCCTTCTCTGTCCGCTGTGTAGAAGTCAGTGATGACCAGGTTGGTACTGACCAGTCAAACTCAGTAATTGTCAGTAATCCAATACTTTTTTGAAAACCTGACATTTTAATTATATTTTTAAAAGATACAAATGCATGTGATTATGAACTTTTCCTTTACATCACCCAAAAGTGTTTTTGTGGATTTTGCCCAAAACTTTGTCATCTAGATTAAATGATTCACACTGTTGGAAATATGTTTTTGTGAATTAAATTTGAAAATATCAGATCAAAAAAAAAAAACTGAACAAGTACATTAATTTACTTGCATATACCTTTAATTGTAATTTCCAGACAAGTTAAAAGTTCATTAAACTTATAGTCATTTTCCAATAACACATTTTTTTTTCCTTTCCAGGATACAGGAGATACTGTAGGGAGTGTCCTGAAGGGATTTTTCAACCTGAAGAAGAAAGACCCCATAGGGCGCCTCCCCACCTCCTCCACCTGCTTCAACCTCCTGAAGCTGCCAAACTATCAGAAGAAATCCACCCTCAGAGATAAGCTCAGATACGCCATCACTTCTAACACAGGGTTCGAGCTCTCTTGAGATCCTGATGAGAAAGAAATGAGCACTGAGCAAAGGAAAGACACAGATTTCTGGCGTGTACTGCACAGGCTGCCAATAGATTCACTAGGACATCTTGTTTTCCAGTGACCCTGATCAGCTCATACATGAGGTTTGAGCTTGCCAGGACATTATGAAATGAACAGTAGACCAAAATTGTATCTGCAGTTCTTTGCGCTGTCATGACTTATAAATGCATTTTATTGCAATTTAATTTACGGTCACTTGTCATGGACTAAAGACTAAGGAATTCTGTACATAGATTGGGCTTTAATTTATCTAAATTGGAAATCTTTAGAAAGATTAAAATTATTAGAAGAAAAAAAAATTGCACAAAACAAAATCAAAAGATAATTATATTTTGAAAAAACCCCTTGAAACTACAAATAAATCCTCAGGAAATTATAAGTTGGCAAACACTGAAAATTATCCCCATGACAATCCATTGTAGAACATAAGTCTGAATCATTTTATGAAAGTAAGGTTCACCCCTATATATTAGTGTTGTCTGTGATATCATACATGACTTTTATCAACATTTAGTGAAGTATATAAATTTTTTCTAAAAGTTTTATAGAATTTTTATAGATTATGTAAAGATTAATAAGAAAATGATTCAGTGTGGATTTATTGAAGATGCTAAACAATTTTAATATGATATGTGGCTATCATCTTACCAAAATTTAAAATAAATATCCGTCCACCTAAAAAAATGAATTACGAGTTATAATGAATTATTAAGAGAGATAATTCAAAGGATATAATAGTAGAACTGGTAAAACAGATTATGGACTAGTAAGATAAAAAAAAAATGTTTTGTAAATGAATAATGTATGTGTAGATCATATATTCAGGACATAATTTTCATGCTCTTGATGGACCAATATTCACATGATTCACTGCGTTTTTTTTTTTTTTGCCTGATCATGTTTGTATTCTGTTATATTGGAGATTTAAAGACAGCTGGTACTTAAATGTATACTGATGTTTAAATAATTTTACTCTTTGATTTCTATCATTTTGTTTTCAAGAGAGACATTTTACTTATTATGCCCCCTTTGAAGAAGGAAGGGCATATATATTTTGCTGGCTTCTGTCTGTCGGTTGGTTGGTCTATCAGTCCATCAAGTTTCCTTTCATTTTTCTTTGCAGAGTTTGGACATACTGAAATGAAATTTAGTATTACAGATTTGTCTTTAAAAATATCAAGATCAACTTCTGTTTTGGGTATGATCAAGCAATTTTAATAGAGTTATGCCCCTTGAACTTCAAAAAAAATTCCAATTATTTGCAGTTTTCTGTTCATTTTCTTTGCAGAGGTTGCACCTACTGAAAGGAAATTTGGTATACAGATTTATATTACTAATATCTATTTCAAATTCTGCTTTTGGATACAATTGAGCATTTTTGACAAAATTATGCCCCTTGGACTTAGAAAAACTCCAATTATTTGCAGTTTCAATTCATTTTCTTCACATGCACATGCATGTATGTCCAGGGGGAGGGGGCATAAGTGTTTCACACACATCTCTCTTTTTTTTTTTATTGTAATATAAATTGGACTTCAATTTTAAAAACTATGTTATAAAAATGTTTAATTTCAATATATACCGGTATATCTCAGTGCATTTTTTTACCTCAGTATTTTGTTTCAGTATCAAAATTAGTTTAATCCTTAAGATTTATCACATGATTTTATGAATTTTGTTTCTTGTAAAATAACTAAAGTTTATGCTTTAAAATAAACAGTTCATTTTCTTGTCATTAATTACATCATGTAACTTCACCAAGTCACTTTACCCTTGTTGTCTTTCAGTGGAGAAATAAAACTCATACATGAAACTAAATAATATAGATTTGTTTTGTTTACTCATTATATATCTAAATCGAATTTATCACTTTGCCTGCCTTGTTTTGCACGTAACCCTATCATTACATAGTCGTATAACTGTGGATGTTTGAAAATTGTTGACACTTTAACCTTGACCTACATGAACAAACTGTATGGTATCCAGAGGAAGGTCTTGTCACAAGAAATATACCAGTGAATTATAAAAGCATTAGCACCAACTGGTCAAAAGTTTTGTCTAATGTAAAAGTTTTCAAAATTATGTCAAAGTCAAAAGGTCAAAATTGTGGGTATGTAAAGAAAGGACTTGTCACAAGTAAATATTTAAAATTTATTAAAGGTTACAGTTTCATGAAAAAGTGGACCAAACTCTAAGGTCAAGATCAAGAAGGCCTTGTCACATCAATTTCACATGGGAAATATGACAGCCCTAGCACCAACTGTTCAAAAGTTAAAAAAAAAAAAATGGCCAAGATTAAAGTTCTGTAATTTTTCACAAAAATGTGTCAAGCTCCAAGGTCAAAGGCATCAAATATCTTGGAATCCAAAAAAAGGTCTTATCATAAGGAAATCACATCATAACTTCAACCAAGCAAAAGTTATGGGCAAGGTTATATGTGGACAAAACTATATATGGACAGGACAAAACTATATACCCTGAAGGGCATATTTAGTGTTAGGGGTTTCATATTTCATATGCATATACCTTAAGACAAGACCTTTAATTTCCTTTGACACCATTAATTTTGACGTTGACCTTGGAAGTTGACCTACTTTTGAAAAACTCTAACCTTGACCATAACATTTGAATGGTTGTTACTATGGCATTCAAATTTCATTGGTGTTTTCCTTGTGACAAAACATTTCTTTGGATACTATTTTGAGTTGCATTTCAGAGAAAATACTTTGCCATGAGCTACCATATTGGGGCATCAGTGTTTCACAAATTCAACACATCTTGTCTTTGAAGCTCATCAGTTATGTACACTAATCATGCTATAAGTGGGAAATGTTGTCTGTTTTGTATTGAATTTTTATTTGGATGACTCGCACAATTCTGTCTCTCGCATTATTTATTTATAAATGTCTCCAGTATAACAAATCCCTAGCCTAGTCTGTCACTTTCAAGATTAGTCAATATCACTTTTTTAAAACATTTTTATGGAAATTATTAAAATGAATAACTAATTTATAAGTTTTTTACTAAAACACTATGCATATATTGCATAATCTTGTAATACAACAGCTGCAAAACAGATTTTTTATGGAAATAATATATTATCCACTATGTTTGTGGTAAACGAAGCAATTTTCCTTCTCTCCACACTAAATTATGGACAGTATGAGAGATAACTTTTATATTTCTGGTCAGGGTTAGTACAAATCTATATTCATTATGGCATTTTTGAGACCCTGTGTTGAACCACATTTATTGATTGTCAGGGTTTTTTGGTGAAGATGTGCTTAACCCAGTGTCCCTAACACACAAACTGATTGACAGATGAAATAACTGACCATTCGATTGTCTCATCATGCGGAGATAAGTCCTATAGAATTGTTAAAATACCTGCCAGTTAAAAGGACAAGCATTTCACTGTTGTTACTCACTGCGACCTGGTGTCAAGTGGAATTAGTACGATTATATACGTAATGTAGGATTTAATGATCAAGATTTTTTTCTACCTGGTATAAACAGGTGTTTAAGTTTTGTTAATACGTATAGTGTACGCTGAAAGATGTTGAAAGTTTAATGCTCTTCAAAGACTTTGCTGCAGTAAAGCTTGAGCTGAATGGAGTTAGCCCAAGGTAGTTTTTTACATTAATTTAATTTCTTTGAAAATTTTAAGCTTATAATTTCTTGGACCTAATTAACTAACAGATTATAAAATACTGGTGCATATAATTTAATCAAATTTCTAAATTTTTAATTATTTTATGAATTTAAAAATGCCCGCACATTGTAAAGATGTAGAAAATTTTAAGTACAGTGTGCACTTTATATACATTTTTTGCACTTAAGCATTCAGCTTAATGTAATTTGCATGCAAACTTAATGTACTTGAATATATAAGCTTTAGGCTTAATCGCTGTCTAGTTAATTCTTCATTTCGGTTTCTTTTCAATGAAACAATTATTTTTTAAAGAAATTAATTTAATTAAAATTCTGACATAGACAGTTATTTCAAATTGTACAGTACCTAAACATTAATTAACATGTAAATATTCATTTTTTGCACCTTTTTTTCTCCTACGAACAGCATGCATTTATCTTCTCTTATAGTTACGTAGAATATAATGTACATTGTATACGAGTCTTCAGGGCTGTAGAGGTAAAAAGTTTCACCTGTGACAATGTGTGTCTTTATTGGCTAGTCATGCCTGATTTTACGAGTTGTTCTGTAATTTGTCACATTTTATCACCTGTGGACAAAAATTTAATGCACGTATTGCATGTACCTGGCAAAAATCAACTGTACTGACCCACACCTGAGAAAATTAAGCTGTTGTACTGCCTAGCAGTGGTACCAAAATTAGCATATTGTAATTATCCTGCAATACATAAGAATTATAACACTTAAAGACCAGTGGTTCACAGCTTGCTCTTTATTTGATCAATAGAATTAACGGTGAAATATTGATAATTTTTATTTTATTTTCCGACATAAAGATTTTGTAAACAGATGTTTTTGTGGCCAAGTGAAATCTGAAATTAATGTCATGAGATGTCAGGATGTTTTTAAAATGAAATTTGAACTGTCTTTCCACGAAAATTCATTGTTATGACTTCATGTTGCCTGACACTATTGAAACAATGTAGTATCACTGGAGTTTGCATTTAAATGTCCTGGTCGCTCTAACATGGTCCTGGTTGGAAGTCATTTACAGGTACAGATAAACCTAAACTGATGAATGCTTGACATTTTCTCTTTCTAGGGATTTGAAGTGGACCACAGAGGTGTATAAAATATGGCCTTATTACCACAGGTCAAAATGAAAAAGACCAACGATCCAGGAATTCTAAACAGAAAATAATCTTCAGAGAAAAATATTTCTGATGACATAAAATCCATCAGTGTTTTGCGAAATATCAAATTTAATGCTTTCTGAGTCAGTGAAAGGAAAATGAGATTAACAAATTTCCGATGGAAATTACTTGGTCTGCTTGTTAGTTTGATTTTTGTCTGGAGTCTTTTCAGCTCCAGAGGAAATCAAAATGAATTCTCGGAAGAACCTGAGTTTCCAAAGTCAGTGTGCAATGACAGTGAGGATAACATATATGTCAATCATTTTTATCTCCATAACGACCCAAAGAACCGGAACCACTCCTATTCCTTGAGGGCACAAAACCCCTTCAGTATTCAAAACCCTGGATTGTGTTTTGAAGAACATTCATTGGATTTTCTTATTCTAATCAATACAGAACCTAATCATTTTCTTAGGAGGAAAGTCACTCGTGCCACATGGGGAAATGTAAATTTACCTCAGTACCAGAAACTCGGAAATTTTAGAATTCTCTTCATTGTGGGCCGTTCCACCTCTAAAAAAATTCAAAAAGCCATTGAAAAAGAGGCAGCACAATATGGTGACATTTTACAAGGAAGGTTCTCAGAGGCCCCAAACAATCTCCCACAGAAAGCTCTGATGGCCTTGAGATGGACGGCTGAATACTGCCTCAAGGCCAAAATGATCATCCGCATTCAGGACACTGTGATTCTCAATATGTTCGAAATTTTACGAGAATACAAACCAAAATATTCCTGTACCAAAAATCTATTAATGTGTAAATTCATCAAAGAAAGGATAAAATTCATGGATTATGAAAAACTAAAAAGGATGAAACTGGCTCCTACCATTATTCACTGTGTAGGAAAAGCTGTGATAATGACTCGTGACATGCTTATCTCCCTTTACCATGCCGCCCCCCATATGACCCCTTACTGGTCAGATGACATGTACATATACGGAATGTTGCCGGCTCAGATTCGACAGAAAACTCTCAAACCTCTGCGACTTTACGAAGGAAATTCTGACCAGGCAATAGACTGCTATGAAACAAATCTACACAACTGTGGATTAGTTGCTATTGATACCCAAACACGAAGCCATCATAATATTATCTGGTCTCATATCAAACATTATTTCGCATAATGTTGACATTTTATAGGATGGTGATATTTCGTTTTATTGACTTCCGCATACTTTTATGGCCCTTGATTACTAGGCTTTTCTCATATTCCTATTCCACTCCTTGGATGGCAATCAAACCAGTCTAAATGTGAAATTTTTATCACCTCATTTTAGCTATTCAAACAATAATTATATCAAACATTTCTTCTTTCAATGCAGAAATGGGCATGAACTTGATTTATTTTTTTTATCAGAGACATAGATCTTGTTCAACATTTATCAATACCAGTGAACCTGTATTTTATTTTTAATGTTACATTTTTGTTTTATATGTTACTGCTGTGCAGTAACTAAAATTTGAATAAAAATTAAGAATGAAACTTATTAACATTATATTTTACATCAATTTAAAAGTTGTAATGCTGGAACATGGGTTCTGAGAGATGTAAGGAAAAAATCAATAAAATTTAAAAGCTATGTAATATGGCGTATCTGAGCTAAAAAAACATTAAAATACTATAGATTAAGTGTAGATTTACATGATATTTGTTTATTTGCATTCAGATCAAATTTTCACCAACTTGGAACTTAAATATCCCCATGTTTCTATAGTTCAAGTGACTGATATTTAATGCCAAGTCCAAAAAAAATTGGTAACTGTTATTGTTCAAAATCTATGAAACGCGATTGACCTAAATTGTGTAATTTACAGGAAAGTCCTATCTTTTTATAGAGTAACAAAACATATAGAAGATCTTTTTTATTCTAGTTAGTCTGAACTTATCAAAAATATGCCATATATGACTTTAAGGTATTGTAAACTACTGGTACTCTTTATTATGTATTATTAATTAAGTGTCTATAAAATATCAACTTCTTATTTCAAAGTTAATCATAATCTGAGCAAACATTTTTTGCACTATAATGGTAGCATAAATTTGCTCAGTTTGGATAATTCTGCTTCTTTAAATGAAGCAAGAGCATATAGCTTATAAAGCCAGAACCCCTTGCTTAATTAGCATTATGCATCAGGCCTGGTGACCATAAAACTTAGACGAGCTCACTTTTGATCTTAGTCTCTCACTCCAACAGAAAGTGAGACTGAGATCAAAAGTGAGCTTGTCTAAGTTTTATGGTCCCTAGGCCAGGGGATAGTGAACATAGGTCAAATAAGCCATCTTTGCCCTCAGACTTTCTGTATTGAGTGCTAGAGGACAGATGCTGAGAACTCATATATACAAGAATTCCTTGCCCCCCCCCCTCCCCCAGTCAGGTAATAGTGGACATAGTTCTAATATTCCTCCGCATCCCCTCCCCTCACTCCCTGTCATCATGCTTCAGGTGATAGAAGACATAACCCATATTCCATGTCCCTAACTCTCATGCAAAAAGAGCTGGTGGATAGAGCTTATATGGGCAAGCATTCCATGTCCCCAGCTTTCATGTATCAGGAGCCAAAGGACAAAGCTCATTTAGGCAAGCATTTCCTACCATAAGCCTCACTGTGTCAGGTCCTCCTGAATATGGCACATACAGGCAAGCATTCTTAATAAGGTTGTAGTGCAATATTACACATCATATAAGCATTGTCCCAAGTTTCAATTGCTTTCAGTCTAATGTTAACATATCTTACAGGGTTTTTTTTTTACATTATTTCTACCAAAACTTGGATCTTTCTTTCTGGTACTGCTGATAGTTAAAAGTATTTCAATCTGGAACTGGATAGAGAGAAAACTTCAAGAAATCTTGTTTTGAGATACTGAGGATAAAATACTGTTCAGTCTTAAAACTCACTTTTACATATCCATGCTTTTCAAAATATGGTTCTTCAAAATACCAAAGTTCAACTGTAATTTACATAGAGGCATGAGGTAAATTTAACCAATAAGATTTCATGAAAAGAAAAAACTTTAAAAATTAATGTTTTCATGTTGTTTTTAGGTATTATATTAAAATTCCATAGACTAAGCAAAATAAACAAGTGAGAAATAATACAAAAATGCTAAATTCATTCAGGTTCCACAATTGTATTTTGTCCATCTTACAAACATTTGTAATTTGATATTACTTGTTCTAAGGTTGCAAACCCGTCCAGAAAATCGTCCTCAGTAAGTCCATGTTCATTGTACTGGTGCACATAAGCTCTGGCAGAGAACATATCCCAGGCTTTCCCCACCATAAAGTTCATCTCCCCCACCGGTGACTTACTGTTAGAAATTAGAGATGCTGATTTCTCGTAGTGGTTAAAAGCTCTCGGCTGTATACCTGTCATCAGGGTGGCATCTGGTGGTACCCACGGAACATACAGGGCGGGGTCAGAGAACGGTGTGGTTTCTGCGGACGCTGATTCCTTGCCCCTCAGTAACAGAAGGTTAGCGAGAGAAGTGTTGTGTTGAGATCCTCGGGAACTAACTTTGACTTGCCAATCAATACCTATAAAATTAATTAAAAACTGATGTAGAATTCTTATAAAATCTATAATTGACTGCATTAGTTTATACATTCTGAGTAGAATGGATATAATTGAAGAATACATACAGGTACATGTATTAAATTTTTTATATGTATGCCAGAGTTGTGCCCCTTGTCACAATATAGTATCACTACATTTATCTTGCGATCTGAATGAATAACTGAAAAAGTTTAGCTATCCAAGTGTACAAGATAATAATGTTGAAACTCAAGCTCTACAGTTGAGATCATGGACTCACGGACTCACCTCAACATACACCAATGAATGTCTAATATTGATACTGAACCGAAGTACAACTGTACACATAATTCTTCACATTGTGGCAAGAACATGAATTAATTTGAAGTAAATCTCAATTGTTTATTAAAATAACTAACCCTCTTCCATTGGAGCATCAGAAATGAGCATTTGTCGGAGGTGTTTGAGCAGCCCGTGCCATTGGTAGGTGCTGAACTCCTGGGCCGCCGCAGACATCTGAGGAATGTTCTTAATGGTCAGGAGTTTGTAGTCTGGATGTGGCACCAAGTGTTCCAGCATTTCACCTTAATCACATAATATAAATATTGAGAGCATCACAAAATATAAAGAAAACCTCTCTTTCATGCTCTAATTAAGGCAAAGCAATTTTTTTAATACACCTAGACAATCATCACTTCACTTCACAGTTAAAGTACAGAAGATCACTTCTGAAATTAATATAATATAACATTATGCATAAAAAAAGAAATCCGAGTACAAAATTTTTCTTCAAAAAAAAACAAAACAAGATAATACCTATGGAATTGGAACAAATATCCCCAGTGAACTTGTTAAGTGGACAGGGTTGCAGCATAGTGGCTAATTTATGGCAGATGACTTTGTTAATGTCTTTGAATGAGATCTTCTTAATGTTCAGAAGTTGCTGACATATCTTATGGAGATGGTCATTTTCCATGACAACAATGGCATCCACCGTGTGATATAATCGTGACAATGTCAAAAGAGCATTATAATTCTGCACAATGACCTCTCCGGTCTTATAAGGCCACACTACTTGGTTCATTATAAATGCATGAGGAAATTCATCTCTCAAACAACGAGTCACATATGCCCCCACCCCTGAGCCTGTGCCCCCTGCCAGACTCATGAGGGACAGGAATCCCCCCAGATTGTCACATTTTTCCGCTTCGCGCCGGACTAGTTCCATGACTGTGCTCTGACACGCTGGGCCGTGGATGCAGTAGCCGTGGGCCCAGTTGTTTCCTGACCCCCTCTGCTGGCAATAGTTCTGTTTCTCAGAGTAACTCCATCTCCCTGAACGCTTGGCATCTTGATATGTTTGAGCTATCACCTAGAATTCATATTGGCAAATAAAATATCTCTTGCAATATTTTAAGTCTAGCCTGAAAAACAGGATGAACTATGATTATTCAATTTTTTTAATTTCATTTTTCAGGTTTTTGGCTTATTATCATTATTAATAATAGTTTTTAAAAAATCTCTATGAAAAAAGTTATATGTTAACCTTTTATGAATTTCACTTAAGTACAGTCATCCTCAAATGTTTATTGTTTAATGGGTTAATACTTCTGTGAAGAAAATTAAAGCTAGAAATTACTAAAAAGTGTACAGTATTATTACCTTTGGCTCCATGTCCACCATGACAGCTCGAGCTTTTGGAGTTCCCTCCCCTGATTCTCCACAGTAAAAAAATCGGGACAGAACCTCATTTTTATACTCCTCGTTTTTGTCTGGAGCCACCTAAAAGTGAAAATGAAAGTCTACTTGAAATATTTTGGGGAAATATATCATTATTACAATTACTTTTTCTGCAACTTACACTTGCAGACCTGCTTTTTTTTCTAATACCTTTTGTTCTTATTAACATTCACCTGTGTAGCTAGTGGTTTCGAGTGGACATCGTCCATAAATGTATGGAACAGCTGACCACCAATTTGGTTTCCGCATTGTCCTAGTTGTACTGTTATTATTGACATTATCCTCTACTTCCATCCCCTATTTTTTCTGCTGACTGGGTCTGGCATACTTCTGGTTCACTTTGGATATACTTCAGTTTCTATCCCTGTCCATTTCTCTAAGGAGAATACAATATTTACATACTGATGGAGTTCATTTTCTCTACCAGTGGGAAAATTGTGATGATTTTGTATGGTAAGAGGCATATATAGTGCCTTGATTTAAATATCATAATAAAACATAAAATACATGTAAAGTTAGTCAACCAAATTATAATTGAAACTCAGAAAGTAAAGATTGACAGATTGAAGTGATGCACAACCAGATCCCTTAAAGAGAATATATTTTTATGATTTATCTATTCTCTTTAGAGAAGTGGACAGGCTTTCGCCTACATCCACATTGATATAAGATCACTGACAAAAACAATACCCCCTATGCTCATCCTTAAAACGTTGTTATCGACTGTTTACCTTTGTTACGGTTTTCCAACTCGTCTTTACTCCGGATTGGGACCCTGGTTTAGCTTGGGTTTTACAATTTTCACTTTCGCGATCACTACTGCGTTTTAAATATTGACTAAACACGGTCAGGATGATTGCATGATATTGACACTGACTATATCCGAAAAATGAGTTTGGCAAGGACAGCACTTTCTTCACAACTGCTTTCAGTAGTTGGCAAAGCAGCATATGTAAGTGTATACACTATCCATCAAATTTTAGGGGCATTGTGTGTTTTAAGATCGCTCTCACTCAAGACAAGTTTTTTTTTAAAGATAGAGCTTTATATTGACTTTTTGATAACTTTCATGCTCATCTCAAAGAGGGATCTGCATTGCATGCGTAAGATATATGTTGTAGATACCAATACAGCTTTCCAAAAATTACAACAGAATCTATAAAAAATTAAACTTGCGTCTGCTAGCATATTGTTAGATGCATGTTTTGATCAAGACCCAATGAGGTCTATGCAAAAAATTTTTTGGACCACACAGGACATTCAGTCATCAATGGTCATGTGAAATCAATGAACATAATAAAGTTAATTTGTTTTACGTTGTGACCGTTTGGGCAAGCGCAGTTGTAACATAAAAAACTTCTAACGTTGATCTGCCACTTCAAACGACAAGTCCCACGAGACATCTTGACTATGACGTCACACCAGGTAACAAATGCGAGCTGGTCAGAATTTATGGAGACAGCCGGGCTTCTGGTTGAAACTATAGGTCCAGTGCACTTTTTAACAAAATACATTGTAAAATATATTTTTTATTTCTTTGAAGCTTTCTACAAACTGATAGCCTTTTTATATTTATTTAGTTGCCATTTTTGTACGGAATCCTGGTAGCAAAGGAATTCTGGTAGGGTTTAAATTCATACAAAAATTTTCTTGACGCATATATCATTTCGAATTGCCGTTAGTCTATTGAGCTTGCTTCGAGAGCAGAGCTTCAGGCTTATTTAAATGAACCTGTGTCAAAATAGTAAAACTCAAAATTGATCAATGAGAAATAGCATATTCTGGTCTCATGTAAAAGTTAAAAATGATGCATCAGACCAGAGGCACTGCAAATCAGTCAGGTTTGACGGTCCAATGTCTTTCACATAGACTTAAGGGGTAGGGGATGTCAGTCAAATTCAGACAAGTCTATATTTTCCTATTATGTAAGGGTGTGTACAATGACCATTTTGGTGAGCACAGATTTTTACAGCTTAGTAACATTTGAAACTTTGATCTGGGATCTGACTCTTATTTTAAACTACAAATTGCACAATACACAGTCTAAATTGTGACTTCACACAGATTCCACAGGAAAATATACAGAATTCATTCCACATTTTTATTTTGTTTTTAGCCAGGATATGTACCAAGCTGTAACAAGAGAATCTGGTTTAATTTCTTGAGGAGGAAAATCAAAGAGGATCCAGTTCCTCGGGACTTTGAACCTCAGCCTGTTGTGCAGTTCGATGATTATACAAGGCATAATCTGAAAAAAAGAACGTAAGATTCATAGAAAAGTTGACGAAAGCTAAAAAAATTCCTGGTTTATTCTTAAGTTTGCCATAAGGATAAACAAATCACTGTCAGAATATTTTGAAAGGAGGTATGTCAACCAAATATGCCTCAGTTGTGTTCAGTTACATTGTCCATTTGCAATGGGAAGCGTAGTTGTTATCGATAAAGCACTGACAATTAAATGATAGATCAGTAGTTTGACTGTAGACATGGTAGAAGTCTGAGACTTTTTAATTTTCTCTTTTGCAAATTTATATTAAAAGTGCTATTTGGTTTATAATTGAAAGAATTCATTAAGTCCATCTATTATATTTTTTGAGAAAAAATGTCTTATGTTGGTTTTAAACCCAGTTTAATACAATATGAAAATTCTTGCTAACCTTTTCAGGGTTATTTTTAAAATATATTTATCGTATCTTGTATAATTCGTTGTAATTTTAAGGATGAGGATAAATTATTTTAATGTTTTATATAGCATTTTATAGATAAATGTTCATCTAAATACAGATCCATCCAGACCCATCGTGCCTACACACCTCCAGAAAATGTAGAAAATACAGTACTTCAAATTGTAAAGGGAGTATATGGAAAGGATGTGGACTTACAAGATATAGATTTAGACCAAGACAGGAGAAAGAAATTTATGGTAAGTATAAGTTGTTTGTAGTGAATTTAGTGGGTACCAGCAAAGTTTTTACTTTTTTGCACTAAAATTATATGATAATTTTATATGTCTATGCTTTATTAAATATCATTTTTTAAAATAATCATACCTATCCCCCTCCCAGTTTTTGTTACATGTGACAAGGAGATTGTGTTTTGAGATTGATTTCTTTAACTTTGTTTTGGATTATGTAAGCATATTCCTCAAAGACTGATCTTAAATCTAATAATGATTAAATTTGTGAAGAGGCTAGCCAACTGATTAAGTATGTTTTGTTTCTTTTGGGTAGATTGCCCAGTTTATTAAAAAAATGAGAGATAAATTTGAAATGACCAACCATTTAGTATTTTCTACCACTACAAATATTTTTTGTTTCCATATAATAATGTACAGCTTAATTTCATTTTACAGGTTCTAACTAGAATGATGAAGGAATTTGATCACTATATACCTAACACTGAGTTACATGATATGAAAACTATTGAGCAAGCTGTGGAATTCTTCAAGAAAGAAATTAAAGACACTTCATGTTTGGAAGATCTAACAAAACTAGACTTACCCAAAAACCTTCACATAAATACAGAATACATTCGGTATGATCGTGATGAGAATTCACTCTGGCCCGGTAAAGATGCCTTCCCAGGAGAACAAACCAAAGTGTTCAGCTCTAAGTTTTCAAGGAAATACAAAGTTATTGACAAATCTAAGGACAAATATAAGTACAAATTAGACAGGAAAACATTCTTTGAGGAACAAAAAGAAATAAATGATATTTTGTACAAACAAGCATCAAGACGATAAAAGTGTTAGGAATCTTTTAGTTACTTTTTGGAAGGGTTAATGCAAACATTTTTTTACAGCAAGCAACTCGCCTTTTATGCGATTTGTGAAGATATTCCTTTTGTCATTATAAAAATTCATTTTTAACAGGGATTTGCAAAACTGTATACTGATGATTAATCAATACAAACAAGATTAGCATGTTTCAACTAAATTTGAATGAAATATACCTACATGGATGCATTTTGTGTGATTTTTTGATGAAGAAAATTCAAAAGAATGTTTCCATATTTTTTGTCTTTAACATTTTTAAAGGAGACATGTGACATTATTACAGTGATATTTGTGCCTCCTTTCATAGAAGGGAGGGCATATTGCTTTGCTGCTGTCTGTCTGTCTGTCGATCCACCAAGAGTTTTCATTTTCTTTGCAAAGGTTGTACATACGAAAATGAAATTTAATTGGTATACAGATTTATCATAAGAATATCTAGGTCAAGATCTGTTTTGGTATGATCACAGACAGAGTTTTGCCCATTGACATAGAAAAATTGCAATTATTTCGTTTCTGTTCATTTCCTTTGCAGAGGATACACACACTGAAATGAAATTTGGTATGTATGTCCATGGGAAGAGAGGAGTAGAAGTGTTTCATCTCTTGTTCTATTTCTACTCAATCAAAGTAAGGCAACTATTGCCAAAAATTCCAAACTCGATAACTGAAAAGAGATAGGAGCAGTTGGTGTAGGAGCCAGTAAACTAGATTATTTAGCATGCTGTTGTACAGTTTTTGCAAAAAAAAAATGGATGAAGTGAAAATGGTCTAGATTCACTTTAGCCTCAGATTGTCATAAATATAACCAGGTTCTGCGCTTAAAACTTAAAAAAAAAGAATACAATGTACTCTTAATCACAAAACACGAAAAAACAAATTGATGGCAGAAATCTGTTCACTGTACAGTATTTCAAGAGTGCACAATAAGTTGCCCTTGGGGCACAGTGGTAAGAGCGTGTGCTCTAAGAGTCGCTAAGTAAGGAGTTGATTCTTGTGTCGTGAGTTCGAAGCCCACTGTGGGATGAGGAGACTGGTCCTTTGGATGAAACCATAAAACAGAGGTCCTGTGTTACAGTAGGTACTGACACTGAAAAAGACTCCTCACTGCGCAATAGCCCTGTGTACTGAGCATATGTCAAAATTTGCAGCTATTCTCTGGCAAGTGGTGGCATCTCCATATGAATGAAAAATTCTTGAGAGGGACGTTGAACAACAAAGAAACATTACTGGTAACTTGTCTTTGATACCAAATGTGGTCAATGATAGTAAAAAAAACACAAAATCGTGAAACTTGGTTTAATTGTATAATAAATACATAAATATATGTTGAAACAAGACATGTACATAATAACACAAAACAACTGTGGTTGTAAGTAAAAATATAATTTGTTCTGTATTTTAAACTGCAGTTCAATGTCCAGTCAAGAAATAGTTTAAAACCAAAACATATATTTTAGCAGTCCAGCTTTATCACTTGCATGTAATGTGTTAATTGTTAACACATCTACATTGGCAGTCTCTAAGAAAAATGAGGAACATAAAAACAATACAGTAGCATCAACTGTAATTCAACATTTACAATTTCTTATCACAGTGGTGTAATATAGCAGAAGGTGATGAGAGAGCATCAAAATGGATGTCAATTCAGCAGATTTTATTCATTTTTATATTTAGTTTTGACATGTAATAAGTAACTGAACATGTACCCCCAAAACCCAATCAGCACAAGTCTTTGCTAAGTATGGGTATTATTTTGCTTTCGTAAAAACCTCATTTAAAAGTTTTTTCTTGTTTTGAAATGTCAATTATGCGGTTTGTCCCAGGTCACATGATCTAACGTGTCGTATCTGATTGGTGGGTTGAAGCAGCAACATTTCCACCATTGTTCTCCCTCATTTTTATTGTGTGCTCAATCAAAGAGATACACACAAAGACCCAGTTGTACATATTCTGAGCAGGAATGGATCCAAACTTTCCTACCTCTCCATGAGGTACATCTGTATCAAAATACAAAGATAACAAAGATAATGAAATTAAATAAAATGCTAGTATGTTAACTATATCAAAGGTTATGAGACATTTACAAAGGGAAAAAAAATATATTTATTGCCATTTCATGGTGCACATAACTGTATACAGGGTTGTTTTCACCCGTGCTATTTTTGCTCTTTTGCACTTGGGATCAATTGTTTTCCCATTTAAAATTAGTCCAGTCACAGTTCTGTTGAAGAAATTACACTGTTTGTTGAATTCACCCTTTTTAAATTCATCCTGTTTCACTACCCGTGATAGGGTGTAAAAAAGGCGAAAATAAAATGGGCAAAATTTTCACTAGTATACAGTATGACTAACTTCAAAGAAGTAGGAATACAATATGTAAGTTATACTGTAAGCGTTTTGAAAGAATGAAATTTCTATTTTTAGTAACCACGGCAACACCGTTCATCAAAATCAAAAACCGAATACAGAATTATGTATCTTAGTGTAGTCTACTTGTGTGCCAAGTTATACTGAAATTAGACCAAAACTGTAGGAGGAGTAGCCTTTTAAGAAGATTTCTAGTTTCTCTGGTGGGATGAGAGCATGGTCGCTGGCTGCTGTAGGATCATATTCTGTTATCTTCTGAAGCAGTTCATTGTTGACATACTAAAAGACATTCAATAGAACAAGAAATTAAAAGCCCCTTCATTTCTGCAACTGACCCTTTGAAATCTAAATGTCATACATAAAAAAAAAAATTGCTTTTTCCACGCAAAAGTGATTTAGAAGACATGGAGGTTAAAAGAACTCCTAAGTCACTTATTTATTTTTCAGTTCCATCAAGATCAAAAGAAGTGACTTAGTGATTTACATTTCTTAGATTAGTCCAGTCATCCACTTCTCCACTTTCCACCTGGTCCAAGTGGAAAATAGCCACCACAGCCTTGACAATGTTCTGTACTATCTTTGGAGGTTCATTGTAGCTGCGTAATTCAGCGAAGGATTTGGCGTCAATCTTGGAGACATTCTCTCTGAGTTCCATTAGCATCAGTCGGTCAAACATAATGTCCATCCTGTTGTCATCATCTTTTTCTGCCTCTGTAATTATAAATCAATAAAGCAATTTATAATAATTTCATATATTACCATCTCACCCACTAAATAACTATCTAAAAACACTATCTACTATCTACATACGGTCTTGCATGATATGAAAATAATCATATTAAGTCTGAATTTCAATATTTCAATTCAACCATACACATTATGTATGATGGATAAATTGATAACAAGATTTTGTAGGGCTTCAAGTTCAGCAAAACAAGGGAGATAACTGCTTAAGTTACCTAGAACCACAGTTTTGTCCACCTCCCCTGAGAATTCCTTGGTGATCTCTTTGTGAGCCTGGTTCAGCAGTTTCAGCATTCTCTGGACCTCCCTGTTCTCATGTTCTGGAAGGTTCTTCAGTTCTCCTATACTGATGTCTACCACCGCCACTGCTCTCCCCTGATCATCACGGAGAGGGAACGCTAGGTGGCGCTGTCCATAGGCATCTGCTGACACAGTTTCAGAGTTGTCCACGCATTTGAACAAATAATCTCTGAAAGTAAAAGGTAAGTTATAACAAAAATACATGTATTTTTTTTTTTCTAAAGTTCAATATCATTAAAACAAAAAAAAGGGAACCAAGTTAAAATGTGGATGAAGGAAACATCAAATTAAAGTCATCTGCAAAGTTTTAACTACACTTAATGTTGCTGTCTATTTTATGCATTGCAGACTATATGCTGCATGATCATCTACATAGTTTTGAAAATCTTACAAGTTTTCAAAGAGGTTCAACCACAAAAAAAATCAGTTTCATATCTGAAATTTCGGATCATTGAACAATACCATCTCCTGGACCCTTAACACTAACCTAAACAGATTGTCTTTCCTCTCCAGCCTGGGGGGACTCAGAAGGTTCTGGACATTGCCTTTCTCGTCAGTGATCATCATCTTACGGAGAATGTAGTCACCCTGATCTGTCCCTGGCTCAACCATGTATGTCACGATCTCCTGTACGTGAGGACTTCTTCGGTGGATCCAGGATACTGCACTCTCCGTGATCCTCAGAAGTTTCTTCTTCATGTCTATGTTGTGGTATGAGATACTAAAGGATTTGGCCACTCCCTGGAGAACAACAAATCAAGAATTTTTTATTTTCTTGGTTGGTAGACAAACTTGATACTAATTAATGTTTTAACCTTTTGAGGAAGACAAAATTGAATTCAATATGCCATGAAAAAATGAATGATTTCAGAAAAAGTCCAGTTTGAAATGCATCAAAGAGACTATATACCTGGAAGAACTGGATTTCATGAGTGATGAAGATGGTTTTAGTGTGGTGGTCATTCATGGTGTCTATTCCCAGCAATCCAAACACTCTCTTCCTCTTGTCCTTTAATGGCACCACAATAAAGGACCCCTCCCTGTCCTGTAAGGATTTAACAGTGTGTCATGAAAAGGAAAGTAATGATTAAGAATGCATAAACATGTACTTTTTACAATCAAGATGAAATATTTTGCCTGCCGGTATTTGTAAGATTTGTATGACTGAACACAATTATTTCTCTACCTCTGGGAGTCTGTATGGGTTCCAGAACTGTATATTTCCATGGTTTGCCACCCTGGGGACATGGATTGGTTTTCCACTCTCCACAGCAGCAAAACTGCAGGAAAAAAGATATAGAACATAATAATAAGATATGTATAAATTCACATCAGTTCAAACTTTATCCTGGAAAAATAAAGTAAAATAATTTTTAGCATGTACCTGATGCCCTTCATGTCTTTATACAGTATTTTCCCTAAGAGGTAGTCCGCGTCCTCCGCGGTGGCCGCCACGTAACGTAGGCAGACATTGCCTCTCTCTGGATCTGCTGTGTTCCTCTCCAGCATGGCAATGTTAGCACTGATTCTCTTCCCTCCACCATGGGCCTCAGCATCCTAAAAACAAATAAAGTTCTGTCTTATATTGTCTATAGTACGGATGCTCTTGTTAAAAAGGATGAAGTACAAAATCATTAAAAAAATTAATTTTTAATGTTATTCACTCAGACAGAGACTAAAAAATGCAGAATACTGAGAAATTTTGCCCTTGTTTAATTTTTTTGCTCATCTTCAGTAGCTGAATTCATAATTATCTCCCTTTAACACAATCAATTATTAGTAATTGGTCCAAAAAAAAACAACATGGCAAAAATATGCAGAATACAGTGACTATCACATAAAGAACCCCAATATCCTTCCAATTTGAGATGAATTTACAAGTCTTGCCTACCTTATACAGGGCATTGAATACGGCTCTGTACACTGGTTCCATGCTGGCTCCACCTGTCTCAGCGGCGGTCACGATCTGCTGGAGCCACTTCTTCCTGGCGTCACCACGGATCCTCTCAGCATAGGAACGCTGTGGAAAAAATCAAGTGGTGTGAATAAGCAACTGCTTTATTATATTCACACACAATTGGAAAACAGCTGACTTGACAAAAAATCAAAAAGTTCTGCTACCTTCAAAGTTAAGTTTTCCCAATTATATTTTTTGATAAAGTTTTCCCAATATTTTTTTTGATAAATTATCAATTATACATTGTATTTCTAAAATCAATTCCTAAATCACAATTTAAGGTCATTATTTCTTTTTAAAAGTTGTCCCAGTACCTCTACACTGTTGACTAGGAATTCTACAAAGTAATCAAAGGAATCTGCCCCCGGCATCTCATCCACCACCAGCTGTACAAAGGTACGGAACTCTCTCTTACTCAGGCGGTTATCAGCATACTTAGACTGCTTCTTCAGGGTAGCCTTGGCTGAAATTACAAAAGAATTGTTAGGATTTTACAGTATGAAACTTCTACCCAAACTGGAATACAAAAGAAGGTCAAATACCACTCCTAATTACAAGTTGAAACTTGAATAAAAAAAGTTAGATTTTCTGTGTATAAATATATCTTAATGATAAGAGTGACCATGAATTAAAGTAAGATTAGCTGTACATACCCCTCTGTATGGCCTCTGTCTCCTGCCCTTCTTTGTATTTCTGCATCACGGTCTCCACGTCCTCCATGTCTAGGTAGCCACACCCGTCATTGTCCCACTTCTCAAACAGGGAGTCCATCATGTGCTTCCTCTGGGTGGACAAGGCCTCCTTTCTGGCCTGGAAAAAAATTGATTTATTTTTCATGAAAAGTTTCAAAATCTTTTTAAATTATAAAAAACTTAGAATTTTTGTGCACTTACAAAAATTATCAAGTGGGACATATCCAAGTGAAATGATAAGAACCAATTGAAACAGCAACACTGATATGAATTTCAAAGATATAAAACCCATATTTTTTCACAATCTTGCCCCTATGATATATCTAAGGCACTAAAACAATGATGGTACTTCAAAGCTAATTCCACATATAATCAATATTCTTCAAAGTGAAAATCTTTACATTTGATACTATTGAAATCCTAAAATAAACTGAACCTATTTTTTATTTTATGTTACCTTCATTAGCCTCTCCATTTTCTCCTCCTCAGTCTCCTCGTAGCCATCTTTAACGTATTTGGTCAGCATGTCAAAGGCTTCTCTTGTGGGCTCATTACCCAGGAAGGTCTCGGTGAGGGTCACAAACTGAGAGACATTCAGTGAGTTCTCATCAAAGGCTGACTGTCCAGACCCCTTACTCATTGTGGTTAATGCTGAAAAAGGATTTAAAAAGAATAAAATGAGGCTATCCTTCTCAGGTTATTTTTTCATCTAGATAATTAATGGGACCCCCTTTTTTTTGGGTTTGTTTGCCTTTGCTTGATTTTGTATTTTTATGAAATAGTGGATAGTACTGTCAAAGGGCAAAAACTGTAAATGATCTGATATATTTATCTTAAAAATTCAGTGGATTTTCTTTTCAAGTAACAAACAGTTTGTTTTTTTTCACTTTGTTCCCTTGCTTTACAAGTTTTAGAACAGAAATTGTGGACATTTACCTGTCTTCTCTCTATGGAAAGTAGTACCAGCAGCAAATTTGACATTGGCTTTCTCCTCCTCTGTAGCTGTGGTCACTGAGGATGGAGCTGTAGACGTCTTAGTGGTAGCCTTACCTAGAAAACAGTTCAAATTTTGTCTAGCTTCCAGATGACTTGCAGTTGCAGAAAAAATAAATATGTATATCGAGTCTAGTAGATAAAAGTGTACAACCTTTGCCTTTTATTCATGTGAGATTCTGATTATACATAAAGCAATATTTCCAGACTATAATTCATCACACTCTTGAGTATAACAGAACTGAACAAAAAGCATGCAATGCAAAGAACAAAAAATTACAAATGCTTTTGGGAAAACAAACCTCCGTCTACTCCTACTGAGGAAGCCTCTTTCTCAGATTTTGGAGGCTCCTCTTTTTGTTCCTTTTCCTCACTTTCAGCTTTGGGTTCTGACTTTTCTGGCTCTGGTTCAGCAATCTCTGTCTTACCCTCTGTCTTTTCCTCTGCAGGAGGAGTAACAGGCTTGGTCTCTGCTGTTTCCTCCTGTTTTGTTTCCTCTGGTTTTTCCTCTGATGGCTTTTCCTCTTTTGTTTCCTCTGTCTTCGCTTCCTCCGCAGGTTTTTCCTCTTTCTTTTCTTCTTCCTCTGTTTTTCCTGCAGACTTATCTTCAGTTGTTACTGTTAATACTTCAACCTCTGGTTTTCCTGGTGTTTTTTCTGGTTCCTCTGGTTTAGGAGTAGGTGCTGGTTTTTCCTCCGTCTTTTCAGCTGGTTCTGCTGTATCTGGTTTTTGTTCTGGTTCAACCTCTGTTGTGATTGGTTTGCTTTCAGCAGTAGTGGCAGGGATTTCTATTTTGTCTTCACTTGTTTGTTCTGTTTCCTCTTGTTTTTCTGGTGCTGGTTCGGCTGGTGTTGGTGATGTAGGTACAGGAGTTGGTTCAGTAACTGGTTAAAGCAGGTAACAAGACATGCAGGGAAATGATTTAACATTCAAAAAATGTGCCACGATATCAAAGCATCACAGAGAAATGAACTTTTATTAAAATTATTTTCTTGATTTTTGTGTTCAACATTTCTGAGCATCATGGTCAGAGTAATTTAAAATGTAGTATTAATTAGCTTGTATTTGTTCATTCCTCTCCAACTGATGCTCTAACGTAGAGCACAAGTAATTCAACATACACATTTTTTGGTAATGCAGTAAAAGATAAAACTGAACAAATGCAGATTTTTACAAGCAAAGCAGGATGCATGGATTGAAGCCTCATCAAATACTGATTAAATAAATCACACAAGATAAAGCTCACAATGAATTTCTTTATATCATTTCACAGATACAATAAACCAATCTTATTTTAAAACTTTATATTTTGATTAAAAAATATTGAATAGATTTGATAAAATTTTACGGATGTTCTGATTAAGTTTGCAACAAATTTTACACTCCTACTTTCTGGAAAAATCTTAATTTATTAATTATAAACAAGAAATTAAATGTCAATGAAATAACAAACAGAAAAGAATAACTTGACAGACCTGTTGGAATGGTAGTGGTCTCTTCATCATCAAAAATATCCTCAACTTCATCCACCTCAGCAACGGGCCCTATAAAAATAAAACATTCAAATAATATTTTTTGTTACAGGACCTCTGTTCATTGAAAGAAGGCATTAGAAAGGTTTAACATAGTATACATATCAGGTTTTTCTTGGTGGTTTTTCACTTACATCTGCGAGGGTTCCGTACATTTTTCTTAATGTCTTCTTTAATAGAATCCCAGAATGCTTCAAAAAGGCTAAGAATTCTGTGTCTGTCTAGCAAGCCAATCTGAAGAACAAATGATACAATTATTATTTATTTTCAGCTGTAGGCCCGTTTAAGATTCTATGGAAAAAGAGAAATAGGATAAAACTTCATTACAGGAAACTCTGACTTACTCCGCTGTGATCACACGTAATGAAGAGGTTGGTCAGCACGATTCTCCTTTGCTCCCTGTTAGCAGCAGCACGGTGAGACTCAGCACACAGGGACAAGTGCTGCATGAACTGCTCAAACACCTCGTAGCTGAAGTCATCCACAAACATCGTCAGGTACTGAAAAATCAGGAGTCTAACTTTAAACCTTTACGGAAGAGTGGCTCAAAGAATACTTTTGGCAGAAATGTATCTGATAAAAATAAATCAAATCTATTCTGTAAATTGAATTTTTTTTGTGTGCAGTTAACATGGTTAACTACATAAATTAGAACCAAAAACCATATACGGAGTGTAATTTACAAGATTTCACTTTATAATTATTGTAATTTATCCCAGTACATAAATTCCCACATTTATACATCAGATACATGATTATAAAGTATCTGTTCTTAATGCTGGTATGTTTTTCCATTTTTAAAATGATTTCCAAACCTTAGCGAACTCCTTGACAGACAATGCCTTTCCAGATTCATCAGTTGGTTCCAGAGCTCGGCTCAGTTTAAATCCATCTTTCAAGTCTTCTGGGAAACTTTCCGCAATTTCAGCAAATGACCTCAGAGCATTTTGTACCTGAAAAATAATAGGAATAAAAAATGATAAATTATTCATATGTATGCGGTACATAAACAATATACATTTATATTGACAATTTTCTATTAAATTTTGTGTCTTTGCTCTTGTTTCGTGCCTTTAACTAATTCTTCTATGGTTTTGCACTGTAAAGCTCTAAACCTGAGAATAGACTGAAAGACATTTTTTTTCAGTTTTTCCATTATAAAGTCTGATATCAGTAATTGTATTTAAAAATTACCAGAGACAATTCTACTCTACTGTCAGGCTGGACGTGCCATTCCTGGAACTGTTTCATAAACTTGGCTTCTCTCCTGTCTCTCTCTTCCTGCTTTAGTCTCTCCAGGCGATCTCTCTCTTCACGCCGCCGCTTGGCTTCAGCTTTTATTCGTGCTAATCTGAATGTGTAATGATAAAGAATTGATTAAGAATACCAGCTATTGATAAATTCTTGCACAACAGTTTTAGTAACAAATATACTTTATCATTTACAAGGTTTTTTTAAAGCATTTTGGTGGCATGTTTGTATGTTGTTGTTTTTTTTTTCAATCTATTTTTTATTTTTAAATCACACTAACTTCATGTGATATATATATACACAAGTATGAAATGAAGATGTTTATAAATTATTTTACACATTACCTATTATCTTCAATGTTAAAGAGCTGTTTCTTTAGTTCCTCAGAAACTTCTCTAATGCCTCTTACATATGGTGAAGCCTCTGAGAAGTTACTATATTTAGGGTTGTTTCTCATCATATGTTGCGCTAGGAAATTAATTGGGTTAAAATCTGGATCTTCCATGTTCTCATCAGTCAAGCCACGTTTATCAGCTTCTGATAATAACTTTTCAACTCCAAGGATTAGAGTTGGTAAAACTTTGTCAACCATGTATGTTCTTACTTCTAATGTAGCCTCATTATCATTTAACCAATCTCTTGCAAGAATCTCAATGGGAATTTTGCGTGCCAGTTTCTTAGCGTTTTCTTTTGAGCTTTTAACTTGCTGTTTTTTATCATTACGCATGCCAACTAGTTTTTCCATCATGCTTTGTTCGTGCATTCGTTTCCATCGCCTAACAGCACTTCTGACAATGGGACGAGAGTAATCTGTGGGGGTCTTCTTTCCACTCCCCGGTGCTGATCTCTGGCCGGTGGATCCTGCACTACGCGGGGCGGCCATGGTTACCCGTTTGGTAGGGCTTCCTGGTTTCTGAACATCAGTCATTTCTATCATGCAATGAAAAAGTTTACAGTTCAATGAAATATAATTTTTTTTATTCTGTAAGATTTTTTACCATTTAGTTGGGTTTTTAAAAATCGACAAGTGCTTTGCATCTGATAATTTTGCCTATCTATATATTCGCAAAATCCTGAACAATGATAAAGGAAACCAACCTGGAATTTCTTTTATCCAAAATAAATATAAGTTTTTTACATTTTGTAAAAGTTGTTAGTCGTCCATTACTCGTTGCTAGGAAGGAAGTCTTTGTCTTTCAGACGCTTTAGTCAGGTGCTCGGCTTCCGTGCATGCGTGACTCCAAACGGAACTTGTTAGTTTCAGGAAGAGAACTAAACCTCGTTTGTTTTTGTTTTGGCAAACTTTGCTGTCACTAGTGTCATAGTATTTGCTTTAATGATGTGAATACCATTTTACGGAAAAGAGGAGGGAATAAATTGTGCAAGATGGCTCTTGTGACAGTTCAAAGATCTCCAAGCCCCAGTAACAGCACTGCAGAATCGGTAAGACAAATTTTCTTATTGTTTTGAAAGAAAAGGAAAATATGAATGTGCATTTTTTCCAGACACAAAATTAAATTAAATTATACATAGGTGAAATGACACAGATAGCATGTGAGCTGTTAGTGATATAGGATTACTGTGTCGGTTTGGAAGTGTCTAGATGATGAAAATTGACAAAATTTGAAGGAATCTATTGTCTAATAATAAACCATCATGTTAATTTTTGCAATAAACCTTTTACCATGTTTACTCATTGAGAGACTTTCTGGTAAAAGCGGCTTTTACTCTTTACAATAACGATTATTATTTAATATATTTGTTATTCCACAAATAACTATCAAATTTCTGTAATGAGTACACCATTTTTGGGGTAACATTTGTACAATGCTCTTAATTTTCATGCATTTTGATTGAAAGTTTTCTTTTCAGTTAAAAAATAAAGAACTCTTGTAGAGAATTTGCTTTTATTGAAGCAAAGAACAGTAATATTATAGGGGATATCCCTATAACTTTAGGACTTTAGCTGTACATTTAGCACGTTTGTAGCTGTAGATTTGTTCCTCGACCACAGTCTTAATGAAATGGATATTCTGATAACCACAGCGCTACAGTTCCAATCATTCTCAGAAGTGTCCACAGTTGTCAAGTTATATCTCTACAATTTTTTGCTGCCATGTCAATGTGTTTCTTACCTTATCCCTAACCTTTTCTTTATTAATTACATGAACTTCAAAAGCAGTCTCATTGTTTTTGATGGCTGAACTGGGCCTGAAAATGAAACAATCAAAATATTTTTCCTGTTTGTTTGTTTTTTTTCATTACGATCGGTGTTTATATCTTTATAAAGGTAAACATGCAATGATATGAAAAGAACATAAAAATGAATTTAGAAAAGAATATATACAATGTCCAAATCCTTATTATTCTCAAATATAAAGCTCATCAGTTGTCAATAGATTGTCTGTATTCTAGGACAGGAAATTTTATTGAGAGAAACAGTTGTTCTGTCAGATATTTGAATTTACCTAGTTTAGCTTGAACACTGCATTGAAATGCAAACAAAAGTGTTATATAATTCACTGTTCTGATCATTCAAAAATCCCAAAGCTGTTCAATTTGGTGCCAATAGTCACACATTCAGTGTAAACGTAAACAATTTAAATGAAAGAATATGGATCGCAACTCATAAGTCTTTAAGATTAATTTTCCTGTATTATGTATACTTATAAAACTGCAAATGCTTCTGACCTCCAGTCCTTTATAATGGAACAACAAAGGGGAAAATATTTTTAATGAGATGAAATTTTCATACAATACATATATTATTACAGTAATTGTGTAGCCCCTTCACTGAAATTGCAGTATGTCTTTCAATGTTTTTTAAAGCAGACTGTGCAAGTATTTGCATATTTTGATTCATTGCAAGACCATATTAACCTCCCTCCATTAAATAATCAATATAGTGGTGCTATTGAACGTATTTTCCAATTACTTTTCAACAGGAGGAGGTGGTTTCCGAAGATGCCGATGAAGTTGACGCGGCAGGAAAAGCGGCATCACCCCCTCGACAACGCAGGTCAGTGACAAGTACAACATACTCACAGGGAAGAAGGGACTTGTTCACAGCGTAAATTATTTATAATTTCAAGAGTGGCTGACTGTAGTGCTTAATACAGTATTTGAACTCATGCTATTGGGGTGACTAGCTTGTAGTACATGTATGTCCTGAGAAGGACCTTAGATCATACGTGTGTTTACTGCAATTTAAGGCTGTGCAATAATTTTAAAGTTATAATTATAAGGGCGGGTTTTCAATTTATTAAAGGTCTTATTATATAAGAGGAAACTATAAATCATTTCATTTGCCCTGTTTTTCGGGTATCAAGGTGTTTCCCCTGAGAAGGTTGTATGCATTGTAATCTTACACTGTTTATGTAAATGAGTGAATTAATACGAGATATTTATGGAATGCCAAGTATCCTGGTTGTCATTCGGTCTTTATCCTTGTGCTCCTTAAATTTCCTCTCTGACCTAGTTTGAAAAATAGCTATAAATTGAAAAAAAGTAGAACACATTAACTTATCATGCTTACTGCCTGGCCCAAAAATAATGCACCAGTACAAAGGGTGATGAAACTCAGCTGTCATTTGATGCATTGTAATTTAGATATGATGATAGACTAGAATAACACAACTGAAATTTTAATATTACAATGAAAGGGGTGAAGAAGCTTGGTTTCCTTGGTTTAGAAAATTAAAAATTATGAGGAAAAATAGATAATATCAGTTAAATAAATAGTAGTGAGGATTGCTTTTCATTCCCTTAAAGGACATTATTACATATAATATAATACATACAATATTGCTGACGTAAGAGAAAATTTAATTTATAAAAAAAATATTTTAAGATTTACTACATTAACATACCAGTTGTTCTAGATGTAACCAGAGAGTCAGGTGTATTTTCAAATGACATTGAATTAACTGCTGATTCAGAAACTGATGATGTAAATGTAATGATCTTCTTTAACAACTTGAAACGAAAAAAATCTAGTCATCTATACATACAGTATTTGTAAAATTTTAAAATAAGGAGGAAGAAGCAGGGGATTAAACTTCAAGGTAAAAACCTCCCATATTGTCATCTCTCATAAACCCAGGAAAACATCTTGTTTCAATTATATTTATTTCAGAGTTGTTTCTAATCAGATCCGAAATTAGCCCAGAGTTAAATAAATCGAAGGTAGATCGCTTTTCTTCAATTCGTAGCATATGGGACAATTTGCGTAAATTGTCACGATTGTTATTGTACCTGGGTGGGACGAGGTTTCATGTTATTTCCTTTATTATCCAGCCATAAAATGTCATTTTCCCTAATGTCCTGTGATTATTGAGTCTATCGTTTCGATTAGAAAACTCCGTGACCTATTATTTTCAAGGACAGATATTTCAATCTTGTGTCAACCACCCCAATTCAAAATGCACAAATTTTAATGCAAACAAATATTTAAAAATCAATATGTCTCACTTAATGCTTTGGCCTTCTTATGGTGTAATGACGAATTCAAGTTCAAAGTTTTATGACCATCTATTAGAATGTAATCTTTCTACTTAATAATACTGATTAAATTTTTTTATCAAAAGAAATAGGTATTTTGATGTTTTCTTTAAACTTTACTTGTTGGATGTGGAAATATTTTTAAAGGAAATTAAGAGATATGGTGTGTATGTATCTAAGCAATGAACTGTAAACAGAGAAATCCATTGCATTAATTGAACTCTCTGCATATTATTTTCAAATTTGTATTTGTCGCATACACCTGAGAAAAAAGAAATAAACATCTACAGAGGCTATTGAACCGTGTCTTATCTCGGATTTGCATCATGGAAGTCCCTAAAACTCATAGCACCAGAAATAGAAAAACATGCCTCCAAGCTAGAGAAAGCACAAGGGCTGGTTGGTTGTTGCCCACACGTGTATCATTTCATTTGAACCCCTAATTTGGTGTTTGGAATTAAATTGTCAATTGAGCTTCATTGACATCGGAGCCTAATTCTGTCAAATTATGCAGTAAATGTCATTTCATGTGCAGTGGTAGGCTTTTCAACTTTGCGGCTATTGGCACTATGTATTGGCATTTATTGTCTTTTTGATGCGAGAGAAAACAAAGGATTTTAATGATAAGTCTGGGGATCTTATTAGAAATTAAACAAGCTTGAAATCTTGTCCGAGGATGTGGTTAGGTGATTTAAGATTCCGTTGGAAGGGGCCATGAGAGTATGTTTTTGTACGAAGTTAAAAATCCAAATGACAGGTAAATATTTTAATTGTTAACATATTATGATGCTTATTATGCTGAATGTTTAAATTCTGCTTGAACATCACTTTAAAGCGCTTAGTAATGGTTTCATTACATGCATAGAATGAGATTATTATATTTATATTAACATTAAATTTTTCGGTACAATACACTATCCCAGTTTTATTCAAAAGTCAATCTGTGTACTTGTGTAATAGGCTAGCTTTCTTGTGTGTAAAGTTTATTTTGGAGGAATTAAATTATTTATAAGTTTAAAGGCATGTGACGTTCATATGCAATGTTATTACATAACCTACTATGCAAATAATTTTGATCAATATCACAATTTTATGATCCTTTATAAACAATGTCAATATATAAGTTTCCTTCATTGTCATTGCTGTCTGGCCAAATATTGACCAATGTCTGGGAGGAATTGGAAGAAAACCATAATGGGGTTAATATTCAAACCTTTTCTAAAACGGAAAGAAGTCCATGAGTGTATTGTTTACTTGTACAGAATGATTATCCAGATACACACATGCTGCAGAATACAAAGGACTTACTGACTTCTATGCATAATAATTGCACTTTACTTTGTGACCTTGGCCTAATCTTTTAATTCAAATTTGCTATAAATTTTTCTTTTCCAGCTAGGGCACTTTCTAGTGAATAAGAAATGTTTAATTTAGTTAATTGATTGTGATAAGGGCCATAATTTCTAGGTAATTAAAACATTAACAGAATTAACCTGACATGAACACCATTAGCCTAGACACGAGGATTCTTTTCATCTCTTTGTTAAACATGAAACCTTTCAATGCTCTGTTTGTTTGAGTTAACGTTGTACTGTATAATATAAATCTGGTGAGTTGAGTGCACTGTCATATAAAGTACCTTTATTCAATAGTATCATTAACTCAGTGGTCTACTGAAGCTAAAGGTGGGAGATTGAAACGGTTTAGAAGATAGATGATAGATCTGTATATTGTCTATGTAATTTTATTGTAGCAGAAATCTTCGTGATGGTTCAGATTTACTAGTATTTTTGGGCAATTTTAAGGTATCAGCATGGGTAAAATTCATAAACACTTTATAGGTATGAAATTACGATACTTCAGATATTATGAAATCAGAAATTTTGTCCTTCATGTTTGTTTCCTCAAATTTTACTGCTTAGTGGGCATGTATAGGTAATTATAAAGGAAAAAACAAGAATATATTATACGTATATGTATTTTTATGACTATTATAATAGATCATTTTATAACTGAATAAGCTGTATAAAAAACTAAATAACTTCCTCATATGAAAATCAGTGTCTTAGTGTGTCACTATAAAGTACAGGAAGAGTTGACAAAGACTGTACACAGTGCAGGCTGGCTGATAACCAAAAAAAAAATTGCTAGTTTTTCTAAATACAAATGACAGCAATGTTGAAATCAAGGTCACTCTCAGAAATCAAACAATAAAAAAGAATACCCCACTTGTTAGAAAAGTGGGATGCATTTCATAACTACATCTAGTTTAGTTTTTGCACTGAGTCATCACTGATGATCTTGTCTCTTATGATTCTGGTAATTGACATACTATATAGTACAAGAAAGTAAACACGTACAACTGAGGGTGTTTTTTGACACATTTAGAACAAGTACTTTATGTAGAAGGAAGGAAGCAGGTCATTCCAAGGGAAGTTGGTCCTCTTGCCTCCTCCAGTTAGGATATTCAGGACAAGCTCTCAATTTCTCTCTCTGCATAAAGTTCATCTCAGTGCTTTGTACCCCCCCTTCCCCTCCCCAACTCTTTCCACACTGACTTTACCTTCAAAGGATTGAGTATATGCCAAATTATCTAAATGAAGAAATTACAAGATAACCATTTGGGGGGATTTTCACTCCATTTCTTTTTGTGTTGATCATCATTTCTCATCAGGTACTCATCTAATGAACAGTTTCAATTGGTATAGTTTTAATGGATAAAATTGATCAAGATCTTGGTAAAGTATCTTGGGTATTTCAGAAATGTTAAGAACAGAATTGTATTAGTTCTTAACTTGTAAACAAGGATTAAGCCTGTAGATTGTCACTCATACAACCCCTATACAAGGACAGGCAGTGAATGACAAAATCTGTGTTCATCTTTAATTCTTATTCATGTCAAAATCTCTACATTCAAATAAAGTAAATGCACTAGAAGGAATTAGTCAAAGCGAAGAATGAACTTGCATCTCCTTATTGGATAAACACAGCCTTAAGCCCCTCATTTCATCCTATCATATACACTTGATATTTGTAACAATATCACCCGAAAACAATTACGTAGACAAATGAAGAAAAAGAAAAAGGAATTTTTCCATCACAAGACATACCCTAAGAGGTGCTAATTTTTCAATATACTATTTGTTATGAATTCAAGGCCATGAAGTTGTTTATTTTTGTAAAATTCTCATTACTTGAGAAATTTTCTGCTTATTGAGACAATAATAATCATCGAATCCCCTCTCCCACCTTTAAAAAAAAAATGATGGAGAGCTGTTTTGGTAATGACCAATTATAACCTTTTTACAGCCGGATGACTTTGGTAGTCGAAACGGAAAGGTAAGAGATGGATCATATACTCCATCATGATCTACCTCAATTCGATATTGTTTTATTTTTATATCTGTATGTCCTCAGCATGACCTGTTCTTTGTTACTGTATTTTGCCGTCTTTATTAATAACGTAATTCTTCCAGGACCAAGTCAGCTGCTAAGAGACTCAAGAAATTTTTCCATACGGTCCGATTCATTTCCAAATTGAGGCCGTGAGTTTCATCTGTCTCTCTTACTCATGCACGCACATGTCTCTTTTCCTGTTCGCTAGCTATATATAGTCATTTATATTTCTTTTATGCAGTGTGTATAGAATTTACTGCCATACTTAATGCTTTTGTGATGGTGTTTTTGATGTGTTTATCTTGCAGTATATGTCATTTGTATCAATTTTAATATTACGCTACATTAACGGCATGTTATCAGGGTACAAAGACATGAGATAGTTCATTGAAGTTTGACAATGCTCACTGAATGACAAATAACAAAAATAACAAATTTTAGTACTTAGAGGTGTTCATCATCCTGAAATATGTATGCATCATTTTCACTTCATTGATCATAATTTAGATTATTGATGGAAAGAGTTCAGTGAATGCTCAATAGCATGAAGATACCTCTTTAGATGATAAATGTATTGATAAAAAGAAATAGTGTTACTAATGGAATTTCTTGCATGACAGTGTTCCCTTAGGAGAATGAATTGAAAATGAATTTCCCATAATTGTTCTGAAAGTAATACATGAGACAATTTTCATGTACTTGTAGCAAAGTCATCATGGTCATTGCATGATGGTCATTATCCATAGAGTATTTCATACATTAGAGATACCGTATAGCGGGTTTTCTTGGCGGGTGTAAAATTTGGCGTTTTGCCTGCTCTAAGATATTCGAATAATTTTGGCGTAATTTATTTTAGCGGACACAGAGTTTAAGCTTTTTGCAGATGGACACTAATAAGAGTACTGACTATTTTAGCGATTAAAATTTTTGCGAACTATCATCAAAATGCCAAAATAAGCCAAAATTAGCACCCACTAAAATAACCTGCTATACGGTACTAAGTACATTAAAACAAAAAACTAATACCCGGTACATGTAATACTATGTGTATTGGCTCTGTTGATGAAGTCCAGACAAAGATAAACCACAAATTCATGCAGTTAGAATTTACCAGATAAATTAGCTGCATTAGAATGATTTTGATAAGAAAGACAGCTAATACACAATATACATATGTATTTAATGTCAGGTATTTTTACATTTATCAAATTCTGGGTGTGGAAAAATTGTTCCTTTCTGAGTTTAAGCACATGACACTTAGGTACTTTGACAATTAAAGCAGTCAAGGTTTTTAAATTTAAATACATAATTAGGTACGCATTTCTCAAAATTACATTCTTGTATCTACCTTTATTATATTTTTGACAAAATACGAATGAAATTGCCCCTTTTTTGCAAAGATAAAACTAAATGGCAGAGTTAAAAAATAATGCTCATTTACTATACTGTTACTTTAATGCTTTGTAAACTTTCTTTACTCTAATCATGTCTTGCTAATGGAGCAATACATAACATTCTAGTATTTATACATGAATATTACCTAGTACTATTTACATACCATTATTATAAGGGTGATGGGACAAATACTATACAGGATCCTGATCTAAATATACCGGTATTAAGTTTGCACATTCTTTTGTTCATGCAGTAAGAATTATTATACTTGGAAAATGAAATTAAAAAAACATTTGTGTGTGTAGCTGAGAAAAAAAATCAATACATGTAACTCTGATGCAATATCATTCATTATTCTGTATTTTTATCACATGAAGTCTGATTCACTTTTTTGTTGAGTTTTAATTAAATATTTTCTTTGTGTATGATGTTTAAATACTTGCTTACGTCATAATTTTTTTTCTCTTTGTCTAGTTTTAGTGAGAGCTACTTTACGGTCAAAGGGGCGGCTCTTATTCTGCCACAGAATGAACAGGAGTCTGGATATGCTTCCAAACGGATAACAAAGAACTGCGACAGTAAGATTCAAAATTGAATTAAAAATTTTAATAGTAATTTTTTTTTTCATTTTTGACATTTTAATTGAAGTCGCTGGTTTCTTTCATAGAAAAAGCAGTGACTTTTATTGATATTTACTGTTCAGAATAAGTGTCATTAAAATGGTACAATGAATGCATGGAAAATCTAAAAATATTTACAAAGATTTGTTTGAAATAGAATCATAATTTGTTTGAATATAAAATAACATTTCTTTTTTTTAGCATAGTTAAAATTGAATATCTATGTTGTAAGTAAGTTTTTATGTGTACCATTATAGAAAAACACATTTAGACATGTATATCAATTTTGTATGAACTTGTGTTTGAGAGACAAATAATCTGAAGCGTGAAGACCTCATTTTCCAGGCATCATATTGTCAGTGAAGACACCATGATAATTATCACTAATTAACACATGTTTGATTACAGACGAGATACAGAGCCATCTACAGTCCATGTTCTACCTGTTAAGACCACAGGACACAATAAAAATCGTGAGTGTTAAATTCATCATAAGTCTGTCACCTCAGGTGTACAGATGGTACCACGTCTGTTACATTGGAGTGGGTGTAGTCTAGGTCAACCAAACCTTGTGACATTTACACACTATGCACTTTTATAACTATAAATTTCGTGTGCATGTTCAAGTATACAAGTTATTAACCTAATTAATAGATATATTTTCATAATGCGCTTATTTTTTTTTTTTGAAGAGTCACTGTGAATTTTTTTTTTAAATGATTGATATAAGTACATGGTATTTCAGAATGTTACATCATGTCTTCCATTTAAAAATATGATGAATAGTTTTGACAACATGAAATACTTGAAGATTAATTAAAATTTTAAATGTTCATAATATTAAGTACTGGTAAATGTATTTACAAAGACATGAAAATTTAAAATAGTCAATTCTAATGCAATTGTTTTGTAAAACACATTTTGATTGGCTAATACACTGATGTTTGAAGCAGTTAAACGAGCATTAACGAGCGTGAAAGCTTTTCATTGTGACGTCATAATAGAGTGATGCAAAAACACTATGCTTTGTGACATATTTTAGGTAACGAAAATCAACAAAATACGTTAACAACAAACAAAATGCCTGGATTGCTTTAGGTATATGTATTTCGACCGTATGATTTAACGGTCGCAATACTTTTTTACCGGCTCCTTATGCGTCGCGCCGGTAATCTTATTAAAATTTTTACAAAATTAGAAGATAGTTATTCCCTAAATATACTTGTAATTGTCTATATAGCCATCTTAACAAAGTTTAACAATACATTTTCCTTAGTTAGGTCTTATAAATCTTGTAAATTTTTTTTATGTCATTGATTAAAATAAATTCATCAGGACCAAGTAGACAAATTGTTAGAACCTCTGATACTGCCATTGTAGGCTGTGAGGCTGGAGACCACGAACCCCACCGGTAACCCGCGGTACATGGCGGTGGTGTCCTGCGTGGGGCGGCAGGATGAGGAGGAGTCGGTGATATTGGGGATCGACTGTCAGGAGAAAGCCACCATAGGACTGGTGTACCCCATCTTCTCTGACACCTCCATCAAGCTGGACGGGGATGGGTAGGTGGACTGACTGTGGTCCTTTGTAGTGTCATGCAGCTTATTGTCAACTTTAATATTCTCACATTTATTCACATCATTTTATACATTTTACTACATATTTGGTTTACAAATATTTTGGTACAAGAATTGGAAAATGCAGTGTTCATACAAACAAAGGTGTCAGTCAGTCATGCTTTGGGAGAGGGGTACATCAATATCAGTTAAATGATTTTTATACTGCTAGTACATTTAACATATATTTTATGTGTTGATGTCAATACATATATTTGATATTATCTTTTTCTTTTTCCTATATAGTGGATTTGTTGTGTCCTCAGATGGCAAGCTTCATGTCTTCAAACCGGTGTCTGTACAGGCCATGTGGTAAGAAACTCACACATTGCACAGAAATAGGTGGAATATAAAGGCAAAGTTATAATCTTAAAAACATAAAATAAACTTATTCTATACACAAACAGGTAGTAAAAGTTACTCATATTCATTTCACAACAAAAGAACATATTCACTGTTGCTAAAATATTAGATAAATTTATCTTTAAAGTGAAAAAAAAAAACCAAATGTTTGGTGTTTCTTGTTACCAGCCTTTTGCTTTTTGCAATAGTTATCATGACATAAATGCAGGGTATTGATGATTTCAGGTCAGCCTTACAGAGTCTTAATAAGATTGTTAAAATGGCGCGTGACAATCGCCACATACCTGCAGGCCTGTCACACACCTGGACAGGGTATTATGAATCTTCTAGTCTACGATCCAGTCTCACCCAAATCTCAGAATGGTGAGCACTCACTGGTTATGTATTCTGTCATCCTTTTAATATTTACATATACTGGGTAAATTGACATAAAAACTTTAAATGTAATGGATATTGAATTAATTTTTCTAGCTTTTTATCCATTGTTTGGAGGGAACACTATCTTTCTTTGCATCTTAAAATTTCTAGAATTATTTCTTGCAAAAATTAAATAGTGATTTTAATGAAATATTGCTTAATTTGCATTTTGCTAAAATTTCCACTTATACAGTATTTTATTCATGTGATTTCAGGCACACTAACGAAGATGTCGAGTTTTTCAAGTCAATGCCAGTTTTTGTTGAGACTGATGAGTAAGTTCTGAGTACATGTGTATTCCATAAAAAATTGTAAATTTCATATTTTTCTCTTGATAAATGAAATCTTGCTCATTTCCATATTTTGTAGACAATATACATTTTTTCTATGAGTATAAACTGATTTGACATTCATAAGCTCTCTGTGATAAATGATTTAATCATCCTGTGATTTTAGTGAGGAGTCTCAGTTTAAGAAGAGACTGAATGTAGAGCTGAAGAATGTCATGATGAGGATGGATCTAGAGGAAGCTACATGTAAAGAGGTGAGCATGTGTTGTTATTAATTAAATAATTAATATGCATAATGAAAGTACTTCAGTCACAAAGGCAGGACACACAAGTTACTACAAAAATAAATCTAACACTAGTGAAAAAGTAAAGTGCTTCTACCAATATTTAGGCACATAACAAGCATTTAGCATTAAGTTTTATGGAATAGTTTGCAATGATTGAAAGCAGATTTTCACGCAAAATAAGTTATGAAAAATGTTTATCCTAGATACGCCAAGAGCTGGAGGCAGCTATGGGAACAAATTTATCAGAATACAAGAGTTACGTTGACCAGGAAATGATGAGGATTCTGGGACAGATGGACTCGCCCACTAAAATTGAGGACTACCTCTACCTCGGGTCAGAGTGGAATGCTTCCAACATGGAGGAGCTCAATAACAATGGGTAAATTTCTCTGAGCTTTAAAGGTGTCACTTAATCTCAAGCAAGCCTTGATAATCATGTGAATTGAAGACCAGGTTTAGTTAGGTTGCTAGACACCATCCCAAGAAAAGTTTATTCCTCACCTTTAAAGTTGACACTTTGAGAGAAAAAATATTTTTCATTATCTGTAGATAGATAACATTTATATATACACATATTTAGTCGGTTTATTTATAGAAATCTTTCTTTTAGTGTGGGGCATATTCTAAATGTGAGCAGAGAGATTGACAACTTTTTCCCTGGATGTTTCGTCTACCAGAACATTCGTGAATGGGATTCTGAAGAAACAGACCTCATGAAGCACTGGGACAAAACATTCATGTTCATCAAGGAGGCTAGGTAAAATATGCTTAATTTTTTTATTTTACCTCTTATATTAAACAGTTGACCTGTACATGTGCATATACTTTGCTTTAAGCATTATTTAATATAGAAGAATGCTCCGATGGGATGAACAGTATAAATCCTAGTCAGGCAGCACTGGTTCTTAACTGGTGTTACAGTACACACACTTTTTTAAAATGTACAGAAAAAAATCTTTTCCAGGAATCGAAATTCCAAAGTTTTAGTCCACTGCAAGATGGGGATCAGCAGATCTGCCTCTACTGTAAGTTTCAGTGTAACTTCCCAGACTATTTTATTACTTTTGTATCATTAACATTATCAGATCTGAGGTTACCATTAAGAATCATAGAGCTTATGTATGCCTCCTGAGAGCCCTTGATTGGTGAATAAACATATTTCATATATCCTTGTATATTCAGCCTTGTCTTGTCTATACTTACTGTAGGTGATGGCGTACCTGATGAAGGAGCACAGGATGTCCAGACAGGAAGCGTATGATTACGTAAAGGAGAAACGCAGCTGTATAATGCCAAACTCGGCCTTCTGGAAACAGCTGGAAACTTACGAGGGCATCCTGCAAGCCAAGTAAGTCGTTAGTGTAAAGGCATGTCAGCTTAGTACAGTGTTAATTTATATTTCAATACATAGATATTTAAAAAAATCATAAAGATGCAATTTTAAAGAAGCACACAAGGTATGGCAAAATAGACTAATACGACAACAGTAAAATTACATTAGGTGTAACTTTTATTCAGAGCAAAGATTTATGAAAAAGAGGTTGTGAATTCGAAATAGCTGGGGGTATGTATATTAAGGTATATCTCCACAGTATTATTGTCTGGATATTGTGTTGATATTTGTCAATGGTTATAAAAATTAAAGTACTTTTACAGTTTTTTTCCCCTTAATATTTCCTTGACACTAAATGCACTGATTCCTTTTGTATTTCATTTTTGGAAAATTTCAACAAATAAATCCTATTTTGTTGTACGATGTCCATTTGTAAACCTACTCTATCTTTTTATTTCAGACTTCAGTTTGCAAACTGGGGCATTTTGTATTACAAGTGATTTGTCTTAGTCTAGCACTGTTTTTTTACCCAAGGCGACATAAATGTTGAAAATTTTAAAATCAGATCACTATATCTGTGCTATAGAGTATAGTGTTTCACAATACACCTCTTGATTTAATCAAATGAAATTGCTTATAGAAATCAACATTTTCCCTCATCTTCATATCATACAATTATTTTTTGAGGGGATTTGAAATGTAGAGCCTCGTGATATTTTTATGTTTTTTAACTTTAAAAAGTTTAAAGCCTACCTTGAGTGTTTTGAAAATAAAAATGTTGAAAATGATTTTTTGAATATAAATATAAGCCATGATTAATGTTTTAAAAAATTGTAGGAGAAAACTTGAACTGTTCAAGAGCAAGTCCCAACAAGACCTACTAGACGGGTCTATGGAGGAGGATGATGTGGGCTTCAGCAGACATCCTCATCATCACCATCATCACCTCCTCACAGAGACAGACATGACTAGGTGTCACAGTATGCCGGGCGGCCTGGATAATTCTGTATTTTATAATGGTACGTGCACTCTGCAGTGCTGTTGCACAATAATTGCCTCCCTTTTAAAAGTAGGACATATTTGCTATTTATCCTTCAGTTGTTTCAGTTCTCCAGTTGTTTGTAACCAAAAAGAATTTTTAGGCCAAAATTTTACAGTGTTTTATTCCATATCCTCTGCAAATACATTGTCAAATGATTTGGGTGTTGAAAATGAACCCAAATGATCAGTAGGTCAAAGTTGACATGGTTTTCTGCTATTACTCATCAGATAACTTGTAAAGGACTTATTGTTTCATAGTTGTCAAACATAATACGTCTTGTTGTGTTAATATATTTCTGTCACTTGATCTTGACATTCATAGTTTGTGCAATTTCTATTTATAGAATATGAATCCTGCCACATAGAGCCAGATCTGGAGGTGGAATCCAGAAGTGCTGACTCAGCAGAAGACTCCCTGTCTGATCACCCCTCCCCCAAACCGGAGGGGGAGGAGGCCTCAAAGAAAGGCCTGGCCTACTACATAGGGGAGGAAGACGAGGGGCACCAGTCAGAAGGCATGGAGGAGGTAGACTGGAACAAGCCTCTGTCTTCTTCACTGCCAACCTTCAAAATTATCAAGCCAGACGAGAGCTGGATTAAAGGAGAAGTTGAGAAGGAAGAAAATGAAGAGAAGAAGGCTGATGAAGAAGTGAAGGCCCCTGCTGCTGATGATAGAGAAATATCAAAACAGGAGGAGGAGGAAGAGAAAGTCGAGAAATCAGAGGACAGTGCTATGGAAACTAACAGTCCCTTTGTTCATTTGAAAGAAAACATTCCCTGGAATCCAGGGACAGTGAAAAAGACAAAAGAAAACATTGAAGGCAAAAAGGCTGAACCTATATTAGGTGGTGAGAGCTTCATTCCTGAGCAGATAATTGTGATAAAAGGTGCTGAGAATGTTGGTGTAAATCCGGATCTAAAGCTGGATTTGGCCGGAGTAACTGTGTCAGAAAGCTCGGATTACAGTAGGGACACCTGCACTCCTACATCAGAGAGTAGCAGAAATTCTGGATCTGTGTATGAAAAAGAGGAGATTCCTCTGGCTCCTGGAACTGTGAAAAGAACTCTCAAGGAAATAGAGGAAAAGCATGGGTACAGTATTTTTTATGATAACTAGTAAAATTTTACCAGTTTTGCTGAATCCAAAGTTACGGAGTAAATCAACTTGAGATATATGTTTTAGAATCTTTTTCAAGTGGTAGTCTAAGTGAAGTACATTTGGTCAAAGTGTTTTTTCTTCTTTTTATGATACAGGTTTTTAAGGAAAAAGGGTCTTCCTCCACTTCCACTCCAGAGATCAGAAAGTTTGAAGAGTCCCCGAGACAAGGTTAGACGTCGCCATATTGACCGTGAACGTCGTAAGACTTGTAATCCTGTCCTAGTCAGGTCCCCCAGAAGTCCGGAGGAGGAGGTGGATTTTGAATGGAGGAGACACAGTACAGGTGAAACATTCTCCTCCAAGCCTGGTACAGAGGAAAAGTCCCCAGAAACCAAACAAGCTGTGTACAGACTGATGGGGGAGGAGATTACAGTAGAAAAGGGCATTGTGAGAAAGCAGAGAGAAGGTAAATGTGATGGAAGGCATCCTGTTATACTGTAAGAAAACAATTGATTTTTTATGAGATTAAGGGAAAGAAGGGTGGGTTGGTGGTCTAGGCTCAATTGTATATAGGAATAAGGTTTTGTTGTACATGTATAGTAATTTTTCATAGGTACTCAAATGCTGGATTAACCTAGATGATATGTATGCTATCAGAAGTTGTTGTGCACATATATTTTATAAAACTTGAAATATAATTTACTTGTACATCCTTTTCTTTAAACATAATTTCAATTTTCATTTCATTTCCAGGGATCGAAGGAAAGAGTCGACAGACTTCTCCTTGTAATGATGCCAAAGATCAACTGAAGGTTACACCAGTTGAACCTAGTAGTGCTGAATCAGTAGTCCTAATTAAAGATGAAGTTAAATCTGATAATGTAAAAAATGTGCCAAATAACAGTGATAGTGCCTCAGACACACACAATAGTGCCAATAATAATGCGACTAATGAAGAGAGTACATCCAAACAGTCAGTGAATGAAATCAAATCAAACTTTGAGAAGAGCCCTACTTGTGCAGAAACTCCTAAGCATGAAGTTGGTCTGAAGATTGGAGATTCATCAAGGACCACCAGTGAAAGTGGGGAATCGCCAGAATCACCAAAGTGTTCTTTTGCAGAAAGGAAAAAGACTTTTGAGACGCCCACCCCTGTGGAAAGCCCAGAGGTGTCAAGGAGACCAAAAAGGAAATCTCAAAGTGAGGCTAGGTTTGACCCAGAGACTCTGAAGCTCATCCGAGAGATTGGTTCTGCTTTGATGAACAGCCCGGCTAAGTGTAAAATAGAGACAGACACAGATCTGGATAGTAAAGGAAATTTTAGTCTAGTGAAGCATTTTGTTAGGGACATTGAGAGAAATGAAGGGAAACCTGATAGAGAGATCATCATTATTGACAAAGAAACACAGGCTAGAAGAAAAAGGAACTGGAGATTCAGTGCACCCACCCCAACAGGAAAGAGTCCAAATGAGGAGAAAAGTTACCCCAAAAGAACAGTGGCAAAATCAATTAGCCAACCATTGTTTCTTGAAGAAGGGGAGAAGGTGACCCCAAATCAGGATAACGTAGGTTCTCATCCACAGAAATTGAGTGACCAGAAAAATGAAATCAGGAACGAGGCAGGTCCTTTAATGTCGCCCTCAGGTACACCTCCAGAAAACTGTACTGTGTCAGAGGATCACATCGATAAGGTGCATAATCTGGTTGGGAAATTCCAGCCTGTGGAATGCAAAGAAAAAACAAATGTAAATGTGAGAAGTGACACACTAGAAAAATGCGAACCTGATTTAGAAATTAAACGCAAAAGTGAACCACTAGAAAAAGTAGGTAGCCCCGTTACTGTTCAGAATGAAGCAGATAAAGAGAGTGACTCAGAGTCCTCAGACAATACACAATTACGGTTTCTCAAAGAAAACCTCCGAAAAACGAATCTCTATTGCAGTAAAAGACCCCAGTCTGCTGAACTGAAAAGATCCAACACAACTCCTGCATGTAGCTTAGAAACATTAAGAGAGAAAGTGAACACTCGAATGCAGCAAAGAAAGAGCACAGATGATGCAGACTGTGAAGCTGACAAGGAGAAAAGAAAAGTCCGCAAGCTTCAGGGGCGGAGTCACCCACTTACGAAACTTGAATATCGGCGTAATAATCCTTTTTATAGCACCATGTAAATACTAATGCTCAGTCCCAGCCAGGATTGTTACAGTGTATATGTGATAAATCATCAAAGCAAGTTGAGATTAAGTTGGCATTTTTCTGTGATAGAGTGTGATCCTGTGTGATTTTGTTTGTTTTTTCCCTTTTGCTTGTTATATGTTAATGTTTTAATGCAGTATATTATTGATAATATATGTTAAACTTGTTAACTATGATGAATAATGTTATATGTATGTGTGCATGATGATTGCATGAATATAAAATGCAAGTTCAGCTTTGAGTGAATATTACCTTTTAACATTTAAATGAAATTTGCAACAAGTAAAATTTGAAGGAAGGCTATCTTTTTCACATTTTGCTATCCATATCGATTCATTTAAAAGAAACAGAGTACCAGTATATCAATTGATATTGGCCATTGCTTCATTACTTATTCAGTATATCCTTCTTTTGTAGTGTAAGAATTTCTGAAGTGTAAAACTTTTTTTTTCCTAAGAAAAAATTACTTATTGCTATCAAAATACAGACATTTCTACATGTAAATGAATTTTAAAAATATGGTAATAGAATTTTCTCTAACTTGTTTGTCATTTCACCGCTTAAATTATGGTGCTTGATGTGTGTTACTGTTAGTCTGATTAAAGCATCAACTGAACAAGTCAACAACAAATCTAGTACTCACAGTGTTTATACTCAAAGACTGGTGCTTCACAAGACCAGCCGTAGCTGTCAATATCATCATAAACTTGTAGAAAGGAAGAAATAATTTTTTTTGGTTTTGATTATTTATTCAAAAGAGTTTACATTTCAACATGCACCTTATAGAAATTAATTATTTTTGCTTAGGATATATATGAAACATGTATGCATGAACTTTCAAGAAAAATAAAAAGGGTATTTAAAATTCTAATAGTTAAACCATGATACTTCAGCATGCATGATAGACAAAAAGTCATGATATCCAATTCTAATGGATATTGAGCTCCGAATCAGAGACTGCATACTCAACAAGTCAATTAAAATATCTGAACATTTTTTAAATGTTAAAAACTGTTATAATTGATATAACTTGTACATTAGTCCCAAAGTTACTGAACACAACATCATTTTATTAGGTTATTCTGTAACATTTGTCCAGCTGACGTAGTCTGACAGCTGGTAAAACAGGTGCATAATTTTATAAATATATTTGAGATTAACATGATCGTAAGTTACATGTACTTTATCAAATTTTTAATTTATACCTTAACATTTTGATACCAAATAGGAGAAAAAGTGAATATGTGCACACAATAGCATCCTACCTCTTTGTCAGTTATCTTTTTTTCCTCTTTACCTTCATTTTATTGTACATTGTGCATTGTTGAAGATTTATCTTGTGAAGATTATTTTTTACATCAGGAGTTTGCACACATATCTGATTGTTTTTCTCATAACTGATAAAGACCTGGAATAGTATCCATTGGTCTTTCTCAGGCCATGTTTGTTTTAAGTAATCTCTAGGCAATCTGATATTTCTCTCAGTAGCTCAGCACAAATTCCCTTGTCCACTACCTTGAGTGCTCCCTTTTTGTTTTGGATTTTTCATTTTTTTGCTAGTTCATTAGAGATTAGGGACTCAACAAAGGTGTGGATCAAACAGAAATGTAGGAGTGTTGATCACTCCCTGCTTAATCAATGCTATTTTTATAATACATGGTAATACTATTTCTGTCATCTGGTGCTTTTTTACATGTGCAATTATTTTGTCAAATTTGCCTATGATGATTTGTATAAGTCATTGTTAATTTTCAGTAATAAATAAAAATTTGCTTCTAATTTTAATGTCATGATTATTTTCCAGAAAACCATAACAGATTAAGAATTTATGAGTTAGACCAAAGGTCAAGGTCATCAGGCCAAATTTTGATACTTAATGGAAGGTCTTGTCAGGAGGAAAGAAAGCCCTAAAACAAACGGTTTAGAACTATGACCAAGGTTAAAATCATTTTATTCATGGTAGCAGAATCATCCCAAGCTTGCTCAATGTTGTTGTCGGAATCTGAAATTTGACAATTAAAATTAAGTCAGAAACCTAAAAACATTCAATCAATATTGTGAAGAATCTTAGACTGCATTTTATTTTTTTCGAAATGGGTCACGCTCCAAGATAAAGTCAAGAAGTGAAATATGTTGGTATCCAGTGAAAGGTCTTTTTACAAGAAATCCATAATTATATAACATCTTGGGAGCAAAATGCTATTAAGGTGTTGATTTAAAAAATAATTTGTCTTCAAAAATTAATTTATTCTAGCAAAAGAAAAAAAAAACAAAAAAAGAAAAAACATGAAACAGTTATATTTGGATAAATTCTGCAGGACTTCCATCGTATCAAGAAACGGGTCTTTTCTATTTCCAGAAGTTTATGGGAATGGAATAGAGACAAAACCCGCGCTTGTGACGATGCAGGACTTCTTGTCTTTTGAAATATAAAAGCCCAAGCAACAACTGTTCAGAAGTTATGACCTAGGATATTGTTGAATAAAAGTTTTTTTAATGTTTGAATAAGGATAAAGTTTACCTTGTAAAAGTGCGAGAATATATCAATCAAACTCGTCCCGAAATTCATAGTTTCAACAATTTCCAGATAAAGTAATTTTTTTAGATTATATTTTTCGTGTAAAATGCTATAACTGCATATAAATCGTGAATTTATACAGAAAATTTGAGAAATATAAACTTTTAATCTATGACTATATCCCCTGAATTACAAAAAATATTTTTGCCTCTCGATGAAATTTTGTTTCATAGGGTCACCCAACTAAAAATGTTTGCCCCCCCCCCCAAAAAAAAACAATTAAAATTGGGAGATGGGCTTCTAGGACTACGCACAATCCTTATTTTGGATAAGCAATAGGATCAAAACAAGAGGCCCAGGGGCCACATCACTCACCTGAGCAAATCAGCTAGGAAAAAGCACAAATGAGATCAGAACTGAAAAGTTTACTGAAGGGGGGAGGATGAATTTAATACTACTTGAGAATGCCTTCATGTTAATACAGCATATTACTTAGCTGTTCTTGATAAAAAGATTTTTTTAAAAACATTTCCTTCCTATATATATAACTTCATAAAAATTTGAATTTAATTCCCCATTGTTTCCCTCCCTACCCCAAAGGGCCATGATTTGAATGAATTCAAATCAGGATTTGAACAAACTTAATTCTACACTACCCGAAAATGCTTCTATATAAATACTTGTATCACTAATCATGGCTTTGCTATTCTTGAGAAAAAGAGTTTTTTAAATATGTATTTTAGTGTAAAACTTGGATCTCCCATTGTGACCCCACTCTATCCCTGGGGGTTATAATTTGAACAAACTATAATCTAAACTACCTGAGAATGATTCCATATAAATATCACTAATGATGGCTTTGAAGTACTTGAGAAGACGATTTTTAAAGTTTTCCCTATCTAGTCCTATGTAAAACTTTGATCTGCAATTTTGGCCCCACCCTACCCCTGGGGGTCATGACTTGATCAAGCTTGAATCTACACTACCTTGAGGATGATTTCACATGAGTTTCATCTTTCCTGGCCCAATGGTTCTTGAGAAGAAGATTTTTAAAGATTTCTCCGATATATTCCTATGTAAAACTTTGATTGGCCATTGTGGCCCCACCCTACCACCGGGGGTCATGATTTGAACAAACTTGAATCTACACTACCTGAGGATGCTTCCACGTGAGTTTCATCTTTCCTGGCCCAGTGGTTCTTGAGAAGAAGATTTTTAAAGATTTTCCCTATATATTCCTATGTTAAACTTTGATCGGCCATTGTGGCCCCACCCTACCCCCGGGGGTCATGATTTGAACAAACTTGAATCTACACTACCTGAGGATGCTTCCACATGAGTTTCATCTTTCCTGGCCCAGTGGTTCTTGAGAAGAAGATTTTTAAAGTTTTTCCCTATATATTCCTATGTTAAACTTTGATCGGCCATTGTGGCCCCACCCTACCCCCAGGGGTCATGATTTGGACAAATTTGAATCTACACTAACTGAGGATGCTTCCACGTGAGTTTCATCTTTCCAGGCCCAGTGGTTTTTGAGAAGAAGATTTTTAAAAGATGCCATTAATTTTTCATTAATTCATAATTATCTCCCCTTGGAAGAGGGCATGGCCCTTCATTTGAACAAACTTGAATGCCCTTCACCTAAGGATAGTTTGTGGCAAGTTGGGTGTAAATTGGCCCAGTGGTTCTTGAGGAGAAGATGAAAATATGAAAAGTTTACGACGACGACGACAACGACTACAACGACGACAGACAACGGACAAATTTTGAACAGAAAAGCTTACTTGAGCCTTCGGCTCAGGTGAGCTAATAAAAGCAAAAGTACCGAGTATTTGGTATTATACGTACACCTAGGTAATCAGATATGCCACCCACATAATTATGTAGGCTATTTATTGCGTTTATTGTAAAAAATATAATATATATACTGCCTGTTGGATTTCAAATATTGAAACTTAATTGGACAACTCACTATTCAGCATTTAAGGAAGGCGTATTTGTCTTATACCATAGCATGAAAAGTAACCCCAAATCTTCAGATTTCTATAGTTAAGCATTATTCCAGGCATCTTGTTTGTGAAAATGTATCATATCCAAAACCTTTGGCGAACGAAGATGCATTCCAGGAAAATAAAACTATTTCCTCAATATTGTGTGTGTGGGTTTTTTTTATTATTGAATTATGAATTGAGTCGTAAAAAAGATCATGTCCGCCTTCCTTGTAAGGTTGATCTGCAGATGCAAAACAAAAGAAAATACAAATTAAAAAAAGAACAATTTTATTTATATGTTATTAATGATTCATTCTAATAAATCTAATAAATGAAACAAAACACCAAGTTTATAGTTCGTTTGACGTTTGAGAGATTGGCGTCTCATCTTTTCTTTCATTGCCCTCTGTTGTTCCTCTCTTCTCAGTCTAGCTTTTTCTTGTTTTTCTTCAATTCCTTGAAGAATTGCTTTCTCTCCTATAAAAAATATAAATAAATATTAATAGAAAAATATCACATAATTTGATAATTATTATATGTCATATATTATATTATATAAATTGATACAAATAATTAAATACCAAAAAACTTACGTCCTAGATCATTGCAAATCACATCTGGAGATGATAGCTTGTAGTGTGAACTTTGCTTTGGGCCGATGATTCCGATAGGAGGAAGTTTTGACTCTCTGAAGTCCTTGGAGAATGCAACATCAAAAGCAACCCCGCGTTTTGACACTTTCGCCTTAATGCCCTGCATTTTCAAAATCTTTTTCAACTTTTCCCGCTCCTTCTTGTTTCGGACACGATCAACTGGAGGGAGTGGCGCAACTTTGCTGTTGAAGCAACCCATGGTACATGTATTACATCCGACTTTGTCGTTGTGATACACAAATGAAACGCTTAGCAGTATTATGACGTCAGCCTACATTGTGACGTCTTGTGTATTGTTACGTCGTGAACAAAAATTCACCCATTTCTGATCGGTGAAAAAAGGGGGCACCACATCATTGAAACCATTATGCTTCAAATACCCTTAATGATATTCTAGGGTTAAGTTTTATTCTAAAAAAAAGTCTTAAAGTAAATATGTGTTTCATGGTTGAAAATCCCTCGATCGTCAAAAAATAATAACATGTAATAGTTTCGTAAATCTATGAATAAATAAAGAACAAGTAGTAGTAGTAGTAGTAGTAGTAGTAGTAGTAGTAGTAGTATTTATTTGCATGATATCATGTCATCATACACATAAAACAAATATACACACAATAATACATGATCATGTGAAAGACATGAACGACAAAATTTGGCAATCCAGATTTCATATAGATTTATACACAAATAAATAACCATAAGATAATAATAAATTAAATATGCATAGGGAAAAAAAGATGCTTTCGCTCTCAGGGACAACACATTAAAATTTAAATTCATTTTAAATTTTAACATATCAAAACAAAATTAACCCGAACGTCTGTTTAAAAAAAAGAAGAAGAAGAAAAGTTGTTCCATGCATGAGTGGCCGGAGTCCAAAATAATCATTTCATGACTGTGATACAAAGTATCATACACATATTACTGTGAAATCACTACTTTTTTGTGGGGCTTTAATTATCGTTGTTTTGAGGTATGGAGAGACACGCTAATTTATGACCACCACGAAATGTAAAATTTAATACCAGTATATGCATTACTACTTCATTTTTCCAACTAAGAAATTAAATCCCCACAAATAAATATTTTTCCTCAAACCTTGAAAATCTGACCCCTTGAAAACGTGTGATTTTACATTACATGTATATCATTTAGATACAGTCTCAGCACACTGCATGACCGTATGGAGCACATTGTGGGGTGTGGGTGTGGGTGGTGTCACGGTTGACTTTCCTTTTTTATTTATTTTATAAGCGTTTACTCGTTTTGGGGGTTTAATAAAACGTTTTCAAATTACGGGAAATGTCGCTCATGAATGTATTTCATTAAAAATATAGGCCAAACATCTTCAGTTGTACTAAAAACGCAAACGTGTCGATCAAGGAAATACTTCCTTTTTTGTCAGTCAATACTCGAGTTATCTTCCTTTGAAAGGAAAAAAATGGCGAATGCATATTTCAAAGAATGAATATTGTTTTTAGTTAATGATATGCTATTAATGAAGTATTGACTTGTTGACTTCCATCATATTATTTCTTGTATGATTTGTTGAGGTGAGTTATTTTGCTATATAGACTAAAGATGAATGACAACATTTTGATTTTAAATCAAAACGAAAGTAGAATTCTTTCTACAAATGTTGATTACATGATACATCCAAATGAAATGCATTGCAGATTGCTCTCAGTATTTATATCTGATTGAAGAAAATGATTATAATATCTAGACTGAAAATTTATATCATTTGAAGATTAAATATCTGTTTCTACGCTACTGCTTCACATGACAATGATTCAGTATGCATGGCTTCGATGCCGTGTACAAAAGCTGTACACGTGTGTGGATTCGCAAACTTCTTGTTCTCTTAAACTATCTGCTTTCAAAAATCAAACAAATGAATATTCCCCCAAAATACTATTATTTCTTTTTCACTGAGTGACATCAGAACAACTATTTCTTTTACAAATAGAGACATTGATAATGGAAGTAAGAAGGGAGGTGTTTTACTTACATGATTTAGGGATATATGTTTTGTATATTTCAAGCTGTTTGGAAGATCATATATGATCCCAGATTATTTTTATCAATTCACTCAAAATGAATTTGCATGCAACTGTCTCAGTTTGAAATTACAAATGTTCTTAAAATCCTTAAAATTGTTACGGTACATTTATTGTTTTTCAGATGCTGGTTTCTTTCTTTTAGCAACGGTTTTTCTTTTTTAGAAATATAAGGCTACAGTACTTCTCTTTTCAACAAAATGGCTATGAGTGCAAACACGGATTGGCGCACGGGCCGGACTGTGACACAGTGTAATAAGTATATGTTGGAACATGAGGTGGAGTGTGATGTTACACTTGCTGTGGGCAAGGAAAAGATTAAAGCCCACAAATACATGCTGATAAGTCGCAGTGCAGTTTTCCATTCAAAACTTACAAGCCAGAGAACTTTATTGGAAGTCAATATTCCAGATTTTGAACCTGATACAATTCGAAAAATGTTGATGTGAGTATATGATATATTTAAAACAAAGATATTAAAAGAAGGAAAAAAATCCTTGTCACAAAAATTTAATATGTTGTAAAATTTCAAGATATGCTTTTCACTCTTATATAAAATTATAACACAAAGAGAAAAAAATTGTTTGTTCAATAAGTCTTGTTTGAAATTCAGCTTCTTAGGATACTGCCAGTTGAGTGGTTTACTGATAATGTAAATAATCTTTCAAAGCATTATATTTTTGTATTCTTTAATCATCATTGAATATCACTGGAACGTGTTTGAACATTTTATCACATTATACATTTCCAGGTTTATATACACTGATGACGTTGATTTTGACAATCGTTCAACACTGAAACTTTTCCAAGCTGCCAGTAAATACAAAATTGAAGATCTAAAGAAAACATGTTTTTATAAAATGCAAGCAGAACTTTCTAGAGAAAATGTGTGTCTTGTTCTGAAATTGGCATATGACATGGGAAGCAATGATGTGAAAAGTAGTGCACTGCACTACTTTTATAGATATGCTTCTGACTTGTTAGAGACTGAGGAAATTTTGGAACTACCACAAAGTTGTTTAATTGATATTATGAAAAGTGACAAGTTGAGAGTACCAGAGGAGAAAAAGTATGAGGTAGCAGTTGTTTGGGCAGAGAGTAAATGCAGACAACAGCAAAAGGAAGTTAATGATGCAAATTTGAAAGCCCTACTTGCCCCAGTTGTGAATTTTATCAAATTTGAAGAGATGTCAATGGAGTATTTCAGTAATAATATCTCAAAGAGAGGTATTTTAGAGCAAAATCAGATTATCATTGTATTTCAAAAACTAGTAAGCAAACCATCAGGAAGTGTTAGAACATCTCACTCTTTATCAGCACCTGCAGGAAGAACAGGAAATGTAGATCAATCGGCACCTCAGCTCATGGAAAGATCTGTCAGTGGACAGGAAGCAGATTCTACCACCACTACAGAAAATCTTTCCAGATCTGTTCTTTCTTCCTCAGAATCCATACAAATGGAGACAGATCTAGAAAGCTCCTCAGAACTGGTACTGGCCACAGGACGTCATGGAACAACCCCCATACCTCCGAGGGCAAATAACCACCGGACCAATAACCAAACAGAACCGACCCAGAGACGGTCCACGGAACTGCCAACCGGTGCTCAGCCTGTACCCAATGATTTCAGAGATGAAATGGGCAGAATAACAATATGGAGGTTTGGGGGTATTTTGAGTGGGAAGGCCTATTTAAGAGATAATCCAGATTCCATATCAATCATTCCAAGTCATTCTGGAAAATTACATGGAGTCTGGCTGTATGGGAGCCATCAGAGACAAGCCACCTACAAAGTGGACATGAAAATAAAGGAAGACGGAACAGTTAGAAAAGCCATTCCCAATAAAGAAATTGTGTCTGATGGAAGGGAAAAGATCCATCTGCTGAAGATAGAACCACCAATGAAATTTGAGGCTGATAATGTCTACACAATAGAAATGGTGATGAAGGGACCGACAAGTTATTATGGCAGAACAGGAAAGGACATGGTTACTGTGGATGGGGTCACTTTCACATTTATTCCTGACGAAAATGGAATTAATGGCACCAATACAGAAATTGGACAATTTCCAGGGTTTGTATTTGAAAAAACTGAATTATAGACATTAGGTACATGTATATTGACAAAAAATCTTAGTATCGGTATTGTTTCTGAACTGGGTGTACCGGTAAATAATTTCTTCACTTGGTGTGTATGACAGATAAAATGAGCATCTATCATGGTAATTGCTAGCAACGTAATTAATTATTTCATAAGACTGTTTCTGGTTGAATGATGTGTTTGCTGATAATAAATGTTTTGTTATACATGTATTAGTGTTTAGTATGTATTATTACTCAAGAAGTTGTGTATGTTGTCCAAAATTTTCTGTCAAAGTTGATAAAAATTAGAAGTGAAGTACCCCCTCCCCAAAAATGTAATGGGCTGGATGGATATTTATCCATTGTTGTTATAACAGTGATTATGGTCACATGCATGCATTTGAAAATCATTTTAATGTATTTCCTAGGCTTTTTTATGTGCCTAATTTACATGAATGTACAATGTATGTCATTGCTAGCTTGACAGTGAACAAATTGTTGCATTAAATGCATTCTTGTTTGCAACGGAAAACCCCATGAGGTTTGCAAACTAGTATTACTGTAACCCTATAAGCAGTACACATACACTGTAGATTTTACAATCTTTTCTTTTTACATGTAATAACTGGGACATCTTATTTAAAACAATATTTGATAAATTTTAGTTTTACCTTGAAATTTGTTTTCAAACAAATGTTTTAAATAGTTTTGAAAATGCGTTTTATTTTTTCTCCACATCTTAATAAGTAACCTTGAAAATCATGTTCATATTCAAATTATTTTCTAGAATTAAGCATGATAAATATTTTTTCTCTTAGTTTGCATTTATTCTTTTTTTTAATCTCAGGCCATCTTTTAAATATTGTTAGCTTGCTCTCTCCCTGCACAGCTAGGATAAAATTATTGGGTCGGTAGGTAGATGGGAAAATCTTTTCCAGAAAATTTCAACATATTTGTTGGCAGGATTATCATCACAAACCACGACCCAAATGTACGAACCTCTCCCTGTAGGAGAGAGCTATATGCCTACTCCTTACAGTGGCTTGAGACGACGTGACGGGATAGGAGGAATAAAAAGGAAAAAAAATTATGTGTTCTAGAATGTAAAAAAAAAGTTTCGAGTCAGCCTATATGTAGTCAGTTGGTTGGGAGAGGGCAACCAACCAATTTTTTAAAGATATAGCCTCATATAAGATTTTAAATTGATTGTAACTAGTTAATGTTTTTATAGTTTATAAATAAATTTCATATTCACTGACTAAAAAAGAGACAGTGAGAGTCCTGCAGCTATGTGTAAATTGATTAATTGAAATATATTAAAACAATTGTTTATGCAACTTGTGTATTATTATGTCTTAAATTGTCTATTAATTTGATTGAAATTCCTTCTCGAAATTGTACTTATATTTATTTGCATTACGATTCTGCCATGGGTAAAACTGATGCAGAAAAAAGAAAAGAAAAGAAAAAAGGGAAAATATGTCTGTTCTCCAATCACGAAAATCCTATTTCGTGGTGGTGGTGGTGGTGGAGGGGGGGGGGGGGGGGGGAGGAGGAGGTTAACCTTCAAACTTCTTTCAGTACCAAATTTTTCCACATTATTAACCTATACTGCAACATGTCTGCGGAAAGGGGGGGGGGCTAAAACTACGCCGCAATGTTCGATGCCTATACTAAGTCTATCTTTGCGAAAATAGGGGGGGGGGCTAAGCACCCCCCCCCCCTTTGGGTTCCGACGCCTACGATCATAGTGTAATGCAGAATCTTTCATAAAATTAGATTTTGTGACCGATGAAAATACAGGAATGAATTGCGAATGGTTTTATAAAAGAAAATATGGTTTATTTAAAGAAAAATTAACAAATTAAAACGACTCTGAAAAAGAGATTTTCGGGAATAACAAGGCATTTTCCTGACAAATTGAATTTTGCTATAATTAAAATCAAGTCATAACTGAAAGAGGAGAAGATAAGCTGGGATGTATTTATTAATCTCTGAATCCATTCCAGAACCACTGAGCTAATTTCAACCAAACTTGCCACAAAGTAACCTTGGATGATGGGAAATCAAGTTAATTCACAGGCACCTGAAGTGTGGATAATAGCCCCCCCTTTTTTTTTAGTGAAAAAATGTAAGAGTGTATAATATCTCAAAAATATAAAATTCCCCCGCCAAACGCATCTATATGCCGTTCTATGCAAAAAGATCTTACTTTTTCTCACGTTTAAAGATTGCTCTTATACGGTATAATAAAAATATTCACTTCAGGTGCCTGTGGTTAATTCATTCTAAAGGATCACTTCTTCTTTCAAGGGGAGATAATTAAGAAATATTGAAAATTTGGTGACATCATTTAAGAGCCCTCAAAGGCTTTGGAACGGGGGAGACGAATAGTGGAAACCCCCCCTTTTTTTTTGCACAGATAGACACCTCAAAATGTTTTAATGGTTTCTATTTGCTTCCTACACCTATGACCTTCATCATTCATATCGATTTAGAAGCTTCCTCTACTAGCGTAGATTCATTTAAATCATTTGATTCGATTTATTATAATGTCCTTGGACGATTAATAACCCTGGTGGAAATGGGGGGGGGGGGAATCTGACTTCTTCATAGGCTTCACGTTTATTAGTCAGTAAGGAAAATGTCGATAAGTTTACAAGTCGATTTTCGAACCCAAACGACTTCTGAAAGTGGATCGAAAAAGAGGTGGACATAAGAGACTGCATGAATGACTGTGCACAAGATATTCCTTACAAGTTACATTATGTAATGGAAGCTTTTTTCAAATTACTTTACATGGTTCACTTTGTCGCATATTTCAATTTTTTATTGAATTAAAATAAAAATCTAAAAATAAAGTTTATTTTTCGGAGAGTTTTTTTTTTTAAAATTGAGAACTGACGAATGAAACATTGATCGCATTCGTCAGAGATGAATGGGTGGCAGTAGACTGGGGTGATTGCACCTAAGAAGATATTTATTAAAGATTCTTCATGTATATACATTACAACGCTTCTCAAAAGAGGTAAAAATCATAACTAAAACTCCATTAAGTGCTTTGACTTTCGATGCATCTTTCTGGCATTATTAAATTCTCCACTTTCTGACAGGAATATAGATTCAATATTGTTTACGATGAAAATCATACACCGCATACAATGCCAATGGTCATTTCCAAACATATTACTGTTGCTTATCAATTTAAATTTTAACTCACGTTGCAAACCTCATGTATTTTAACCTTGGTGAGCTGTTATAACAACACATGTGCCAGGTCAATGACAGGTGAAAAATTTACTTATTTCGACAGCTAGTATATACAACCTTAACTCATAAAATTTCTATTAAGACGAATAAATGTACTCAATCGGAACCCGAAATCGCGCTGATACCGTACTCATTATACATTATTATGCACTCCTTCGGAGAAGGGGGGCATATTGCTTTGCTGCTGTCTGTCGGTCAGTCCATTTAGTTTCCGTTCATTTTCTTCGCAACCGTTGCACATACTGAAATGAAATTTGGTATACAGATATATATCACATGAATATCTAAGTCAAGTTTTGTTTTAGGTACGATTGCACCATTTTTGACAGAGTTATGCCCCTTGGACTTAGAAAAATACCAATTATTTGCAGTTTCCGTTCATTTACTTGGCAACCGTTGCACATACTGAAATGAAATGAATGATTATTTTTCTCGCATTATTTTATCCAAAATAACGGCCTGTCAATGACGTCGCCATGATGGGGATAAAAAAATATTTTTTAATTTTCCATCTAATTAAAAATCTGAATACACCATCGGAGAGAACGTACCTGAAAATGGTTTACACGTGTGTAAACTGATAAAATAATTTTCAGTCCGTGTAAATTAATCAGAAAGATAAAAACTGGGAATAAAAAACTTATATATCCGACAGCGTAAAAGAAGAATCATTCCGCGATCTAAAAATAGTGCCATTAAAAAGGTGAAAATACGACAATATTTTGAATGAAAATAAGTTTATAATAATAAGTTAAATGACAACAGTTTAATGATGTGTTATATTTTTTTTACTTTGTTACAATTTCTTTATATAATGACGGAATGTTTACGTTCTCGTTCGTGGCGTAGTAATACACAGTGTAAGACAGAAAAATCTCACACTGCTGTCTCACACCGGACAAGTCAATCTTACACTGGTGATTATGCGAGAAACAGATATATTACATGAATATCTAGGTCAAGTTCTGTTTTGGGTACGATCGCGCCATTTTTAACAGAGTTATGCCCCTTGGACTTAGAAAAAATCCAATTATTTGCAGTTTCCGTTCATTTTCTTGGCAACCGTTGTACATACTGAAATGAAATTTAGTATACCGATTTATCAAATGAATATCTAGGTCAAGTTCTGTTTTGGGTACGATCGCGCCATTTTTAACAGAGTTATGCCCCTTGGACTTAGAAAAAATCCAATTATTTGCAGTTTCTGTTCATTTTCTTGGCAACAGTTGCACATACCGAAATGAAATTTGGTATACAGATTTTTCAGATAAATATCTAGGTCAAGTTCCGTTTTGGGTACAATCGCACCATTTTTGACAGAGTTATGCCCTTTTGGACTTGGAAAAATTCCAACTTGGGGGGAGGGGGGCATAAGTGTTTTACAAACATCTCTTGTATTTAAGACGAGTTTGTTTAGTCTGTTCTAGGAATTTATCCTGCTCCTCAAACCAAACTAGTTCTTGTCTGACCTCACTGCCTCCAAACATTTGAGTATAAAAATTCTCAGACTCAAGGAAAAATCTCAAATCCTCAACGTCTCCCTCAAGTTCCTGCCATCAATATTTGAAAACGTAATCAAATACGCTACATGTATTTGAAAACGTATTTAAATTAATGGAGAAACTAGTAGATCTTTTCTGACCAAACAATTAGTTTTTGTTTAATTTGCCATCCTTGTAATGTATAACTGAAAAGCTAATTTTCATTAATCAGTTGTGAAAGATCATGTGTCCAAGTTTCAGACAACGGATCATTATAATGTGTACATATAACCAAGTCAACAATCACAGAACAATTTCATATTCAAACCTACAGTTTCATTTTTTGGCAGGGCGTTAAAAGTGTCTCATCATTAATATTTCATCAAATAATACACTTAAATTGCCAGGTACTTTTCTCTTTTATAAATGACGAATAAATAATACAATTTTAAACAGATTTATTTTTTTTTTTCAACAAACAATTAATAAATTTACAAACAAAAGGCTCTCTATCACAGCCAAAATGAAGGAAAAGGAGTTCCAAAAAAGTTATTTATAAAATGTATAGATTTAACTCTGCTCAGCAAAACAGATTTACAATACATATCAATGTATTACTGTGTACCTTGCAATAATCCATGTAAACATTTTTTTTTAACAAATCAGAAACAAGGAACATTTTATACAACAATATCATGATTACCAAGGCAGCAAAATATCTCTACTGCTTTAACAACTGATACAACTACAAAAGAATTTTTTATAAGTGTACCCCGCCCCAGGTAGCCCCTATAGCTATAGTTAAAAGTTGTCTATATTATATAATTAAGACACCTATTGCCATTTCTCATGTACTTTAAGTATGCACAATTCACACATTTTGTATGTCACATAAAATCTCTACACTCCCCTTTTTTCCTTCGTAATCTTTTTCTCTATTTTCTCCAACTCTATATTTTTTAAAATTACTACTTGTCTTTTTTTTTCTTGTTGTTTTGTATCTTTTGTTTATTTTTTTTTCGACTTTTTTTCTTTTCTTTTTTTTCATTTTTTTCTTTGTTTCTTTCTTTGTTTTTCCAAATGCAAATCAAGTATTGCCACAAGTAATATACATACTTCTGTTAAAAACACAGAGTGTCTGGTGACCCAAATTGTACAATAAAAGAGACTTTGTGGATTTTAATTACCCACTTATTCATGTTGTACAATACAGATCGACATTTCATGACCATATGTCTATGAATGCATAGGATGATGACTACGTTTGATTCTACAAAAAGATGACTATAGACTATAAAATATGATTATTCACAATGATTGTCTCGCAAATAGATTGTTTACATACATTGCCATGGATAACCAGGGAATTCAAAACAATTAATGCCCTATATGCTTTTAAAAATATGTTCTCCACAGTTTGCATATAAATGCTGAGTGGCACAACTGATTATAAACAATTTCTGTGGCTTAAAAATGGATGAAAATAAGGTGACTTGGAGGTAGAAGTCATAAGTTGTATGTAACAAAACAACTATCTGAAAAACATTTTTCCAAGGCAAGCACTGAGATTTTTTTCTCAATACTCTTGCATAAAAGAGACAACTCTGTCACTTCAGTGCAGGAGTGACTTCCCTTCATACTTTTTAAGTCTTTGTGAGAGCTGTGTGTTTTCCAGCTGCAGTTTTCGCAGTTCCTCTTTCAGAGTGTTGTTTTCCTTCTCTAGGTATGCCGCTCGCAGTGCGATTTGGTTTTCTTTGATCCTCCGCGCCTCTCGTGAGCGTTTGGCAGCGACATTGTTCTTCTTCCTACGGCTCCAGTACTTCTGGTCTTTGCAATCATCAGGTACATACACCTAATAATAACAGGTCATTTTATTTCTACTTCTATTTACAATCAATTTACAGCCAATTTTCACATTTCATACAAGATTTCTTGCAAAGGGACAATGGCATGCCATTATTGCTGGGTTATTTCCTTTTTGAGATACATGTGCAATAAACAAGTTCTTATTTGGAGGGATATAATTTCCGACCATTTCATGAATTTTAAGCTTCAAGAAATCAATTTTATTTTAGCTGCCTCCATAGATACATAGTGGGATTTCTTATTAAACATCATAACTTGTTAAACTTTACTCTTCCTTTTATTACAATGAACAGTTATTTATTAATTCATAAGATGATGGTGACAATTAAGCATTGATAATTGAATTAAATTTGCCTCATTCCTACCTTTCGTGACTTTTTTATGATTGGCTGAGGTTTCAGTTCATCTTCAGTGAATCTTCTTTTCTTTGGATCAAAATTCTGACCTACAATATATGCAGTGACACTAAAACACACTGAAAATTTTTAAAAAAATGTATAAATCTTCAATTATCTACTTGACTTGAAATGATTAACGGTAATAACCTACATATTATGAAAGTTTTAAAATTTGCGTCACATTAAATGTTTTAAACAGACAAGTCTCATTGCAGCGCAAGGCATTTACCTCATAACATTTCCTAATGGTAGCTATTTACTTCACAGGTATAGAAAAAATTGCAATCAAGTCTCAGAAAAAAAATTAATTTCTATAGATACTCTCATATTGTAACTAAGCAACACAGAAATATCCTACGCAATTACATATGTAGATCACTATATTGCTGTCAACCATTTTCTCATTTAAGTTTCTATGGGTCAAACTCCTGAAGATTAATCTTAATCACTTGGATGTTTTTCACACTGTAAACTCTGACGTTAATATAGACCTCCCACTTGTCTACCCCCAAGCACTAATTCCGTCTTACCTGGGATGGAGGCGAGGGCCAGATCGCTGGGGTCAATATCGTACTGCACTTCTGGACTTTGGGGAGGGGAAACTTCAGGACTACTGACTGGTAAAGGGGATGAAATAGAGCCTTCCTTCTTCTGTGGGGATTCTATCAATGGGAGCAGTACATCAGCCAAATCTGCAGAAAAAGAATTGAAAGCATTCAGCTAGGACACATTTTATTAGAATGTTTGAAACCTGGAACACTATATATGCATTTTTCCCTCAATAATTAATATCTGCAGAAAACTTCGCAATTAAACTGTGGTTTAACGTACCACCAGGGGGAGCGGGTGGACTTATGGGCTGGTTTATACCATCCGCTGTATTAGAGTTGTCCTCCACAGAAATTCCAGTCTCTGACAGGAATTCATCCAGATCCATAAATTCCAGATTGAAGTCATTGTTGTCAGGATTATTCCAGAGATTGGGTCCCAGAAAGGCTGCAGATGAATCGATCTTACCACTTGTAACCTTTCCTTTCACTGTTCCATCTGCAAAAAAAAAGACTACATATAGGGGCTCAGAACAATATAGGCTTATTTCATATTAGGCTCACCCAATCATTGGGCATTGCATTGAGCATTGAGGCAATGTCTGATTCTTTAAAAAATATTGTTTTTTATATATGCACATTTCCGCCTGAACTTGCCATAATGATATTGGCCATTCGATTTGCAAATGCAGAAATCTGATAAATCTAATCATAGAATGGATAAATCATCTAAAAAACAGCAGGATCCTGTTTTCATCAAGAACTTGAGTACATTTGCACTAAACATGGCCGAGGAAAATGACGATGTTTACAAAAAACACATCGCAGTTAACGATCACTTACCGCTAAGTTTGGGTGGATTTTTCAAATCTGGGTTCTCCAAAAGTTCCTTCAAAGTGATGCCTTGCCCAAAATCAAAGAGATTCATCTTTTTAGTCTGTTACGATGGCTAGTCTCGTGAAATATGGCGTGGATTGTTGACTATGGTCAGTCCCGTGTAACTACATGTGAAGTAAACAAGGTTATATAAAAGTGAATGCTAAATATAGATAGCTGGAAATGGCAACCAATCAAAACAATGCAAATGGTCACGTGACTATCGGAACAGGTCGTTGGGTTCATGTGTACGCATTTTTAGTATGCGAAAACTTAGAAATGTAGATCCTTTCATCGTAATATAATAGGCTGTTCATGATCTTTTCTTCCCTCAATGCATCAAAGTTTACGAAACAGGAATTGAAAACATCAAAAGCCTCATTATATTATAATTTATAGAGTAAGATCTTAACCACTGATGCAATTCATGATGACAGCTATAGAGACAGTTCTGATTGTGCATTACCATTATATACCAATTTTCCTTTCGTTTCACAAGTTTTTGGACTGGTCCATACGAAAAACTGTTACATTACATATTATCAGGATTATATTAAATTGATAAAATAATTCTAAAAATAGATAAAAAAGATATGTTCAAATCAACTACGTACAACATAAAATAAATGAATTTAGATAAAAAGTAAATGCATTTCAGGAAAATATTCATCAATAGGCCTATATTAATTTTTACTGCAATATAACTCAAGTCTTTAATTTCCCTTAATTAGAGCTGTTCCTTCTTAATTGTTAATTAAGTTGGATATTTCGTTTTCCCATTATATAGTAAATCTTTGAAGTGACCATACAATCATTTCTTTTTGAAAATGTATTAAATGATGAAGAGGATACATTATAAAGGTTGTGTTGATTTTAAATAAAACAAAATCGACTTGGACTATACCTCCAATAAATGCATGCGCGGATAAAGGATTTTTTTTCAAAATGGAAGCCGGCTATTCACTAAAAGCAAACTCATTTTTTTTGTCAAGCCAAAGAGAGAAAAAAAAATTGTGATTTAGGGTGGGGCGGGGTGGAAGGAAAACTCGCTTTTCTTTGTATGTGTTTATTATATATAGTAGTACATATTAAATGACTTAAATTATTCCTACATATATAACTATTTTTATATACCATTAAAAGTTATCTGGACAAGGAAGGATCCGTAATATTCTATGGAGATTTTACTACGCAAATTATAAAACTCTCGGGGAGGGGGGGGGGGGGGGTCCTCGGCAAATCGAAATAAGCGCCCAATGTAAAAAAAAATTAAAGGATATTGAATCAGGGACTTATTTATATACGTCACTGAATGTATTCCACGACCTATTTTAAATAAAGGCTAATAACCTTTCTTGAACCTGGTCAATGACGCACTAAGAGGCACTAGAAATGTTTTATTTCCCTACATCTTTTAAAAGTGTTTCTTTTAAAGTTACAAGTACTTTTTTTCACAAATATCTGTAACTAGATGTAATATAGTATTACAATGTATTTACTTCAATGAATAATATTAATTAACGATTAAAAAAAACTGGAAGCAAATTGAAAGTGGGGGGGGGGGGTGGGATAAATGAAAGAGAAACCTACCAAAAAAAAAAAAACTTGACAAGCAATAAAAAAAAAACACGTCCTATTTAGTGTGTGTTTGTGGGGGGGATTTCTTTAAGATCCATTCCCCCATACCACTTTAAAAAGGGGGTTCTGACGCCTATGCACCATAGGCGTCATCTGATAATTATATATGATCATATGAATACTTGAACTGTTTCGATTATACCTATAAGTTAAGTATTATTTAGAGTACGAGTTTCCTACTGTATCAGAGATACAGGGCGGGGCTTGAGGCGAGAGCGATAGCTCGAGCCGGGCCCCGCCCTGTATCTCTGATACAGTAGGAAACGAGTATTCTAAATGACTTGTGACATGACCTTTCTAATGACCTCACCAATTTACATTCATATTTGGGTACATATCTCTCAACCAATCAGATGATTTTAGCAGAAAGTTGATTTAGTATCCCATTTTAAGCATTCGCAACTGAAATGCCGAGTGAGGTGGACGTGCAGGTAATTATTTACTATTATTTTAAAAATAATTATTTGAGGGATGCATTATATAATTTGTTTTCCAAAAAAATTATTTAGATTTGATTGGGTAGGTTTCTTTTTTTTTTCTCAATTCAGCTCTTGCTGACATTTTTTTTTATTTAAGCTATGAATTAATGCAAAACATTTTTATATATAAGAATCATATTTTGAAACAAAAATGCTTCGGGGATATCGTATACTGAGAGAAACCTCCGACAATATCCTCTAACCTGTAATCATACACAAAATTGAAATAAACAGATGAAAGAAGGGGGGGGTATTTTACTTTCATGTTTTTAATAAAATGTAGAGTAACCAAAGGGGGGTCCAGTACTCACACTTGCCCCCCCCCCCCCCCAATCCCACCCAACTTAAAGTTTTTTTTTTCTTTTTTCGCTTTTGTAAATTATTTTTGCCAATCGTATATACATACTCTTTTTAATTTATCAACAAGTAACGATTTCACGCACATAGTGTCTTGGTTGATTATAAACCTACCCCCCCCCCCAATACGATTTTCAGGGGTTTTTTAGGGGGGTCAAGATAGTCCTTTTTGATCTGCCCCACTCCCTCCTTTCTAAATTTTTTGAATCCGACACTCATATAAGTTTATTTTGTAAAATTTTATTCTTAATAAAATCACCTCAAATTTTGAGTAATTACTAACAGTGCTATCATGCGAATTGAACGATTGTTGTGTCTGAATATGAATCATACAGCTTTCCGTCATCGCTAAAAATAAACCGTACTGTATCTTTGATATTTTGCAGATACAGTACAGTTTCTGCTCATTTGCATAAGAAACGCCCACAAAAAGTGTTCTGTATCGCAGTTACAGTACGGTTGACTTCAAAGGAAAACTCGCCGGGTCATGTCACAACTGTATACATGTCATGTACAGTGTATATGCATGTACCCGTAACAAATTCCATCAATAAGAATTAAGTATGAAATCGTTTTTAAAAAAAATCCTGTGTCATTTTAAAAGTTTTTAAATAAATAACATTATCTTCTTACAACTGTTACATCTCTTGACCTAAGATTACTACTGAATTATTAATTATTCTTCATTCTGAACCATTTCATGTTGACTTTAGTTTTAGGTAATTGTGGCTTTAAGTATTATTTAGAGTACGATCGCGAGTTTCCTACTGTATCAGAGATACAGGGCGAGGCTTGAGGCGAGAGCGATAGCTCGAGCCGGGCCCCGCCCTGTATCTCTGATACAGTAGGAAACGAGTATTCTAAATGACTTATGACATGACCTTTCTAATGACCTCACCAATTTACATTCATATTTGGATACATATCTCTCAACCAATCAGATGATTTTAGCAGAAAGTTGATTTAGTATCCCATTTCAAGCATTCGCAACTGAAATGCCGAGTGAGGTGGACGTGCAGGTAATTATTTACTATTATTTTAAAATTAATTATTTGTGGGATGCATTATATAATTTGTTTTCCAAAAAATTAATTTAGATTTGATTGGGTAGGTTTTTTTTATCTATTCGGCTCTTGCTGACATTTTTTTTTAATTTAAATTACGAATCAATGCAAAACATTTTTCTATATAAGAATCGTATTTTGAAACAAAAATGCTTAGGGGATATCGTATTCTGAGAGAAATCTCCGACAATATCCTCCACCTGTCATCATATACTAAATTGAAATAAACAAATGAATGGAACGGGGGCGGGGGGGGGGGGTATTTTACTTTCATGTTTTAAATAAAATGTAGAGTAACCAAAGGGGGATCCGGTACTCACAGGTGCCCCCCCATCCCACCCGACTTAAAGGTTTTTTAATTTCTTTTTTCGCTTTTGTAAATTATTTTTGCCAATCGTAAATATATACTCTTTTTAATTTATCAACAAGTAACGATTTCACGCACATAGTGTCTTGGTTGCAATTGATTATAAACCTACTAACCCCCCCCCCCCGAAATACGATTTTCAGGGGGGGGTGTTCAAAGTAATCCTTTTTGAACTGCCCCACTCCCTCCTTTCTAATTTTTTTTAATCCGACACATAAGTTTATTTTGTAAAATTTTATTCTCAATAAAATCACCTCAAATTTTGAGTAATTACTAACATTGCTATCATGCGAATTGAACGATTGTTGTGTCTGAACATGGATACAGCTTTCCGTCATCGCTAAAAATAAACCGTACTGTATCTTTGATATTTTGCAGATACAGTACAGTTTCTGTTCATTTGCATAAGAAACGCCCACAAAAAAGTGTTCTGTATCGCAGTTACAGTATGCTTGACTTCAAAGGAAAACTCGCCGGGTCATGTCACAACCTGGAGTTGGTGTGTGAATCCAGAAATTTTTCACCGAAAGACCTGTCACTTCCAATTTAGTTGTAATATCATTTTTAACGATATTTTTCCTTGACAATTTTTTTTTCTTGATGACTCTCTGCTCTCCTTAAAAACGAAGTTCATTTTCTACCACTAAAAGATATAATAATTAACAGTTAAGAACAAGCACGTGGGGTTAAGGTGCGATACAACTTGCATGGTATTTTATTCAAGAAGAACCAAGAACAAGAGGCCCATGGGCCACATCGCTCACCTGAGCACTGTGGCTAGGAAAAAGTAGCAATTGGTTTATTATTGAAAAGTTTAAATCCAAAAATAGTCCCATGACCAATCATGGCTTTGCTATTCTTGAGAAGATGATTTTTAAAGAATTTTCCCATATATTTCTATGTAAAACTCTGGTCGGCCATTTTGGCTCCGCCCTACCCCCGGGGGTCATGATTTGAACAAACTTGAATCTACACTAGCTGAGGATACTTCCATATAAATATGATCAATTATGGCTTTGCTATTATTGAGAAGATTTTTAAAAGAATCTTCCTATATATATCTATGTAAAATTGTGGTCGGCCATTTTGGCCCCGCCCTTCCCCCGGGGGTCATGATTTGAACAAACTTGAATCTACACTACCTGAGGATGCTTCCATATAAATATGATCAGTTATGGCTTTTCTATTCTTGAGAAGAAGATTTTTAAAGAATTTTCCTTTATATTTCTATGTAAAACTGTGGTCTGCCATTGTGGCCCTGCCCTACCCCCGGGGGTCATGATTTGTTCAAACTTGAATCTACACTACCTGAGGATGCTTTCATATAAATATGATCAATTATGGCTTTGCTATTTTTGAGAAGAAGATTTTTAAAGAATTTTCCTATATATTTCTATGTAAAACTTTGGTAGGCCATTTTGGCCTCGTCCTACCCCCAGGAGTCATGATTTGAACAAACTTGAATCTACACTACCTGAGGATGCTTTCATATAAATATGACCACTAATGCCTTTGCTATTCTTGAGAAGAAGATTTTTAAAGAATTTTCCTTTATATTTCTATGTAAAACTGTGGTCGGCCATTTTGGCCCCGCCTTACCCCCGGGGGTCATGATTTGAACAATCTTGAATCTACACTACCTGAGGATGCTTCCATATAAATATGATCAATTATGGCTTTGCTATTCTTGAGAAGACGATTTTTTAAGAATTTTCCTATAATTTTCTATGTAAAACTGTGGTCTGCCATTTTGGCCCCGCCCTACCCCCGGGGGTCATGATTTGAAGAAATTTGAATCTACACTACCTGAGGATGTTTCCAAATAAGTTTCATCTTTCCTGGCACAGTGGTTCTTGAGAAGAAGATTTTTAAAACATACCACCAAATTTTCATTAATTCCCAATTATATCCCCTTGAATGAGGGCGTGGCCCTTCATTTGAACAAACTTGAATCCCCTTCACCCAAGGATGCTTTGTGGCAAGTTTGGTTGAAATTGGCCTAGCGGTTCTTGAGAAGAAGTCGAAAATGTGAAAAGTTTACAGACGGACAGACGGACGACGGACAAAATGTGATCAGAAAAGCTCACTTGAGCTTTCAGCTCAGGTGAGCTAAAAACCATGTTATTGATCCAATTCCAAATACCGAAAAATACGAGTATTTCGTCACATATTTTCTATGCACTAATCATGCACTGAACACCCCTACCTCATGGGTAATTGAAAAGAAGTGAAAATTAATTAATCCATTACCAAACTGTTATTTTGCAGCATAATTGCAAGAAATCTGCAACTTAACAGAAAAAAAATTAAACTGTCTTTTTTTACAGATGAAAAGAGCTAGCTGCTTTCTTGCGGCAAACAACTTCGGAAACTGGCGCTATATCCGACAAAAGAGATTTTAGCTTTTCCACCGTCCATTTACTTATTTATGTAGCAATATTCTGTTATCACTTGGATATGGTGTTTATGTTATATTCGAGACGCGAGAGCATGATCTGAGTATGACCAATTTTTAAAACCGATGCAGACTATTCACACGTATGTTGGTGTTACAGGAATTTCAACAACTCCATTTTAAATCAGCAGTTCTTAAATTATATGGTTATAATGTTCTAATTTACAAATAATTATAATATATCACTTTGTCAAATTTTGGCCGACTCGTTTCATGCTAATTGTTTAGGCTTTTATTTGTACTGAATTTGGCTATGTTCCATCGGCTTGATCAATACATAGAACTAAGGGCGGACGTGAGCGGTCTACAGGGGATGTTTACTCCTCCTAGGCACCTGATCTCACCTCTGAAATTTCCACGGTTTGTGATTATGTCCTGCTCATAGATCTGTATTGTGTGTTGTTTTTATAAGATCGATTGCTGTTCGTTATTTCCACTCTTCCAATGTTTGCTGTGGACTTGCAGCAAACAAACCTAATTTGTATGGTAATTAAAACCTTTGCTGAAAGCTTGTAGCAAGCTTTCTACAAACATAATTATATAGGCTGTAGTGGTTTCTTTCGCTGCATTCTATTGCAGGAAGTTTGCAGTGATGTCTGCAGCAGACTTTCAAGATTTTTTTTCAGGATGGCAATATTTTTGGTAACTTCTTTGCATCACTGGAGTTTTATATAACTATTATAAAAACATCATAAGGTTGGTAAGACGTGACCAGAACAACATTTTGTCAATGAAAATAAAAATAATGATCATATATTGGTCCATAAGCAAATACCAAATAAATTCGCCATTAAAATTGAAGAATCAAAGCGATACAAGTTCAGTTTAAAAAACATCTTGATAGAAAACAATTTCAGTACTGTCGAAATACATCGTAATTAAAACTTCCCCAATAGCGTGAGGATATGTCTAATTAACATCCAGTATACACGCATTATGTCTGTTACCTCGCTTACAATCCCGATGTTTTAGTTTGACTGGTTTTGAAATGTGCCTAAACATTCTGGAAATGCTTCTTATTCATAGCTTTTGTTAATCATCACCTGCTAATCATTCAGCTTTTGACTTCATGTACATGTATTTGCTGACAATGTCATAATATATCGACCATAGAACTCACGGAATGATGGCTTTAAACGAAACTGCTGATATTCTTGTTTCATCAGCTTCTTTGATAATAACTTAGATCGTTTTAGAAATGTTCATACGTAGAGAACAAATTACAGTCTCCCCATTACATCAACTTATTATGTTCCCCAAACGAAGTTGGGGAACATATTGTTTTTACTCTGTTTCTTATTATTATTAAGGTCTTCCGTTTCCAACGGAAGACCTTCTACTGATTCTGATGATTAAGATTATTTTTAAGGTCTTCCGTTTCAACGGAAGACCTTCTTATTATTCTGTTGTTTCTTTTCAACTTTTCTTATTATTATTCTTACCGATTTTGTGTAGGCGATTTCTCGTAAATGCGCTGATGGATTTTCATGAAACTTTCAGCATTGATGACAAATTATATGAACTTAAGGCGTTTTTTTTTTAATTTGATGACGTCACTTCCGGTTCGGATTTTTCTGCGATTTAGTGAGTTTTAGATGGTCATTTTGTCCGGCAGTTTTCTCAATAACGGCTCAAGATAGAAACATGAAACTTTCAGGTATGATAGACCAAAGTCTATAGATATGTATAAAGTATTTCATTTTATCGGAAGTGCCGCACGTCGGCGCTTGCTATGGCCCGAAAATAGGCATTTCGCGAATTTCAAAATTTTTAACAACTTTTCTACAATATCTTTTTACCTGGAAATATTTTGTAAAAACATGTAGAACAAAAGAAGTGTAGAATTTCAAGACCTTTCAAATGATATGTCGAAAAAAGGGCTGGCCCCTCAAATAAAGGACCTAGAGGGACCGAAATTGTTTTCTTTATATCTCAAAAAGTATTGAGAATTTGTGATAGGTTAAAGAAGCAAAGTTGTTCAAAATGTCAAGCTTAATCTACTGGAGTCGTCAAAATACGTCCGACGTCGTCACTTCCGGCCAAACCGGAAATAGTCGGAAAACGCGTATTTTTTCCGTTCTTGACAAGATTTTGAATAACATATGTCTCTGGGAGCATAAAAATTAATTTTCCGTCCGTCGTCGTCACTTCCGGTAAAACCGGAAGTAGCAAAAATTGCTTATTTTTGCATTAATTAACATAGTTTTAGAAGATTCAAAGCATTTTTGGGCGTTATTTCTCATTTTTGTTAAAAATGAAAGCTACTTCCGGTCAAACAAGACGGAAAACCTACTCGTTGCTTTGCAACGAGCTTTGGTCTAGTTATTATTCTTTTTTTTTTCCTTTTCCTAGACGCCAACTTTGAGGTCTCATATTTCACTCATTTCTCAATGGATTTTGCTCAAATTTTCAGAGTTTATAGACGTTACTAAACTCTATCAGAATTTTGTCTAGCATTCCAAAAATTCACTTCCGGTTTTGAGTTATTTCCCTTTAAACGAAAATTTATAGGCTTTTATTTCCAGACAAAGGATCGGAGATGGCAAAAGCTGGAGCAGAAATTTTGCTGATTTTACACAATAGAAGGATTGAAGTTGTGCATAGCGGTTTTTGTTTTTCGATTCCTCTATTCAAAACGGTGCTGTATAGGGGTCAAAAATTAGAACGCCTAAAAGAGCGAAAATTTACACATATTTAGCTTTTTATCTTCTAAACTAAAAATATTTTGTTAAAACATATGGAACAAAATTTGTGCAGAATTACAAGATCTTTCAAATGATATCTCAAAAAAAGGGCTGACCCCTAAATTAAGGGATCTAGAGGGGCCAAAAGTTTTTTCCAGATATCTCAAAAAGTATTGAGAATTTGTAATACGTCTAAGAAGCAAAGTTGTTCAAAATGTCAAGCTTAATCTATGGAAGTCGTCAAAATGTGTCCGGTGACGTCACTTCCGGTCAAACCGGAAGTCGTTAGAAAATGCATATTTTTGCCGTTCTTGACAAGTTTTTGGGTAACATATGTCACTGGATTAAGCATAAGACTTAATTTTCCGTCCGTCGACATCACTTCCGGTCAAACCGGAAATAGCCAAAAATAGCTTTTTTTTTTAAGGTTTTGATGCAAAATTGAAATTATAAAGTGACTGAAGACGACTTAGCTCAAAATGTTTTCTTTTGTTGACGTCACTTCCGGTCAAAACAGGACGGAAGACCTATTCGATGCTTTGCAACGAGCTTTGCTCTAGTTATTATTATTTTTCTTCTTCCTGGGAAAATCTTTTACGCGAGTGATCTTGTAAACTACACATCCGACTAAGGTGAAACCTTTTTAAGGTCAGTAGGCATGTTATGTAGATTTGCGGAACGAAGGTCATTTTGCACGCACGTGCTTGCAAGAACGTGCACGTGCAACACGTGAAATGACCAATATAATGAATATTGCCGTAACTTTTTTAATTTTAGATGAAATATTTTAAAACTCATAATATAAGGATATATATAAGTAGCATAGACAAGATGACGTGGTCAAAATAGCAAGATCTCACGCGCATGCACGTGCGCTTCGCTCTGATTGGCTGAAACTAAAGTCTCAATATCTTTCTTGTTTTTTGATAAAATTCTTTGAAATTTTGAATATAGTCATACATTAGGGAGATCTACAGCCTGATATAAAAGAATTATCATAAAAGAATGTGCATGCACATGTGCTTGCGAGAGCGCGCACGTGCAACACCAGAAATGTCCAATATAATTGATATAGATGTAACTATTTAAATTTTTTATGAAATGTTTTGAAACTTATAAATAAGGATATATTAGAAGCATAGACTAGATGACATGGTCAAAATAGCAAGATCTCACGCGCATGCACGTGCGCTTCGCTCTGATTGGCTGAAACTAAAGTCTCAATATCTTTCTTGTTTTTCGACAAAATTCTTTGAAATTTTGAACAAAATTCTTTGAAATTTTGAACATGGTTATACATTATAAAGATCTACAGCATGGTATATAAGAATTATCATGAAAAGCATGCGCATGCACGTGTGCTGCAATCTGATTGGCTGAAAATTTAAATGTCTATACCTTTCTTAGTTTTCAACTAAAAGGGATAAAATTTAGAATATGAATAGGTATAATTGATTCCAACATAATGGTACTATCAAAATTGAATGCACGAACATTCATTCATGCACACGCGCGCGCGAAATACGCAGAATGGTCAATATTTAAAAAAAACATTAAAATATATTGTAAAGAATTTTTTTTTAAATTTATTCTAACGATATATAGATATGTTAATTGTTTAGACAACATGCTATGATCATCTTGCATGTACATGCACGTGCGTGCGCGTACAATACGTTAAATGACATATAGTTGATATCATTGTACCTTTTATAATCTTTGATTAAATCCTTCGATACTGGTCATATTTTTTAAAATGTCTTACAGGAATTAGGCACAAAAAGGGATTTGGGGAGCGTTTGGGGAACATCTGTAACGGTCCCCGTTACAATTAGCACTAGTTTGATTTAAAGAAAGCTAATGATGGTGTTAGATTTTGGAATTTCATATAAACTTTTCTCCATAAAGATCATCTATGAAAAAACCTACAATAAAAAGATTTGAAATCGTAAAACAAATGTTGTTCTACCTTTTTTTTTATCCTTTTCATTGACTGGGTCATGTGTTGGTATCTGCACATGAGTAAAGAAATTCTCTCGAGAGACGTTAAGCAACATACAATAAATCTACATGTATAATTGAATGCAAGTTTTACAGCATATGAAGTTGCATGAAAATTACAAAGACGCAACAGTATTGAGTTACAAATCCATTACAATAATCAAAAATGGGAACATACTAGTATACATGCATAGTGAAAAATTCAAAGGGTGAAAATTATTCTTATTATGGCGAAGTAACAAAAGTATATGTTTATAAAATCTTTCGACGTGTGCAATTCACACTTCGTTCTTCAAACTGTTGGTACGGACAGATGCCCGACAATTCTCCCTCCCTGAGGACTGAATGTCCTTGTAATGGGTAGCTGTACACGACCCATCCTCGTCCCTGTGATCCTCAACAGTAGAAAACGCAGGATTAATGTAAGGTTTTTCGGGGGTTGGATCTATATAGGTATCCTCCTCGTCGTTTCTTCGTTTTCGATAGATGATGACAACTAATGCAGATAAAATGACAATCAACAAAACCACTCCTATTACACTTCCTACTATAGTCCCCACTTCATTTGAATCTGTCGAGCTGTAATCTTTCAAAGATGCAGAGCAATTCGACTCTGAAAATTTATAAAGAATAAGGATTGATATCAAGATAACCAAGAAAAGACGACATATAAGATGACCGCAATTAATAAAATTACAGAATTATCCAGAAATAATCATAAAAATAATGCCAATTTTTTTCAGATATGCTAAAATCTTTTCAAAACAATCTGTTTAGTTTTTTTTTTTTTTAAATTACCATTGAATTATTTTTTTTTAAATGAAAAGGACGAGGATAACAATGATCCACATCAATAATTCTTCAAACAATACAAATATGTCAACAGGGCACAGAACACGGACCCTTAAAAAGTCTATAGAGGAAGGACCAGGTGCCTACGAGTAGTATACATCATGTATTAGCTTAATTAACTGGTTACATCTACCGCGAGTAGTATTGATCAGGTAAACAGAACAATTTATAGTCAAATATTAAAACAAAGGTCTAACGATTGGTATGAAGCATGTCGGCCAAAATATAATATAGAATTAGGTCAAAACGATCATAAAATTTACGAAAACTTAACTTTAAACTTAACTTCTAATTAAATAGATGTAAAAACCAAGGTGTTTATTATTTAACATAAATTTGGCCCTAAGTTACATCACTTCCGTTCCGCACAGAGGACTAATTAAATCACAACAACATACACGCCCTACAAAAGTAATGGGATAATAACTAATGGACTAACATTAATGATTCAATGAGTCATACATTAATGTCTATTGTAATTTCAAGAATGTGTGATACATTTTTCAATGCTGCTGAGAAATCATTCGGAAGGAAAAGTTTTCGAACTTGTAATGTAAAGAAAAAAGATAAACCATGGTTTAACGGTAACTGTAAAACAGCAAGGAGAAAATTTCATTTAGCGAAGCGCATAAATAACGCAAATAAAACGATTGAAAATAAAGAAAGTCTGAAGAAAGCAAGTAAATACTACAAAAAGGTAATGGATAACTCAATAAAACAGTACAGAAAAGACTTATCGCAGAAACTTATGAAATTACGTACAACAAATACAAAAGAATATTGGAACATTCTTAATAGTACTAAAAGATCAGAAAAAGGCTCTGCGGATTTAGACTCGATGTTTAATTATTTTAGAGAAATGAATGAAACTAGCAATACTGAATGTACTGAGGTTAATTGGCCTAACTATTTACATGTAGATAATTACAATAATAATGAGCTGTTAGACTATCCAATTACCAGGGAGGAAATTTCATCAGCTGTCAATGATTTGAAGAACAGTAAGGCCCCGGGCTTCGATAATATTTTAAATGAGCACATAAGAACAACTTTGCCATTATTTTCGCCAATTTATGAAACTTTTTTCAATCTTATTTTTGAAACTGGTATCGTACCAGAAAACTGGTTAATTGGTATCCTGAAACCAATCTACAAAAATAAGGGTGACCCAACGCATCCTGAAAATTACCGCCCGATTACCCTTTTAAGCTGTTTAGGTAAACTTTTTACAAGAATATTAGGTAGCCGTTTAGAACATTATGCAGAAGAAGTTATGCTTATTAAAGAAAGTCAGACTGGGTTCAGAAAAGGTTACTCTACTTTAGACAATATCCTATTATTACAATTTTTATCCCAGACATTAATTAACAGCAAAAGAAAATTGTTTTGTGCGTTTATAGACTTTAAACAAGCGTTTGATACAGTCTGGCGTGAGGGACTTTGGTGCAAACTTCTTAGAAGTGGGGTCAATGGTAAATGTTTTACTTTTATTAAAAATATGTATAGTTGTATAAAATCTAAAATACAAATGAATGGTCTGTCATCTGAATTTTTTAATTTTAATGTTGGTGTACGACAAGGTGAAAACTTATCGCCTTTCTTATTCTCATTATATATTAATGACTTGGAAGATTTTTTGACAGAAAAGAATATTGTTGGTTTGTCTAGTATTAGCAAAGGTATACAGGATGAGTTGTTTTTGTATATGAAATTGTTTATCTTATTTTATGCCGATGATACTGTAATTCTTGCCGAAACTGCTGAAGATCTTAGAGAGCATTAAATGAATTTTACAAATATTGTGAAGAATGGAAATTATGTGTGAATATCAAGAAAACAAAGATACTTATTTTTTCAAAGGGTAGACAACCAAAGAATATTTTTACATATAATGGCAGTATCATAGAAGTAGTCAAGGATTTTAATTATTTAGGGATTGTATTTTCTCGTTCAGGCTCATTATGTAAAGCAAGAAAACACCTATGTGAACAAGCACAAAAGGCAATGTATGGTGTGATACGTAAAATTAGGCAGTTTAATCTCCCCTTCGAATGGCAATTGGATTTGTTTGATAAAGTAGTTTTACCAGTATTGTTATATGGCTGTGAAATATGGGGGTATGAAAATATCGATATTATTGAACGAGTACATTTACGTTATTTAAAACATATACTGAATTTGAAAAGTAGCACTCCGAGTTATATGATTTATGGAGAAACTGGTAGGTTTCCATTACACATAAATATTTACTCAAGAATGATAAAATATTGGGCAAACCTTGTGAATGGAAAAGAAAACAAATTGTGTAGAATAGTATATATGTATTTACGTAAACAACATGATAAAGAGCAAATGAAAAATTCATGGATATCATTTGTACAAAAGATTTTTTATAGATGTGGTTTATCAAATATATGGTATGAGCACGAACATTATTTTTATAATGTAGAATGGATAACTGCTACAGTCAAACAAAGATTAAAGGATCAATATATTCAAAAGTGGAATAGTGAAGTTCAGGAATCTTCAAAAAGTTTAAATTATAGAATTTTTAAAACCAATTTCGAGTGCGAAAAATATTTAACACTGTTATCATTTAAATTTAGAAAAACTTTTGTTAAGTTTAGAACCACAAATCACCACCTCCCAATTGAAACAGGTAGATGGAATGGTACTCAAAGAAATGAAAGAGTTTGTAGCTTATGCAATAGTAACCAGATAGGAGATGAGTATCATTATATATTAGAATGCAGTGCTTTAAACCAACTAAGAAAAGTTTATTTGAACCAAAATTTTTGTTCTAACCCAAATATCATCAAGTTTTGTGAAATCATGTGCCAAAATGATGTTGATTCTTTGAAACAATTATGTACATTTATTTCTAAAATTAATAGTATTGTCTGTTCTCCTTAATTATCACCTTCGGCTTGACCCACTGTATTATATGTATATATGTTTTATATGATTTTGTACCTCATGTACCATTTACATGGTTTTGAGAGAATAAATTGAATTGAATTGAATTGAATTGAATTATTTAAACATTCAATCTCCTTTTGGCCCCAGCCAAGTCTTAGAGATGATTATTCGAGAAACCCGTCGTTATAAAAACTAAAATACATTTTTCAAATAAATACTTACGACTTGTTTCGGTATTAAAATGATCGGCAAAACACGGTTCTAGCTCTTTTATCCTTTCTGATTCCTCTGGAACTTTGACGTTTGAATCTGACACCCTGACACTACAGACTTGGTAATTATCCCTATTTCAAAAAAGTTTCATTTTTCAAGCCTGAATTAAATCAACCTTTCATTTTAATAAATACAACTTGAAGGTGGCTTCAACATTTCCGCTGAATACTTACCCTAACGTAGTTTTATCCTCACATGCATCATAAGGGACGATCTTATGACACAGACAACAGTCTGATTCGCTGGTACTACAGGCATGTACCAGAGGCGATTTGTCTGAATTCTAAGAAATAAATTTCATAAAATAATAATTATCATACTTTACTTCGATTCTCTTGCATTCGATTAATATTATGATCAAAACAGCGTGTATCACAAATTAATGTAAGCCGTTCAAGCATTCTTAACGTAATAGTACTCCACTTATTTTAACTATAACTGTACATCAAAATTGTATAGATCAATACTGTGGGGCATAAAATAAACCAGAAGTCTCTGTCGAGACTGTAGCTCTACTGGTTTGTACTTATCAAAAACCATTGCACTATTTTATGTATCTTTGTGTAGTCTACTTGTGTGCCAACTTAGTTTGAAATCACTAAAACTGTAGAAGGAGTAGAGTTTGAAAGGAATTTCACAGAAAATTCTATTTTTAGTAACCATGGTAACACCTTTCATCAAAATCAAAAACCGATGCACTATTCTATGTATCTTAGTGTAGTCTACTTGTATGCCAAGTTATATTGAAATCAGACCAAAACTGTAGAAGGAGTAGCGTTTTAAAGGAATTTCACAAAAAATTCTATTTTTAGTAACCATGGCAACACCGTTCATCGAAATCAAAAACCGATGCACTATTCTATGTACCTTAGTGTAGTCTACTTGTGTGCCAAGTTATATTGAAATCAGACCAAAACTGTAGAAGGAGTAGCGTTTTTTAAGGAATTTCACAGAAAATTTTATTTTTAGTAACCATGGCAACACCGTTCATCGAAATCAAAAACCGATGCACTATTCTATGTATCTTAGTGTAGTCTACTTGTGTGCCAAGTTATATTGAAATCAGATCAAAACTGTAGAAGGAGTAGAGTTTGAAAGGAATTTCACAGAAAACTTTATTTTTAGTAACCATGGTAACACCTTTCATCAAAATCAAAAACCGATGCACTATTCTATGTATCTTAGTGTAGTCTACTTGTATGCCAAGTTATATTGAAATCAGACCAAAACTGTAGAAGGAGTAGCGTTTTAAAGGAATTTCACAAAAAATTCTATTTTTAGTAACCATGGCAACACCGTTCATCGAAATCAAAAACCGATGCACTATTCTATGTATCTTAGTGTAGTCTACTTGTGTGCCAAGTTATATTGAAATCAGACCAAAACTGTAGAAGGAGTAGCGTTTTTAAGGAATTTCACTGAAAATTCTATTTTTAGTAACCATGGCAACACCGTTCATCCAAATCAAAAACCGATGCACTATTCTATGTATCTTAGTGTAGTCTACTTGTGTGCCAAGTTATATTGAAATCAGACCAAAACTGTAGAAGGAGTAGCGTTTTTAAGGAATTTCACAGAAAATTCTATTTTTAGTAACCATGGCAACACCGTTAATCGAAATCAAAAACCGATGCACTATTCTATGTATCTTAGTGTAGTCTACTTGTGTGCCAAGTTATATTGAAATCAGATCAAAACTGTAGAAGGAGTTGCGTTTTAAAGGAATTTCACAGAAAATTCTATTTTTAGTAACCATGGCAACACCGTTCATCAAAATCAAAAACCGATGCACTATTCAATGTATCTTAGTGTAGTCTGCTTGTGTGCCAAGTTATATTGAAATCAGACCAAAACTGTAGAAGGAGTAGCGTTTTAAAGGAATTTCACAGAAAATTCTATTTTTAGTAACCATGGCAACACCGTTAATCGAAATCAAAAACCGATGCACTATTCTATGTATCTTAGTGTAGTCTACTTGTGTGCCAAGTTATATTGAAATCAGACTAAAATTGTAGGAGGAGTAGCGTTTTGAAAAATTGTTTACAGACAGACGGACAGACAGACAGACAGACAGACAGACAGACAGACGGACGGACGCCGGACGCATTACTATCGCATAAGCTCTTCTGGTCTCTGACCAGTAGAGCTAAAAATAGACAATTTCAATGGAGATCCAATCAAATCAAATAACAGAGTATTGAAAGGACTACACTAAAATTATTGGCCTTCCAATTCTGTAGCATGTTGCTCCAAAAGTTTATAAACCTTAACTGAAAATGTAATTAAAAAAAATAAAGAATTGGTTAACTAATTTTAACTAAGCACACAAATTTCCATCTTTGTACAGACCTGACAACAACTCCCAGAGCGCTCGTCGTCCGTAATGATGATATACAAATTACTATTGAGGACTGGAGCAATCATAAACCCCACCGAGGACAGTTTATTAACTGGGTCATCTGTATCCAACAGCTTTACCTGAAATGAGAATTAAATTTTATCCTCTGAATTTATACAATGCACTCATACAGTTAAGAAAAAGCAATAGAATGGCGAATTCATTGCATTCCAAACGAGTTACTTTGTACTTGCCCGATAAGAAACCATCTGCATTTTATCTTCTATAATCAAACAACTTTCTTTCACAATATTCCCATCTTTTAGCAGATCCTCCATTATGTGTTCTTTCTTTACAGAAAAAGAAATTTAAGAACTAGTATTCGGTATCCATAAATATTGAACATTTAATTACATAAGTAATTTGAGATTCTGAACGTATTTTTCCTACAAGTTTTTTTTTTTATAATTTTTACAATATACCACATCAATAAAACCTACGTTTTCTCCTAAATGTTTTCTTGTAAATTTCTGATCCTGTAAATTCCCGAAACTGTCATATATTACAAGAAATCCACTGGTATCTATCACCATACATCTGAAAATGTGAACATCAAATAGGTACTTTTCAATTTATGCTTTATTTCTCAATGGTTTTAGAGGTGCAATAGAAGAGTAAACAACTATGAGCATTGAGCATCGAATATGCACCAATTGACAAAGTTTGATTATATTTAGTTGCTTGTCACGGAATTTTTTTTTTAGATATAGTCATGGAATTTCAAAAGTAGGTAACGGTGAGACCTCTTTGACAAACTCCGAAGACTCTAGATGCATTAATTGACAAAGTTTGAGTATGCATGTGTTATGATTTGAAAATGAATACCCCTTAACGGCCAAGTGCGCCTTTTGACGCATTTTCAGCATCACAGTGATTTAACTGTTGGCGTTTTGTAAATAATTGGGATACAACAAAACAGTTGATATTTTCTGAAACTAGAGAAGAAACACAACAATTTTTCTATTACCAACTTTTCTCTGCGATGTTAAGAAATTATTGTAAACTTGAACTGAACATTGAATATAACTGCGGGAAGTTAGTAAAATTACACATAAATGAGAGATTTTGCGCTATTTTCTGTAGGCTGTATCTCACTTACAGCACACGATAAAAAAAAAAAAATGAATGCCATATCCTAAAAGCGGGAAATTTTCCCTACATTTTCTCTATTGGACATTGAAAGGTACGAGCATCCGTTACAGAAATATTTGATGTTGAATATTGGAACTTTTTCGAGTAAAACAAAAAAAGCACTATGACGTCATCTAACGATTTACGTGTATACAATGAAATCGTTCATAAGCTCGGTGTAAAATAAATCGATTCTTTTAATATATGGAACAGATTTATTTTTGAAAGGAATTATCTATAAAGAAGAGTTAATATACGAAACGTTTTGAGCCATTAACATGTAATAAAGGGAATTTTCATTAGCTTTATAAGTGATAGTTCTTGACCCAACGCCCCGATTTCGCGCACCCACTGTTTCAGAAATCCCTGTCGAATTTCATGTCCTTCCTACATGTAGTAGGAATAATTAATCAAGTAATCATGTATTGTCGTTACCATTTTCTTACTTTTCGGATTTGTCAATAAAAGTTAAAAAAAAAATATACAACCTTTTAAATTTTTTTTCGAGTCCTTAGGCTAGTATTTTAATTGTACTTTGAAAGGAAAAGGTGTCACAACGACGAAACATATTAGGAGTTAAAATTTCGATGAAAGAGATATTTTTGCTAACGCACAAACTGCATTTATTAAACTGACGCGATTATTTTTCTTACCCTTATCTTTATTTAATGTAAAATGAATGCAGAGGAACATGAAAATAAAATATATAATGAATATACACTGTGATATTTAATTTTTGAAAATCGGGAAACTTAATTTCGTTTGAATTATTTCCCTTTCTGTTACCATGGTTGTTTTATACACAGATGATATTCTATCTGCTTTTTTTTTTTTTTTCAATTGTCAAATCACAGAACCAAAACCTATTTATGTTTTCTTATTCATTTTTTTTTTAAATTTATACAATTATTAATATAATTGCCAGTCATATATGTTAAAATATAAATTTAAATTATATATATATATATTTCTTTTTTTTGTTCTCCTTAATTTGCCTTGTCATATTATACATTTCTACTGAATATATGCATGTATATATTTATAATTTTCAATGTTATATTAATAATGTTTACTTGTACATGTATGATTTTGACCTTGTATTGTGGAAAGGACTTATATAGGCAGTGCCTGCTGTCCAATCCAATTATGTTTTTTCATAATAAAATATTGTTTAAATTAAATTATACACAGGGAGAGAAATAGCACGGAACAGTCATTCAACAAAAACAAGCATGGACAATTATTTTTTTTTCATGTCACTTGCAAATTTGCCGTTATAATATCTTAACTATAAATTTTAAGATCGAATTCAGCTCTAAGATATAACATACTCGCATGTTTTTTTTTAAAAATATTTACCGATATATATGTAGTTAAAGTTTAGATATGAACATCATGGAGGCCTAATGTTGAAAACATATTCCACTGCAAATCTTAATGTCGCTTCATTTATTTACAAATTTCAAGACGGGATTCCCAGCCGTAAAAGCGTTCCTAACAGATTACGATGAATGTTAAATAATTTTTTTTTTATCTTGAATAAAAAAAATAAAATCAAACCTATTCTCGAAAATGAAATGCATGGATCTTCTTTCATAAGTAACCATAGCATATCGCTAAAAATCAATTAACTTCAGTACTGAGTTTGGTCTAAATTTCACGGACAGATTAATTGCAGGTTTCAAACAGAACTGAAATTTACCAAAAAACCTTATATCATTAATACTATTTGCGAGTCAGCTATTTATTTTTAAGACAATGCCTTTTTAGATATAACAGATTGAATTGGGGAAAAACATTTACTTCCGAAATGGTAATTCAGGAAGGATTTTGCATGACAGATATATTTTTTTTTTCATTCTTTGGGGAGCGAAATTCTTCATACTTCTGTTTTATATCCTAAAACAAGCTTTGATTTTAACTATTGCAGAGAAGATTTGTGTATATTATACTTTCATGTAAATTAGTTGAATCTGGTTGGTCGAGAAACATTTGTTAAAAAACACTGTTACCTGTTTTCAAAAAGTAATCGATGCAAGAGTTGTGGACAATTTTTTTCCCCAAGTTCAATGATATGTCTTTAAGAAAATTATAATTATGTTTTTGCTTTTTGAAACAGTTATTTTTTTCATGATTTATATAATGAATTCGTCCGTTTATCGTAAAATGATTGGGAATTACATGTAAGGTCGGGTAGCGAAGTGGGACATACAATGGAAGTATATGCTTTGGGGTCGGTAGCAAATTGAAAGTGGAAGGGGGAAAGTAAAGGAGAAAAAATATTCAAGTTACCCAAAACTTGAAAAGCGAAAAAAACTGTCCTTCGTCCTTCACGAAGATCCTATTTCGGGAGGGAGGGAGGGGAGGGTTATATCGAACTTCTCTCAGTACAATTTCTGTCTAAACCTACGATCCAATCTTCATTATTTATATTATGGCTATGTTTGCAAAAAAGAGGCCCTAGCCCCCCACCCTCCGGTTCCGACGCCTATGATATGTAAATTTGTGTAGCGATTCAGATTCCATTTTTTCTATTGAGACTTTGAATAAAAAAATGGAAGAAAAATTGTGTTTGTCAGACACAGACAGAGATGCTGTCAGTGAATTGCAAGAAACTTGTTTGTGTAAACCATAATGAGAAGGACCCCCCCCCCCCCCCAATAACCATTCTTTTTACATCGCAGGTTCATATCTACATGTATTATGAATATATTTATACAAGTGCCAAGTCCAAGAAAAGACATTTGCACGCAAGTCTAATATATGTCACCTATGAACTATTATATATACGCGGTCTTTATGAATGCCTAAATACATCGATAATCAACACAAGCCACGGTCCAGAGTCCGCCTGTAGCCTCCAGATTGAAAGAGGATTTTGGCCGTGATTAGAAAGACACCAAGTTTGCACTAGAAAATGCGAAGTGTTTGTCATCTAAACATTTTGTTCCCAGTGCATGTATTTTACCTTAGGTCCCTGAAAAAAAAAAAAATGGTGATTTTGCTTTGCATAAGCCTGCCCTGATATTACCACCTAAAAATATTGAAGATCTATAACAATGAAACGAAATCCAAAAAATGAAAAACTCAAACTTTAATCTATATTGCGCTGTCGCCTTATGCGGGCTCATCAGTAGATTAAGCAATTAAACAGATACATATACCTGCAAAGATAACATGATCAAGATTGTGACTCAAACTGGACTCAAAGTGATGCACTCAGTTTTTCTTAAGAAGGTTGACACACGAGAATACTTATTTTAGGGTTTCTTTAGTAAGGACATTCTTCAAAGGCTGCTCCATTTGCCACCTCCATTTTTGTTTACATTCCATGCCTAAGTTTCGTTTCCTTTTTTAGCCGGGCTTATTGCTCAAAGAGCAATTGCCGGCTTATGTGATCCTGTTCAAGGCAGGATGTTAACCCAATAGTCGCCATTTTAAAGTTACGTGCAAAAATATAGTTCTTACTCTCAACCGCTTTTGAGATAATACAAAGGCTAAATAAAGCAACAAAAATAAAACGAAGTTTTATCTATATAAAATAAACATTTATAGTAATGACTTTGAAAACTTCATAAGTCAAAGAACATAGTTCATTGGCGTAAGGATTTTTGATAATCAGTGTTACTATAGTTCTCTACACATACGAGGTAAAGCAGGAGAGGGAACCAGACTGGCCTGTTTGTTTACATTCAGCTGCGGTACCAGATTAATTCTGATTCTGACAAAATTGGACCGTGGTATTAGGATTGAAAAACTCACTGTCAGTGTCTTATCACTTACATTGATAGTTTTAAAATAATTTTTTCATCACAATATAAACGTGATTCACGTAAGAAATCCATTCTACTCTGTAAATGAGCCCGGCTCTCTGTACTTCTGAGTACTTTGATTACTCATCGGTAACCCCTTCCCCCTTCCACACAGACACATTGCTTCACGTCTCTTAGTAAATAGAGATAAAGGATTACTCTGGGTAATGGATTTAAAGGGGATCAAACAGTTACTTGCCCTGGTTGGAATATTTATTGTAAATGCTACATGACACAGCTAGTTGGTGTTCATTTTGCATTTGCATTGATATTTGATTTGGGAAGGGGATCATAGGTGATGATAAACCATGTAATGGAAGACATGTGCAGTACTTGGTAAAACCTTCATAGGGAAAAGTAGAATGGACTAAATTTAAATTCAAATTCATACATGCATAAAAGTGAGATCAGTAAAAAGTTCCAAAGTCATGTAAACTCGTATTAATACTGTAAGTCTTTTTATTTTAATCCCGATGTAAAAATTTTACATTTTGATTTATGCATATGCTACCGATTTCAATTACATCTCCCGGGTACATATAACTATATTGATCAATCAGATGAAAATCAGCTGTAAGTTTTTGTTTGGCTACGTTTAATACTAGCCCAGGTACTACGTTGTTCGTAGACAAACAGCTGGGGGTATGTGTACAGATAAAACAAAAAAAATTACATTAGTGAAGTAAAGTGAAAACTGAAAAAAAAATATCCATATCCATGCGAAATGTAAATTTAAAAACTAATTTTAATTAAATCTGGTGATGTTTAAACTTAATTACAATGGATATATATCTTATAACCCCACCCCCTTCACCCTTATACAAAGAGTTGAAATTAAGAGCAATTAAAAATTTGACAGTGGTATTAATATTATAATTCATTCACTTTTAATTCACGTTTGTAATTATAAAAAAAGTAATGGCATAATGTCATTTTTATTGAATAGAAGGTGTTTATGTAAAATGAAGGCTGAAATCGAGAGTTAGTGTGCATAGTTCTTTGTCATACTCTCCCCATGGCCGTCATATAAAACTTAGATATATACTGATGATATTGTATTTCCGAGTACATAACAGGGTATTGTGAATTCTTATATGCAGATCGCTGGAACTAGGCAGGTAATTTTATTCATTGATAACACTCTACTGAAAGTAAATAAATATATAATACCCATGATTTGTTAGGAAGCCCCCTTCTCAAAATTGATATTTTTGTAACCATGGCAACATACACTGTTCCTTGAAAAAAATACTAAAATATGAAAAAAAAAATGTGCATCTTTGTATGCTCTACATGTATATCATATTTTATTGAAGTCAGTAAAAAACTGTAGGAGGGAGAGCGATTCAAAAATTGCTTAGGACAATCAGACAGTTGTAAAGCCGAAGTCGAACGGATGAGGTATTGACATTGTGTTATTGTATAAACTCTTTCTATTAAATAAAATTGACCAGCAAAACTAAAAACTATTGAATGCATGCTTTGTTTTAATAGTTACACCAAATCCTCTGGTTTGGAATCATTATTTGTAAAATTGTTTGTATTTCAGGGAAGAATAAAAGGAGAAAAGCACATATTTTGGCAATTATGGGTCTCAATCGTTGCCATGGCAACCGTGACGTCAAATTACTCTGCATAATCAAATACTTTAGGATCTTACCTTTCAGAAAATATATAGGTTACTCAATGTAAAAGTGACTAGAAAATTTCTAAAATTCTATTTGAACTTTTTTAGGTAATTATGCAGAAAAATTGCAAAGTCTCTGGCCGTTAAAGGGTTAAAAGAAATAAGGTTACAGTGAACCTCTTTTTCAAGGAACCAAGATGTATCAACTTACAAAAGTTGACGATTCTAAACCTATCAGTTCCCGAAATATGAACTAAAATGTTTTGAAAATGTAACGCTTTGCAATATAGAGAGTGGGCAGGCACGTAGCATCGATTTTGAAAGTGGGGGGGGGGGCACCCACAGAAATTTTTTTTTTACTAACCTGAAAAACTTGACAAGCAAAAAAAAAATTGCCCAAAAATCGAAAATCCCTTTTCTGGGGTGGGGTGGGGTGGGGGTTAGGAGCAAATTTTTTAAGTAACCTCTATTTCTGTTTTTATTTCCCTAAGCATGTCCCCCTATTTAAGGACCACATCATTATTTTAAGTAACAAGAGGCCCACGGGCCTTATAGATCACCTGAGCATTATGCAACAACTTTCCAGTTATTGCATTTGATTCATGTTTTAAGCCAGATGCTATATGACATTTACAATTTTGAAAGAGGCACCACTGATCATCATAACAATACACTTAGCAGTTGCTTAGCTTGGTTACTGAATACCCATACGCAGGGTAGGGGAACAAAAATGCATTCCAACTAATCAGTAATATTCAGCAATAATTAGTAGTGCCCCGAAGACTGTGACATAAACCCCTGACCCTAGGTCCACACATTGCACAAATTTTAAAAAGGCATCCTTAAAATTGCCTATCAAAAAATAAATAAATGTTTTATAAATACAAAGGAGCAGATTTCAAACAATTAATTCATTTCAGTATATAAGTAGTGCCCCCCCTGACCCTGGGGCCTTGAATTCACAATTCTGCAATATTAGGGCCCTTGCTCATCATAAGTATATAGGTAGTTCATCTGCCTCATACCCAGACACAGAGAAGAAAATTTTCAAAGATTTAATGTATTTTCACTATATAATCAATAGAGCCCCCTACACACCAGAACCCTTGATCCTGGGGCCATAAATTCACAATTTTGGTTGAGGCACTCTTGCTCATCATAACTATGCACTTAGTTAGTTTATTTAATACCTAGGAGCAGAGAAGAAGATTTTGAAAGAATTAATGTATTTTCACTATATAATCAATAGAGCCCCCCCCTCCCCCCCCACACCAGAACCCTTGATCCTGGGGCCATAAAATTCACAATTTGGGTTGAGGCACTCTTGCTCATCATAACTATGCACTTAGTTAGTTTATTTAATACCTAGGAGCAGAGAAGAAGATTTTCAAAGAATTCATGTATTTTCACTATATAATCAATAGAGCCCCCCCCACCAGAACCCTTGACCTGGGGCTATAAAATTCACAATTTTGGTTAAGGCACTCTTGCTCATCATAACTATGCACTTAGTTAGTTTATTTAATACCTAGGAGCAGAGAAGAAGATTTTCAAAGAATTCATGTATTTTCACTATATAATCAATAGAGGCCCCCCCCCCCCCACATCAGAACCCTCGACCTTGGGGCTATAAAATTCACAATTTTGGTTGAGGCACTCTTGCTCATCATAACTATGTACTTAGTTAGTTTATTTAATACCCAGGGGCAGAGAAGAAAATTTTCAAAGAAATCATCTATTTTCACTACATATAATCAATAGAGCCCCACCCTAACACCAGAGCTGCTGATCCTGGGGCCATAAAAGTCACAATTTTGGTAGAGGCACTCTTGCTTATCATAACTATGTACTTAGTTGGTTTATTTAATACCCAGGAGCAGAGAAGAAGATTTTCAAAGAAATAATGCATTTTCACTATATACTTATTTAGCCCCGCCCTAGCACTAGAACCCCTGAACCCAGGGCCATGAATTTCAAAATTTTGGTAGAAGACTAAATGCTTATTACAATCATGCAAACAGTTTGTCTGCTTGATGTCCACGAGTAAAGAAGAAGATTTTTAAAGATTGCATTAATTTTAGTGGTTTTGGCCCCACCCCTCAGGCCCCAGAGGGGCAGGGATCATGAAATTCACAATTTTTGTTCCCCTTTACCCATAGATGCTTTGTGCCAAATTTGGTTGAAATTGGTTCAGTGGTTGCAGAGAAGAAGCTGAAAATGTTCAAATGTTAACACACGACGGACGACGCACGATGGACGACGACGGACGAAAACGGATAGCAATAGGTACCTGAGTTTACTCAGGTGACCTAAAAATGAAAACTCCTTCGCTAAGGATACTTCCTGACAAATTTGAAAAAAGCAACTTTGATGTACACAGCACAAATGGCCATTAGTACATGCATTATTTTTTTAGCCCTTGGATCAAAAGAGCTTACATTATAATATGTGACCAGGACAGAAATAACACATTTACCTAGAAAATTTAGAGGTGTCGAATGCCTACGAGAATTAAGCTTCTGCCGTCAGGTAAACAAAATAATTAGAAGTCAAATAGAGTATAAATACAGTGGCCTAATGATTAATGAAATATGAAGATAAACAAGAGGCCCAAGGGCCACATCGCTCACCTGAGCACTGTGGCTAGGAAAAAGCAGAACTGGTTTATACTTGAAAAGCTTAAATCCAAAAGTAGTCCCATGACCAATCCTGGCTTTGCTATTCTTGAGAAGATTTTTAAAGAATTTTCCTATACATTTCTATGTAAAACTTTGGTCGGCCGTTTTGGCCCCTCCCTACCCCTGGGGGTCATAATTTGAACAAACTTGAATCTACACTACCTGAGGATGCTTCCATATAAATATGATCAATTATGGCTTTGCTATTCTTGAGGAGAAGATTTTTAAAGAATTTTCCTATATATTTCTATGTAAAACTTTGGTCGGCCATTTTGGCCCCACCCTACCCCTGGGGGTCATGATTTGAATAAATTTGAATCTACACTACCTGAGGATGCTTCCATATAAATTTGATCAATTATGGCTTTGTTGTTCTTGAGGAGAAAATTTTTAAAGAATCTATCTAAAACTTTGGTCGGCCATTTTGACCCCACCCTACCCCTGGGGGTCATGATTTGAACAAACTTGAATCTATACTACCTGAGGATGCTTCCATATAAATATGATCAATTATGGCTTTGCTATTCTTGAGGAGAAGATTTTTAAAGAATTTTCCTATACATTTCTATGTCAAACTTTGGTCGGCCATTTTGGCCCCGCCCTACCCCTGGGGGTCATGATTTGAACAAACTTGAATCTACACTACCTGAGGATGCTTCCATATAAATTTGATCAATTATGGCTTTGTTGTTCTTGAGGAGAAAATTTTTAAAGAAATTTCCTATATATTTCTATCTAAAACTTTGGTCGGCCATTTTGGCCCCACCCTACCCCCGGGGGTCATGATTTGAACAAACTTGAATCTATACTACCTGAGGATGCTTCCATATAAATATGATCAATTATGGCCTTGCTATTCTTGAGAAGAAGATTTTTAAAGAATTTTCCATATATATTTCTATGTAAAACTTTGGTCGGCCGTTTTGGCCCCTCCCTACCCCTGGGGGTCATAATTTGAACAAACTTGAATCTACACTACCTGAGGATGCTTCCATATAAATATGATCAATTATGGCTTTGCTATTCTTGAGGAGAAGATTTTTAAAGAATTTTCCTATATATTTCTATGTAAAACTTTGGTCGGCCATTTTGGCCCCACCCTACCCCTGGGGGTCATGATTTGAATAAATTTGAATCTACACTACCTGAGGATGCTTCCATATAAATTTGATCAATTATGGCTTTGTTGTTCTTGAGGAGAAAATTTTTAAAGAATCTATCTAAAACTTTGGTCGGCCATTTTGACCCCACCCTACCCCTGGGGGTCATGATTTGAACAAACTTGAATCTATACTACCTGAGGATGCTTCCATATAAATATGATCAATTATGGCTTTGCTATTCTTGAGGAGAAGATTTTTAAAGAATTTTCCTATACATTTCTATGTCAAACTTTGGTCGGCCATTTTGGCCCCGCCCTACCCCTGGGGGTCATGATTTGAACAAACTTGAATCTACACTACCTGAGGATGCTTCCATATAAATTTGATCAATTATGGCTTTGTTGTTCTTGAGGAGAAAATTTTTAAAGAAATTTCCTATATATTTCTATCTAAAACTTTGGTCGGCCATTTTGGCCCCACCCTACCCCCGGGGGTCATGATTTGAACAAACTTGAATCTACACTACCTGAGGATGCTTCCATATAAATATGATCAATTATGGCCTTGCTATTCTTGAGAAGAAGATTTTTAAGAAGAAGAATTTTCCTATATATTTCTATGTAAAACTTAGGTCGGCCATTTTGGCCCCGCCCTACCCCCCGGGGTCATGATTTGAACAAACTTGAATCTACACTACCTGAGGATGCTTCCATATAAATATGATCAATTATGGCTTTGTTGTTCTTGAGGAGAAGATTTTTAAAGAAATTTCCTATATATTTTTATGTAAAACTTTGGTCGGCCATTTTGGCCCCACCCTACCCCTGGGGGTCATGATTTGAACAAACTTGAATCTACACTACCTGAGGATGTTTCTCCATAAGTTTCATCTTTCCTGGCACTGTGGTTCTTGAGAAGAAGATTTTTAAAAGATGCTACCAAATTTTCATTAATTCCCAATCATCTCCCCTTGAATAAGGGCGTGGCCCTTCATTTGAACAAACTTGAATCCCCTTCACCCAAGGATATTTTGTGGCAAGTTTGGTTGAAATTGGCCCAGCGGTTCTTGAGAAGAAGTCGAAAATGTGAAAAGTTTACAGACAGACAGACGAACAGACGGACGCCGGACAAAATGTGATCAGAAAAGCTCACTTGAGCCTTCGGCTCAGGTGAGCTAAAAAAGTATTCAAGCTCCAAATGAGCAAAACAAATCTGTAGCAAAACAAAAAAAAGACCTTCAAAAATATCCGAGGTGGGATCAGGTGCAATAGATGAGTGAGCATCCCCTGCCGATCGGTCATACCCGCTGTGTGACCCTTGTCATGATCGCAAAAATCAATAGACAATTCAGAGTGTAAATAATGTCCTATCGAAAAACGTCAGGCAGCATTGCACTTAGTAGGTTGTATTTGATAAGAAGTCTATCATATCGACAATAAACTTACAAATGATGATTTTAAATGCGACTATTTATATTCTTGACTTATCAGCTTATTTGTAAGTTTCTTGTATTGCTTTAAAAATTAGACTTTTCCAAAACATGTATGAAGAAGTCAAGGTAAATTACATATGGTATATTGTAGTTTTCACACAATAATACCCCAGTTGGCTCACTTAACAGAAGAAATCTATTCTTTTTATAGATAAGGTGTCTTTCTCTTTGCAGACATTTATATATATTCATGTATCACACAAACCTGTCCGGTCTTTTTTGGCATAATGGGTAGCTCTGCAAAAACATGTTGCTGAAATATTCACACGAGTAATCGGTGCACACAACTACATCTACAATATCATCGGCACAGTGCAGACCATTCGCTCTTAAAAATGAAATGTTTAAGGTTATTCCGGGTCTATAATGATATAAGAACAATAAAACAACAAATATTAATTGAGTGAAATGCTTCATTTAAGACACTTTAAACCAGAACTCTGACGAGACTGTGGCTCTACGGGTTTATATTTATAACGCAAAGTAACATTTGAAATTGAAACTTAACGATAGCAAAAAATTGTTTTAAACAATGATCATTGGTTTAGTCTTTTTTTTTGGCAAGATTTCTTGCAATCAGATTAAAACTGTGGGAGAAGTAGCATTTTGATAATATTACAAAGAAATATCTATTTTATGTAACCATGGCAACACCGTTTATTAAAATCAAAAACAAATATACAGATTATCTGTCCTTTTGCTGTCTATGTGTGTGCTAAGGAATATTGAAATCAGACCAAAAACTGTAGGAGGAGTAGCAATTCAAATTTCTATTTTTAGTAATCATGGCAACACCGTTCATTGAAATAAAAAAAAACACGAAATTTGCTATGTGCCAAGTTCTTTTGAAATCAGATCAACAGTAGGAGGAGTGACATTTCGAAAAATTGTAATGAGACAGACAGACGGACTAATGACGGAACTTACTAAAGCATATGCTATATTTGGTCTCCGACCACGAGAGCTAAAAATGAGAACCAGAAGTATTTCTTTGAATATTTAAAATTAATACCTTCCTTCAAATATTGCTTTACATTGTGACACAACAAAGCCAGCTCCCCAGTTATCTATATAGGGAGAAATCACAACATTTTTGCCTTTTTGGGCCACTGTTTTTCTCCACCTAGAAACATTGCAGATTATTATACATATTGACGATTCTCATCACTTACAGTCCATTCATATTGTATATCTATAGAAATTTGAATTTCTTTTCCATTATTGATAAATGTATCATTTTTAATTAACCAATTCCTAGTAAAAGGATCATAGTCCTGGGAAATTTCAATCGCTGGATAGACCCTCAGATGTCCATCTCTAGTTGCCAAGTAACGCCATTTTACAAACTGTGATTGGTCCTGGTTCTGTTTCCAGAATTCCTCCGCCATATAAGTTGCTTGAACGCTGCTTTTGACATCATCCTATTACAAATGATCATTGCGTATTACATAATAAAAATTATTATGTAAATACTCAAGGTATGTTTATCTTCACATTTCGTATTTCATAAATCAGACGAAATATGTTACTTTGCAAATCTGTAAGTATGCAATTCAAGATAAAAGTACATGTTCATTTTCGGCTTTTTTGCCAAATGCTAATCATGTTTTCTTGGAAAATTATTTTGTGGAACGATTGAAAATAAAATCAACGTAGATTCTCGCACTTTACTTAATCAGTTAATATAAGCATTAATCAAATGTAGTTGATCATGATAAATTAAGTAAAAAGAGGTGTTACTTTCAATTTCAGTTCCTTGTCAGCTTGCTGACCATATGCATTGTTTAGGTAATTAGAGTATTCGGTCACATCGTCCGCTGTCTCTGTCCTGTAGAGGTACTCGTATGGTTCTTCAAAGGCATGGGGAGTCAGCATTACCATTGACTTCTCTTGTAACGAGAAAAATTATTAAGATTTTCATTGATATGTTTAAAAATCATCATCTTAAGTTTTCTCTCATATTTATAAACAAAAATGTTTTACAAATGGAAAAAGATGAAGATATACAATTGATATTTGAAAGCATTATTTCATATTATACAAAATATTTGTTTGGATATTTGTAACGAAGAAAATTATTAAATTTTCCCTTGATATGTTTAAAAAGCATCATCTTTGGCGTTCTCCCTTTTGTTAGATAAATAAAAATGTTGTTTTTACATATGAAAAAAGATGTAGATATACAGTTGGCAATTGAAAGCAATATTTCATATTATACAAACTGTTTTGTTTGGATATACTAATCAAAGATCTTCATAAATACTTATTTTATTTCCCTATTGTGTGAGCAAAAAAAAAACAAAAACAAATTTTCCTTTATTCAAATTATCAAAAAACCTTCTCCCTCAGATTGAAATGTCGCACATTCATTAATTTAAACGCGACACACGACTGTCGTCTTTATTTCTATGTCCGGAAGCTGAGAATTAATGTCTTGCAATATGGCCGACGCAAAGCGTTTACATTTCTTTACTAATTATAACGTTAACGGAAACTACTTTCCATGGTGTTTTTTTTAATTAGAGTTGCGGCCATTTGAAGAGAAGACGTCTCTCACACTATGACCCTCGAGAAATAAATGTCTTGCTAGGTTTGTCACTGACTGTTTACAGAAACACAGCGGGTTGATCAATCCCATAGACTAGCCTATGACGTCGATTATTCCGCTATACATGTATTTCTGTAGACAATAATATTAGCCCGTCAAGGTAGATCAGTCGGTAGAGCGCTCGCCCTGTGGTAGGAAGGTTGTGGGGTTTGAATCTCGGCCGCGACTGACCTAAATTTAACACTTTGAAGTGAAAGTTGCGGGTACATCGAATGAGACCTTAAACTCCGATGTCCGTGTGATGGCAGACGTTGGTAAGATAAAGTTCCTTCATTGCACAATGACATTGAGTGCCGTGTAAAAGGTTAGATTTGAAGCCCTTGAGCGGTATATAGTGACGTATCTGTATGAACGAAAGTTCTCGAATGAGACATAAAACAACATATAAATCATTCAGATACCTTTTGTAGAATTTCTTCCGTTATGTTCACAATGCGGGGGTTTGTTGACTATTCATTCCAAGTTTGTGATAATAAAATATCCCCTCTGTTGATAACTGTTCTTGGCCTCGCCGCAAGCGTAATTGCTTGTCACTTTTCCCAAGTACAACACACAAAGAAAAGTTTGTACCTGGAATCTATAAAAAAATTGATTTAAAAGCATTATGTAGTATTTTTTTAAGTGTGTTTTACTATAAACGTTTTTGGAAAAAATGTATACTAGTATTTGATATATAAAAGTTTTATGAGAGTAGAATGTCTTTATACATAAGATTAAGCCTTTTTTTCTGAATTTATTGATGTGTTAACTCAGCCCTTTGTACTTAAAAACTGAAGAAAAGAGCGAGGCACTTTTATGTTAATGGAATTTTATAAATATAATATAAAACGTCACTTTGACTATTGGTTTGGATTTGGTCATAAACATGCATGGAACATAATACAAATTAATTCGTTTTAGAGTTTGAATCTTTACATTCCTTGGCAGACATATATATATTTGGCATCCTCATCACATGTGAAGACAATTCCATAATTATATCTTAAATCAGATAAATACTGTAAATCACTTTTTATTCGCGAGAACTTTATTTTCGCGTAATTACGCGAGACACTGTGCTCGCGAAAATTTAATTCTCGCATATGATAGTATTCCATAAGATTATATAGAGCAATAACCACATTTCGTGAAAATTTTGTCTCGCTTATCAGGAGTCAATGACTATCTCGCGAAAATAAGGTGTCGCGAAAATCTAGTGATCTACAGTATACTATGATTGATTTATCATAATCTTACCAAGTCCGACATATCTGATGTTTTCCAGGCTATTTTCAAGATTTTAATACTTTAAGTGCCGGTTTTCCTGACACGCAAAATATCAAAATCGTGAAAAAAAGCCAAGAAAAAGTCAGATATTTCGGATTAAATCTTACCTTCCTCCAGCTGTAATCTGCTTCCACTACCCTTGTCTCGATTCCGTCGTATTCCAGTACCCCTCTAGATATTGTTCTTGTATAACTAAAGGTTTTACTCCCAGTCTCACCCCTGGAATATAGTCAGAAACAGCTTTATGGAAAATGTTAAAGAATTTTCTAGAAATCTTAAAATAGTACGACATTTAACTCTGGACACGATATTGTCCAGACTTTTTATTATGATTTCTAACTGTGATATCAAATTTTTTTTATATCACTTGGTGGGATTTCTTAGCAGTATCCCAGAGTCTCAATTTGAACTCACAAACATCTCCTCTTCTAAAGAGATGAAGTCCTCAAATTAAGAATCCCATGGGAGATATTTTCTCCCATACACTGTGAAAAAAATTAATTGTCAGTATCCGTGGGATGAATCCCAGTTGAATAAATTCATGGGAGAAAATATCCCATCTGACATTTTTCTCCCATTGGAGAATGGTGGGAAGTTGGTGGGACTGAAAATCCCACCATTTTCCCATGGGAAAAAAGAGATGTTTGTGAGTTCAACATGACACCATGGAATACTGCTAAAGAATCCCACCAAATGATGTCAATATATTTTGGATATCACAATTAGAAATGGTAGTAAAAGTCTGGACAATGTCGCGTCCAGAGTTAAATATCGTACGGTTTTAATCTTTCAACAATTAAAAGGATTATGTGATAGAAAACCAATTATACTATAATCTCGTAATAAAATGCCTAAAACTTTCCAAAAAATACAGTTCAATACATAAACAATTGCAACAATTCTTGAGAAGAGGTAATTGAATTTCTATATTCAAATGGAGGATCCTCCTGTAAATTAAAGTTAAGTGTACAATCTGTATTTTGATTTATAATTACCTTTTCATTGACTCAATCATTGATTTTGCATCAGGACTCTGCTCGAGTTGGCGAATATCTATAGGATCTGGATCATTTGGTTTCGGTTGTAGGTAGTGCACCATTACTCGGCCTTGTCCATCTATCATGAAAGCGTATGAGAGTTCTCCTTGCTTGAAATTTGTATTATCAGTAAGTAATTCGTCCAAAAGAACATCTGTACACGTGACTCCTACTGTCAACCCGAAATTGTCCACAGGGAGACATAAAGATGTTATTAAAGCTTTGAAAATAAAAAAAAAATTAATGAATTAAATATCATTTTTAAAAGGTCATAATAAAATAAATGATTGAGGCGTCGATTAAAAAAAAACTTAAACGTAAAATTGCAATTCACACCCAGTTTCTGATGATTTTGAACACGATTCACAATTGGTTCAATTTTCTTCCCATACTTTCGAGAAATTGGTATTTTTTTTGATATTGCATACCTGTTTTATTTGATCGTTCATCAACATATGGCAAGGAAAATATGGGATCATTCCCCAGATTAGTGCAGAAGAGATCTTTATAATATGAAGCCATGACAATACGAAGCAATGAATCATTTTTTAAATCATGATCATGATAAATTCCCTCCTGAGAAACACATGGAAAGATAATTAATAATCATAGGGACAAACATATGTTAATACAAAGAGATATAAGACCTACAACTTGATTTGTGAACCCTTTTTGGGGGTTGGGATTGGGTGGTTAGACTATTTGTTAATTACTTTTGAGTATAGAACAAATAATTTTTAAGTCACCTCAGGTGACCCATTGCTATTTGTTTTCGTTCGTCGACGTGCTTCGTCCGTCGTGCGTTAAATTTTGAACATTTTCAACTTCTCTGAAACAGCTGAGCCAATTTCAACCAATTTTGGTGTTTACTGTCTATGTATGAAGGGGAACAAAAACTGAATTTCATGGTCCCTGTCCCCCTGGGGCTCCAGGGGTGGGTCCAAAACCACAAAAAATTCATGCAATCTTTAAAACTCTTCTTCTTTATTCCTTGACAACAAGCAGTCAAACTGTTGGCATAATTGTGATAATCATTGAGCAATTTATCAAAGTAGTGAATTTCATGGACCTTGGGTCAGGGGTTCTGGTGCTAGGGCAGGGCTCTGTTGAATGTATAGTGAAAATGCATTAAATCTTTGAAAGTCTTCTTCTCTGGTCCGGGATATTAAGCCAATAACCTATTATATAATTATGATAAGGAAGGGCGCCTCTTCAGAAATTGTGAATTTCATGGACCTTGGGTCAGGGGTTCTGGTGCTAAAGCGGGGCTCTGTTGAATATATAGTGAAAATGCATTAAATCTTTGAAAGTCTTCTTCTCTGGTCCGGGATATTAAGCCATTAATCCATTATATAATTGTGATGAGGATTGAAGGGCGCAAAATTTTGAATTTCATGAGGGTTCTTGTATTAGAGCAGGGTTCTATCGATTTATATGGTGAAAATGTATTAATTCTTTGAAAATCTTATCCTCTTGATTTCATTTCAATTTTTGCAACCTCTGCGAAGAAAATGATCGGAAATTGATTGTGAACCGACCGACAGACTGCAGCAAAGCAATTTGCCCTTTCTTCTTCGAAGGGGGGCATAATTAATGCTTTAAAAAATCTGTCCTTTGGTATTAATCTAACATGTATGATGAGCAAAGGTGCCTTTCCGGAAATTATGAAATATGTGGCCCAAGGGTCAATGGTTCTTGTGGAGCGGGACACTACTGATTATATAGTGAAAAAGCATATTTCTTTTTTCCTCCGATTTGCTAATGGGTATTAAGTAATCAACGTAATCAAATTGAGCATGCTATGTATATAGTTATGTTCCCCAAACGAAGTTGGGGAACATATTGTTTTTACTCTGTTTCTTCTTCTTATTATTTTTCTTCTTCTTCCTGGGTACTTTTTTGTCCGGGAATAATCTTGTAAACTGTTCATCCGATGTAGGTAAAACCTTTTTAGGGTTAGTAGATGTTATGTAGATTTGCCTAGTCAAGGTCATTTTGCGCGCACGTGCTTGCAAGAGCGCTCACGTGCAACACGTGAAATGACCAATATGATAGATATAGCCGTAATTTTTCTACTTTTTTTATGAAATGCTTTGAAACTGATAATGTGAGGATATATTAGTAGTACAGACATGGTAACATGGTCAAAATAGCGAGATCTCAAGCGCATGCACGTGCGCTTCGCTCTGATTGGCTGAAACTAAAGTCTCAATATCTTTCTTGTTTTTCGACAAAATCCTTTGAAATTTTGAATATCTTCATACATAATGAAGATCTACAGGATGACATATAAGAATTATCATGAAAGCATGCGCATACACGTGTGCTGCAATCTGATTGGCCGAAACTTTAAATGCCTATAACTTTCTTAATTTTCAACAGAACGGGATGACATTTAGAATATGAATAGGTGTAATGGATTCCCACATTATGCTACTATCAAAATTGATTGCAAAGACATGCATGCGCATGCGCAAAATGATTATACTTGAAAAATGGTAACATTTATATTTGTATCATTTTTTTTCTTGATTTTTAGTATATAAAAATATGTTAACCGTGTAGCCAACATTCCATGATCATCTTGTATATGTATGAACGTGCGCGCGCATGCAAAAGTTAAATGACATATATAGTTGATATCATTATAATTTTTTTATTCTTAAATGAAATCCTTCGATACTAAGCAAATAAAAAAAGTATTACAGGAATGAGGCACAAAAAGGGATTTGGGGAGCGTTTGGGGAACATCTGTAACGGTCCCCGTTACAATTAACACTAGTTATAATTTGCAATGGTGTCTCTTTAAAAAATGGCCTCTCGTTTAAAACAGGAACCAATCACATCCGATGTTTGAATGAAGCGTAACGGAGTCAGCCGAGGATTGCTGACTGAATAATATTTGGAATGTATTTGCATGAGTCTCAGGTGACCTATATATAGTTTTCATATAATATATTTTCTCACTGAGTTATTTCCCTTGCATGCCCACCATCTTGATGGTCAACCTGGTAATTTTTCCTCTTTGTCTTACCAAATTAAAGATGTGTAGCAGAAATATTTTGGGAAAATCTTTTTGGAATAAAAATTAAGAAATAAAGGAAGCTCCGACAAATGAATACTTCTCAGAAAAACAATGCTTCCCACCCCACTGTTGCCAGAACAAAATGTTTTAAGTTGGTTAAATAATGAAAGAATATGAGCATGTTGACCCCCAATATGGTGGCCAACAATGAAATAACGTTAATTTGGGCCTACTGAAAACTATCTATAGGGCCCATGGAGGATATAGATAGAAAACATATTCAAACTCAGATTTACCTTAACTGATCCAAATGATCGATCATTCTTGACTTGTTTACTCATATCAGACAGAAGACCTTTTGAATGGTTACTCAAACCTATAAAGATAAAAATAGCTGAGTAATTTAATTTTGGAAAATTTATGATTAAATGAACTATGAGGCTTCACACAGGTGTTGTAGAGCAAACCTTCCCAAGGAATCTTCTCGCTCTGGGGTCAGAACTTCCCCCGGGAGAAGGCGTCATTCTAGCCTGACTATGAGGGAAGCCTCACTTTAATTCATGTTCCTCATGAATATGAATTAATTATATCATAAAAGTGTACATTAGGATTTTGACATCATCTATGCTAGTCATTAATACAAATGAACAGTTAACTAATATATAATTAATATATAAATTATATTAGAGGAAAATGATTTTAAGGGAATGACAACAATAAGCACTGTTGCAAAAATCCTTATCTAATGAAGATCCAAGCCTTTGTGAATCTTTTCCCATTTAATTTGACTGGAGTCAAAATTTTTCGGTCAACGTTTTTCTTTGTTTAGCGTCCCTTTCTGAGAATTCTTTTTTTTTTATCGCAATTACACCATATGCCGATGGAGGGCTGTAAATTAAGACCTATACTCGGCAACCAAGGCCATTTAGAAGTGGGGATCCAATCTTTTGTGTCAGCACCTTCTGCGTCATGGAGACAAAGCAAATAAACTTCTACAAGGTTACAATTTGTAACTTGACTTAAATGCATAATAAACTTTTAATGCTGAAATATTGAAATTAAATTATATATTGATAGAAACAATAATGTTTAAATGAAAATTACGAACAATGATCAATTTTAAGTCAAAACAAATCGTATTGGAGCAAAACACGGACCTATGGGAATAATAGGACTGACTAACCTGTATTTTCAATTAAACAACGAAATTTTATGTTGTCCTATGAATCATAATCATAATATTTTTTATCTTTATTTGATTATTTTTTGTAGTATATTAACCTCGTCCAAATGAATATGTAAGAATCATGACCGAATTATTCCGAGCCTCGTTCTCAGCTTTGATGACATCCACCGGGTCATTTCCTGCATTATCGTCAGCAGCCAAAAACAAAATAACAGAGTCTAAAAAAGAATTATACAAAATAAATGCTATTTATAATACTAGGACCGTAGGAAGCAATTTCAATTGGAGGTGGGGGGGGGGGGGTACAACCATACATGTTCAGTTTGGGGTACTATCAACTCAAATAAAAAACCCTCGACATTAATTAAGCAAAAAATTCATCAGATGTTATTATTGAAGGGGTACAAGCATTTAATAGCTATTATTATTGCCCCCCTAGATTCCCCGGTTCCTATGGCCATGGTCACAAAGCATCCTTTATTTGAAGAGCATGAGGTATGTTCTTCATATGATAGGCCTAACCGTCTTTCAGGGTGGGAGGGGTTGAAAATTAAGAAACTGAGAAAAATTGTTGGCATAATTTTTAAAAGAGGGTATAAAATGACCTAGAATAGGTGAAAAAATGAAGTTATTACAAATACTCAAATGATTCTTAATTTTGGGCAGATTTACAAAATGAAATTAGAGCTTTACTTTTAAAAGTCATATATAGACGGTGTTTCAAAATCTTCTAAAATAGTGATGTTAATATTTATGCATCCACAGATTCAAACTGTATAAATTGATGTGGAAAGGGCTTATGTAGGCTATACCTGCTTCCCAATACGTTTATGCATTATTACATAATAATAAATAATATTTACATAAAAATATATGTTCAAATCAGATTCATATTGTTCAAATTATGACCTAAGTACAAGCCATTTTTCATAACTTTGCAAAAAATAAAATAACTAAAAAAATATATGTATAAACATTTAAGCCCTACTTGTGTCATGATACTGATCCAAGATTATCTGAAACAATTTTGAGATATTATAATTTTTCAAAGCTGTAAATAGTTAATCAGAGTCGCAGGAGTCACCTAATGGTGGGAAATGTAGCATATATACCGGTATAAGTTTAGAAAAAAATCTTCATACCTCTTTCATTCCCAGTTGTTTTCATGGCATTACTATCAAAAAATGAGAAGGCTGTCCGGATTCCCTGGTCGTAATGGGGATGCTTGTCAGTTGTCCATAAATTGGTGAAGCTATTTAGTGCATGTTTGTTTTCAGTTGTTGCCCAGGCTAATTTTGTGCCATTGCACAATGCTGGGGTGCTGACTTTATCACTGAATGCCACTAACCCAATCTGAAGATGGTATTAATAAAAAAATACACCTTTCTCAATCATTGCTTTTGATATTGGTTTCCTTTCATGTTTTTCATTGTTTGTCCGTCTGTCTACTCGTTGTTTACAGTGCAAGAAATGTGAAGATAAAAAACAGTTATCATACTCAAAATCTATTTATACGATATAAGTTGTTAGCAGAGGCAATGCGGACCTTTGCAAACAGTAGTTGGAGCCAATTTCTTACTAATTCTTAAGCCTTTCTTTTAGCTCTACTAGTCAGAGACCAGAAGAGCTTATGCAATAGAAAGGTGTTCGTCGTCTGTCTGTCTGTAAACTTATTAAAAATGTTACTCTTCTTACAGTTTTAGCCAAATTGCATCGGTTTTTGATTCGATGTACGGTGTTGTCAAGATTACTGAAAATGGAAGCTTCTGTAAAATTCCTTATAAACGCTACTCCTCTCCCAGTTTGGACTATAATTTCAATATAACTTGGCACACAAGAAGACTACACTAAGATACCTAATTTAGAGCTCTGGTTTTTGATTTTGATGAATGGTGTTGTCATGCTTACTAAAATAGAAAGTTCTGTTATCTCTCTCTTTTAATAAGGGGGCCGACTGGGCCGGGGTTTTCATTGTGCAATATTTGGCGCATCATAGTAAAATAAAGCGTATTTATTGTTTTAAAGCATTCTTTTCCAGTTTATTTATAAAATTAAACAAAATTAAGAAATAACAGGTTTAAAAATGTAATTACAATTTTATATACATGATTTTAAAAAAAGATTTTGCAACTGATAGTTGGTTGACATCGTTATAGTGTGTTTTTGATAAAATGAAGCTCATAAAGAAAGGGTAATAAAAATGTTATTAAAGAAAAAGTAATAATCATACGATTTAAAACATAGAATTTTGAGAATTTCTCCGTTATTTTCATAATTTTTTCATATATATATATATATATATATTGTAGTACTCTATAAAAACAGGAAAATTCGTTAATTTTTAGTATTTTGAGATGCTCCCTCTGGTAACAAGACAGTAGAGTTTTGTATTTCTTACATATAATGTACAATATAGTATTACTCACCATTAAGCAAAAAAGTCTAGTGTAGTATTTGTATAATTTGCTTTAAAGTGTGAAAAATTGGCACTTTCCTATATAATCCTATAGTAAATGTATCTGTATTTTGAGACAGTCACTTAAAAATACCTGGACGGTAGATTTCCCCAAACTTGGCATGTACACTGAAGCTAATGTAAGTTATATATGGTATAAAAATGAAGATTTTCGCTATTGTAGTTTTAACACAATAAAACCCCAGTCGGCCCCCTTGAAACGCTAATCCTCTTTTGATTTCAATATAACGTTAACTACACTATGATACACAGTTTAGTACATCAGTTTTTGATTTCGAAGAACGTTGTAACGCTACTCCTCTCGGAGTTTTGGTTTGATTTCAATATAACTTGGCACACAAGAAGACCACACTACACTGTACATAATTTAGAGCATCGGTTTTTGATTATGATGAACGGTGTTGTCACGTTTACTGAAAATAGAAATGTCTGTGAAATTCCTTTATTTAAAACGCTATTCCTCATATAGTTTTGGCATGAGTTTAATATAACTTGGCACACAAATAGACTAAACTATGATACATTTTGAGTTTTGATCTAATAACCAGTTCATCTATGTTCCTATGTTTACTATATGTCATTATGGAACCATAAGAGTTGTTGTAAATATGTCTGCATATTCATCCTGATAAATATAATTCAGACCTTCATGCCTTTATGCATGGGTCAAACTTCGTGACTATTTCATTGAACCGGTAAATAGAATTTTTTTCATTTGTAGATTCGGTTTGGTTCAACTAAAGATTGTTTACATACTCTTTCCAAATAGTTTTAAATCATGATTCAGGTTCCTGAGACGTCCATGTATTTTTCTGTAATCAGGCCCTTGAAGATTGGTTGTTTAGATGCTTTTAATTCCTTTGAGATTTGTTGGGACGACATTTGAACATTTCCCCATTGTTCCGAATTTAGACGTGCTCGGCACATTTTTTGCCATTAAGCAGTGGGGGATCTTTTATGAGCCAGCATCTTCTGCAACACTGTGTTATGCTTTACGGTTCCTTTTGAAAGACCGTATTCAACGTTCCTCATTGGGATTTGAACCTGCAACCTTTAATCAGCTACTTACATCTTAACTCCAAAGCAAAATGCTCCAGAACCACTGCAAATCTCATGGCCCTCAAAAAAGTACATTGATTGTCTATATAAGCACCAGAGGCTGAGGGAAGGTTTGAAAAAATATTACTCGGATGTCCGGTCTTTGCGTATTTGAAAAACTTGTCTTTTTTATTCGATTTATATAAATGTACTCTGGCATGAGATATTTCACAATTCATATGTAACAGTTTTAAATTAATAAATCATGAATTTTGCTTTTAAACTGCATATGTATGATACAGTGTACTTAGCATTTTGTTCACAAACCGCTTTCTTTTGTACTTTTCTTATTCATAAAGGTAATTTTCCATTAAATTTAGAATGTATTTTCAAAGCTGCTGTCAGAAAATAAAATTGTTTACCTACCTACCGACCCAACTTGAAAATTTAGGGTCGGGTTAGGGGAAACAAAGATATTTTTAATTCCGGCCTTATATTACATTCTCTAATTTTCTTTCTTCATTATTGTCGATTCATCAATCTTTATTATGAATTTAGCGCTTTTCAGAACTGTTGTTAAGACGTAAAAGCCGTTTCTGAAGTTGGAAATAAACATTGCGAGGGGGAAAATGACAAATTAATTTTAAACGAACACTTGTATTTTTTGCGTTAATTTTACAGGATACATGTAGTTGTTTTATTAAATTGGTCAAAACAATAAACATTTTGGCGTTCCTAGAGTAATGAAAATGTATATAGTTCTTACTGTGTATTCTACCGCGCGGTGACAAGGTTATAGACATTATAGACATTTGAACGTCGTGAATTTCTAAAGGATTTTATAAAGAAAATTACACTGAATTTAAATATAATTTAATGTATCGTTTGTGTTGTTATCTTGGTTACTATAAAGTTTCTGTGAAATTCCTTTGAAATGCTACTCCTCCTACAAATTTGGTCTGATTTCAATAGGCTTATAACCAGACAAACAGACAAACAAGTAGACAACATTAAGGTATATAATTTACTGCACCGGTTTTTGATTTCCATGAATCTTGTTGCCATGGAGACTAAAAATAGAAATTTCTTTTGAAATTCTTTTAAAACTCTTCTTCTGATTTCAATAAAACTTGGCACACACGAGTAGATTTTACAAAGGTACATTATTTAGTGCATTGGTTTTTGTTTTCAATGAACGGTGTTATCATGGTTTCTAAAAAAAGAAATTTCTTTGAAATATTTTCAAAACACTACTTCTCCTACAGCTTTGGTTTTACAGAAATCAAAATAAGCATATGAATGGACTACACTATGGTTTACTCCTACAAGTAAGAGCCTCGGTTAACGTCCCTACGCTCCTTATATACCTCGGACTCTTACATCCGAAGGCCATTTTCTAACGAGCTCGTTCCGCCTGAGATTTTGGGCGGAACGTATTATGCGTGAAATAAACTGTTAACAAGTAATTTTCAGGTACCTACGTGTTTGCATGGGGTATGAAAGTCACAAGAAATAATAAAATCCAATTTATTCAGTGTGCATCATTGTTAATTAATGAAAATTGTCATTATTCCAATTTGTCACCAGAAGTACTTTCGATTTGACTTCACATTAATTTTGCGGATTGCTTGTCAGAAAACGAAATTTTCGTTGCATTACACTAGTTTCGTTTCGTCAGATTTTCTGAATTCCATTTCCGAATTTTAAACAGACGACTTGTTTCAATTTCTGCTTCGATTTAAAAAATAATGGATTTATTGCTAATACGAGAGGTTAACAGTGTTTTATGCGTAAGTTTATTCGTAAATATTGAATATTTTATTATTTCGTACCATTCGTTAATATACAAAGCCTCATTTCTTAATAAAATAATTTATTTCCACTTGGAGTTTCAGCGGCGAGAATTTTTACAATGGATGCTAGAGGTTACGCGGCGCCAAGTCAAAAGTATCTCGCCGTGAACCTCTAGCATGCTGGAGTACACTATGGTTCATAATTCTATTTATTACTGCCTTTTCTGTTGTCATACGTAGACCAGTAGAGCTACAGTCCCATCAGAGACTTTTTGTTATACTGAATTTGACAACGGAATGTCCCGTCTATCTGATCGACATATAGGGCTCACGGCGGATGTGACAGGTCGAAAAAGGATTCTGACTACTCCTAGGCACCTGATCCGACCTCTGGGATTTCCTGGGGTCCTTGTTCATGCCCTTTTTGCAGATTTATGTTGCCTTACTAATTTTTAAGATCGATTACTGTTCGTTATCTTTGCCCTTTTCTTTCTGGAGAAGTCGAAAATGTTAAAGTTCACAGACGTAAAACAGACGGGACAGACAAATTTAGTTAAGGTTTCGTCAAAAGTCAAAATGTCCAAAAATTTATTTTTACAACAGCTCCAAAACTGTGGTTTATAAAGTTAAAACTTTTACAGTTTTTAATTACATGTATATCATTGATTAACAGATAAAAAGTATCATTTGATCACAAATACTTTGAAAAATATATTTATTGAGAAAAAGTAATTTTAAAAAATGTATATATTTTTAAAAAATACATGTACACCTAATTAATTCCGTACTTTTAGTGAAAGCCATCATTGCAGAAACAGTATACATGTATGTTTATCAATGAAGGGCAAGTTGGACTTAGATAGCCTCTTGAAAGTTGTTTTCCCAGTTTATTTTTTCCGAATGGTAAGATTTGAAACCGAAAGTACATTGCAAATGGCGGATTTTATAGGGGTCTTGTCTTTATACATGTCATGCTTTCAAAAGCAGCCTTTCAGAGACCATTCACGTCCAACTTACCCTTCGTTTATAAACATAAATTATTTCTGCAATGATGGTTTTCACTTAAAGCTATATATGCCGTATTAGTGTTTTATTTTAAAAGTAATAAATATATGTGGTGAATCATCAAGTTATATAAGTTATATACTTTCTGCAAATAAGACAATTCCACTCCATCACTTTTAAAAGTTATGAAATATTATTTGGTAAAAATTATTTTCTCTCCGTGTCGGATAAAAAACCACCTCTTATTGAAATATTCATGATCACGTTGTCTCGCATGTTTACAGCAAACAATGGTCCAATCTCGTGAATGAACCGAAAAGCATGATGGTCTACTACGTTTTTACTACAAAAACGTGAGTTAGGGATTGTCAATATTGAGAGCACCTCAGAAGTGTGGAAACCATGTTGTGCCAAAATGAAATAGCTAATACAAAATAAACGATATAATTTGATCAATCAAAATGGTTATTAGATACATTCGATTCTGCATTTCTTAATGGTTCAAAACAACAAAAAGTATTCCACAGAATAACATGTATAAATCTGCACAATATACCGAATGCCAAAACCAGAATACTACTAAATAATATAATTATATTCTTTACATATGAACCACAGTATTTCTGATCCCTTGAAAATAATATAAAAAATCTTGCAAGTACTAAGGTTATCAGCATTGGCTCGGGCTAATTCGAAAGTGAAATTTGGAGTTTGGCAGTAAATTGTAGTGAATGAATAAAATTTAGCAGTGAACGATATTGGAACCTATCTTACTTCGAGCTAGTTGATCTTTATTCTAACTGTTCTATCCCCCCACCCACTTTTAAAAAACGATGCTACCTACCTGAATTAATATTTCTTAATGGTGTTCATCGAAATGCTTGGTTGTGCCCTCAAACTGGAATAGTTTTTAGAGGCCTGGAATTCCTTGACCAATTTTATTTTATTAGCCCAACTATATTTCTAAGAAGGCAAGATGTATGGTATGTAAGTTTCATCTAAATATGTTATGTAGTTCATATTAAAAAAACCCAAAGGGATAATTAAGGAATCACTGTCTAGTTTTGAGAGTATGCCAGGGCATCAACAATAGTGGGAAACATGGGATAATTTGCATAACGGGCGAAGCCCGTTATGCTAAAATTATCCCATGTTTCCCACTATTGTTGATGTCCCTGGCATACTCTCATAACTAGACAGTGATTCCTTATATTTCCATTTCATTGTGAAATAAAATTGTAGACTTAGACATTAAAATGTAGACTAATAATTTTAAATTACACGAGGACTTCCATGCCAATTTCCATAGCCCTCTCTCACTGACATTAACCACAAAGGCAGCCGCACGAGATTTTCATGCATATTTGGCATCCTTAGCGTCAGACACAGAGACAGATGCGCACGAGATTTGCATGCATGTTAGGCCTCCCTAGCTCCCGACCTTTCGACCTGCCTAATTTACATTCCGGCAGGTTTATCAAAAATTATCTCCGCTAAGTTTCAAAGAGTTATCACAGAGACAAAAATAAGAAATGGAAATATTTGACGATATCCCATTCAGGGTGTAAATATAGCATTTTAAATTACTTTCCATACATTGTACTTGACATAAAATATTTTTTGCGCATAATGCGCTCCATACTGAAGATCCGTAAATGTTCACCCAACCGAAAATGTCCACTAGCAGTACAGCACGGGGAATCTCTAAACAAACGGACCTGTACAATGGAGTGGGGAAAACTTAAATTTTCATCATTGTTAATCATTTGTATGCAAATATGAGCATGGGATTAGTAGATAATAATGTACATAATGCATCAAGTCTTTCTGAGAGCGATTTAAAAAACTAGCCTTTTTGAAAAAACACGTAGTATTTTATGTAGTAACCCATAAATGCATTAAATGCAACTCATTGAGCTGATTGGTCTATTTGTGTCCCTTACTGAACAGACGTCACAAAAATATTTTCCTAGACCTGATGATTCTCGCGATGCTTTTCCCGCGCACATGCGCAGATCCAGGATAAACGTCAGTCCTTTATAAATATGCATGAGAATATCGTGTTCTTTTCCTGACAAGTACTTTGTTAATACCGAATAAAATTTCGTCGAATTTGCAAGAATGCTTCATTTTTGGTAGCTTATCATACTCCAGAAATTTTTGTTCGGTTTCACCTGTGCAAAAATACTGTTTAACACGGCATACATATCTTTAAAGTACCCGGTACAGAATTAAGCTGGTGCATTTTATTTTAAATATGAAAATTTCTTCATACATTTTTTTCTAAAAAAAATTATTTTTTAAAATATTTGTTTTGAAGTGATACTTTCTATCTATTTATCAATGATATAATTTTAAACTGTACAAGTTCTACTTTACACCTCAGAATGATTTGTAGCTACATTGTATTGTAAAATCAAATTTTTGAACATATTGACCTTTGACGAAACCTTAGGAAAAATTTACTTGAGCCTCTGACATTAAAAGAAAAATGGGCCAAAATCGAAATAATCACACAAAAGCAATCAAATATACGTTTTACGTAACTCTGGACTGTAAATTTGACATTTAGCTCTTTCCTTTAAATACGCTAATTAATGCTTCATATGAACAACTTTCCGAATCTCCTAACAGTATCCATTTGTAAAACCCCAGATACAGATGTATATTTCTTATGCTGGTGTGATAGGTTTTAATCTTTTACTAAAACCTATATAATGAAGAGGGATGTAACTTTACCCTATCATTGGGACTCAAGGTATTGATAACGTTCTGCACAGCCTCGCGTGCCACAAATAACAGTGAGTGAGCATTGTAGTTACTACGTTTTGTTCCAGTAACTTCCGAGACGTCAACTGCGACAACCACATCTTTTGGTTTGTTTGTCACCGAAGCTACGTAATAATGCCTGAAAAATAAACAGATTTTAATTCTTGATATATATTTATATATTCAAACAATATTTATAAATGGGATTATTCACAATCGAGTGCATGGCTTAATTTAACTCCTCGCAACAAAGTAAAGGGGGTATGGTAACGCGCTTGTTTGTTTGTGTGTGTGGGAGGGGGGGGGTAGTTTGTTCGGAAGTGACGTAATTTGCATCGAGATCGATGTAGAATGCTGCCTTGATTCATAGATACACTCTATGCTCCTTTCCGTGGGTATGCTCCGCTTTGTTGTGCCCTTGTTGATTTACTACCGATGATGCAAGTTAATGCTTACTGAGCAATTCATGTTGTTCTTGTGGTGCTTAGTGTAGGAAAATCCAAACCAAATTAAGTTAATCTAGTTTATCTTAACCTGCAAGATATAACCGTTACGAGTTTTGTTTTCAAACTTATTGAAACTTATGGTAAGAGTTAACAAGTGTTTAACCGATCCTGTTTGGAAGCAATTAAATTTTAATATAATATGTTGAATTGAGTTTTAATATACCCGCAATATCTAAACAAAGTTTAGTAATATTGATATCTTGGTTCGTCTGTCACTACATGTATCTTCTTCCCTACACGACTCACACTCATACGTTTCAAGCAGTAGTCCCATCTCATCTTTAAGAGTATGATTAGTATTGCCGTGAAAATGTGATTTTTTAAAGTTTTCTTGTTCACCCTGCAATTGGGGTAAAGGCTAGAAAAGATTTTTTTAAAAATATATAATTGTCTTAAGCGCAAAAAAAAACATTATATGAATATCCATACTGAAGAAATGCACTTAGACTCACTTAAATCTCGGATCGTATGAGTCACATTTCTTGCTCTGAGAATGTGCGGGGTAGATAAGGAAGGTCCCGTCACTTCCAGCAAAGTACTGCCAAAGCATATTAGGATTCAAGCTGTAATTCTCTCCCATTTTGGTTTTAATTCCTTCGCTTGGAAATTGGTTTGATGTTAAGGATTTTGATATACAGGCCTCGTTCTCCAAAATCTGTATTATAACATTAACAAATTTGAATCGTATTTAAACATTGTTATAACAAATTCAACAATTTCAGTTTAAAAAATGATCGCAAATTTAAAAATTGACCCTGTTTGTGTGTATCGAATGAGATGGGAGGCTTGAACACCACATGCAGGTGAAAGTCGAATATAACTATATTACTACAGATAAAGAAATTTGGCGATTGAAAAGCTGAATTCATACTTTTTTGTGATACAGCTCGGACATTATTTGTAAAACATGCAGATATGAAACATATATGGCAGGATAGTTTTTATTTTAAGTTCACTTTCGAGTCGACAAATGAATAAATAAGGGCACAGCAAAAGGTTTTCTTCACCTGAAGTCTAAGAGAAAAATAAATCAATCTTTATGCATATGGGGATAAAAATCAATTCTGGAAATAAGGAACACAATAAGTTCCCATTGGATTTCTAACACATTGTTGAAAGCCTTGGTCTCCAAAAATTCCAGTTATTGTCAATAAGGAACTTCAGCATCTTGTCAATAACATCAAAATACTTGTATGAAGAATCAAAATAATTAACCAAGTAATTTTTATAGACGACCAAACATAAAATATGAAAATTTGCGAGTTCCAATTTTTAAGGAATCAGTTCTGTATGATATTCTCCTAAAAGAAACTCACCTTTGTTCTGAACTTTGGATTGTAAATTCCGCCCACTTTGCAACATTCTGGAAAAACTCCAGTATCAGTATGAGCAAAATTACGGTATTCTTCTGCTATAACCTGTTTTAGTTCTTTAAGTTGGTCTGTTAAGATTTTAAATGTTTCTTTTAGTTTTTCGGCCATCTAGTGAAAAAAGAATGACAATTTTGTGTTTCAAGTACAGATTCATACAATGAAAGTAAAAACAAATAAATAAATTTTCAACGTTTGAAATTCAGATGCATGAAGATAAATATTTGAATATTGAATGCAGATAATTACTGTATATTTAAAATGTCATTTATATATATATATATAAATTAATTCACTTAATGAATATCTAGATTCCGATATGTATATAATGAGTTTTGTGGTTTAGCGGTAAACATTTCATTTTTTAGATAAAATGTGTTTGCCTCAAAGAGATTAATCCCTATACATGTACAAATATTTATAAAAGAATTATTCAAGAGGAGAAAAAATTATGAAGAATCTATTTCGAGTCAATATGATGCATTCTAAATAGCAAAATTTGATATAATATGGTATGAACATGTATAATGTCACCATGTAATAATGATTGTTTCAATTTTAATCTAGATTTCCAATGATCTGGTCTTGGTTTATAGGTGTAAAACACTTTCCATTACTTTTTATACTCTCCAAATGATAGATAGTGTTAATTCCTAGATCGAGTAATTATAACAAAAATTATTGAATGACTTGTCAATCGAATACTAGATGACATGTACTATGTAAGATGGCAGAGGAAAGTTTCGGATTATGCACCGTCAAAAATTAGAAACCAGACGTCTCTGTCGAGACTGAAGCTCTACTGGTTTGTACTAATAACAAATGAAGAGAAAAGTAGCAGTTGGGACTTGAAAATTTACAACAGCAATAAAAAGAATAATGATGCTTGATCGAGCTCTTTTTGTGGCAAGATATTGCAATAAAACTACAGCTGTAGGAGTAGCTTTTAATACATTTTTACAGTATTTTCAATTTTAGTAACCATAGCAACACTGTTCATTGAAATCAAAAACCGATACACAGAATTATGTATCTTAGTGTAGTCTCCTTATGTGCCAAGACCAAAACTGTAGGAGGAGTAGCATTTTGAAAGTATTTCACAGAAATTTCTATTTTTAGTCACCAGGGCAACACCGTTCATCAAAATCAAAAACTGATATACAGAATTATGTATCTTATTGTAGTCTACTTGTGTGCCAAGTTATTTTGAAATCAGAACAAAACTGAAGGAGGAGTAGCATTTTGAAAGTATTTCACAGAAATTTTTATTTCTAGTAACCAGGACAACACTGTTCATCGAAATCAAAAACCGATACACAGAATTGTGTATCTTAGTGTAGTCTACTTGTGTGCCAAGTTATACTGAAATCAAACCAAAACTGTCAGGTGTATTATATATCTCTTACATTATTTATTCATGTATTATAACATAATAAAAGAAAACATGGTAAAAATGCACAGAGAGAAAAAAAATAAAAATGTATCAATAAACACACACTGTGTGCCAAGTTATATAGATGTTTTCAATCCAGCAATCAAAACTGTACGAAGTCGTAGAATGAAAAATTGTTTACAGACAGATAGATGAATCTTGAAATAATTTTAGAGAAAAATTAAATACATATTTTCAACATTTTCAATATGGACCACCTTTAACCAAAATTATCTAAATGTAATGATGTACAGTTTTTAATGCATATAAAATTATTCAGAAGTTGTTTTTCTGGTAGAAATTTTTTGTTTGCATTTGAAGGGAATTAGGGGCCTTGTATATTTTACTACATATAATGACACGGTTTTTATATCTATTCATAGGAAATGGGAAATACAAATATTTGAATAAAATTTTTGTGTGATTTGCTTTAAAAAGGCAATGAGTATAGAATGATTTGTGGATTGACAAAATTTTGGTTTAACATCACTTCTTGTTAAAAGTTTTGCTGCTAGAGTAGCGAAGTAGTGATAAAATATTAAATATTCATGAAATTTTGAGATTGCCTATGTGTTATTATTTGGTCAATTTGTAATTGTCCAATGTTTTTTCTTAAAAGAATTCCCATTTTATGAATTCCTCAAAGGACAAAAACTTGCTTTTGTTAAATGTATCGAGAATTTTTATTAATTTTTTTTACAAGCAGCCTAATACATGTTGTTACGGACAACGTCAGCCAAACGTTTTGATTGTCAAAAGAATGTCCCCTGCCACCTGACGCCAAGACGAAAGCCAATACCTTTTCGAACATACTTACATTTTGAGATATTATTGCAGCCGTATCTTTTGATCTGTCGTAAAGTAAGGTATCGTAGTACTTCTGCACATAAAAGGCAATTACATATAAATGTTATAAAGATATGCTGTAAACATGTACGAAACAGTGAAAATAAATATTTTATTGTATATATATATATATATATAAAAGATATTATTAGTCAACGTAATACCTTTTGAATGAGTACTTCTAGATGTATATTTTCAATGCTAAGATGTAATTTACCTGTAGACTTGGAGCACATATTCCCTTTTCTTCGATTACTTTAAGTTCCTGTGAAAATTTGAGACCTGTCAAGGAGTTGATGTCTTCTGTCACAACTCTCACTGACAATTGGAAGACCAAGGCAAGATATAAAATCAAAGCCATCCCTGAATATCTGAATAATCTTCTGTATTTACTGCCTGCAGCTACCAAGTAAAGTAATTTAAGAAAACATATAATGACATGATACAAGGTATGTGTATTTCTCTAAATTTCTCTCAGTACTGCCACCACCATTCATATTCCAAAGTGTTGCCCGTATGGTGTTTATAGCAGGTTTTTCTAGAGGTGCAGCTCAAAGACCACGAGCGCTGAGAGTGCACCAAATCTGCAGCCCTCCAACGGCAAATGGCGGAGTTTTAAAGTAAGGGAAAACACTCGTCAAAGAAAGAAATTCTAAAAGATGCTTCGGATACTGCTCTAACTGAAAGAGAAACTCTGCGGATTGAATTTGGTTTGGCTGATATTGTTTTGGTCCCTTATTGGGTTCCTGGATGAAATCAATAGAAATTCCAAACTCTATCTCAGTACACCACTTATCCTAATCTTAAAAATGATTCGACTACTTACTACTTTGTGAAATCAAGAGATGCTCTGAAATCCAGCATCACTCTCGATCCCACAAACGATATGAAAATTCTACGACGTGTACGTCTACAGAACAGTACTATTCAAAGGACTATTTGGTTTTTTGCTTACATTGCACATGTGATGAGAAGAGTTCTGGAAATAGCAGTGCCTCGCTTGATAAATATATACACAAGCACTTTGTTCCTAACAAAATGCAAGTTTCGTTTGTAATGATTATATACTTGTAGTGTTAAAATCTTACCTTAAATCGTTGTCTCTTTTCTTCGTGTCTGTTTAGTTACTATGACTACAAATAAATGTGTATGGGGATGAGATACATCATCGCTTAATTGTTGTTATTTAAAACCATTTTGTACATAAATGTGATGCGATGTTTTAAATATTTAGACTGAAGGAAATTTTATAAAAATTCATGAAGAATCACACAAATTTGTGATATGTAGGTCGAACAATGAGACGCTTAAACGTAATATGAGACTTTTAAAAATATACTGTATGTATTAAGTATGTCAATTGTGTACTTTTCTTCAGAAAATAAATAAGATCTATTGTGGTGCATGAAAATTTACGAAGTATACAAGGATGATTAGATGATTTAAATTAACAACATTATATAAAAAATAACATAACGAAGTCAATAAAATAGATTTATCTACCTGCTTTAAGTTCTCTATTTTTGTGAATATGGCTATCTCTCAACTTTTGTCAAGGTATCTCCGAAACGCTTTATTTATTATAATTTAAGTTAAACGTGATATAATTTAAACAAATCATTTGTACTCAATCGTATATTTCAATTGACTTGTCAAGCTTTAAGAAAATATTACCTTTTTTTTGAGATTTCATTATTCCAGGGGTTTACAGATTTGTATTGTAAAAAAGATGGGTAAACAATAAAAAAATGCCTTTACTTTTAGAATTATAAACATTATGTTCAATTTGTGAATAATGAAGAGTAAAGTTCTTATATTTTGTCATACAAGTGTATTTTCTAAATATACACGTGTATGTTTTTTCTATATAGAAGATGGGTAAAAAGGTATAAAGAATGGCTTTATAACTCTTAGAAATATAAACATCATGTTCAATTTGTGAAAAATGATTTTGGAGTAAAGTTCATATGTTTTGTCATACAATTGTATTTTTAAGGTTTAGTTGGATTTTGCTCCATTTCTTATTGTTAACCAAAAATGTACATTTAAGAAATAAAGAAAAGACTCACCCATATCGAAAAATTGTGCTATTTTGTGAGAATATTATCATTTTGCCCTCATTCGTGTGTGAATGCTATTTCATAATGGCATTCATTAATTTCATAATAATAAATTTAACTTTTGATAATAAGTTCGCACTTTGTAGAGGTTTTATATAAAGTATTGTATTCGGTAATTTTAGATGACGCATTAAAAAATGTTGATATTTGAAATTTTATTTTGTCGCACTATAGGCATTTCGTTTGCCTTTTTTTTTTAAAGATCATTATTCGTTATCTTTACCAAATTCATTAGTTGTAAAAGTTAAAGAAAGGTTCATGATCTAGTGAAATATATTTGATCCTTTACTTTACTAGATGTAACAGTAGTACTCTGAGACAGAAAAACATCAATTATATCCGTCTGTAGATTATGTATACCCCAGAAAATACAGGGTTTCCCCTACCTGTTCCCATAAGATTTGTAATCTATCCTATTGAAGATTTCATTGTTCCAAATTTCACTTACTTGGTCATTTACCACAGAAAAAGAAAAAATATTCCCCTTCTTTTGACAAGACTTTTATTGTAAAGATTAAAATTAGACTCGAATCATATTACACATACATGCATTATAAAACATGTAAAACCACCGACCACCCAATACATATAATAGAAATCCTCTATTTTTACTGAAAAACTTATTCGAAATTAACATTAATTTATCAATTCGATGGAATGTGTACTATAAATGATTACTTGATATGCATCATCTACCACGTAAATCCCCCTTTTTATTTTGTATTACCAACCATGAGAAAGATATTTTAAACAGAATGTGTAGATATGTAACATAAAGCTTATTTTACTAGGATTCGAATGTCTGAAAACACTGCATTGGACTGCATGTAGCCTGTGCATCAAACTTAAAAATCATTTTGATAGGCAAGTTTTTGAAAATGATATTTTACTGGAGATGTATACATATTGCAGTTCTTATTTACCGAGTATTCTCTGGCGGATGTAGGGGGGGGGGGGTTACACTTTTGCGTCCAAAATATACACTAGATTTTATAAATCAAATTATTGTGTGAATGTCCAACTTGTTTGTCCAGCTAGGCTGCAGATTATTTATGAATGAGGACACTTACTGTTAAACTTATGTCAACAGTTTAAATATATTCTTCTAATTAAATTCCATCCTCTCAAAGAGATTGTTATTGAGCCGCGAAAATCTTGATTCTTGTTTTCAGACAACAACAACAACAAAAATAAAATAAAATAAATAAGAAGAAGCAAATTGATTTTAATAGAGCTGATTCTGTCCTACATTCGATTAATTTTATTGAAAAATGTAACAATATGCAAAATCTTTAATTTATGTAACCACATTGTCTATTACGACTGAAACAACGTTATTTACATAACTTGTATTCAAACACAGACCTAAATTTAGGTCTATGATTCAAACTAAGATGTTTACAAAAAATATAACTGCTTGATGTCAAATTGCATAATTATATTACAACTTGACGAGACATTTCACTTTTTAAAATATATTTCAATTTAACGGACAAATTTAAACAATAAAACTCAAAGTCAAAATGTCCCCAAAATCTCTCAACGGCACCACGGACACCGGTTATTTTTCTGACGTCGTTGAAAATCCGACCAACTGAAATTCCTAATAAATCTATACCAGTCTCGCACGAAGACCTTTTGTGGTACGTGGTACACTTTTGTTATTGTCGTTTTAAACTTGAATGTTCTTTTCACAGGTCCAGGTATCTGTTGTATAGGCGTAGTAGTTGGATCAGGGGTGGATGTCGTCGTTTTAGGGGCCTCTGTCGGTTTTACGTTAGGGCGGGGCGTTACTCTTTTGATTGGTTGCGGTTTCTTTGGTCTCCGCTTGAAGAAAAGAATGCCATTCAACTCAGCGATGTCCTTGGATTTCTCATCTAATTTCGTTTTTAAAAAGTAGTCATTCTACGATTATTACAATGTATACTACATATGTATTTATATAATTAAGTAAGTTAAGGCAATCTTTAAAAGAGCATTTAAAGAGTGAACTTAGAGAAGACATGATTTTTGTTTTATTTACTTGAATAATTACCGGGGTTACAAATGAAAGATCACAATGAAGACATTAATACATAGGTAAAATGATGTTTACCAGAAAGAAATCTTACCTACGACAACGGATATAGATTTAGAATTTTGGACATTATCAAGAGGTGCGCAGAGTCCACAACCAATGATGGAGATATATAAAACTAATCGGTAGAGATAAAAATCCATCTAGTCAAGACACTTAAAACAACAACAGGAATGAAAGGGAAATGATGATCATAATTCATTACTTCATGCGTTTCTTAACCACAATTATTCTGTCTGCTTGTTTTCAAATGACGATAGCGTAATTAAGATATGAATAGATGTTTATTTGTAATTATATACTGAAACGCAAAAGAAACGCAACAAGCAGTAATCTACAAATATTTGATTTTTTTTCCAACGATTTTCAAAAATGAATACAGTAAGGCTAAACTCACTTTTCAGAACATCAGACATTTGATAAAAATGTTAAATGTTTATCTTTTTACTTAAGCCATTTTTAAGAAGCCTTAGCGTTGTTCCGGGAATCGAAAGGAGAGTTTATTTTTTGAAATATTGCTGCATTACTTATGATGAACAGTAAAAACCCTCAAAACTCCATGATATCGCCAAATGTTTTATTAAACATGCAATTTTTGATTTCTGTTCAACAGACTCAAACTTGACTTCCGGTTATGGTATGAAAATCGTTCAACCGTTAGATTACCGATGTTTATTAATACCCTCAGGGATCAATTTTTTGAACAAATTTGAAACCACATTAGAAAGTGAAGCTTTCTAAAACAAATTTAAAGTTTTAACTTAAACTTTTAAACAAATTTAAAGTTTTAATCCCTGGATCAGTTACTCTTGAAGAAAAGATGTTAAATATATAATTGAATTTTCACGAATTCTATATCTCTCGTGAAAGACGGCCCAGTCCTTCATTTGAACACATCTGAATCCCTTCTTAAAGGGGCATGGACACAGTTTTAAACTGAATTTTTAAAACCCAGTTTTAATATTTACAATTCCTACCTAAGGCATCATCTAATGATTAGCAAAAATTTGAACATCATTTATAAATTGATTTATAATTTAACAAACGAGATACAGAACTTAAAGTTCTTTATAGAGTAAACAAGGCTCGTGCCTTGTTTTTGTTAACAAAATAAAATTCAGCAAATCAATAGAAACTGTCAAATCGAATTTAAAATTAACTTTTTTATTGAAATATTCTACTTTGAACGAACATTTATTAGTATATTAACTCATGTAAACAAAAACATGACACGGTCCTTGTTTATATAACAAAGGTTTGGAGCTCTAAATCTGTCTTGTATCTCGACACCAGAAGTTCAAATTTTTGATGATCATTAGAAAGGCCCTGGTTGAATATTTGTAAAAACGAAAAAAATAAATTTTGAAATTTTAGCTGAAACTGTGTTCATGCTCCTTTAAACTTTTAAAGTTTATTTCTGGCAAGTTTGGTTGAAACAAGTGGTTCCCAAAAAGATGAAAATGTCAAAAGTTTTATGACAACGACGAATGACATAGGACCAATTCCAATTAGAAAAGCTCACTTGAACCTTCGGCTTAGGTGGTCCAAAAACACATAATTCAAACACATTATGGTATAAAAATTCAAAGTACAATGTAATATTCAATCATTTAACTGACAGAGTGATGCACAAATTACTTTGCTGTGATATTAAAAACATACATTTGATTACACATTCAAAATCCTGTTTGAAAAACATAAAAGATATTTAATGATATTTACAAAAGTTATAAGTACATGTGCATATATTAATTTCAAGTACATTTACGTATACACAATCATAAACGAGCTAATATAAAGTTCTTATGCAGATAAAGATATGAAATGTTGGATTAGAGGTAGCGTAGAACCATTTCAGTCGTGCTCAAAATACTGTTTATCACGTCACAAATATTTGAAAGACATCATTTGTATAACAAATAAGCAATTAATGAATCAAACGTAATCAGACACTGTTTCATTATTTTTTCAGATGCCAGAAGTTCAACCATATAATTTTAGCTATGAATAACAAAAGAAATTGAATGTGTTTGACATAAGGCACAAAATTAGAACTTGGTTTTAAAAAAAGGAAATAAAAGACATTTTCATATAAAGAATGGAAAAAACTATTCATAACATAAAACGAGTACCAGTATATTGATCTTTGAAATCAATGGAAAAATAATTGAAATCAAAATGTAGTTTTTCAAAGTTTCTGGAGCCAAACAAGGTAGCTACCGTATCTCTTTTACATAATACATACACATAAAATATAATAGCAAATTATTTTAGAAAAGTTTTGAAAATTTGTCCATTTCGATCAGAATTTCTTTAATGCATTTGAGCAATGAGTACTAGTAAGAACATAATAATAATGTAACTTCTATAGATCGAACATTGCCCTATAACATTATTATATGTCAAATGAAATTAAACAATTTAACATATCATAAAACAAACAACATATATGTATGCAGAACTTTTTTTCAAAACGCGTGTTCAAAAGGCGCCTGGTTTCTTCGGGTTGTCACCTAATTGTGCTGTACAACTTCCATCGTCAGAACTCTGCATTCCAATATACTGGTTACCTTGATGGGAACCTTCGTCCTCTCCTCTGAGGTAGTTAATTGAACTCTCACTTTCTGATCTATTTTCCCCAGCCGAGCTGAAGCCAGGATTATCAGTAACCACCGTAAGATATGTTGCCTTCTTGTCGTCTTTTTTATTTCGTTTGGAGACGACCACCACAATGATTATGATCAGTATGATCATAATTACAGCTGCTGCGCCTCCTGCACTTCCGGCTATTATTGGTATTTCATCTGTCTGTTCTGAACTGATTGGGATTGATGAAGCAAGACATTGTGTTTCTGGAAAAAAAAAGTTATAAGGCATCATACTGTATGTATCTCATCTGGGAATACAGACAAGAGACCTAGCGCTAATTTTGTTAAAAGGTTCTAAAAGCAACCCAATGCGTTCAGAGGAGACCAAAATGACTCAGAATATTTGAGTCCACTCTTACTATTTCTTACGAAAACCACTTTATTTTTTTTACTTTTACGCCGCTAAACAAGTCATCGGTATAGTTTTCTAGAGGAATGACTTGACAATAAAAAAAAAACTACGATACAAATAAATAATACAATATTTATCGTACTTCAACGTATTTTTTTTTATGGTTATGTATATAGAGTATAGACATTAATACAAGCTATAAAATTGTGTCATTTTTCATAATAAGTGGAAATAACGTTGCAGGTATAAAAAAATTAAATTTAACATTAGCAAAAGATATTTGGAGTTTACATGTGAAACTAAGTAGCACGTGATAATTTCATTCTGTTACGCTGTACAAAGGGAATCACCAAAGTGCAGTATTTGTATTTGAGCCTTTGTATATTAAACAAGGAACAGGTAAACTTTCTTAAGCCTTTATTATGACAGAGCTCTATACACGTTCACTGTACAGGTTAGGAGGTATTAGTTTGAAATATACTTAAAACTAAGGATGTTCTTTTTTACTGAATCCTTAATGTCTTAATCAAAATACGCTAGAAAAAAAATCTCCTTACTTTTTTTACTCTTAACTTTCCCAAATGGGCAAGTCTCGATGATATTGCAGCATCTCTCATGTTCAGAAAACTGGCTACCATTTTCGTTTTGAACACACCAGCTGCATCCTGCTACTTGGTAGCAATTTCTATAAAATATAGATATTGTGAATGCTATATGAAAGCAAACAATTGTAGTTGCAGAGTTATATGGATTAGATAATTCAGTCGGACGTCTAAAATTACAAATCCCTCAATTTCATAGAGCAATAAACATTTTTATAACGCTTTTCTTTTCGCAAGCCTTGGGGGAAAATTACCGTTATGTCTGTCAAATATCAATTCCAGAGAAGTGTAGCTACAAAGGAAAATGCTTGTAAACGTGGCACTCATTTTCTTCTTTGTTTACCATCAATTTAGAATGAATCAGCAAACATTCAAATGTGGCAAGAAAACAATTTTTTTCCATCTTAAAAAAAGTCAAATGGTCCTAGAAAGTTTTACTCTAGCTAAGAGATTCGGGATGAAAATATATATGAACAGGACAAACCATGTCAAGGTATAGCTAAAGAGTATTTCAGTTAAATCAACGTTGTCATGAAAGTTTTTTTTTTCTTTTTTTTTAACAAAAAAGTTTAATGTCCTAGAAAGTTCTTTGTTCAGTGTGAAAAAATCATATGAACTGGACAAACACTAACAAATTTCAAGTATATCTAAAATATATTTCAATGAAATCAACATTGATATGAATTTGAACAAATTTGGAATACACGTCTATCATTTTACAGCTCGCTTCAAGACGGTCGTAAAACATTACATGTAGAAATAAATAATTTAACATCTCTCATAGTCTCCTTTAAAAAAATTTTAATCTTAATCAGTACTAGAGAAAAAAAAACAACTTACTTCTCATCTCGAGCATTACAGCCAGCATCAAAGCAAGGTGTCAAGCCTAGCTCTTTTATTTTGTCCAATTCTGATGGAACTTTGACGTTTGAATCTGGTAATCTAGCACTGCAAGCGTGGTATGTCTCTCTGTGACAAATAACAACCAATCAATAGACGGGATTTTACATATTTTTAAAACTTTTATTTATTTCCACAAAATTTGCTACATACAACTCGTATCAAAGCTGACAATTCTCAGCTAGTTTTTGCTAAACCTAATACAACATAAAGTAAGACAAACACAGTTAGATGAGTGAAAATGTTATTTAATCAAATAAATGCTGTTTAAACACAAACTAATTAGCATACAATATAGTTTTACCTGAAATACAAAAACAAGAGAGAGAGAGAGAGAGAGAGAGAGAGAGAGAGAGAGAGAAAAAATGACTAGTCATATATATGTATTAGATATTCAAGCCAATACAACTAAGAAACTAACTTCATTAGCTAAAAATGATACTTTAAATCATAATTATAAAACATTCTAGCTTAAAAGATGGTGCACAAAAGAGTAACAAGCAAAAGTATAGCTGTTTACAGGATGTGTGTTGCTGTGCCATCTCATTCCATCACGTTATAAAATTTTTTTAAAGGTTGAATTTTTAGACTCAAACTTCACATACTTTTCACAAAAAAAATCGTTTTTTTTAAATTTAATAATTTCGTTTCCCTTATTTGATTATTTCGTTTTCTTTATTTAATAATTTAGTTTTCTTAACATAATAATTTCGTTTTTTTTTTAAAACAGCTAAAATGCATATTTAACATGAAAGAAATCTTACCCGGATGTTGTTTTTTCTTGGCAGGTATCATAAGGCACGATTTTATGGCAAAGGCAGCAATCTGATCCACTATTGGTACAAGTATATTCTAGCGGCGATGTTTTCGAATTCTGATAAGTAAAATACGGTCCTAATATTTCATTTGTTGGTACAAGACCATAGATTTTATAACAATTATCAAATAAGTAAAAACTAAATCATTATTTTAAAATGCCATTTCAATCCGTGCTTGTTTGTTTTCAATGCCAACACAAATTAAACATATTTCCTTTCATTCTAGGATCAATCAAAATCATAAAAAAGAGAAAAAAAACCCTCAAAATTTAAGGAAAAACACTGTGAACGCGAAGCACTCTCATTCCTTCAACATAGAGCAGATTTTATATTGACACTGATAGAGTTAAATGATTTCGAAAATCCTTTTAAAATTTTTTTTGCAATTTTCGCTGAACACTTTTGAAAGATATACATGTATGCATTTATAAACCTGACAACATGTTCCACTGATGAGATCATTCTTTTTAATGATGATATATACGTTGCTGTTAAGGACAGGTGCAATTTTATATCCTGTTTTTGACAGTTTGTCAACTGGGTCATCTGTATCCGAAAGTTGTACCTTCAAAAAAAAAAAGTACATTGACACTTTTTAAACACAAGAAAATTATGATGAAAAACATAAAACACTCTGTATTTTAACAATACATGCATTCTGTAGATATAAGTAGTATGACAAAATCCTGCATGGGTAGTCGAATTATCCGATGGTAATTATTCTTACCCTATATGAGAATAATTGTTGCTTATTTTCTATGTCCAGACAACTCTCCCTCTCAATAATATTATTATTTAACAGATCATCCATTATTTTTCTCTCCTGTAAAAAAAATTGCAGCCTTAAAATAAGATACAAAGATAAAAAAGTTAAATGATTAACACTTTTTATATTACCAAATCGGTGCCCTTAAAACTGTCATGTCATGAAAAGGAAATTATTAACTCTTTTAACAGATGAAATGTAAACTGTTCCCCAATGAAATAAAAATTGCCAAAGGAAAAATATTTTTTCATAGAAATATTTTAAAAGCCTAAATGATATTATCAAATTCTTTGGAATAGAAACCCTTCCGGCAGGACTTTCTTTAGGTCTCCTTTAGGATTCTTATTCTAAAAGGTGAAGAAAAAACATTCCCCGTGGCGTAGGACTTTCAATTATTTTTGCATGATTTCCTCTCATGACAAACCGCTTTAGGCAAATTTTCTTGCTATTTCGAGTCTGAGAAAATATTCCATAAAAAATATTAAATTCTAACTAAGTAGAATGAAATACTTGACTGTTTAAAAATACTTAATTGTAAACATTAATTACAGTGTATTTTGTTTTAAAGGTGCATAGACACAGGTTTGAAGTTTTAATATTTTATTTTCTGTATAATATCACGACTTATATATTGTAATGGCATTTCACACGAAAATATATTAAAAATCTTATTTCTTCTAAAAGTTATTGAAACTTCAAAGTTTTGGATGGGTTTGATTGACACATCCTTGCAATTTCATAAATTTTAATTTTATTCTCAATACTTAGGAAAAGGGCAATCTTGTTGTGTATTAATGACAAATATTAAAACTTTGATCCAGAAAAATAATTATATATAGAGTAGAAATGTTAGAAAGCAAAAGCCCTTCACAAGTAACGGTATTCCGCGCTTGGTGTTGTGTACAGTTTAGAAAATTGAACACACCCGTGAAATGTACACAGTTTTTGTAAACAGGGCACGAGCTCTGTTATTGTTAAGGTTTACGATTCGACGGGTGTGTTCAGTTGTTAAAGTCTGCTCACCCCTTCCTAGCACCTGAACCCCTAACCCTAGAGCCAAGCATTTCACAAGTTTATAAGTTAAAGTACGACGACAGACGAAAAAAGATAGTTATATGTCACCTGAGTAAAGTCAGGTGACTTAAAAATATAATGAACTAAAAATCATTATAAAGTGATACGTTCTGTTTACTGTCTTCATGATCGTTCTTTGACTGATTATTCAAATAGACTGAAAACTGTTAACATTCTTACCTTAACTCCCAAATGCTTTCGTTCAATATCAGGTTCGTCCACAACATACGAGAAACTTGGGTAAATAACAAGGAAACCACTTATGTCGATCACCATGCAGCTAATAATTAAATATTTTGTGTATAATTTCTATTTTCTATAACCCAAAGTAACTGTATAAATAAATACATGTACTAAATATGTTAACAAATCACTAATCAAGTTGTTACTTTCAACTTTTACGGGCATATTTTTGATAAACCTTTCTCTAATATTTAATACGAGTATTTGAGGGGAAATAAAAATAAAATTGAACACGCTTTCAACGAAGCTAAGTCACTAAATCAACCAATCGTTTTTTGTTTGTTTTTTTCACTTTTCATATTTTAATCAGTTACTTAAAATATTCTAAAGACAAACCTGTATTCAGGATTTGTGCATTCTGGGTAATTATTCAAAAACATCCTGCTGAAGTAGGGGTATGGATAATCAATGCACTGAACCACATCAACGATATTGTCCACAGAGTGCTGACCATCAGCCCTTCAAATTCAATATCATAATACTGTGGTTATTTTACAAACAAATTTTTAATAAAACAATGACGAAGACTTTGATTTTCATTTTAAATTTATCGTCTGATTACATTATGTCTTGAGAAAGAACATTCCAAAGTATCTGACCTTCCTTCGTAAATGGCTTTGCACTGTGTCACCACAATGCCAGCTCCCCAGTTGTCAACGTAGGGCGATATCACTACATATTTGCCTTTCTGTGCCAATGTTCTTCTCCACCTATAACCATCATTCTCAAATGATAAATGGAGATACTGAACAGTTATCAAACTCAAAAGTCCATCTTTTGCAAAAATACATCCTTTGAAAGAATAAAAATCCAGAGCATGGCAAACATAGACCTCTGATTTCATCACATCAGAGATGGGATCAGGAACCACGGGGGAGTTATTCAACTTCCACTTTCCTTAATTTTACACTAAACAATAGGAAGATTTGGGATATATGTATATCACATGGGTTATACTCATTTTTGACTTACCACGGCCTCATGAAAGGATCGTAATCCTTCCTAATTTCCACCGCAGGATATACTCTCACATGACCATCTCTTGTTCCTAAGTAACGCCATATCACAAATTGTGACTGGTCTGGGTTTTTTGTCCAAAATTCTTCTGCTTTATAAGTAGCTTGTACGCTGCTCTTTACATTTTCCTATTTCATAAAAATAATTTGCCTTTAGTTGCCAATTCCAATCTCCATCTCTGTGACATTCCTAATTTACCAATTTCTCTTATTTTTTAATGGAATAAATACTTATATTTTAAATTATTTATGGAAATAAATGACACTAACAGAAATTTAATATCACTAATATTTCTCTCTTTTTATGATTGTGACATACTTTCAATTTCAGCTCATTTTCAGTTTGCTGGCTGTGAATACCGTTCAAATAATTGGAGTACCCTAGAACCGTTGCTTGTGTTTCAGTCTTATACAGGTATTCGTAAGGTTTATCAAAAGTATGAGGAGACAGCATTACCATCGACTTTTCTTTCAACAGAAAAAAGAAGATTTAAATTTTCTTTCACACACCTTTTAATGAAATGTATATCGGAAGAGCAAAAAATAGTAGTAATTCCCCAAGAAAGAATTAGAAATAAATGATTGATTTCACAAGAACAGACAAAATTAAAGAGCTCAACCCATCCTCCCCTATCCTCCTTTTAGTTTAGAAAATGATTTATCCAATGTGTGCAATACCTTTAGTGGCATATCTTTCATACTGTCTACATTTCTGTGTGCTTTGGCCGTTCAGGTCTAGTCTGTGATAGTAGAATACGCCACTCTTTGATAATGCTTGTTGTCCTGGCTTCAGTCGAGATTGCTGATCATTTTTTCCAATGACAACACACAACGAAAAGTTTGTACCTGGAACCTGTAAAGATCCAAATACCTTTTTTTTGTTTATCTTAATTACGTTGGAACACCAAGGAAAGATCAGATAATTAAATGTATATTGCAAATTGAAATAATTATATGCTTGTAAAAATATTTTTTCAATAACTTCTTCAGAAAAATCTTTCAAAAATACTAAAAAGCATTTTTCTGAATTTGCTGAAGTTTATTGATTTTATTACCTTTGTCCAGCTATAGTCTGCGTCCACTAGTCTGGCCTCTATCCCTTCGTATTCCAGAATCCCTCTAGATATAGTCCGTAAAGAGCTGAAACTTGTATTGCCACTTTCACCCCTTTATATGAAATTGTTAAATATTCTAGTAAATGTGAAAGCCTAAATACTTATATCAAATAAAGGAAAGCAGAAAAAGGAACCAGTTTTAAAATTATAATTCCACATTTTATTTATTTTATATTTTATTTTGCATGACAAACTTTGTTGAATATTTTTAAACTTCGAAATCATCCTGATCTTTTTTTTTTCTCATTCAGCTGAAAACACTTTAAAGCCATTCAATTTTATTTTTATTGCATACGATAAAATGAAAATAAAATACTGTAAATCACTTTTTATTCGCGAGAACTTTATTTTCGCGTAATTAAATTCTCGCGTATAAAAGTATTCCTTATGATTATATATGGGAATAACAACTATTCGTGAAAATTATATCTCGCTCACAAAGAGTCAATGACAATCTCGCGAAAATAAGGTGTCGCGAAAATTTAGTGATCTACAGTAAACAGATAACGTCCCTCAACTCAATAAAAAGTGATCAAGATTTGATTTTAGTTCAAACATTATTTAACAAGTTATGAGAAATTTTGACTAGAGTGTTTTCAAAAATAACATAATCCACATTTGTTATACCAGAAAAAACCAAACTGCTCTTAAGACTTTAAATTTTTTTTATCATTGATATTAATAAATATTTAGTACTTATTGCTGAACGTTCACATTAAAAAAAATAAAGAATTTTAATTGAAACCTTTTCATAGACTCTATCATCGGTTTTGCTTTAACACTTGGTTCCAGCTTATGGATATCTATAGGATCTGGATCATTAATGATGGCATTTGGTGTTGGTTGTAGGTAGTGCACCATGACTCGGCCTTGTCCGTCTA